>NC_080788.1:102846258-103468342 GCF_028018385.1 Neofelis nebulosa | reverse complement strand
ATTCTTTTTTTTTTTTTTTTTTTTTTTTATTTATTTTTGGGACAGAGAGAGACAGAGCATGAACGGGGGAGGGGCAGAGAGAGAGGGAGACACAGAATCGGAAACAGGCTCCAGGCTCCGAGCCATCAGCCCAGAGCCTGACGCGGGGCTCGAACTCACGGACCGCGAGATCGTGACCTGGCTGAAGTCGGACGCTTAACCGACTGTGCCACCCAGGCGCCCCTTGCTATTTTAATTCTTAACCATCAGATCTCTTTTTTGAAAAAGTTTATAACCAATGCTTTTTTGAAATCTAGCAACCATAGAACTTAAAAAAAAAAAAAAACTATTTGGATAAAAGTTCTTACTTGCCTGGAAAAATTCTTTCTTTCTTTCTTTTTAGATGGATTGTTTATATAAAGAGATAATCAAATAAAAAAAAAAAAAAAACTTCTCACCCTACAGATGCTATAGATATATGAACTCTATCCTGCCATTCCCAGAATCAGAGAATTTAGAAGCTCCAGAAAAGAAACTATATCAAAGACAAAACAAAACACTGAGGAAATACTACCTGGGTCTTCATATTTGGAAAAACCTACAGGAGGTAGTTCAGTGTTGCTTTGGAATAAGGAATTTAAACATGAGTCATAATGCAGACCATTTTAATTGGCTGTTAATTGTACTTTACCCTCTAATAAAGAGTGGCTATCTACTGTACTATGCTATTCTAGGCCCACCTAGCAATTAGTCCAGTAGTCAGGGTTCCTGGGAGCACTTCTGAAATTTCTGCTCACAAAGGGCCTTGACCTTTATACGAGCTGAAAGAGAAGTGGATCATGAATGTATTTCCTCAGAACCCCAAGGCACTGCCCACACTCCTCTCCAAAGAATACAGGAGGCAGTTGCCGAAACATGGAGCAGGGCTTGAGGAAAATCCACTTTCCAAGGCCAAATTTGGTGATGCTGAGTTGGAATAAAGGAAACTGGTCCTTTACTAGGATTTCCTTCTTATCATAGTTCCTCAGCATCAAGGAAGCTAAAGTTACCTTGCGCCTCTCAGTTACTGATTTTTCCCCCTATGGAAAAGCTGAACATCAATCAAGAAAGAACACATGATACTTAGCAGCAAATTGGAAGTTTATAGCAAGCACTGTTCTGGCAGGCTTACCACTCAGAATTTAATGAGAAGAACCAGTTCAGGAACTAGATACCAAATGTTAACTCAGCTGTCCTCAGGAGGAGCCTGTTTCCCAAACTATCACAGGAAAGAGAGGCTATGGTTTAGATAAGTTACCATGAGTCTCGGATACATTAACTTTATAAGCCAATCTTATTTAAGGTCAACATGAGATGCTCAAGTTATAACATATGAATATAAGTCTCTGTTGCAGTTAAGATTTAGAGTCTAGGGGCACCTGGCTGGCTCAGCCGGTTAAGCATCTGACTTCAGCTCAGGTCATTATCTCATAGTTCCTGAGTTCAAGCCCCACATCAGGCTCTGACCTGACAGCACAGAGCCTGCTTGAGATTCCCTACCTCTCTCTCTGCCCCCTCCCTGACTCATGCCTCCCCCCACCCCATCTCTAAATAAATAAGTAAATAAACAAACAAACTTAAAAAAAAAAAAAAAGATTTAAAGTCTGGCTGATGAGATGCTAGGCAAATAGGTACCTAAGTTATAGGAGAGACCAATACTGGTCTTTTGACGTCACTAGCAATAAGTAAAAAGTCTTTATATTAAAGCACCTCTTGGGGCTCAGGTCATGATCTCATGGTTCCAGATTTCATGGTTCATGAGTTAGAGCCCCATGTTGGGCTTTGTGCCAACAGCTCAGAGCCTGAAGCCTGCTTCGGATTCGGTGTCTCCCTCTCTCTGTCCTTCCCCTACTTGCTCTCTCTCTCTCTCTCAAAAGTAAAACATTAAAAACATAAATAAGTAAAGCACTTATGTATTATTTGTAGCATAGTGAAATATTGATTAAAGACCTCTGAACAGAGTGAGACTTGCCTATTCCATTGAAAAAAAGCTAGCTTTGGGGGTCAATCTATCAGGCAGTGTGCCCCCTCTTCTGCTACTTAAGTAACGTGGTGAGGCATTCGTCTAACACTTTTAAGCTGAAAACATTCAAAAACCATCATCAAACTTTTCCCCAGAACATGCTGATTCTAAGTGTAACCCCCAAACATTATGAATTTAGGAAGCAGTTCCAATCTTCTAAAGAACACAGATGAACTTTTTCCATTCCTTTCCCAGAATCCGAGAAACAGATTGGGTCACTGCGGTTCACCTGTCCTTACTGTCCAGAGACCCAACTCCCAGGAGTCACTTTACAAACATTCCACAGTATCTGGACTAGCAATCACTAACTTGAAGGGGGGGTCTCACCTTACGTGTGCCCTATGTGACTCTCTGGCATTAAGGTCCTACTCCTCAGAATGGACACATTTTAGTGTTTTTATGTAAGGAACTGATAATTCAGAATACATCTTCATACATGTCTTAAGAGCTGCCCCCAGCTGGAGCTCTGCACTTTTGGGCTACCATTCTGCCACACCCTACACGTCCTCAGCACAGATCCGGGATGTTAATGCCCAAGTTAGCCAATCTGGGCAGGGATGAGTCACCGATTTGCAAAAGCTTAGGATGTGCGGTCTTCGCCAAGCCGGGCACATGCCCACTCAGGCCCCGGGGCATCACCATTTTCTGAGGGATCAGCACCCCGAGAGCCGCTGCAGCCCCTGCCGCCGCCAGGCCTGCTGGAAGAGCCCCAGCGCCCCACAGCCAGATGCAGCGGCCGCGCAGCCCAGTCCCGGGGCGCAGGAGCCGCCTCCAGAGTCCCTGGGCAGGCTCCCCACCTCCTGCGAAGGGGGACCGGCTTCCTAACCCCGAACTGGAACCCGGGCGCGCGGCGGGAAGGCGGGACGCCGTGGTCGAGCCTCCCAGTCTCTGCGGAGGGTGACCTGCGCCCCAGCGGATGGTCAGCGGACACACCCAGGGCCCGCCCAGCAAAGTGTGTGAGTGTGTGTAAAGCGCCGCTAACTTTCCCGGAGTCGCACACCGCTCCTTCCAGGGCTCGCAGGTTACGGCCCGTGCCCAGGACGAGCGGCTCCCCCAGCTCCGCCCGCGGCCCTCCGCCTCTCCGCGCCCAGCCGCGGCCCCCGGCCCCCGGCCCCTGACCCCCGGCCCCCGACCCCCGCACGGGCGCTCTCGCCCCTGCCCCGTCGGGGCCGTCAGCAGGCTCCGTCCCCGTCCCCCGTCCCCAGGCGCCCCCGCCACTCACCCCACAGCCCAGCGCTCCCTAGTTAGCTTGCTGCGGGGGGCAACTTCAAGCGAGCTGGTACGATCCCTGGCGGGGCGGTGGCTCCGCGCCTCAAATAGTCCCGGCCGGCCCGCCTCTCCCGGGGCGGGACCTCCACCCACACACACCCGGGCCTCTCCCTGCCGTGGGGCCGGGCGCTGCCCCACCGCACACCCGGCGCCGCAGTGGCTCCTGACCTGGAGAGACCCCCAGCCCCGCAGCCTCCAGTCGGTCTCCTGCGCCCGCCCCCCTCGAGACCTGGAATTGTGGCCACGTTCACCGCCCTCTCTCCAGATTCACCTGGTCACTCCTCAGACCAAGACAGAGTCTGCGAAGCTTTCAGAGTATGCTTATTTAACGCTTTGCTTGCTGGCTTGTTTTAACCATGTTTGCTTATTTGCTGCCTGAATTGCGGACACTCTCCTCCTCTCTGCATTTATTTTCCCTAAACCCTCTCTCAGTATCAAAGCCTTTCCTAGAAGTGCACGGTGACTCGTGTCACTGGGAGGGCGCTGGCAAGTTTTCTGAGGTGCTGGGTGAGATAGGTGGGAGGGAGGGAGGGCCGCGGGCGGAGGTCCCGGTTCTTGGCCCTGCATTCATTCACTTTCTGAACTGTGAGGTGGGTACCCACCTCGCTCTGACGGCCCTAAATTACTTTGGCTTGTTTGCTCCCCACATCTTACCCAGTGTTTGGTGTGTAGTAAGTTCTCCCTAAATATTTTTTTCATGAATGAATGAAATAATGAATACCTTCCTAGAAAGTCTTTGTTTCCCCAAAGGTTGGGCAGGATCCTGATGAAGGAGGAACGTTTTATTTTATTTTTTTAATATTTACTCATTTTTGAGAGAGAGAGAGAGAGACAGAAGAAGAATTAGTTGGGGAGGGGCAGAGAGAGGGGGAGACAGAGAATCCCAAGCAGGCTCCAGGCTCTGAGCTGTCAGCGCAGAGCCTGAAGTGGGGCTTGAGTCCATGAATCTTGACATCATGACCTGTGTCAAAGTCAGCGGCTTAACCGACTGTTACACCCAGGCGCCCCTGAAGGAGGAACAGTTTAAACACAAAAGTCTTTGGTAGAGGCAGGAATAGGATAAAGCTACCACTCTAAGAAAACTTCTTACAACAAATAGTGATTCTTGCAAGAGAAAAGGTATTTATTTGGTATCATTTCGCTGAATAATAGCTGAGTGAAATGGTTAAGGATGCCTAAGATGAATTTTTTAAAGTTCTGATATCTACTCAACAAAAATCAACTCAAAATGGATTAAAGACTTAATTGTAAGACCTCAAAACAAAATTCCTAGAAGGAAACAAGGGAAAAGCTCCTTGACATTGGTTATGGCAATATTTTTTTGGATAAGACTCCAAAGTACAAGCAACAAAAGCAAAAATAAACAAGTGGGACTACGTCAAACTAGCAAGCTGCACAGCAAAAGAAATAATCAGTAAATGAAAAAACAGCCTACAAAATGAGAGAAAATATTTGTAAACTATGTATCTGTTAAGAGGTTAGTCTTCAAAATATATAAGGATCTCATAGAACTCTATAGCAAACAACAATAACAAAAACAAACAACAACAACAAAAAACAAATAACCCTATTTAAAGAATGGGCAAAGGACCTGAACCAGACAGTTTTCCAAAGAAAACATCTGACCAACAGGTACCTGAAAGGGCACCCAGCATCACTAATTATCAGGGAAAAGCAGGTCCATACCACAATGGGGCATCACTTCACACCTGTTAGAATGGCTATCATCAAAAGGACAAGAGATAAGTGTGGGCAAGGATGCAAACAAAGGAATGCTTTGTGTATTGTTGGTTGGAATGTAAATTGGTACAGCCATTATGGAAAACAAAATGGAGGTTCCTCAAGAAATTAAAAATAGAATGACCATATGATTCAGCAATCCTACTTTCTGGGTAGGAAATGAAATCACTATCTTGAAGAGATATCTGCATTCCCATGTTTATTGCAGCATTGTTCACAACAGTCAAGACATGGAAACAACCTAAGTGTCTGTTGATGGAAGAATGGATTAAAAAAATGTCACACACACACACACACACACACACACACATGGAAATATTCAGCTGTGAGAAAGAAGGAAATCCTGCCATTTCAACAACATGGATGGACCTTCAGGGTATTATGCTAAGTGAAGGAAGCCAAGCAGAGATAAACAAATACCATATGATCTTACTTATATATGGAATCTAAAAGAACTCATAGAAACTGAGTAGAATGATGGTTACCAGGGTCTAGGGGTGTGGGAGAAAATGGGGAGATGTTGGTCAAAGGGTAAAAACTTTTAGTTACAAGATGAATAAGTTCTGGGAATTTAATGTATGGCATGATGACTATTGTTAAAAATACTAGATCACATATTTGATGGTTGCTAAGAGAGTAGTCTTAAATGTTCTCACCACACACACAAAAAAATGGTAATGTGTGAGGTGATGAATATGTGAACTAATTTTACTGTGGTAATCATTTCACAACATATGTGTATATCAAAAAATAATGTTAGGAGTAATAAGAGCTAATATTCATTGAGCACTTATAATGTGCTGTGTACTATGCTTAGTGCTTTACATATATATATGGGGGCAGGAATTTTTGTCCCCATTTTATTTATTTATTTATTTATTTATTTATTTATTTATTTATTATTTTTATTTAGTTTTTCCCAAGGTTTTAAAAATGTTTATTTTTTATTTTGGGAGAGAAAGAGTGAGTGGGGGAGGGGCAGAGAGAGAGGGAGAGAGAGAGAAAATCCCAAGTAGGCTCCATGCTGTCAGTTGCAGAGCTGGATTCGAGGCTCGATCTCACAAACCGTGAGATCATGACCTGAGGTGACCGCTCAACCGACTGAGCCATGCAGGCACCCCTCCCAAGTTTTTTAAATCTCCCTGTGGTGATCAGGACAAGTGCACTCCTTAATTCCCATCCCTTATTTCACCCATTCCCCCACCTACCTCCTCTCTGGTAACCATCAGTTTGTTCTCTATAGTTAAAGTCTGTTTCTTGGGTTATCTCTCTCTCTTTTTCCCTTTGCTCATTTGTTTTGTTTCTTAAATTCCACATGAGTGAAATCATATGATATTTGTTATATACCAGTTAGCATTATACTGTCTAGCTCCATCCATGTTGTTACAACATGGCAAGATTTTAATGCCTTTTTATAGCTGAATAATATTCCACTGTGATATGTAAAACATCTTCTTTATACATTTATCAGTTGATGGACACTTAGGCTGTTTCCATATCTTGGCTAGTATAAGTAATGCAGCTGTAAACATCAGGGTATATGTATCCCTTTGAAGTGCTTTTGTATTCTTTGAATAAATACTCAGTAGTGTGATTGCTGGATCATAGGGTAGTTCTATTTTTAACTTTTTGAGGAAACTCCATATTGTTTTCCAGAGTGGCTGCACCGGTTTGCATTCCCACCAACAGTACAAAAGCGTTCCTTTTCCTCCATATCCTCGCCAACACCTGTTGTTTCTTGTGTTTTTTATTTTAGCCATTCTGACAGGTGTGAGGTGAGTGGCGTTCCATGGTGTAATGGTTAACACTCTGGACACTGACAGGTGTGAGGTGATATCACGTTATAATTTTGATTTGCATTTCCCTGATGATAAGTGATGATGAGCATCTTTTCATGTGTCTGTTAGCTGTCTGTATGTCTTCTTTGGAAAATTATTCTTACCTTCTGCCCATTTTTTAATTGGATTATTTGTTTTTTGGAGCATTGAGTTTTATAAATTCTTTATATATTTTATATACTAGCTCTTTATCAGATATGTCCTATGCAGATATCTTCTCCCATTGTGTAGGTTGCCTTTTAGTTTTGTTGATTGTTTCCTTGGCTGTGCAGAAGCTTTTTATTTTGATGTTGTTCCAATAGTTTCTTTTTGCTTTTGTTTCCATTGCCTCAGAGACATATCCAGAAAGAAGTTGCTGTGGTCGATGTCAAAGAAGTTACTGCCGATGTTCTCTTCCATAATTTTTATGGTTTGAGGTCTTACATTTATGTCTTAGTACATTTTGAGTTCATTTTGGTATATGGCTTAGGAAAGTGGTCCAGTTTCATTCTTTTGCATGTTGCTGTCCAGTTTTCCCAGAACCATTTGATGAAGAGATACTCTTTTTTCCCATTGGATATTCTTTCCTGCTTTGTTGAAGGTTAATTTACCACATGTTATGGGTTCTTTTCTGGGCTTTCTATTCTGTTCCATTGATCTATGTGTCTATTTTTGTACTAGCACCATACTGTTTTCATTACTATGGTTTTGTAATACAACTTGAAGTCCAGAATTGTGATGCCTTCACCTTTGTTTTGCTTTTTCAAGGTTCCTTTGGCTATTCAGGGTTTTTTGTGGTCTATACAAATTTTCAGACTCTGTTCTAGCTCTGTGAAAAACCCTGTTGGTATTCTGATAGGGATTACATTACATGTGTAGATTGCTTTGGGTAGTATAGACATTTTAACAATATTTGTTTTTCCAATCCATGAGCATGGAGTGTCTTTCCATTTCTTTGTGTCATCTTCAATTTCTTTTATCAGTGTTTTATAGTTTTCAGAGTACAGGTCTTTCACCTCTTTGATTAGGTTTATTTCTAGATATCTTATTTTTGGTGTAATTGTAAATGGGATTATTTTCTTAATTTCTTTTCCTGCTGCTTCATTATTGGTATATAGAAATGCAACAGATTTCTGTTCATTGATTTTGTATCCTGTGACTTTACTGAATTTGTCAGCTCTAGCAGTTTTTTGGTGGAGTCTTTCAGGTTTTCTATATATAGTGTCATGTCATCTGCAATAGTGAACGTTTCGCTTCTTCCTTACTGATTTGGATGCCTTTTATTTCTTTTTGTTGTCTGATTACTATAGCGACGACTTCCAGTACTATGTTGAATAAAAGTGTTAAGAGTGGACATCCTTGTCTTGTTCCTGACATTAGGGGAAAGGTTCTCAGTTTTTCCCCACTGAGGATGATGTTAGCTGTGGGCTTTTCATATATAGCCTTTATTATGTTGAGGTGTGTTCCCTCTAAACCTACTTTGTTGACGGTTTCTAATCATGAATGGATGTTGTACTTTCAAATGCTTTCTTTGCAGCTATTGAAATGATCATTTGGTTCTTGTCCTTTCTCTTATTGATGTGATGTATCACTTTGATTGATTTGTGAATATTGAACCACCCTCACTCATAACCCAGGAATAAATCTCACTTGATCTCAGTGAATTATTTTTTTAATGTATTGTTGGATTTGGGTTGCTAATATTTTGTTGAAGATTTTTGCATCTCTGTTCTTCAGGGATATTAGCCTGTAGTTCTTTTTTTTCTTTTTTCTCTTTCTTTCTTTCTTTCTCTTTTCTTTTTTTTTTTTTTTTTTTTTTTTTGTAACGTCTTTATTTGATTTTGGTACCAGGGTAATGCTAGCTTCATAGTATGAATTTGGAAGTTTTCCTTCCTTTTCTATTTTTTGGAATATTCTTCTTTGAGAAGAAGAGGTATTAACTATTCTTTAAATGTTTAGTAGAATTCACCTGTGAAGCCATCTGGTCCTGGACTTTTGTTTGTTGGGAGTTTTTTGATTGCTGATTCAATTTCTTTATTGGTAATTTTTATCTCCATTTTAAAGATGAGAAAGCTGAGGCACAGAGTATTCAATATGACCAAGATCACAACATAGATCAAGTGGAAAGTACATCAGGGTCTGAGAAATAAGTGTCTGGAAATAGGATATTTGCCATTCAATAAATTGAGGCAAAGAACACAACAGAAAGAACTAAAGAATGGAAGAAAGGAAGGAAGGAAGGAAGGAAGGAAGGAAGGAAGAAAGGAAGGGAACAGAGAGAAAGAGGAGGGGGAGGACATGAAGGAGAGAGATGTGGAAAGAAGAAAAAAAAAACACTACCAAGAACATGTCACCAAAAGTTGGTAGATTTTATTTTTTTTTAATTTATTTTTTTAACGTTTATTTATTTTTGAGACAGAGAGAGACAGAGCATGAACGGGGGAGGGGCAGAGAGAGAGGGAGACACAGAATCGGAAGCAGGCTCCAGGCTCTGAGCCATCAGCCCAGAGCCCGACGCGGGGCTCGAACCCACGGACCGCGAGATCGTGACCTGAGCTGAAGTTGGATGCTTAACCGACTGAGCCACCCAGGCACCCCAAGTTGGTAGATTTTAAAGTTGGAAGGGGTCATTCAGAAATGGAACTGACCACAAGGTGAAATGATCTCTGAGAGAACAAAGGAGGAGAGTTGCTCTGTGGATTCATGTTTTAATTCTAAGGAATGGTTTTCCTGTCTCATACTGGATTGTGTCTGGCTAATAGTATGTATGAGAAAGCCTCTGTATGTGCTTGACCTATATCTTGGAGCTTTTGGGTTTTGGGCTAGAGAAGGAAGGGATTTTGTGCTAAAGAATGAAGAGGATGTTGGAACCAATCTCTGCCCAGCCTCTCTTGCGGGGTTGGAGCCCCAGGGAGGAAAGAATGGACTGTCTTTGAGAAAGTGTTGAGAGAAGCTGTATCAGGCCCAAGACAAGACAAGAAACAGTCCTCCCCTGGGAGGCAGCCATTCCTTCCCCTTCTGCATATACCCTAGGCTGTGCTGGCTCTTCAGGGATTTCCAGAGCAGATTCCTGGGACAGACATTAGGGTTCTCACTAGGTTCTCCTAGTGTCACTGAGAGTTCTCTCAAGGAGATAATGGACCTTTCCCAAGGGATGGGGCAGATACTGCCACTGACGGGGGTGGCACACTACTTTCTTTAGCAGAAGAACTGAGCAGGGGAGAGGCTGCTCGTGTAAGAACAAGACTATGGGGAGCTTATAAATAACCTCGGTGGGACAAAGGAAGCCTGGTTTGAACTGGCCAGCTGGTGGTTATGATGTAAACTAGTGACGCAGTCACACATGTTCTATGTTTTGGGTAATGACTTCACTCAGCAAACCAAAATGGAAAATTGGAAATGTGGTATTGTGGTATAATCTCATGAATACAATGGGATCGAAGGGTGGAAATTAATGAAAAGTCCAAATTACAGTTTACCAAAAAAATATATAGATACAGATATATAGGTATATTTAGTGTGTGTGTGTATATATATATATATATACATCTATAAATAACTCCAAAAATAAGATATTTTAAAACATTTTATTTTATTTTATTTTAATTGTATGTTATATTATTTTTTGAGAGAGAACATAGCTGGGGAGGGGCAGAGACAGAGGAGAGAGAGAGAGAATCCGAGGCAGGCTCCCCACTCAGCACAGAGCCCAACTCGGGGCTTGATCCCATGACAGTGAGATCATGACCTGAACTGAAATCAAGAGTCAAACGCTTAACTGGTTGAACCACCCAGGCACCCCTATAATTTTTAAATTTTTAAAATAAATGTGTTTGGGGCACCTGGGTGGCTCAGTTGGTTAAGCATCCGACTTTGGCTCAGGTCATGATCTTATGGTTTGTGAGTTCTAGTTCCACATCTGGCTCTGCTCTGACAGCTCTGAGCCTGCTTTGGATTGTCTGTCTCCCTCTCTGTCTCTCTGCCCCTCCCCTGCTCTCACTCTCTCTCTCAAAAATAAATAAATAAACATTAAAAAAAAACCTTTAGGGGCACCTGGGTGGCTCAGTCAGTTGAGCATCAGACTTCAGCTCAGGTCATGTTCACACAGTTCGTGGTTTAAAGCCCTGCATTGGGCTCTGTGCTGACAGCTCAGAGCCTGAAGCCTGCTTGGGATTCTGTGTCTCCCTCACTCTTGCCCCTCCCCCGCTTGCACTCTATCTCTCTCTCTCTCATAAAATAAAATAAAATAAAATAAAATAAAATAAAATAAAATAAATAAATAAATAAATATTTTAAAAATGTAAGATGGGTTTCAGGGTTCTTATAAACTTAGAAATTATGTCAAGCAACCCAAGTAGACTTATAATATGAGCTACTTGGGATCCTATGATGTCCAAGAACAATGGATATGTGATGTATATAAAACTGTATTGCTAAGAAGGAAATTGGAGGAAGCAAACATTCAAATTTAGAGTTTAACTTGGACTGTCCCTCCCAGCACTCTCCCTCTCACTTACCTGACCCTGGCCACAAGGGCCTGCTAGCTCTTCCTCCTTGATTATAAGACTCACTCCAATACAGCATCCTTCACAGATGGTTCCCTATATATGGGATTCTCTTGTCTTTAGGCTTGCACAGAGAAGTCACTGTGTGTTGGGGATGAATCACTGTGTGGCTAGGAATTAGTTATGAAAATATAATCCTTTCTCTGAAGAGGGAATCTGGCAGCCAATTTACTTGAATGGGTCATCCATAGTAAATGACTAACTAATGGACATTAAAAAAGAGTTACCCACAGGAATGGCCTTTGTCTCTTTAAGAAAATGAGTAAACACATAAGTCTTAAGACTTTGAGTCATGAGGCCTGTGGCCCAGCAACGCACCACTTCCCTTAAGGGGTTAGCTGCTGGGATAGCCAAAAGAGTTGTTATAGAGACAAGGGATGAGTCACCCTCTTGCCTTTCTTTCTGGTTATCTTGAGTCATTTCAGAGATAGATAAAGCTCATGCCTCACTACTTAGCGGGCTTACATCTAATGGTGGGATCAGACATGCTTTTGGCTTCACCTCCTTACTCACATGTCCCCTTCGGTGCCAATTTAATGCTTCTTAAAACTAACAGAAGGATTTTGCTGTGATCAAGGTGTGCCCAGGGAATTTATAACTTCTATACATGCAGTAAAAAGGACTCATTAGTACCCAACCTGAAGCCTTTACAAACTCTTCCAAGATAAGTGTAAAATGCAATCTAGGGGCATCTGGGTGGCTCAGTCAGTTGAGTGTCCAACTCTTGATTTTAGCTCATGTGGTGATCCCAGGGTTGAGGGATGGAGCCCTGCATCTGGCTCCAGGCTGAGTGTGCAGTCTGCTTGGGATTCTCTCTCTCTCTCTCTCTCTCTCTCTCTCTCTCTGTCTCTCTCTCTGTCTCTCTCTTTCCTCTGCACCTCTCCCTGGCTCTCTCTCTCCCTAAAAAAAAAAAAAAAAAAAGCAGTCTAATAAAATCATTAAAAACTTCAAGGAGTAACTTCTATGTACAGATCACTGTGCTGTTTGAAATCAGGGAGAAGCCCAGTATTAATCCTCAGACAATAGGTTGGCTGATTTATACAGGTACAGAGATTTTAGGACCATGATGCAAAGGCAAGAGCCCTAGGAGAGGCAGCTCTCCCGGATGGGGAGGCTCAAACAACAGATTCATCTTCTCACAATTTTAGAGGCTGTAAGTCTGAGATCAAGGTGTCTACAGGCTTGGTTTCTTCTGAAAGGCCTCTGTCCTTGACTTCTAGATAGCTGTCTCCTCCCTGTGTCCTCACGTGTTCTTTCCTCTGTATATGTCTTTGTCCAAATTTCCTCTTATAAGGATACCACTCTTATTGGAGTAAGGCCCACCTTAATGACCTAATTTTAACTTAATTACCTCCTTAAAGACCTTATCTCCAAATACAGTCATTCTGAGGCACCGAGGGTTAGGATTTCAACATACAGAATTTGGGGAGACACACTTCAGCCCACAACAGAGAGCGAATGGGAAGGAACGGGGAGAGGACAATTGTTATTTTAGTTGGTGTGGTCAAGGAACATTCCTCCAAGGAGGTCATGTTTGAGCTGAGATAACAAGAAGGGGGCAGCCATGTAAAGATCAGAGGAAAGAGGGGACAACGCAACGGAGACAAGGGCTGGAATAGATATCTATTGCACGTCTCCTGCCCTGGAAGCCCTCTCCTTGCCATACTCACAGGGCGGCTCCCAGCAGCTAAGTTAGCACCTCATTACCTCTCACCCGAGCCAGAGTTGATAGAATCAGGAGTGAACTATTGAAACAAGCTGAGCACTTGGAGTTTCTCACCTGGGAGCTGGGATTTCAGCCCCTGAGAGACCATCAGTCACTTGGTACGTGTGGCTGTGAGACAAGAAAGTACTTCAACTCCTGGTTCCAGGCCTTTTCAGAGGGCTAGTCTCATTTCTGCATTTGGATTTTATATGTTACTCTTGCCACCACCCCACACCCCATGGCTTTTAAAATCCTTTTTTCTTCTTGGGCTTCCTGGCACGGGTTTCTGTCACAAGCCACCAAGTCACACCCTAACACAGAATGTAGGCCCTCAGGGAACTCCCCGGAGAGTCTGCATTGATTGTGGAAGCCTGCATCCTCCATGTGTGCTGCTCTAGAGTTGCACTGGAGAGAACTGGCTTCTGGTGATGTCGCCATAGCTACTGCTGTTTGATTCCTGTTCCAGGATGTCTTCACTTGAATGCACACTGCCCACCCAGGGGCATGGGAGACACTCTACTATTGGGAAGACTTTTCTGGGAACTTGGCCTTGGGTTGCACTTTCTCTGCTAGGCAGCCTGTCCACTGTCAGCTCAGGCTTGCTCAGATCCACAATTTTCTGGTCTTCATCCCTAACAAATCCCCAGGAGTTCTGGCCTCCATCGTGCTATATTCTGCTTCTCACGTATCCCTCAACAGATTCTTTCCTCCTCTCTCCCCCACAAATCATGCTCTCCCTCACAAAAAAATACATTGCTTGCTTTATATGGATTTCCCATATAAAGCATATATGGGCCTTTACTGAAGCTGAAGCAGTCCAAACACACTGACTGCAACCTCTCCAACCCACTAGTCTGCCAGGTTGGGGAAAGCAGAGGTGAGGAGGCCAGCTGGAAAGTGCATCTGACCCTGTTGATAGGCATCGCCTCCCTGGAGCCCCAGAGCTCTCAGTGCAAACAGAACTCTGGACATTGCAGGGTGGTGGCAGGTCGGGCAGAGCAGGACTGACAGGCTCTTGCGGAGATCCATTGGCAACGTGCTGTGCATATTTTCAATGCATTTGCTAGTCAGCAACCATAAATATCTCTGTGGAATGAACTGGGGAGATCTGGTTTGTGTAGAAAATAGGAGAATGTGAAGGAGGATTTTCCCCTTTCTGAAACTTTGTAGGGCATGCCATGTACTCTGAATGCACAAGGACAGAATCAAGGTCATGAGCCTTGAAGAGAAGCTTAGAGGCACCTAGTTACAGCTGACTGTTTACTATAAACTGTGGAAGTCTGTTGCCCACAAAATCACATTTTAAATCATATCAGAGCATGAGGCAGAAAATGGTGATAGGTATTTCTCAGGGGAAGGCTAATTCCTTCTAATCCAAGTTGTAAATCAAAGCTCTCCAAATCCCTTATTATCATTAGCTGTAATAACTCTGATCATGGGACACTCAGAGCTACCTGCCCATGATCCAATCAGGAGTAGATGTCAAGGGTCTTACAATTAAATAAGAAGCTTCTGTTTGCTCTACATCTAGCATTGAACTGAAGGTGGGGTAGGAATTAGGCCATGAAAAGTACAGTTCATGTTTATAGAGATGAGAGTGGGCATTATAACCTTGAAGTTAGTAAAAGCCCTTCCTGGGGGCAAAGAAAAAGAGCTGAGGGATTGATTCCTCTTGATGTCTTCATATAAAAGCAAGAAAAGTCTACCCACTACTGGTATAGCATTCCAGGAGATTAACTGTTATTTATTACCTCCCTTCCAGATAAACAACAGTTTCAACTATAACCATTATCACTACCCACTGCTCATCCTGCCTCCGCTGCCAACTTGTTCATCACGTCATCAGTTAGGCATAACCTGTCTCCTGTAGAGGACACACAGGTAAGACATGTTTCCTGCCCTCAGGGAAGTCCCGACTGTTGGGTCAGACACCCACATACATAACTACGGTACAGTGTAATGACTGCTGGAGCAGCGGAACAGGGTGCGTGCTATAGGAGGATGGAGCAAGGGACAAGGTATTCTTCCAGGAAGTGCAGAAAGATGGGGGAGGGCCAATGGAAACAGCCTGACCAAATCCAGTGAGGGCCAAGTGTGCCCATGAGGGCAATGGGAGAGAACACTTACGTTGGTTTATTGTGCACCAGAGCTCTGCCAGGCGCTTTCTATCACTTAACTCCTTTCATCCTCACAACAACCCTATTCTCCTCCATTTTGCTAATAAGGAAACTGAGGCTCACAAAGTCAAATAACTTGCTGAGAGTCATACAACTAGGAAGTGGCTGATGTGGGGTTTGAGTCCATGCTGTGAACCGTGGTGCTATTCTGTGCTGCCCGAGAGAGCTCAGGGAAGTGTAGGGGGAGGTGGGTGTGCTCTAGTCAGATTCTGAATGGCCATTAATGCCTATGCTTTATTATTTTTTTAAGTTTATTTATTTATTTTGAGAGAGAAAGAGTGAGAGGGGGAGGGGCAGAGAGAGAGAGAGAGAGAGAATCCCAAGCAGGCCTCGCACTGCCAGCACAGAGTCAGATGCAGGGCTCAAACTCACGAACCATGAGATCATGACCTGACTGAAACCAAGAGTTGGATGCTTAACCAAATGAACCAGCCAGGTGCCCCATGGGGACCCTTTTTAAACAGACATGATTAGATATATCTTTGTTTTAGAGGGATAAAGCACAGGCTGGATGAATGATGAATCAGGGGAAAGAGGGGCCAAAAGGGACAAAGAGACATAAGAGACTATTGTAAAACTCCGAGAGAGCATCCAGAGCAGTGGCAATGGGAGAAGGAAGAGGTTATCTCCATTTGTTTACCAAAGAAGTTTTAGAGCTGGATGGCGAATACCTGGCATGTATACCACCACCCACAGCGAAGCCCGGAACTGAGGTCAGATGCTGGTGAGATCAGAGGCTGCCTCAGAATCCTTCCCAACACAGTGCTCTCAACATAGTAGTAGCAACTACTAATTGATCAGAGCCAGTATATTACATGAAACCTATTTGCCATCCTTTGTTGGAAGGAACATTTCAGGTGTGAACTCTAATAGGACTCAATGGCACATGGAATGCCTGAATGAGGAAAAGAGGATAGTCACAGATAACTTTCAGGCTTCTGACTTGGGTGCCTGAATGGAAAGTGACGTTATTTGTTCAGACAGAGAACAAAGGAGAAACAGGTTAGGAGGGAAAACCATGAGCTTTGTTTTGTAGATACTCAGATCTCAAATCTGAGATACTCAAATACTCCTTGTGGGGTGTGGTGCCTCCCTAAGATTCTCTCTCACACAAGAAAGAGAGAAAGAGAGGAAGAAAGAATGAAAGGAAGGAAGGAAGGAAGGAAGGAAGGAAGGAAGGAAGGAAGGAAGGAAGGAAGAAAGAAAGAGAAAGTGTCATTGAGGTGTGGAAAGTGAATGCCATCTCCCAGAATGAATAGAAGGGAGGAGGGCTAAGGATAGAACCCTGGGAACCCCAATCCCTCAGCATTGTAACGAGAAAGAAGAGTGCACTGTCTGATAGGGAAAGAACATTAACAGATGGAGGTAGTCAGGGGTGTTAGACACTGAGGAGAGGTCAAGAGCAATGTTGCAAGTTGCAGTGAGGATTTGGTAATGGGGAGATCCTTGGTGCCCATCTTGAGAGAGCATTTTCAGTAGTATGGGTTTGGTAGGAACCAAGTAGGAACAACTTATGTCATTCAGTGGCTGAAAAGAAGGTGAGGAATATAAAACTACTCTGTCAAGAGCTCTGAAGGCGGGGTTAAGGGTGTAAACCAGAGCATGAGCAGGAAGGATCAAGTGAATAGGAGGAGATAGAAGTTGAAGAGGGGAGGCAGCAGGTACACACAGAAGCAAGAAGAGATTAATTAAGAACTAAGAACAAGGAGGAATTCTTGGGAACAACAGACATTTATCACAGAGTGTAATTTTACATTTATTGGTGTGATTCTTACCACGAGTCCAAGGCTCTTTTTTGGTCACTATTTTATCCTCAGGGCCCAGTAAAACACCAGCCACTGAATAAATATGCGCTCCATAGAGTGAATAAATGGCTGCATGACATTGCTTCTTCTTAGACCTGAAGGAAGGAGTCACTGGACTAATGTTCTTGGTAGTAGGGGTTGGAGAAAATCATTTTTAGCTGGTGATAAATGAATTCAGCAGAATTCATATAAAAGCTATACCAGAATTATCACTCTTTTTTTTTTTTTTTTCGAAGTTTATTTTTTTGAAGTGGTCCGAAGTGGGCTCCATGCTGCAGCAGAGAACCTGATACGGAGCTTGAACTCACGAACCGTGAAATCATGACCTGAGCCAAAGGCAGATGCTTAACTGACTGAGCCACCCAGGTGCCCCTAGAATTTTTACTTTTAAAGGTAAAGAAAGAGAGGGAAGGCAACAGTCATTATTTCCTTTAAGAAATACACAAAGTCGTGTGAGGATTTGTGACATCAGTAATTAGTGATGGAGGTGGTACTTTCTTTATAATTTTCTCATTTCCAGAACTAACAAGGGGCACCTCAGTGGCTCAGCTGGTTGAGGGTCCAACTTTAGCTCAGGTCATGATCTCATGGCTTGTGAGTTCAGCCCCATGTTGGGCTCTGTGCTGACAGCTCTGAGCCTGGAGCCTGCTTCAGAATCTGTGACTCCCTCTCTCTCTGCCCCTCGTCTGCTCACACTCTGTCTCTCTCTTTCAAGAAACAAAAACAAAAACAAACAGTAAGAAGTAACACCCAAGATACATACAGAGTAACCAGCTCAGTTTTCTAGCATTTATCTGGTCAGCAGAAGCTTTCTAGAAGAAATACGCTTAGAGAAGCACTACTTTTTAAAATATAAGTATGGTCAAGTCTGGGGAAAAAAATGTTCCTTCTGCTTGTGTCTTTTTTCCCCTTGGGATTAAAAAAAAATTTTTTTTAATGTTTTCCCTTTGCCATAGCCTGTGAGGAAACAATTATATAGCTGTTTGCCAAAAAACACAATAGTGGCAGTGACGTCATCAATTTGTGCCTCTTTATAATTAAGATGAGATTGATATGAAAAAATATTTTTATTCCTTTAATGATACTGTAAATTCTATGTTATTGCTTCTGCTCTTTCTCATCTGCTTATCTGCTTTTTCTGAAGGGTAGACACTTTAATACATCAATCATTTCCAGGCTCCCGAGTTATTTTAGACAGCTCTCTCTAACTGTGTCACTGCCTGTTCCTCACCACCTCTTTATATTTTCAAACGTCAGTGAATTCTGGGACAGGAATCAGTGGCACCTCAAGGACACAGAGCAGGCCCTAAGGCCTCAGACTTCCCACTTCTAGAAGGGATAGAACCCCTGTTCCTTATGGGGATTGTATGGTTGAGTGCTAACTCCTTTATTCTCTTGAAACGGGTATGAAATTCTTAGAGGACAAGTTTGAGTAAGGAAAACCCAACAAAGTTTTGACTCAGAGGTCAGTTGGCCTTACAGAGGCCTCCAGCTTCAGTCCTCCCAAAGCTGGAGAAGAAGCAGAGTCCAAAGAAATGGGTTCCTTGACCATTGTTCCCCAAAGCCAATACCCTATAGAGCAGATGTGTCAATGCTTTGGGTTAGGTCTCTGGCTGTTTTTTTTGTTTTTTGAGAGAGAGAGAGAGAGAGACAGAGAGTAAGTGGCGGAGGGGCAAAGAGAGGGAGACACCAAATCCAAAGCAGGCTCCAGGCTCTGAGCTGTTGACACAAAGCCCGTCATGGGGCTCTAACTCATGAACCATGAAATCGTGAACCGTGAGATCATGACCTGAGCCAAAGTCTGACGTTCAACCCACTGAGCCACCCAGGTGCCCCTCTTTGGATGTTTTTTAAAAGCTGGTGCTGGCAGTTCCCCCATATTATCACAGTGGAAATCAAATCATGTGCTTCTGTGTTTGGACATCAGGGCACCTCCTATTGCTCGCTCAGTGGGTTTAGAGTCGTTTGTTATGTGCCCAAGCAAGAGTATCTCTGGGGAAATCCCTTCTTGTCCTGCTGCTACAGGTAAGCGTGTCCAAGCATTTAGAAATAGGGCGTTCTCACAATTTTAGTACATGTGGGGAAATCACAGATGAAACTCAAGCCAAAAAGCACGGTTTATTGGCTGAGTTGGCAGCAAAGGCTCTCACCACCCAGGAGACTTGCCTCAGACAAGTATGGAGTCTTGAATCTGGGTGTAGCCCTCGAGGTAGATCAAAGCTCCAGACTTGATTTGAAGTCACAGGGAGCCTGGGCAGTTGAATGGAAGCAGTGGATATTCTGGCGCTAGTCAAAGCCATAATGATCTGCAGTTCAGTCCTCTGTGCACTAGGGCATGGTAGAGGAGACAGAGGCACTCTGGGTGGGATTGTGGGCAATCCTATATTCATATCCAGGGCCCATATTCATAAAGAGCCTTAAATTTGACCTTTTGTGCTATCTGCAGGTGAGGTTATGAATTCAGACACAAAGTTATACTTTCAGGAGGGAAATAAAGACAATGTTCATTATATAATTTTAATTTTAAAAGCACAAACATTAAAAATACTATGATTTTGGGGCACCTGGGTGGCTTAGTTGGTGAAGATTCAGACTTTGGCTTAAGTCATGATTTCATGGTTTGTGGGTTTGAGCTTCATGTCAGGCTCTGCGCTGACAGCTCAGAGCCTGAAGCCTGCTTCAGATTCTGTTTCTCCCTCTCTCTCTGTCCCTACCCCACTTGTGCTCTCTCTCTCTCAAAAATAAATAAACATATTAAAAAATAGTATGATTTGGGGCGCCTGGGTGGCGCAGTCGGTTAAGCGTCCGACTTCAGCCAGGTCACGATCTCGCAGTCCGTGAGTTCGAGCCCCGCGTCAGGCTCTGGGCTGATGGCTCGGAGCCTGGAGCCTGTTTCCGATTCTGTGTCTCCCTCTCTCTCTGCCCCTCCCCCGTTCATGCTCTGTCTCTCTCTGTCCCAAAAATAAATAAAAAACGTTGAAAAAAAAAAAAATTAAAAAAAAAAAATAGTATGATTTTATTTTCATTTATTTACTTTTTAAGTAGGCTCCACACCCAATGTGGGGCTTGAACTCACGACCCTGAGATTAAGAGTTGCATGTTCTACCAACTAAGCCAGCCAGGGGCCCCAATATACTAAAATTTTAAAATCTTGTTTAGCCATGTGCATGTTTTTTTTTTAGTATATCAGGAGCCTCAAAAGTAGAATTGATCTGCCTTCCCTCTGTTTTCCTGCTAACAAAGGGGCTTTTAGTGTGGATTGAATAACTAGGAGCCATACATTCTGAATGATACAGGCTTATGGAGAGTTTACCAAGAGAAACAGTTCTACATCCTTTTCCTGGGAGTCACACATCCCCTGTTCACCTTCAGGAGTGTGTTGACCACAGGCAGCCTCTCCCTCCTGTGTCGAGGTTGCCAGAATGACAGTGGGGTACACACAGATCCCAGAAACCTGAGACTCAGCTTCCTCCCATGAGTGGCTTCCTTCCTTGAGTGGCTCCACCCATCTACTAAGCACCTTGGGTGGTGGGGAGACCAAAATGTTAATGGTATATCTGGAAGAGAGCACATGAAAAGAGACATAATAATAGTGCTGGTTTCTCCCTCTGTGTGAGGGAAACCAAATCTCATGAGGATTTATAGTTCATGTTTTGCCACAGAGCTGAGCTCTCACTATCCCCAAGGCCTTTGAGATGAAAGACGACAGTAAGGCTCATTTCTCCCTTGGCTGTTCACGCATCATCAGTCACTGAGGCTGCACCTCAAGCCTTTTATCTAGAAATACATTGAGGTTAATGAATTCAGAGTATCAAAATAATCAGCCACAGAGCTTTGGTGTTCAGGCCTTTTAGCTAAACAGTGTAAGGCCCAGGACACCAAGAATCCCCAGTGAAGATAGACAAATAGGCAGTGATATCTGGGGGGGGGGTGATAGGAATGACAATCCCTTTTTAATTCGATCCAACAAATGTTTATCTAGGCCTCCTCGGGGTGAGCACTGTGCTGGGTCCCAGGAGGAGAAAGAATTTGCTTCTTGTCTTCAGAGACTTTATGGGCAGTTTGGTGTCATTCAGACTTCAGGCTTTGAAGTCACTGAGATCCGTGTGTGAAGGTGCTTGATGGAGAAACTGTCACATACAGGACTTGAGTAAAGGGTGGTTCCTTTTCTTTTATGCCAGCAGTTTTGCTCTCCCCAGCCCTCTCAAGGACTGGCCACCTGAGTCCCGGATCCTGGCTGTGTCTCCGCACTGTGCTACCAGAGCTGGCAGAAGCCAGACACCTTTTTGGCCCTTTGTTCAAGTATGCTCCTTATACCTCCACACTCAGTGTTCCTTCTGCTCTCCAGGATGCTTATCTGCAGCCCAAGCTGAACCTCCTAGATGCTGCCTGCCTGGATTTCTCAGATCCATCCCTGGTCTATCCTGTCCTGATACCACCTGGCCTGGCCTGATACCTCTGGGCTATGTCAGTTTTACTATTGAAATAATCTCTGATCTCTCCAGCTCCAGGCAAGTCAGTCTGCTTAAACCTTACCTTTGATTATGTTACACCTGCTCTGAAACCATCAGTGACTCCCATGGCCTCTGAATTCAAATGAAACCTTAGCCTGAGGGTCTCAGCTTGGCATGATGTAGCCTAGCCCACCTTTTAAGTTTCATCTTTCTTCCCACCAGTGTGTAACATACCAGCCTTAGTGGCTCTACCCTCAGTGGACTAATTGCACTCCTTGAATACGTTCTTTCCTTCTTGTGTCCTTTGCTCTTGCTGAACTTTGATGGAATTTCAGCATAGGAAGTTAGAGGAATATGGAAAAAGATGACTGAAGGAACATGAACAAAAACATAGATGGGAGTGGGGAGTGGAGACCAGAGAGGGGACATGTCTGGTTACTGGACATTGGGCACTTAGAATTCCAGAATCATAGCTCTTAGAGAGGAAGCTAAATGGATCATCTGGTCTACCCCTGGCCTTCAGGCTGGGAAAATATTTTTGTTTCCATTCTATAAATTAGACGGTCAAGGCCCAGAGAGTTTAAGTGTGTTTAGACACACAAGTTGGGGTCATCCTATAGAATCCTTTAAAGCCAGATTAAAACTTATAGTAAGTTCAGTCACTGATGGGGAATATGGAAAGCTCTCACTGGGGCAATGACATAATTAGAACTATTTGGGGCAGTATTTTCAAACTGTGGGATATGGCCCATTAGTGGGTCACAAAGTCAATTTCTTGGGTCATAAATTTAAAAATGTCAGAGTACAGCATTGCTTTGTAAGTTTTATATGTGTGTATTGGGTTGTGAAGTAAAATATATTTCTTATTGAGTGTCATGGCCAAAAAAGTTTTAAAGCCCCAGTTTTAGGAAGATTTGTCTGGTGGCAAATCATAGGCTGAAATATAGGTGCAAGGGAGGAAACTTGAGGCAGGGAATTCTAGTTGGGATGCTGTTGTCATAGCCTAAGTAGACAGTAAGAAGGATCTAGATGGGAAGGAGAAGCCATGGAAAGGGAAAGGAGGGGAAGGCATGAAAGATTCTGTGGGGTAAGAGTCTCAGGATGTGAGGATTAAGATTGTGGGGGCTCAGAGGGAGGGGAAAAAGACAGTCAGGGTTGACTGAAAGTCATACTCAGGTCCTTCGGAAAATGCTGGTGCCCATATCCAAGGAGGAAAGTTGGGTGAAGGAGCTGGTTTGAGGACCATCATGAAAGACAGATGGAAAGACACACAACCACCATCAGGTATTAGATCAGTCAGGTTCCCACTGAAGAATCCACTGAGATGGTTCCAATGCAAAGACCTGAAGGAAGGGAGGACTTCCAGAGCGGTTGGCAGGCTGAGGGGAGCCAACTTGCATGATGAGGAACCCTAGATTTACCACAGTAGGAAGTTCTTCCTGTCAGATTCCTCTGCAACCCAAGCTTACAGGGCACCACCTCTCTACTCTTCTACCCTCCCACCCCTGAGATGAGTCCACGACTGCTCATTGGTTTGTCACTACCATTACTCCTACTGCTGCTATTATGTCTACCCTCACCATCACCACAGGCAAACTTCTGTTGAATCCTCATCTTGTGCCAAAGGCTTTACATGTGTGATTTCATTTAATCACATTTACCTCTTGAGTTGGTCCTATCATTATTCCAACATTACAGATAAAGAAGTAGAAACTCAGGGACACTTAAAAACCAAGTTCACACAGTTAGTAAGTGGCAAAGCTGTAATATAAAGCCAGGAAGTCTGATTTCTTGACCACTCTTAATCACCGCAATGCACCGCTGATTACTGAGAAATAGAAGATAACAAAGGTAGCAAATGACAGGGCAGTTAACCAGAGCGAAACTTAGTTTATAGTAGCTGGTGATGTCATACTTTGATGCAAGTAGGACTGGGCATCTTGTGTTCCTGCATCCCTAATTCCTTTGTAGAAGCTCTAGTGGGACTTGTTGGTTTAGGTTTTATCTAGGAAATCATCCTCCTACTCATCCACTGCCTCAGGGTTGGATACTAGAGTCATAATCTCCAATTTCAGACAGGGGAGGGATTGGGTTGCCCTAGTTGTCTGACTGTGGCCTGTGCAGCCTCTTCCAGAAACTTCTCAGATTTCACTCTGGTTAGGGCCTCTTGGTTGCCTTTTGGCCCTTGTGCTCTGAAGTTGTTTGAATCTAATCTAGGTTGGGAGCCCAGGGATTCTTCTCAGGGCCTCAGGTCCCCACACCAACTAGAGTTGGCCTTCTTTGCTTGGACCAGCTCCTGTCCCTGTGCAATGTGCCTGTGATGTGTGTTACCATCTACCTAAAGGCAGAACCAAGAGTTAAGATTGGTTCTGCCTTTAGTCAAACTTCAGACAGTCCGAGTAGCTTTCTGGATCTTACTTTTCCAGCAGCTGAGTGGCCCTAGCCAGTATCCTAGGACCTGTCTGCCTTCCACCTATACCTCCAACATTCTCCAGCTGACCTTCTTATACATTCACTAGATCTAAACTGCTCACTAGGTCCTTTTCTCAAGTTGGAAGGGCCTGACATCCTATTTGGCTCATTGAAGTGAGTCCTGTGAGGATTAAGCAAGGCTTCCCTAGCTCATGCCCAAAGCCCCACGTTCTCTCCAAGCTGCCTTCTGATGACTCATTGCCCTCATGGCCAGGCCTTCCTACCCTACTTTATTTTAGGAAATGACTTTTGAAAATGGTCTCATTTTTTTCTTTAACAATAGAAAAGTAATGTTTACCCACAGGGAGCAAGAATGATAATCCCCAAATGCTAGTAATAACACACACACACACACACACACTCAAAAAAGGAGCTTTCTAAAACCAGTTTTACAAGGAAGGGCACAGGTAAGGCTCTCCTGGTGAAGGTGGTGGAGTGGTAACTACAGTAAAACTTTGGTTTGTGAGCATAATTGTAACATGCTTGTAATTCAAAGTGCTCATTTATCAAAACAAATTTCCCCATAAGAAATAATGGAAACTCAGATGATTCATTCCACAAAAATATTCATATAAAAATGATTATAATACTGTAATATAATACAAAATAATAAAATACAAAATATAAAGAAAAATAAATTAAGCTGCACTTACCTTTGAAAACCTTTGGCTGGTATAAGGGAGACAAGAGAGGAGGGTTATTGTGTAGGACAACTTTCACTACCACTAATGGAATCACTGCTATCTATCAGCTCAATGGAATTTTTCTGCACAGGGGCCATTGTATATGCTCACACAGGTGTTGACTATAGTACAGAATTAAACTCTTGTCATATAGTGTATTTAATGTAACTGGCAATAAGGCAGCAGAGGAAAGGGTCTATATCTGCAAGGCACCTGACTTAGAATGAAGCAAAGCATTCCTAAGCTTACTCTTGGATGGAAAAGCAAAGGACTGTCCATAGGTGCTTTGAAGTGACAAAAAATACACTAGTGCCAGTTGTGGGCATCTTCCAACATTCTGAAAAATCACCGATTTCTGCCAAACACCATGGCCTGAGACCGAGCATCTGAGCATGAGAGAAGATCACCCACAGTCCCACAGCAAGAGAGACAGAGAGAGAAGAACCATTGTGATCATGTGATGTTCAGCATACATACTACTCCTGTTGCAAGACATTTCTTGTTTATCAAGTTAAAATTAATCAGAAATGTTTGCTCATCTTGTGGAACAACTGCAGAACAAATTACCTGCAACCCAAGGTTTTACCGTACTTTGTTTCCATTGCTTCCGCAAGTAGAGAAAGTGCTTCCAACTGGACAGGAATAAAACAGGGCAGTTCAGAACAATGTAAGCCTGAGGTAAATGGCTGTCAGGAAGAAAAATCTAGCTACTTTCAGGGCCAAGTCTTTATGCCCAGACAAATTATGTCCTAGGATGTGGGTTACAAACATTTTATTAGTATAAGTTCTTCAGACAAATCTTAAATGAACCCTAATTTAAAAATATTTACAAGATAATTTGTATATATTTTAAGTTAGAATTTATTTAGCATTCAATTATAAAGTTAATATACGAAGGAAAATTATTGTTTTGATGAATACCAAAATTCAAAATAATTAATAGGGGCGCCTGGGTGGCTCAGTCAGTTAGGCATCCGACTTCAGTTCGGGTCATGATCTCGCCGTTCATGAGTTCGGGCCCTGCGTCGAGCTCTGTGCTGACAGCTCAGAGCCTGAAGGCTGTTTCGGATTCTGTGTCTCCCTCTCTGCCCCTCCCCCGCTCATGCTGTGTCTCTCTGTCTCTGAAAAATGAATAAACCTTAAAAAATTTAAAAAAATAATAATTAATATAGATATAACCATTGCCAAGCTTGGCATTTAATTCACTTCTATATATAATTTTAGTTGCAAAGAGTAAAACAGATATATTTTTTTTTTTTTTTAATTTTTTTTTTTTTTTTATTTTAATGTTTTTTATTTTATTTTTGGGACAGAGAGAGACAGAGCATGAACGGGGGAGGGGCAGAGAGAGAGGGAGACACAGAATCGGAAACAGGCTCCAGGCTCCGAGCCATCAGCCCAGAGCCTGACGCGGGGCTCGAACTCACGGACCGCGAGATCGTGATCTGGCTGAAGTCGGACGCTTAACCGACTGCGCCACCCAGGCGCCCCCAGATATATTTTTTAAATCAGTTTGCTTTGTCATCTATTGTATAAACAGACCCAGAAGTTTGAAAAAGGAATACCAAAACATTTTTAATTTATAAATCAAATCATTAAGATTGTTGAATTTCTTGTCTTAGATACAGAAATGGAATATCCAACACTTTTTTTAATGCTTATTTACTGATTTTGATAGAAAGAGAGAGAGTGCGAGAAGGGGAGGGGCACAGAGAGAGGGAGAGAGAGAAAGAATCCCAAACAGACTCCATGCTACCAGCACAGCACCGGATGCAGGGCTCAAACCTATGAACTGTGAGATCATGACCTGAGCCGAAGTCAAGAGTCGGATGCTTAACCAACTGAGCCACTCAGGCAATCCTACCCAACACTTTTTATAAGCAGGAGAGCCATGTGGCAGGTTATGCATTTGTTTGAAAGCCCACTGTGACCTAACATGGACCAAATAGGTGCTTTTGAGCCTTGTGTGACAGTTGACCGAGCACTGCATTCTTGGAACAGACACAAAAGGCCAGTGCATACCCATAAGCTTCCTAATCAATGACCTGATTAACTAGTCTATGGTGATAGAGTCAGATTAGTGGTGGGAGGGTAGCAAGGGCTAATGACTTTGAAAGGGGAACAAGGGAACTTTCTGAAATGCTAAACATTGTGTAAACCTTGATATGGGTAGTGGTTGTATGAAGTGCATATATGTGAAAATTCATGAGCTGTACACTTAAAAATTGTGCATTTTAACTGTAGACAAATTATACTTCAAGTCCCTGTTAGCCAAAAGACAGAAAGAGAGAGAGAGAGGAAAGGAAGGAGGGACCAAGATTTGCTCAAAAATCTGTCAGCAGAAATTTATGTGCTGGGGGCGCCTGGGTGGCTCAGTCGGTTAGGTGGCCGACTTCGGCTCAGGTCATGATCTCGAGGTCCGTGAGTTTGAGCGCCGCGTCGGGCTCTGTGCTGACAGCTCAGAGCATGGAGCCTGCTTCATATTCTGTGTCTCCCTCTCTCTGTCCCTCCCCTGTTCATGCTGTCTCTCCCTGTCTCAAAAATAAATAAATGTTAAAAAAAAAAGAAAAGAAAAGAAATTTATGTGGTAGTGTTTCTATTATTGTGCTATGTGTTTTAATTTGGTAGCTAGCTAACATTTTTTTTTTTTTTTAAAGTAGGTTCTGCCCAACATGTGGCTTGAACTCACAACTCTGAGATCAAGAATTGCATGCTCTACCAACTGAGCCATCCAGGTGCCCTGTGTATGTTTTTAATTATAGTTTTAAAAAATAGTTTAAAATGTTTTTTTAAAATGAAATCCAAGTATACAGTTGACCTTTGAACAACACAGTGGTTAGAGGCACTGACCTCCTGTGCAGTTGAAAATCCACCTATAACTTTTGACTCCTTAAAACTTAACTACTAATATCCTACTGTTGACCAGAAGCCTTACCAATAATATCAACAGTCAACCAGCACATATTTAGTGTGTTATATATATTAGGTACTGTATCCTTAACATAAAGTAAGCTAGAGAAAGGAAAATGTTATTAAAATCATAAGGGAGAGGGGCGCCTGGGTGGCGCAGTCGGTTAAGCGTCCGACTTCAGCCAGGTCACGATCTCGCGGTCCGTGAGTTCGAGCCCCGCATCAGGCTCTGGGCCGATGGCTTGGAGCCTGGAGCCTGTTTCCGATTCTGTGTCTCCCTCTCTCTCTGTCCCTCCCCCGTTCATGCTCTGTCTCTCTCTGTCCCAAAAATAAATAAATAAACGTTGAAAAAAAAAAAATTAAAATCATAAGGGAGAGAAAATATATTTACAGTACTGTACTGTATTTATTGAAAAAAAAATCTGTGTGTAAGTTGACCCACATAGTTCAAACTCATGTTGTTCAAAGGTCAACTGTATAAAAAAATAAAATTCAAATCAAATAAAATTAAGAAATGAAAGTCAAATCATGACCTCTCAATCACTCCTGGCAATCTTTGACAAATCAGGAAAGATGTAAGAAACACTGGGTGACCAGGGATGACAAAGAACAGTATGCACAGACCCGTGGAAAGCATATCAGCTTTTGTACATACAAATTGGCTTCAAATCCTAATTCTGCCAGTTACCTAAGGTCTGGTAGCTAGTACCCTATCAAATGCAGAGCACCAGTTTTTTCATCTGTAAAATGGGGACAATACCACCTGCCTCAGAATTGTTGGGGGAGTAAGGGAGAACATAGCTAAAGTGTCCAGCACACTTAGCCGCCCCCACCCAAATGCTAGTTCTCATCTCTTCTGTATCCCATAACAAAGTCAAATATACTGAACTGGGAAGGGATCTGACTGCCTTTAGAAAGTGTGCCTCTTAACTTGTTTTTCCAGAGGCAAAGATGGACTTGCGTCTGTCTGTCTGCAACCACACCCGGCCCTCCTTGCCACCAGTGACACATTTGCAAGATTGTATACAGGCCCCGGACAGAAACATTTAACACAAGTGGAGGTGCTGGCCATCCTTATTTTAGAGAGAAAATGACCAGAATGTGAGTAGAACAGATAAGCCAGCCCAGGCCCTGGCCCCTCAACCACAGGAGCAGAACAGAAATCTGTTAAAGGATGGGGAGAATTTCTCTCATCTTCCTGGGTTTCTCCTTCCTTTTCTTCTCTGTCTCTCCCCAGCACAGCTCAGGAAGCAGGAGAAAAATACCCAAAGGCAAAAAGGCAGAGAGCATCTGTCTTCCTATACTTTGATGGTGAGAGTGAAAACAAGTGTCTCATGGCTTATTAAATGTCAGGTTTAAGATGTCTGGTTGGGGAGGTAGGGTGTGGCCATCACACCAGTGCGTTAGTCTTGGCATTTTTTGCTTCTTGCAGGATCCCACCTTTTGGTCTATTAGAAGCATTTCTTCATAAGGATGAACATTTAGTTTGGTCTCAGAGCCAGGTGTCTGCCTCCAGACCACTGCCTGAAAGGAATGGGTTTGAGCCTCAAAGAAAATAAGTTAGGCCTGGCTCAACTTGTCTGCATGACTCTTCTTGCTCCACTACACTTGCCTCTCAGGCTGCTGTTGGCCTCTAAGAAAATGGATCCTGGTCTTCCAGTTTCAGAGACTGAAGCAATTATACCCTGGAAACAGATCTCAGTTTCAAAGCACTTTTCCTCTCTGCCTGGGTTCTCAGGGGTAAGAAGGGCTACCTTCTGCTTCAGTAAATTCTATCCAGCTAGGAGTTCAAGACCAAGAGTAGTTAATCCTGGAGACCAAAGGCTGGCAAGACACTCACTTGGGTTCATGCCTTCCGTCTGCCAGGGCCTTCAGGTCCCAGAAGAGACCTCTTCCTCTGTTGTCCTGGTCAGCTACAGGCTAACCTAATCTTGTGTAGTTCCAATCGGCCTCAGTTTGGAGCTGTGGTTCTGTATGCCTTTTATTTCACGTTCACAGTGCTGCTGAATGCCTTTGTGAACTGGCCTTGAAAAGTATTACAGAATCCACAGTCGAGATGTTCTCTGCCTGGACTCTGTTTGCTTGTTATGTTGCAAGAATGTGGTCCAACAGCCTCCACACCCTGATGACTCAGCCTAGCTCTAATGAGTTGTGTTTTCCAGGCCCTCCTGGGGGGACAGTGCCTTCTCTAGCATTGGCTACGTGCTGCCCCCCTCACCCCTCACGCCCCCACCCGGCCTCAGTAAGGGCTGCCTGGGAGTGAGCCTGGATGGTTGTTAGAAATGCTCCCCATAGGTAGGCAGAGGGAAAGGGAAGATGAATTCTGGTTCCACTCCCCAGTGTTGCAGTCACTCTTGGCCCTTCCCAGGCACAGCCAGGAGGTGTAAGTTAGGTTAGGAAGAACTTACATAATGGGATTGATTTTGAAGGGAGCAGGCAGAGTGGCTACCTCTTAGAGAAAAGGCAGTTGATAGCCACCTAAAGGTCGTGTGAAGAAGCCTGTCTTACTTTCAGAGAATTGGTCTTTGATTTGTGGGGCATTCAATTTGCTGGGGGAAAAAATCTGACTGTTAAGCTTCTGGGGGACAAACCAGAGGAAATTATATAATTAACAGTTCAGAGATTCTTAGAATCTTTGGCCAAAAAAAGAAATGACAGAGAAAAAATCACTGTGTTCTAGAGCCATGGCAGAAGGCCAAGCTTTGAATAATGGCCATAGAAGATATATTAATGAATTATTTTTAAATGTATGCTTCTTTTTGGAAAGAAATTGCTTAGGGAAAGTTTATGCCTTAATTACTACTCTTACTAAAAGGGAAAATCTTAACTGATTATACCTTAAAATCTTTGAACCTTAAACTCTTTTACCAGATTTTAAAAGTTCAGGCCTCCTTGCAAAAATGCAAACGCATTTCTATTTCCTGATGGCTATAACAAAAGCAGAAGACTTAAACAAGAATCTGTTTTATGAAAAATTGAAATCTGAGCACAGTTCACACATTTACCAATGATTCTTCTCCGTTGCATGTTATCTATGAATCATCTGACACAAAACAGCTGTAAGGCCTCTCTGCTGTAAGGACAGGATGGCCCTGCCAGGAACTGCACCCAGCTTGTGGTCTAGTCGCTGACAGAATTTACATAATACTACTGACTGCCAATTTCAGCCTACCCTGCAGGTACCACCCCCCCCTTCCCCACCCTTCCCTCCTGCAGGCACTGAAATGGTCACGCTTTGGGCTGGCTCTGGTCCTAGCAGGAAGCATAGGCCTCCAGGCTGCTGACCACACCCATACATTTGTTTGCTTTGTTTCGTTTTGGGGGAGATCCTTTTATTTTGATATAATTTCAATTTTACTGAAAAATTACATGAACAGTCCAAGGAACTTCTACAACTTATGATTTGTTTGTTTACATTTTTGCCTTATTTGCTTTATCATTCTCTCTCTTTCTCTCCCACTCTCCTCTCCCATTGAAGATGGAGATGTGCTCCTATTGGCTCCAGTATGAATTTTCCAAAAAGGCATTCTCTTAATAACTACAGTGCAGTTACACAATCAGGCAATTAAGCATTAATACAATACTACTATGTCTTTCATTAATTGCCCCCAAAATGTCCTTACTTTTTTTTCCCTCTCCTGAGGATCAAATCCAAGATTATACATAGCATTTAGTTGTCAGGTCTATTTATTTTCCTTTATTCTGGGACATTTCTTTAGCCTTTCATTGTGTTCTTGACCTTAACATTTAAAAACAAAGTACAGGCCAGTTATTTTGTAGAATGTCTTTCAGTTTGGGTTTGCCTCATGTTTTCTCATGATTAGATTCAGGTTATGCATTTTTGGCAGGAATACCACAGAGTTGATAGTGTGCTCTTCTCCAAGCATCCTAATCGGGGGCATGTGATATGGGATATTGGTTTGTAACTATATAGTGATCTTAGCCCTGATGACTTGGTAGAGTGGTATCTGATGCTATGAAGTTATTATTTTTCTCTTTCATTAAGTCATTTGCTGCATACTTTACATCTCTGTAATTATCCTATTTATTTAAAGTTTTTATTTAAATTCCAGTTAGTTAACATACAATGTTATACTAGTTTCAGGTATGCAATATAGTGATTCAGCACTTCCATACATCACCCAGTGCTCATCATGGCAAGGTCACTCCTTAATCCCCATCACCTGTTTAACCCATTTCCTCACTCACCTCCACTCTGGTAACAATCAGTTTGTTCTCTGTTTCTTGATTTATCTCTGTCTCTTTTTTCCCCTATGATTATTTGTTCTGTTTCTTAAATTTCACATGAGTGAAATCATATGCTATTTGTCTTTTTCTGAGTGACTTATTTTCCTTAGCATAATACACTCTAGCTCCATCTATGCCATTGCAAATGGCAAGATTTCATTCTTTTTTATGCTGAGTAATATTTCTTGATTATTACAGTTTGTAATATTCCATTGTGTGTATGTGTGTGTGTGTGTGTAACTCATCTTCTTTATTCACTCATTAGTCAATGGACATTTGGGCTCTTTCCATAATTCAGTTGCAGTACATAATGCTGCTCTAAACATCAGGGTGCATGTATCCCTTTGAATTAGTGTTTTTGTATTCTCTTCTTTTTTAATTTTTAAATTTTATTTATTTATTTTTGAGAGAGACAGAGACAGAGTGAGTGGGGGAGGGGCAGAGAGAGAGGGAAGGAGAGAATCCCAAGCAGGCTTTGTACCACCAGCACAGAGCCCAATGTGGGCCTCAAACCCATGAAACCATGAAATCATAACCTGAGCTGAAACCAAGAGTTGGACACTTAACTGACTGAGCCACCCAGGCGCCCCAGTATTTTTGAATTCTTTGGGTAAATACCTAGTAGTAAAATTGCATATCCCTTTTTTTTTTTTTTTTAAGTAGGCTCAATGACCAATGTGGGACTTGAACTCATGACCCTGAGATCAAGGGTCACATGGTCTACCGACTGAGCCAGTCAGGCACCCCTGTAATTATCCTTTTTTAAATCAAACTTTTACCCATCCATTTTGGCATCCTCTGATGATTTTCTACAACTCTCATTTTGCATTCTACTGTAATGAAGAGGTTTCCCTTAACATTTATATCTATCTATCTATCTATCTATCTATATGAACATGATTCTTAGGCTATCAGTGGAGTATAATCCATTATAAATATTATTTATTTTGATGTTAAAATTGTTCCAGATTAGGGAGTGGGAGCCTCTTACCGCTGGCTCTTGAGTCTTTTTGAACATATTTTCATGATTCTTTGATCATTTCCTTACCTTCTTGCAAAATAAGATGTTCCAGGCTCATCCTCTACTTTTCCTGCCCACAGCCCCAGAATAAGCCATTTCTCAAGAATCGCTAGTTCCTTTAGTGGGTAATGGTATTTAGAAACCAAGATCTGGGTGCTAAAAGTGCTCATTCTTACTGGTGTATCACTGTTTCTAGGCCTCTTACCAGACAGAATTAGGTAATATTACATATACAAATGGAAATAGATACATATAGAGGCATAGATATATATTAGAAATATGTTGGAGATATATATGACATAATATATACTTATTCTAATAACTCCAATTCTAATACAACAAATGCTTTTTCCATATTTGTAATTTCTTTCCCCAGCACTTAGAAATCTGGCTCCCATTAGCCTCAAGGTCAAGAATACACAAATCATAGTTTCAGAATTGCTAATCCCTAGCACCACTTAAAGTAAGCCTAATGAGAGTTTAATTAGTTTACAGTTTTGAGGGGTAAAACTTAACATACATTAAAGTACACAAACCCCAAGTCTACAATTCAGTGACTTTCGACAAATGGATATACCTGTGTAACCCACACTTTTTTCAAGATATAGGACATTCATCTCTGTATCTTCTCAGAAAGTCCCCTCATGTTTCTTCCCAGTCAGCAACACCCCCATCCCCCAAACCAGAGGCAACCACTTTTCCAGTATTTTGCTTAGTCTGTAGACATCAGTTGGCTCCCCTGGATCCGAACACACATCTTCAACTTGGACCCTACTCTGTGCTCTCCCCCTCGAGGCTTGTGCCACCACAGTACCTGGCCTTAGATTTTGCTTTGTCTACTCTTTCTTGGCAATGCCAGATTTGATTTCCAGTTCTGCTTCCAGTCTTTTCTGACCTGTGGTGCCAATGACTCTGCCCCTCCTCTGGGCTACATGTTGATTTGTTCTTGCACTAGCCTACATTCCTCATTCCTTCTGGGCTTTTGATCCAGCCCCGAAGGACCTTTGGCCTGGAATGTGCTTCGAGGATCACACAATTTACTAAAGATAGTTTCATAAAAAGGCACATAATTTCATGAAAAGTCTCCTTCTTAAAATTTGGTAATATCGTCCCGTCTGGTCCTGCTTGATGCCTGGATTCTGAGCCACACCTGTTCTTCTGTTTCTAAATCTTGCTTCCTTTCCCGACTTGGGTGACTGTCATAATCCTTCCTTCCCATGACAGCTGGAGCCAGAAGCTGGTGAGGCTTTTCTCATGAGGGTACCTTGTGAGCATGACTATGATAGAGAGAAACCATGTATCTTGTGGGTGTTTAGTACATGTGAAACCACTCAGCCCACCACCACATGTGGCAAATGGCCAGTTTGGGGCACAGGAAGAGAAGGTGGGTGGGTCCCAAGCACCCTGCTTAATGCTTAATGCTTAATGAATAGCTCCCTTTCAGTAGTGTTCAGTCTACCCAGAGCTATAGCATGTAGGGTAGAAACTAAGTTGAGGTCTCGGAACCAGGAAGTCACACCCATGTTAATATTTAGAAAACAGTTGGGTTATAATAGCTTCTTTTCCAGGCTCCCTAATGAAAAGGGTTAGTGTGGTTCAATCATGAAAGCTTCTGAAAAGACTCTTTGACACAAAGGCTCTGAGCTCCACTCTTCATGTCGGCCCTTGATTATATTAGTAGTTTAATAAGCAGTTGCTTGTTCTGTCTTTTGTGTTCTTGGATTCCCCCCCCACAACAAAGCTGTGAGCTCCTTGAGGGAGGTGACAGTGTTGGGCATTTTTCTGTCTTCCTCCTGTCCCAGCACCAGCTCCTTGTCAGGTGACAGGAGGTGTTCTGTAGGTACTTCTGACTTGAACTAAGTCTTAGTCACCCTAATGAGGTCATCCCTCCATAGTATCCCAATTCCTACTGTAATACCAAGCACAGAGTAGGTACTCAAATTGGCTGAGTAAATCATGAACTAATTCCACTAAATTGTTGTCGAGTCAAAGTGTTATTCCTCTCAGGAGTCTATGTTTTAGAAGAGGGCAACAAAGAATGGGCAATGCTTAATAACCCAAGTGGAGTTAGCCTAATAGTGGAATTACAGGCAACACAGCACCAGATGAGGACATTTATAAGCAGGGGGCTCTTTGGTGCCCCACCAATCATGCCACATCACTATGTTACCCTTCTTCTGAGGTCTTCAGAATGTTGGGCCATAAAAGGATCGTTATATTCTGATGATCAACCTTTTTTGCTGTCTGCTTTTCCTGAGCTTCTTTCTCCTATTCAATTTGCATTTGTTTCCTTTGGCCCAACAGCAAATTGGCTGCAGCACCTTCTCCTAAAGAGCCAGAATCTTCCTAGCAGTGAACCTCTTTTTTTTTTTTTTTTTTTTAGTTTATTAATTTATTTTGAGAGGGAGAGCACACAAGCAGGAGAGGGGCAGAGAGAGGGGGAGAGAGAATTATGAGATCGTGTGGCTTGATCTCACGAACCATGAGATCATGACCTGAGCTGAAATCAAGAGTCAGATGTTTAGCCAACTGAGCCACCCAGGCACCCTTCGTCATTACTACATTTTAACTGACTTTTGCAAATTTTCATTACAATTTTAATTGTCACAAAATGTTCCATGGAGTACACCTATTTAACCATTCACCTGACATTTGTTGAGCATTTAGTTTGCTTCTGATTTTTAGCTTTTACAAAAGGAAACATAATGAGAGAACTCTTCACATAAATTTTCCTTATTTGAGGCATTTTGCTTTTCACCAGGAGAAATTTCCAGAAGTTTTATTACTGGACAAAATAATATGAAACTATTTTAGACTCTTAATATTGTCCAACGACTTATCAAAAGGTTCTTAACCAATTACACACCTTCTGGAATGGATGAAAATTTCTATTTTACCCAACGTTGGTCATTTGCTGACACAACAAAACATTTATTCTCTATTTCAACATATATGTCTATATTTGAGGTTTATATTTTTTCAAAGCTCCCCAGGCAATTCTAAGGTGGAATCTGGGTGGAGAGCCCCAGAAGGCTACACTAAAAGTTGCCAAGTGCTGTGGCCCTTTTCCCTCAGCCTCTGGAGATCCTGTGCTCTGATACAAAGGTCCAGGGAAAGAGCCCTGAGGAAATGGGCACCAAGGTAAAGAGGAGGTTTCTTCATAAGGCTTAGGGCCAAGTAGGCCCAAGTCATCCTCCCTGGATCTTCTGAGGGAGGGGCCCTTCTCCTCTGGCTGCATAGAGTTGGAAGCGATCCAAAGAGAGCCAAGAGCACATGACCCCAAAGAGGGAGAACAGAAAGGGGGAAAAAAGGAACAGTCCTGTATAATCAGGAGCTTGGAGTCTCTCTCCCAGCTCTCAGAGAGTCTACTTCCCAGCCCTTGGGCCTGAGTCACAGAAGCCTCTAGCTGTGCTGATCACCCACATCAAATGTGCCTCCTCCATAACCCATTCCCATAGTCTTGTTTTTTTTAAGATGCTTTTTCAAATTACAAAAGAACTATTATTGGTCCATCATAAACAAATAATATATAAATGAAAATTTCAATATTGGAAAGTTCTCCCTCACTTCCCTGTTTCCATTCCCATCCCCAGAGGTAACCTGATAATAATTTGGTGTGTATCTTTCTAGATCTTTTTCTAGTGGGTGTGAGACTGTGTGCATGCCTCAGGATTTTATAATACATAAATGGAATTACACGATATATAGTTTTCCCCATCCTGCCTTTATCATTTAACTTCAAGGTGTAGACCACCTTCTGTGTTAGTTAATATATAGCAGTCTCATTCTTTTTCATGGCTGCATGATAATCCATGGTATATGACGATATCATATAATGAACACAGCTTGTTGCTGGTGGCTTCAGTTGCCTTTCATTTTTCTCTATAATGACAATGCTGCAATGAGCTTCTTTGTGTATGTGTCTTTGTGTCATCTACCTGGCTTTGAGTGTTGCCACTGCCAGAAAATTCCTGGTGTTGGGCTCCAGGTATGCATACCCAGAGGATCTCTGCTACCTCCAGGATTCATTTAGACCCTGGAAGAACACCACCCTGGCTCAGTCCTGGCTTCTTCTCTCACCCTGTTTTTCTGTGGTTGTGTTCGCAGCATGCCCATGGACCAGCCACCAGAATTCTGACAACCCCACCAAAGGTTGCAAAGGTGCAAAAAGTACAGCTGGTGTCCCTCTGGCCACTGGGAGGAAAGAAAGAGGGCCAGCTCCTTCACACACAATCCAGTTGGAGAGAGTATGGAAGTGGTTATCTAGGTGGTTCTCAGTCTTTCTCCCCTGAGATAGAGTGTAGGACTGAAACAGCAGTGAATCACTGATGTAGAAGATACAAGAGCTGCAGTGGTGGTAGGAGCTCTCCAAAGCAGCTGAGAAAGTATGGTGTGTGTGTGTGTGTGTGTGTGTGTGTGTAACCCTGAACCAAATGTCTTTGGCCCATGGACAGAGATTGCCAACCCTTGATCTAATATGTTGTTGTACTTTTGTCTTTTAAGGTTTTCAAGCACCAGTGTAGAAAACTGGGTGGCTCAGTTAGTTGGGTGTCCGACTTCGGCTCAGGTCATGATCTCACAGTTCTTGAGTTCGAGCACCACGTTGGGCTCTGTGCTGACAGCTCAGAGCCTGGAACCTGCTTCTAATTCTGTGTGTTTCTCTCTCTCTGCCCCTCCCCTGATTTCACTTTCTCTCTCTCAAAAATAAATTCTAAATTTTTTAAAAAATTAAAAAAAAAAAAGATTTTTCAAACACCTTGTTCCTTCAAGAAGAAATAAGAGCTAATGAGAAGCAGATGGTACCCTGGGTTCCATTTCTCACTTCACTAGGGCCTGCCACAGTTTGGAACAGTTTTGATTGCTGCCCTATGCCCTCTTGTTTAGAGGTGCTGTCTGCACCCTGGGATGCAGGGGTTAGGTTTCTTATTTTTCCTGAAAAATGGTGCTAGTGTCATTGGCTGTTAAAAATGAGACAGGTGTGCTCGCTTTGGCAGCACATCTCCTGAAAACATTGGAGCGACACAGACAAGATTAGTGTGGCCCCTGTTCAAGGGTGACAGGCAAACCTGTGAAACCTTCCATACAAAAATAAGAACTTTTAAAATGGGACATAGGCAAGAGAACTTTTGCATTTGGATGAGATGTTTTCTGTGATTGGCTTATCCTGCTTAGTTCTTTCTTCCTTACTTTATGGACACGCAAGAAAGAACACATGCTCATAGTATTGGAGGCAGGTGCTGAACTTCCTAGGTGGCAGCCCTCCTGAAATGTATTCTTGCATGCACAAATGCAAAGACCCTTGTTGACCTGCTCTCTCAATGCTTTGGAAACTCTGAGGAATGGTGATGTGGTCACTGTTAGAACAGAGCAACAAACAAATCTGGTGTAATTGAGGATAAGCTTCATGTGGGCAGTCCTGATGTTTGCTCATGGAAAGGTGATTCATTTAGACGAATCAGGGCTTTAAAATTGTTTTCTTGAAGTGTAACAGATACAGAAAAGTGCATGCACTGTAAATGTATGGCTTGGTGAATTTGTGCAAAGTGAACACACCTATGTTACCCTGGTAACCACTATGTAGATCAAAAAGTAGAATGTTAGAGTCACCCCAGAAGACCTCTGTACCCACTCCTCCCCCAGTTACTAGTCCTTTGAGGTATAACCAGTAACCTAACTTTCCACACTTTATATTTTTTGCCTGTTTTTGAACTTTATGTATACTTGTGAAATTTATTCACATTTTGTGTAGATCTTCTTCACTTATTCTCATTGCTATATTGTATTCCATGATAGACATATGCCACAGATGGGGTGCCTGGGTGGCTCAGTTGCTTAAGCCTCTGACTCTGGAATTCAGCTCAGGTCAGGGGCTTGTGGGATCAAGCCCCGCTTTGGGCTCTTTGCTTACAGTGCAGAACCTGCTTGGGATTCTCTCTCCCTCTCTCTCTGCCCCTCCCTGGCTTGCATGTGCTCATGTGCCCTCTCTCTCAAAATAAGTAAGCATTAAAAAAAGAAATATGCCACAATTTATTTATCCATTCTATGTTGATGGGGTTTTATTGCACACATTCCTACAAGTGGAATTATCAGCTCACAGTGTTTGCATATATGCATCTTTAATGGACCCTGGAATAGCAGTAAATGAGAGTTAGGGGTGTATTTTTTATTTTTTTAATTTAGAGAGAGAGAGAGAATAGGGGAGAGCGAGAGCAAGAGTGAGAGCGAGAGTACATGCGTGAGAGAGAATCTTAAGTAGGCTCCACGCTGATTGTGGAGCCTGATCCTGGGATCCTGACCTGAGCTGAAATCAAGAGTTGGTCAGACACTCAACCAGACTGAGCCACCCAGGCGCCCCAGGAATGTATTTTTGGTAGGGGACAAAACACAAAGCTAAGATCAGGCCCCAGGTTTCTGGTCTCCTTCCAGGCTTGGATTACAGGGGAGCCAGAGCAAGGTACTTAACCTCTGTGTTTCCTCAACTGTAAATTGGAAATAATTGGTACCTGCTCTATTACTTGCTGTGGGATGAAAAAGGCCTCTGCAAAATCTCAAGCTGCACAAATGGAAGCTCTCATTAAAATGCAAGCAGGGAAGGGGAATTTTTAATTATCAATGAGAACTAAAGAATAACTGTATTTATGTGGATTTCCACTCCCAATTAAGAATCCAGAGATTAGATTAACTGCTCAGCTAGACTGAGTAGTATTGCCAAAGGGGCCTGTAGTGTTATTGTCTCAAACCCAAACACAGTAAGTAACTTCCCAGACCTATCCTATGAATCTTGCTAGAAGTTTCCTCAACTGCCCGGAGCCCCAGGGGTCCTCCCAGTTCTTTCTCTTAGTCGCCAATGCCTCAGCTTTTTCTTTCCCCCTGCATCAGCTTGAGTTGGCCTACTCTGGGAAAAACTGGTTTGATGCTGCCTGAGCAGACCAATTATAATGCACCAGGAAAGCAGAAGGACACCATCATCCGATGTCTTCCTGCGTTATTGAACATAAAGTGTGAATATTGTCAATGAGGTGCTTTGGTCTTATGATACAACTAAAAGTTCACAGGCATTTATTCTACCAAAGGTTGTGCTAAAATGAATCGGGGACTGTAAAATACAGTAATTGAAAGTAGTGTCAACATTTTTTCTATCCTCCTAGTTCCCTTGCAGATGGTTGCACAAATGTTACACAAGTAGAAGGCAGTGCCCTCTTCTGGCCAATGCCACACTTGCATGGCTGTGGCTAAGAGGCTTGCCAACTCATGGGACTGGTTTTTCACTGGGTAACAGGCTCATCTTGGGGTTAGTCTTGAGTAAATCACATCTGGGGATCCACCCTCCCTTTCCTCTTCAAAAGAGAAAAATCAGAACTATGATAGTTACATTTTATGTGTGATTAACATTTAAATCAGTAGATTTTTTTACCTTCCATAATGTGGGTAGTTACCTTAAGAGCGAAAAGTGAGGTTTCCTGAAGAAAAAGAAATTCTGCTTCAAGACTGCAAAATAGAAACCTGGGTGTTTCCAGGGGCGCCTGGGTGGCGCAGTCGGTTAAGCGTCCGACTTCAGCCAGGTCACGATCTGGCGGTCCGTGAGTTCGAGCCCCGCGTCAGGCTCTGGGCTGATGGCTCAGAGCCTGGAGCCTGTTTCCGCTTCTGTGCCTCCCTCTCTCTCTGCCCCTCCCCCGTTCATGCTCTGTCTCTCTCTGTCGCAAAAATAAATAAAAAACGTTGAAAAAAAAAATTTTTTAAAAGAAACCTGGGTGTTTCCAGCCTTCAGATTTTGAATACAAGACTACAACGTCAACTCTTCCCTGAATTTCTAGCTTGCCAGCCTGCTCTGCAAATTCCAGACTTGTCTGCCCCCACAATCGTGTGAGCCAATTCCTTAAAATAAATCTGTGAATGTGTGTGAGTGTGAGTGTGTGTGTGTGTGTGTGTGTGTGTATCTTGTTGGTTTTGTTTCCCTGAAAACCCTAATATAAAACCTAACTCTAAAACACATTTATATCAGTGACATCTCATTTGTTTAAACATAAGGGGACATGAAGTATGGCAGCTGACCTGAGTTCAGGTTCAAGTCCCAGTACCATCTAATTTACTAGTTTCATGAACTAGCTACTTAATTATACTTAGCCTTGGTATCTTCATTTTTATAAAGGGGAAAATAGTAGCATTTACTGAATATGCTGTTGTGAAGATTAAGAGAAAACATGTGCTTAGAATAGTGATTGGCTCAGAATAAGTACTCATTAATGTTAGTAGTTATTATTAATTATTTTTATTACTAAGGTCATAGAGGGAAGCTGCCAAAAAAAGGGTGATTTATAGAATGATGGGTACATGGAAGGGTAGCTGGTCTCGTTCACTCCCCCACCCATCATCTCCCTAGACTCTTAGGGAGACAGGCCGTCTCTGCTTTTCACAACCTGTTCTTGGGGAGTATTATAAAGCCATTTCTTGTAAAGTGTCCTAACTGTTCCCATAGGAACCCAATCAAGATTAAAAGTTGGATTCTGAATTAATGATTAAGTCATATATGGGGGCGCCTGGGTGGCGCAGTCGGTTAAGCGTCCGACTTCAGCCAGGTCACGATCTCGCGGTCCGTGGGTTCGAGCCCCGCGTCAGGCTCTGGGCTGATGGCTCGGAGCCTGGAGCCTGCTTCCGATTCTGTGTCTCCCTCTCTCTCTGCCCCTCCCCCGTTCATGCTCTGTCTCTCTCTGTCCCAAAAATAAAAATTAAAAAAAAAAAAAAAGTTGAAAAGTCATATATGAAACCATTATTATGTCACAAAAGTAAAGTTCAGTAAATCTTGGTAATCATTTAAAACAGTAAAACTATGTAAATCCTAACACGGGGCTTCCATAAAATTTAATCTTCACTCCATGGTACAATTTACCAATTTAATTAGCAGTTTTGTTTGCCTTCTCACAATTTAGAAGGCCTTCTGTAAGATGATTTGGATCACTTTTCGGCCTTTTGGCTAAGATCAAGTGTTGTAAGATGATTTGGTTGGTCAAAACCTTGTTTTTATTTTTTTTTATTTTTTTTCAACGTTTTTTATTTATTTTTGGGACAGAGAGAGAGCATGAACAGGGGAGGGGCAGAGAGAGAGGGAGACACAGAATCGGAAACAGGCTCCAGGCTCCGAGCCATCAGCCCAGAGCCTGACGCGGGGCTCGAACTCACAGACCGCGAGATCGTGACCTGGCTGAAGTCGGACGCTTAACCGACTGCGCCACCCAGGCGCCCCAAAACCTTGTTTTTAAAGCTAGCCAAGTGGTTATCTCCAAGTATAAGGATTTGGGTTAATTTATATATATGTGTGTATTTATATATTTATCTCTGTGTTATTCAGTGATTCACCAGAAGGACCCACAGGACTCAATAATAGGTTATATACTCACTAAGATTTATTATAGCAAAACGTATAGAGCAAAAGCAGTGGGAAAAAGATATGCACTCATGGGGTCCAGACATTCAACACAGACTTCAGTGTCTTTCCACACAGGAGTGTGGAGGCCACACAGGAGTATTCTTTCTTTCGCCATTAACTTTCAGGGACATATATAGAATGTCTTTACCCAGAGAAGCCTGTTTGAGTCTCAGAGTCCAAGGCTTTTGTAGGGGGCTGGTCACATAAGTATATCCTACTATGTATGCAACCAACTATGGTAACCAAAACCCAACCCTAACAATGAAACTAGGTGCACATCATTGATCTTGATGTTTGTGCAAAGCGCCCCTGAGAAGCACGTATGGTATGATCCATTGGTCCTGGTGTATGTAAGTCATCAACCACCAATATAAAGAACACTCTAAGGGCTGCCAAGGGTTAATCATGGGTCTCTTGAAGACATGTAAGGAGCAAGCAACCAGAAATGCTGTGTTAACTCTTTCCTCACAGTCTGTATTTTCTGAAATGTCTATAATTAATATCTATTACTTTGATAATCACAAAAGTAACTATTGATATAAAGGCATCTGCCGTTAATGATTTTCCTTTCTAGTTATTTAATGGTGTTGTTTTATAATCTCAGTATAGTTCCCTGTAGTCAGCAGAGCTGCTGAGAGAAGTAAAGTCACCCTTCTAGACACTTCATGGATCCCCATCAGAGCCTTCATACTCTTTGGGAAAACCATAAAAACAGGCCAGGACAAAGCCCGTGAGACATAGAAGGAACCACAGCAACACCTAATTCAACTTCCCCATCTTAGAGATGAGGAGGTGGAAATACCGAGCAGTGAAAGGGCTCATCCCGGTTCTAAATCTTAGATCTTCTAATTAGAAACCTCTCTTGGAACTCCTGAAATGGGTCAAGGCAATGTCTGCTCAGTTGCTTCTGATGATTGTCTTAACATGGGCAGAAACTGGAGGAGCCCTGACTGGTGGGACTGCCTGAACTGAATGTGCATGGTCAATCTCCTTTAGTCTAGACAGAGGCTTCCTATCCTTCCCCAACCCCTTCCTTGTCCAGTGACTTGACAGAAGCACCAGGACTCTGTTATCCAGAGCATTGCCTATGCCACTAGGTCAATGGTCTAGTTTGGGACCTATCAAGAGATTAGTTTAATCTTCACCAAATTTCCCCCTTTTCTCCCTTTCATTTACTCTCTTGTAGGCTGGAGGGTGGTATCTGTCTCTACACTGGACTCCAAATTCCTTGAGGGCCTTCTGGATCCAGGTTATATAGTGGTTATGATTATGGGTAGTAAAGTCAAATGGTCCGGGGTTTGAATTCTGGCTTAACATCTCACTGGCTTGTGGGATTTGAGTGAATTACTTAATGGAAATAATAGTACTTCCTTTATAAGGTTACTGGGAAGATGAAAGGAAGTAATAACTCTTAACTAGAATAGAATTTGGTATATAAAAACGCTCAATAAATATTGAATATTATTTTTTTAAATAGGTACTTCATTTACTTTGGAAAACCCTGTTCTCTGATCTTTTTAATAGTTTTGTTGAGATAATTAACACACAATATACACTGTATGTATTTAAACTATAAAATGTCATAAGTTTTAACATGTACACACCTGTGAAACCATCCCCACAATCAAGTAAATGATCATATCCATACCCTCCCAAAAGTTACCTTATATCCTTTTGTAATCCCTTTTCCTGTCCTCAGGCAATTGCTGTCTACTCTTTGCCTCTGCAGATTAGCTTGCATTTTCTAGAATTTCATACAGATGGAATCATATGGTATGCTCTTTTTTTTTTTTTTTTTTGGCTTCTTTCATTCAGCATTATTTTGAGATTCATCCATGTTGTTGAGTGTATCAATTGATTACTAGTATTCCATTGTTGAGGGTATCAATTACTCAGTAGATTCACCACAATATGTTTATCCATTCACTTACTGATGAACATTTGGGTTGTTTCCAGTTTTGAAGTATTAGAAATAAAACTTCTGTGAACATCTGTGTACGTGTCTTTGCATAAACATATACTTTCGGCGCCTGGGTGGCGCAGTCGGTTAAGCGTCCGACTTCAGCCAGGTCACGATCTCGCGGTCCGTGAGTTCGAGCCCCGCGTCAGGCTCTGAGCTGATGGCTCAGAGCCTGGAGCCTGTTTCCGATTCTGTGTCTCCCTCTCTCTCTGCCCCTCCCCCGTTCATGCTCTGTCTCTCTCTGTCCCAAAAATAAATTAAAAACGTTGAAAAAAAAAATTAAAAAAAAAACATATACTTTCTCCTTGGAAGTGAATGGGTGGGCCCTAAGGTGGGTATGTTTAAATTTTTAAGAAACGACCAAATTATTTTCCAAGTAGTTGTACTATTTTGTATTTCCATCAGTAGCATGAGAGTTCCAGTTGCTCCACATCATTGACAAGAGTTGGTATGGTTAGTCTTTTTAGTTTTAGATATTCTAATAAATGTGTAATGATACCTCTTTGTGATTATAATTTGACTTTCCCTAATGACATTGTAAATGTGTTTTTGCCACCCATATATCTTTTTGATAAATTGTCTGTTCAAATCATTCGCCTATTTTTAATTAGGGTGTTTGCTTTTCTTATTGTTGAGTTTTGAAACTTTTTGATATATTCTATATACAAGTCCTACATATAGTTTACAAATATTTTCTTTAAGTCCGTAACTAGTCTTATTATTCTCTTAATAGTGTCTCAAAGAAAAGAAGTTATTAATTGTAAAGAAGTACAATTTATCAATTTTTTGTTTTATGGATTGTGCTTTTGGTATTCTAATCCAAGGATCCTTTCTCTACTAAATCACTTTTACATGTTCACTGGAAATCAATTTACCATATATATGTTGGTCTATTTCCACACTCTGTTCTCCAGTGATCTGTTTTCATGCCAATACCATACTATCTTGATTACTTAGCTTTCCAAATTTGTCTAGCTATTTTATGTCTTTTTCATTTCCAAATGAATTTTACTAAAAAAAAAAAATTTTTTTTTTTTTGGAGAAAGAGAGAGAATGGGGGGAGGAGCAGAGGGAGTGAGAGAGAATCTCAAGTAAGCTCCATGCTCAGCACAGAGTCCAACACAGGGCTCAATCCCAGGACTCTGGGATCGTGACCTGAGCCGAAATCAAGAGTTGGACACCCAACCAACTGAGCCACCCATGAGCCCCTCCAAATAAATTTTAGAATTAGCTTGTCAATTTTTACATGAAAAAAACTGTTAGAGTTTTGACTAGGATAGCATTGAATAAATTTAGGGAGAACAGTCTTCTTCACAATATTAAGTCTTCTGGTCCATGAGTATAGAATATTTCTTTATTTATTGAGGTATTAATTTCTCTCAACTATATTTTATAGTTTTCAGAGTATAGGACATACATATTTTGGTCAATTTATTGCTTTGCATTTGATATATTTGGTAGTAGGGTAAACGGTATTGTTTTTAATTTCAATTTCCAATTGTTTGCTAGTATATAAAAATACACTATTTTTATATATTGAACTTATATCCAGAAAACTTGCTAAAGCTCACTTATTATTTTTAATACCGATTTTTGTAGACTCCATAAGATTTTCTGCATAGACAGTTATGTCATTTATGAATAGATAGTTTTATTACTTCCTTTCCAATCTAATCATCTTTTATTTCTTTTTCTTACCTTATTGCACTGGCTGGAACCAGTACAGTGTTGAATAGAAATGGTGAGAGTAGAAATCTTTGCCTTGTTTCTAATTTTAGAAAGAATGCAGTTTTTTTTACCATTTAGTATAATGTTAGCTGTGGATGCCCTATAACAGGTTGAGGAAGTTTCCTTCTATTCCTAGTTGGCTAAGGTGTTGTTTTTTTTTTAAACCGAGAATTGATGTTGGATTTTGTCACATTTTTTTCTGCATCTATTCATATGATTCTTTTTTGTCTTTAATATGGTAAATTACAAAGATTGATTTAATAATAGCTTTATTGAGATACAATTCACAGAGCATAAAGTTTACCCTTTTAGAGTGTACAATTCAGTGGATTTTACTATATTTGCAGAATTATGCATCTATCACCAAAACCAAATCCCATAACATTTTCATTATCCTAAAGGGAAACTCTGTTCCTATCAGGAGTCAGTCCCCATTTCCCCCACTCTCCCCAGGTCCTGGCAACCTGTATGGATTTGCCTATTCTGCACTTTAATATAAATGGAATCATATTCAATGTGGTCATTTGTAAATGGCTTCTTTCACTTGGCATAATGTTTTCAAGGTTCGTCTATGTTATAGCATGTATCAGTATTCCATTCATTTTTATGGCTAAATAATATTCTACTGTGAGGGTATACCACATTTTGTTTAACCATTCGTCAGTTAATGGGCATTTGATTTGTTTCCACTTTTTAGCTATTATGAATAACGCTGCTGTGAACATTTGTTACAAGTGTTTGTGTCAACATATGTTTTCATTGCTCTTGAGTATATACCTAGGAATAGAATTTCTGGGTCATATAAGTCAGTCTGTTTCATCCTTTAGGGAATTGCCCCACTGTTTCCCAAAGTGGTTGTACTATTGTGAGAAGGTTCAATTTAACAGATAAGGCCATTTAGATTATTTATTTCTTCTTGAGTGAGTATTGGTAGTTTATGCCTTCCAAGGAATTTGTCCCTTTCATCAGTTGTTGAATTTATCAGCATAAAGTTGTTAATAATAATATTTCCTTAGTCTTCTTTTAGTGTCTTTATAATGTGTAGTAATGTCATCTCTCTCATTCTTACCATTGATAATTTGTGGGGGTTTTTCCTGATCAATGTAACCTACGTTTATCAATGTTATTGACTATGTATATTAGATATTTTAAAAATCTTTGTGTGTGTCACTCTGTCATGTGGAAAATTGAGTAGGCTCCAAGTACACTAGTAGGCAGGCTATCCTAGAGTTCATATAAAGGCTCACATACCCAATTGAAATGCATGGATCACACTTTTTATTAAATCAGTGTACACCACTGTGAGAAGCAAGGGGGGGGAGAATGGTCAAGTTAAACACGTAGGATAGGGAACGGGTGGCATCGATAGGACTATCCTGGGCCATACTATGTTATATGTATTCTATCTCAGCTGCATCAGCTTTTCCTGCTGCAGACATGAAGACTAGAGTTGAGGTTCAAACAAGTGGATCCTGGGTCAATAATACTTGCTCTGTTAGAGAGATGCAATTAGTCAGAATTGTAGCTTGTCATATAGTCTGTTGAACAGCCATGGACGGCACGTGGAACACTAGTAGGTAACACTAGTGGGTGGTCAAATTAAGGACTCATGAATATTGATATATAATGTATCATTGAATATTTAGTGCCCAGGTGCCCCGCAGGTATGTTATTACCTCATGTACTCTTGGATCTTGTAGCCCTTTTCATTGATGTTTAATCCATACATGCTCTACTTACTAATTACTGATCTATACTTGATGTATCTTATGAGTTCATCCAGCCATTTCTTTTCTTGTCCTCTATAGAATTGAATATTTTGAAACTGTACATTGAATGCACTAAACCCTCCCCCTATTATTCCTTCTTTCTGTGACACAGTCACCTACTTTACACATACCACCCACTGAACAATTGTTAAATAAAAAATAAGCAATACCCTCAGCTAGTATTGCCATAGAAACATGCTTATTCAAACAAAGAGTTCCTGCAATTAAATACATACAGGAAATACTGGGTTTCTTTACTATAGGCCTTGTTAGTGCCCTAATGCACTAACCTTTCTGTGAGTGGTACCTTTCTGTGAGTGGATATCACATGTACTGTCCTCAACCTATTGACTGATGGACCACTTTACTCCAGGTGCATCACAGAACACATCTTAGGAGATGCTACCTTGGGAATTGCTCTATGCAAGGCCTTAAAGAGGGCTGGGAAATGTAGATGTTTACTATAGCAGATGTAGGCCAAGCAGTATACCTTGTGTACTTTATAAACATTCTGCTTTTCTGGGTTAGAAAGAAAATTATGACAGGAAGCAAGATAGGGAAATTGAAGTTACTCAGGGAGTGAACTGACCAAATTATTCATTCAAGGGTTTCTCTAATTTACCCTTTGGAATAAATCCAGGGACGGTGCCCCATTCCCCAATCAGCACAGTGCTGACAATATTCTTTCACAAATGGCTTATAGACTGCTGCATAGGCAGGTGCTTTGAAAGATATTAAGATTATACAAAGGACACTTCCTTTTCCACAATGCTGGGAAAATATGCCTAATAGGACTTCAGGGAACCCAGATCTCTATGCATGATTACCCTGGATGGTCAAGGGATTCTAAAGACTTGAAACTGAGTTTATTGGGAGAATGTATCAATGGGAAGATAGCATGTGTCATTTAGTAGACAACACAGGAAAAATAGAGCCGATCATAGGTCTTCTACCCTGTTTTGTTCCATTTCATAGCCTCTGCCCCCCAACACCAACGTGCAGGCAAGTACTCCCACTTCTGGCCCCTCCCTCTCTTCTGCACACAAAGCGGCCTTCTTCTTGACACTCTTGTATTCTCTTCCTGACACCCTTCTCCCAATCTCTACCTGTGTAAATCCTGCTCATCCTTCAAATTGTTTCCTCTGGTGAGCTCTACTCAACTCCTACCTACTAGGTTATGCTTTTTTTCCTATCACTTATCACAAGTGTTAATTACTTAATGATTGTCTCTTCTATGAGGTTGTGAGTTGCGTGAGAGTGGAAACTGCATTGACTACTTCACTACTGAATCACCAGCACAAGGCACAGAGTAAGTGGTTAATAAGTCCAGTTGAATGATTGAAAACAATATAGGTGCTGATATATTTTGCAATGAATTTAGGGCAGTTTTGTCTTCCCTTGCCTTAGGTCAAAGTCTTCTCAATTGCCTTTCTCCAAGGCTTAGATTCTCCTCAGATTCTTTTTAGATACTTATTCCAAGAAATGCCTCTCTTATCTATTCCCTTATCAGAGAAGAGTTTGACATCAGCATATACAGGCTAACGTCTCTCACGTAATCTAGAGCAAAGGAGCTTTGGAAAAGCAATGTTTTCTTTCTAAGTATGAGGTGTTCAGAGTTCCCAGTGAGCTTGAGACTGCAGTGAATAGCTTGTATGTTCTCCCAAAATCTGGCATGAAGGACTGGTGTGTCTGTGGAGAGCCATGAAGCAAGTTGTGTTTGCAATTATGCTGCTGGTGTTGCTGGGAAGAATGCATGGAAAGCTGTTCCAGGGTGGGCACGTTCTCTGCAATGTTGGGAACACAGCTCCTTAGCAGTAGAACAGTTATACTAGACCTGCTTCAATCAGTTCCTCCTCAGGGTACTTGCCTGCCTCTCTCCTCCGATTTCACTCTCACACCCATGCCTGGGGCTTGAAATTTTCCTTGCCCACCCCTAAGTCACCTGCTTTCAAATGGATGGACGTGATTAGGCAAATATGGCTGGAGGCAAAGTGGCTGGAGGTGAGGACAGTCTCCCTCTTGCGCTTTCTCTTGAGACAGGACTTTTTCTGAGGTGCAAACTTCCTTGAAGCACTAATGAAGACCTGCATTCCAAAGGGGAAGGAACATAGCTCTGCACTGGACAGAGCTGAATTTTACCCCTTGCTCTCAGTCGTTGTAAAAACTCAATGAGATAATGTGATTAAAGCCCTTAGGAGACCAGATTGCACATTGTTAGTGCTCAAAACACGGTAGCCATTTAACTATTAGGTGTTCATTGGATATTCTCAGAGGAAACTGTGTCTCCTGCTTCAGTAACATGACACTGGATGGAAATGGCTCGTTCACTTTTCTCTACTAGACTGTAACATCCTTGTAGGCCCAAACCTAAAACGATGCATTCCAGATCCCATGATTAGCTCACATTTGTTGAGTGCTTATGATGTCAAACACTAAATGCTTTAATTCTCAAAACCCTAGAGTTAGGAATTACTGTTTTATAGTATTTATAGCTGAAGATATGGAGGCACCAAGTGGTTTAAGTAACTCACCCATTGTGATGTATCTAGTAAGTGGTGGAGACAGTATTTAAATACAGTACGTGGGGTTCCAGAACCTGTGCTCTTTACCACTGCATTGCACTGCCTCAATCCTCATTCTTAGGTTTTCCTCATTTTTCTCCACCTACACCATGGAACGTATCATCCCTATTGTCTCCGTCTGTGCTTATGGGGCTAAAACTATTCTGTGATTCTCTTTGTGCTAATGCCTCACAATGCCTCATGTAATAGCATGCTCTACAATTGCTTCTCCATTTGTCTAGTGCTGGGTTTGGCATACTAAGTTTATGTACCAATTATGCTCTTTCACAAAGCATCTCTTGGTTCCATTGTCTGACTGGATACTAGACCGAGTGGATCATTGGGCAGACCTTTTATCCTTTTGTGTTCTTAATGACAACCATCTGTTTCCTAAAGCAATTGAAATCTTCAGTTATTAGCATAAAGGAAAAACATTGACTCTGGGCACAGCCTCACACTACTGGTACATGCCTGGGGCATCAGTTACCACCAAGGTTTGCCTGTCCACCTTTCTCAGAGAGAGTCTGGGTGAAACCGGGGTTTCCTTTCAAGAACAGATGCCCACGCCCCATGTGGTTTTAAAAAAAACATGCAAATCGTATATACAAGAATATTATATATCTTTGGAGTTAAATATATAATATAGCCATCATCCCTCTCAATAGAATATTATCGGATTACACCCAGTCCTCTGCGTACCCCTCCCCCAACCCTCCCCCAGTAATGCCAATATGCTTTTCATTATACAAAGAGTAGGAGTTGTTTGAGAGCAATACTTTTTGGATGAGTAAGTCAGATGTGATTTCCAGGTACTTTGTGTGAAAGATGCTAGCAGCAAACTTGGGAGTATTCTGCGGTTTCACATTCTATTCAAACTGATGTTTCCGGAAAGCTGTTTCTGATTCTGACTTCACAACCACTGCAGCACAATAGTGTACTGAGAACAGATGTGTCAGTAAATTGTGGTCAATGTGAAAAATTAATTTTTGCCACAGTTGGGGACACGTACTTTTATGGCAACGGCCATTAGAATATTAAGCTGAGCAGTGTTGCAGATGGTGAAAAGCAGAATTCAAACAGCAGGAGGAAAGGTGGAGAATACCAGTGAGCCAGTGTCCAAGAAAAATGGTTTCTGATAGGCAAGAACTTTGCTGTGAACCTATGTGAGAAAACTTGCGAGAGAATTTGGTCATGGCCATAGGCATTCTACTCAAACAGGAATGCTAGTGGGATATCGTGTGCCTGTCCCTGAAGTGTCCACTCCTTCCAGGAGAGCCACCAGTTCCACTACTAAGAAAGGTGTCTCAGGGGTGCCTGGGTGGCTCAGTTAAGCGCTGACTCTTGATTTTGGCTCAGGTCATGATCTCACGGTTCATGGGATGGAACCCTGCATCAGGCTCTGCGCTAACAGTGCAGAGTTTACTTGGGATTCTCTCTCTCTCCCTCTCTCTGCCCCTCCCCCACTTGCATGCGCTCTCTCTCAAAATAAACATTAAAAAAAAATGTGTCTCAAGGACCATAAAAGTGAGAACCATTACTGCAGTCAACAGATATTTGTGAAGTGGTTTAACAAGTTTTCATCATTTATTCCCTGCCACTAATGTACCCTTTGAAATAATTTCACTGTCTGTTCCGTCCCACCACTAATGAATTAGAAACACTCATGTCTGCCCAGGGCTGGAGGAAATGCAATGCAATTCTACCACAGATTTGGTAATGTCTGTATGCAGCGGCTAAAAGATCCAAAAAACTGGACATAATTTTCAGTGCTATTCAGTTTGTGAGAAGATTAAGTTAAAAACAACAACAAAGAGACTTGAAACTTTAAGGAAAATTGCTTTCAGAACTTGGAGGGGGGGTAGGGGACACATTTGAGGCCATGAGGCAGAAACCCTTGGAGAGATGCCCAGAAAAGTAGTATTCCCATCAGTCCTTCTCTATCCATCTCCTCTCCCCTAAAAAAGTCATGACTTCCTATTCTAGAACTAGAATGTGTGTGCTTCTTGCCTGTAGGACTTGCTGAAGATGATATGGCTGCAATTGAGTGACTTGGATAACTTTCTTCACCTTTAAGATGAAGTATATGGGTGCCTGGGTGGTTCAGTTGGTTAAGCATCTGACTTTGGCTTAGGTCATGATCTCACAGTTCATGGGTTTGAGCCCCGCGTGGGGCTACGCTGACAGCTCAGAGCCTAGAGCCTACTTCAGATTGTCTCCCCCTGCCCCTCCCCTGCTCACACCCTCTGTCTCTCAAAAATGAATAAACATTGAAAAAAAGAAAAGATGCTGTATTAAGTGGCAGCCTAATTGATATGTGAACCATGTTCTTTAGGATGAGGTGTTTTTTGTTTAAGTAGGCTTCATGCCCAGCATGGAGCCCAACATGGGGCTTGAATTCACAGCCCTGAGATCAAGACCTGAGCTGAGATTAAGAGTCAGATGCTTAACCAACTGAGCCATCCAGGCACCCCAGGATGAATTTTTATATCTCAGGAAACATACAGAAAATCTTCACTTGCATTCTTTTTTGTTATAGTTAGGATAGCCATATAATAATCTATCCTCAAAACCAGGACACTTGAGAATACAAGGAGGGTGCTATTAATAATTACACCTGGACAACATAAACCAGAATTGTTCCAGGCAAACTGAGATGTATGAACACTTATAGTACAACCTTGGTGTTCAATAAATGTTTTATCACATTATGTAGCTTTTAGGCCCCAAGCATGCTAATCTAATTTTTTCAGTTTATTTTGAGAGAGAGAGCAAGAGAGTGGGGGAGAGGCAGAAAGGAAGAGAGAATCCCAAGAAGACAAAGGGGTGACCTCACAAACCGTGAGATCATGACCTGAGCCAAAATCAAGAGTCAGACACTTAACTAAGCCACTCAGGGGCTCTAGGACAACCTAATTTGAAAGAGGAATATTAATATAGGTATTATATACTAGAGGTGTAATCTTTTAGTTATGCTAATGCACCAAATACATCCCTTTGGCTAGAGGGAAGAGTGTTCCATTTTCCCCCTTGCATACTTCGGATACTTGTTGTTCGGATGATCTGTTTTATCATAAGGTAAGTGAGTGAGCACAGGAAGCTAGTCAATTGCAGCAAATCGCACTGCTGAGCTGAGCTCAAAGCTAAAAACTCTGTTCCCTGGAGTCCCCAGCAGTTGTGCTGTTCACTGAACCATGAATGGTTGCCTTCTAGATTTTGATCAGATTTCTATTGCAGATTCACCAGAGGTGGAGACTTATTACTACTTTTCAGATAAGAAATCCGGTGAAGTTTGTAGAGTTCACATTAATCCTCTTCATCCCACTTCTACAAAAAGCGTGGGTGCTAGTTCTTCCTAATCATTAGTCATGTAGTTGGGTCTTTTTTTTGTAGAGATTTCTTTGGGCATTCAAGAAGGGATCCAGGTATTCATTAAGTTTAGTCCTTGGGATTTTTGTGTGTTGCAGTAACTAGGCAACAGTTCAGATGTTTTAACTTAGCATGTCCTGTACTAGCAAGTTTAAAAAAAGAACTGTCAAGCCATACTTGGCAGAACCTTCCTTGGACTCTCCCACCCTCTGTACAGTTCTCCTGTACATCTTGGCTGTTCCTCCACTGCTAACAGAGACCTCTTCTGTCTCGGCCACTCTGACAGCCTTGTCCAAGCCTTTCTCACCGAGGGGCAGCTAGATACCCAGTGTGCTCAATAATCGGTAGGACTGCAACTAGGGGTTTGATCACCCATTACCTTTCGTTAACAACTCTTATATTCAGATCTTAAACCTACTTTTAACTGCTACGCCTTTGAACATAATTTGCCTTTGTTTATGAAGATATAACTAAGTTCTAAGTAGTTTAAGAATTGTGCTTTGGGGCGCCTGGGTGGCGCAGTCGGTTAAGCGTCCGACTTCAGCCAGGTCACGATCTCGCGGTCTGTGAGTTCGAGCCCCGCGTCAGGCTCTGGGCTGATGGCTCGGAGCCTGGAGCCTGTTTCCGATTCTGTGTCTCCCTCTCTCTCTGCCCCTCCCCCGTTCATGCTCTGTCTCTCTCTGTCCCAAAAATAAAATAAAAAAAAAAAAAAAAAAAAAAAAGAATTGTGCTTATCCATCAACTATAAGAATATGCATTTCAAACACAAACTCTAGCTCTTTAAAGTGAATATCCAATGAAACTGATTCAGTTGACATAAAATGTGTAAAAGGCCAGCTGCATAATGTTCAATGTTAGATGGATTGGACTTTCTAGGTGTACAATTTTGGAAGCAGAACTACAGCACTAAAGCAACCAGGATAGGCACATGTAAGATGTTGTTCTTAGTAGCAGCATTCTGTAGCACAGTGGTATACAGGGAAAGCTTTGCTATCAGTCACACCTAGGATTCTAATCTCAGTTCTTTACATAGGAACTGTGTGATCTCTATAACCTCTTAGCCTTAGTTGCATCATCTATAAAATGGGGTTGAGAACTGTCCTTGTCTTAGAGGTTTGCTGGGAGGCTTAACTGAGATAGTGCACATAAAATGTTTAGTAGTGTCAACGACTTGTTTTCGTCTCCTCCTGGATTGTGTATTATCTCAAAAGCAGAGGTGTTAAGAATCAAATGAGCTAACGTATGTAAAATGTGCATAGAAGCTATCATTAGCCCCCAGTAAACGAAGCCATTAAGTAGGACAATATATGAAGCTCTATTTAACTTGATCTCTTTGTCTAAAAAGTTAACCAGTTGTTTTGGGAGTTTTCCCACAGCTTTGGAACCTACCAGTGGCAGCTTAAGGGAATAAGAACAAGTGGAAGAGAAAAGGCAATGGTCTAGACTGGTAAGCAAGCAACTGCATAAAAAGGGTACTGGATGCCTGAACAAAAAGCAGACAAACCCTAAGCCCTGGTGACAGAGTTGGCGCCATCCTTTATTACTATGACTTTGGGAATTTACTTAAATAACCTTTTTAAGGTTTCCTTATCTCTAAAAAAGGATTCTTTTTAATCTGTCTACCTAACTTTAAGGTATGCTGGTCTAAATGGCGGTTTAAAAAAGAGGCTTAACGGGGCGCCTGGGTGGCGCAGTCGGTTAAGCGTCCGACTTCAGCCAGGTCACGATCTCGCGGTCCGTGAGTTCGAGCCCCGCGTCAGGCTCTGGGCTGATGGCTCGGAGCCTGGAGCCTGTTTCCGATTCTGTGTCTCCCTCTCTCTCTGCCCCTCCCCCGTTCATGCTCTGTCTCTCTCTGTCCCAAAAATAAATTAAAAAAAAAAAAAAAACGTTGAAAAAATAAAAAAGAGGCTTAACATAAAATAAGGACCACAGCAAAAACTGACCACAGTGTTACATTTCCTCTTAGATGATACTAACACTCGTAAGCATAGCTTAGAATTCTAGGTGGCCTGAGATTCTATTATACTTGTGAATCTAGGATTGTGATTTCAGCAAACCTCAACAAAGAAACCATCATCTACAACCATTTCTGAAATTTAAAAGCAGCAAAACATCTGTTCCCCCAAGCAACTTATCTGTAAGTGCTATGAACCAACTTGTGTCCCCCCAAATTCACATCAAAGTCCTAACCCTGGGTGTGATGGTACTCGAGGATGGAGCCTTTGGGAGTAATTCATTTAGATGAGGTTACAAGGGTAGGGTGCCCATGATGGGATTAGTGTCCTTATAAGAGACAACAGAGCTTGCTTCTTCTCTCTCCACTATGAGGACACAGTGAGAAGACAGCCATCTACAAGCCACAGAGTCCTTACTGGGAACTGAGCAGGACCAGCACCTTGATGGGAGGACTTCCTGCCCTCCAGAACTTTGAGAAATAAATCTCTGTTGGCTAAGCCACCCAATCTGTGATGTTTTGTTATGGCAGCCCAAGCTAATACAGTAAGTAAAATGATAAAGTGGAAGAGTGGAATTGCTTTAGTGAAAGCACAGAGTAGGGAGGGACTAAGCTCTACCTTCTCCTCATCCCTGGAAGTGCAGGGCACCACAAAATAAGAGTGAAAATGGAACTGTTCAATGCCCACACGAGGAGAATCATGTTTACATGCCATAGGAACAAACTGAGGGAGGGATGGCCCAAATTCTCTTCTGGTATTAGAATTGTGTATTGCATTGTCTTACTGAAAATAAATAAGCGAATAGGATTCTATTTTGCTTTAGAAATCTGCTGCAAAAGGATTGGTGCTAAGTTTTAATATGGTGGTAAAAAGAGAACCTGCTTGGGTCAGGTCCCCAGGGAAGAAGGTGTTGGCTGAAACACTGTCATCTCATGATGGGAAGGAACCCTAGCCCACCTTTAGGAGATAGGAAGTAAGACATCAAATGCAACTTAAAAAAATTTACAGTTGCACGGTGTCCAATTATAAGGCAAAAAGCAGAAGGCTCTTTCAAAAGCATAATATAGTACAAGTGACTCGTTTATAGCCCCAACCACACTGGGGTTCAAGGCAGGCTAACAAACCCCCCTGTGGAAAGGGAATGGTGAACTGTACCAAGTTTATTAATGTGGCCCTCACCACAGGCACAGTAGTTATGACAAGAATAGAACAATCTTTCATAAAAGTGGGGGTGGTGGCAGCTGGAGCAGAGAAACTCTGATTATACAGATAACCTGGTTACAAAGAATGACATAGCCTTGAAGGGAGAAGAAACCCACACAATGGACACCATGTTGCTGAAAGTGGGTTTGTGGAGGGTTGTTCCCAGGCAGCCTATTTAAATGCCTTCGTGAATGCAGGTCACACACAGAGGAGCGTCTCAGGCCCGCCCTTCCTTCCTTCCTTCCTTCCTTCCTTCCTTCCTTCCTTCCTTCCTCCTTCCTTCCTCCCTCCCTCCCTCCCTCCCTCCCTCCCTCCCTCCCTCCCTCCCTCCTTCCTTCCTTCCTTCCTTCCTTCCTTCCTTCCTTCCTTCCTTCCTTCCTTTCTTACAACAATTTTGCAGTTAATTAGACTAAGGACTTCTCAGGGAAGCCCAGAACTGGGCTGCAGAATAAGATACATGGAAAAACTATGAAACCATGAAAATACATTTTTTAAAAAAGTTTTCTGGTATAATACACAAAAGCAAACAAGTTTATCTTAAAAAATATCAAGTATCACATCCATAGACTATTCCTAATTATAATTACTTCTTAAAGCAACATATGTCTTTGTTTACAAATACAGCAGCAGGTGATAAACCTAACGTTTCAAACAGATTGCTTACAGTTCATAATACAAACAAATGTCTAGGTCTCAAATCACATTGTAGGCAGTTTAACTTAAAATGCATAGACAATTACATACATTAAATTTGTCATTATTAAGTCAACTTAAAAAAAATCACAATATTAAGAAAAAATACAAAAAAAAAAACCTTTTTATAGAGCACGCATAAGAAGTCAAGTTTACTTAATGGCAACAAATCAGTATCTGCTAACCAGGGACAGGCAGTTTAAGTGCCTTCATCCAGGGAGGAATTGAAGAGGAAAAACGTCCCATTACTTTGCACACATGAATAGCTGCGCTGACAAACACTACGATCTTGAAAAACATTAATTTCTTACTTAAAAAAAAAAAGGTATACCATACTTTGCTCTTTAAAATGTCCAAAGGCTGTTCTATAATTTCCACCAGTGGCAAATTAAAATGTTTATCTAGGTAAACCAAAAATGGGTGCACTACTGAATTTTCCAATGCCACCCCTAGACTGTAAGCCTCTGCAGGACAGGCATTCTCTTTCATCTCTGTATCTCTGGAATCTGGCAAAGCACCGGGATCAGACACTGAAGTGTCTCTTAAATGAATGCAGTTCTCAGTGTTTTCTATAGCCAGAAGCTTGCATGGCATTTCTTTAACACTGATTATTTTGACAATTTTTTTTTTACTTGGCAGAATTCTGAAAATAAAATGTGTCTGTCTTCAATACTAAATATTGCTTAAGATTAAATTATAGTCTTCCCTGAAAGTCACCCTTTACTTTCTATGCATAGTACATGTATCAGTGTGATTCATCTGATTCTAGCCTTGTTTTTCAAAAACCAACACCTGCAGGTCTGTGCTTTAATTTCCAGGGTTTATAACCCTGGCATTTTATAAATCTAGCACTAGATTATTCAGGGTGAGGAAGGAAGACATTGGCACTCATCACTTAGAAGTATAGGCAACTAACTGATATGCAAACCAGGCACAGTATTGTAATTGAGACTTGAGTAGGGCTTCGTTCATCTATACCAATAGTTTCAAAAGCTGTACGTTTGAGTACGGTATGTAGCGAATTATTTGTGAGGTAAAATTTTATGGGCAAAACTGACTTCTATGCCAATATTCTGTTGTAGTGGTGTGCCAGACCAAGGCCAAAAAGTCACCCCTTTCTTCTCTCCCCTTTTACTATTCTCTACTGAAAACAATAAACACTAAAAACAAGGCAGAAAGGAGGAGGCCCTGGGGTAACTAAAACAAATGTATTGTCTACTCCTGAATAATCGATGCATTACTTTATACAAAACAGGGCTGTGGAGTCAGACTTGTAAACAGCCATCTTCAAAAGCATGAAAAGGTGCCAGGCTAAGTCCAGTATGGACAAGCCAAGGTAGTTCACACACTCGTTTAAGGAGCCTTGATTCTTGAGAAACTGCACGTGTGATAAGGACCTGAGGTCTTTATTTTCATTTTTTGTTGTTATTTTTAGGTTCGACATTTCAAAATCTAAGATTCCAACTCCAGAAGCACTATTCCTCAACACATCTCAATGATCTCCACCAAATTTGTCTTAAAGTTCTTGCTCTGAGACAGTCCAAGTGCCAGCATATCCCACACCATGTATTCCCTTCAAAGACCAGGCAAACTTTTCTAAGAAACGGTCTCCTCCCTAAACGGATGCCAGCCTAGGACTTGTTTCGAAAGCAACATTATTCCCCTGTAAAGAAAAAAAAACCTTCCTCGCAACCTTTCCCCCATTCCTCCACTGAAATAACTTCTGCTTTTAACTTTACCCTGAACCTAAAAATACGTTTTTGTCCCAGAGTGCCCACAAGAATGAAGACTCTCCCAAGTTGAGAAATAATGCTCTAAAAGGCTAAAAGGAGTATAAAAGTAAATTCTAGTCCCTTTGATTCCCATTCTTATGTTAAAAAAAATTTCCCAACTACTAGTTGGAAAGTCCTCAAAAAGCAAAGAAAAGGTGTTGTGTCATGGCCACACTGGGCAGTATGGGTCACTAGCCAAATGTATATACTTATTGGGGGTACTAATTCCAAATCTCAGGCTCCTGGTCCTTCCCAATCCTTTAGCAGATTTTCTCCTCTAATAAACAGACTCTGCAATGACAGATTCCCAAACATGCTGCCACTTGTTTCAGTCAAACATCATCCTCTAGTGTTAAATATTGTATCTAAAGCCAGAGCTGTCAACTTACCCCAATGTAGCACAACCAAAATAACCACAAGGAGATTTTTGCTATCTCACTTTTCCCGTCTTATTCCTACAGTTAGTTGACAGGATATTGCCCGATCCCTAAGCTGAAATACCTCCTAAGGCTCCTGCCTTGTAAATGGGAGGCTACTTTGACAAAAGATTCCAACAGTGTTGTAGATAGTTGCAGATTGCCTTGCAAGGGGAAGAAAAAAAAGACCGCTTGTGCCACTATGTAAAGAGCTGTCTAACGACATTCCCCAGTCTGAAAATATCTAAACAATTCAGTTTCAATTCTGAAAGCTTGACTCTATCATCTACTTAAAAAGGAGCTTAAACACTGAATGTTCTTCTCAAAGATGACCATCTTGCTTTCTTAAAAGGAGGTAGCTATCAAACCATTAAATTGGCAGCATTTGGCATTCTTGACATTTCAACTATAAGAGAAACAAACTACTAAATATCTCATTTCTAAGCAAAAACAAGAGCTCTAACATAAATCTCTCCTATACTAGTCAAGAAATTCACAACATATTTTAGTAACCTGACGGATACATTCAAAGTTTCAAAATGTTATCTGACAAATAACATAGTCAGTTCTAAGAATCTAAGAATCTGATTTAAAGGTAAGGTGCCAAAAAACTACTTAGGCTATTTTGGTGGTTACACTTATTTAAGCAACAGTCACACTGCTTTCAACTCAACTGCAGAGATCTATACTTATTATTATTTTCAGTGTTAGAGCCAGAGGACAGTTGTGAAGGATGGCACTCAATTTTACCTGTTTACCTGTCAACAAATACAGAACTGACCAATTAGCCTTAAGCACTTTACAGACAGATGCAAGAAACTATGCAAGAGACCATGACCCAGCTTAACCAGACTCCGAAAGACACAGACACATTTTGATCACGCTTGTACAAAGAGAACAGTCATGTCTAAATGACTGAAGTTCTTGAAACGTAACTGCTTTACATGTTTACACTAGACCCCTAGAGTGTGCCAGTTTTCCAAATCAGAGAGAAACTAAGGGATGTGCTCCTTCAAGAACTGAGGGAGAGCCATCTTCCTGGAAGGGTCTGGGTAGAAGAGCGTTTTGTGGGAATGCAAGTTACTTGTCACTATGAAGCAATTTCCAGGGCTTCCTCTGGCTTGAGGTTCAAGACAGAGAGAATTATTTCCTTCTTTGAGTTCTTTCCAAAGCAATATTGACATCTCAAAATCTATTCCAAAGTAATACAGAGATCGCTAATTCTCTAATAACAATTTACACACGTTGGCCTGCATTAAAAAGAAAAAAGTTTTCATACATGGCAGATTTTAGACATGTGTGACCCATCTGGCTAACAATGAAGCAAATCAGGTGGAACTCAAAATGAAAGACAAGTTTTTACTAAAAGATCAAGGATAAAAGCGAACACTGCCTGGCTAATGAACTCAACATCAGACAATAATTACCAATAGCTTTAAAACATATATCCAAACTACAACCTCAAGAGGACCAGATTTGGTCATCCTGTAGACAGGGCAGCTCAAGATGTTGAGAGGCATCATTTGTTTAAATTATGACAATGTGATTGTTTTCAAAGTGTGTTTATTTAGGGGAAAAAGTGATTATAGAAAAATATTTGAAATAATTTGCCAATGAGGTTGCAGATTCTAACAATAATCCACATCATCTTAGAGTTTTAAGTGTGTGGTTTCATAATTTAAACAAATCAAAAACTTGTTTTAGACAAATTGTATCAAAGAGCTATTCAATATACTTCATCACTTTAGCGTTCCATAAAAACCAAATAAAAACCACATTTGAATGATTTACTTTTACATTTTTATCTGATTGTATCCATCAGATGTACTATACATCCAAGTACAAGAGGCAGATATCTTCTCTGAGAGGTGCAAGAGTTGTTCTTTCATGAATGCCCTCTAAGAACAGTGAAACCACCAATTTTTATGTATGCATTCATGTGCATACATATGTACTTCAAAAAGCAAAGCGTCCTCTCTTCATCCATTAACTTAATGGTAAGACTGCAATAGAAAAAAGAAAAAGTAAACCGCTAGATTTTGTAAGTGGAATTTAACAACTCCTTGCTGTGGCTTAAAATAAATGTATTCCTTAATAAATCCAAACAGCAAGTCATCTCATTTATTTTGGCTACAATTTGCAAAAAAAATTTTAAAGAAAATACATATAGCAAGAATTTATACTAATGAAAGTGAGTTTGGGGAGCATTTTATTAAGACTCTTTTTCTGGGGCACCTGGGTGGCTCGATCGGTTAAGTGTCTGACTTCAGCTCAGGTCATGATCTCATGGTTTGGGAGTTCAAGCCCTGTGTTAGGCTCTGGGCTGACAGCTCAGAGCCTGGAGCCTCCTTCAGATTCTGTGTCTCCCTCTTACTCTGCCCCTCCCCCACTCATGTGTGTGAGTGTGTCTCATAAATAAACTTTAAAAAATTATAAAAAAGAAAAAAGATTCTTTTTCCTTTACAGTTGAGGTGGATATTTGATTAATCTAGTTGGAGATCTGATTATTTTGTTAAGAGTAAGTTGACTTTTTTCCCCTAATGAGAATCAGGACTCTGAAGATTCACTTGGCTTCCTTCTGGGAGGAAGTGGGCTGCTTTTCTATTTGGTCATATGCCCAAGACAGGTTCTCCAACTAAGATGTCAACCCTACTACTCTGGCTTGGCTGACAGTAAAGCATGAAGCATTACCGGTAACTGACAATGCAGAATAGTGATATAATATCGATCTCAATGCTGCCGAGGACCTAACAAAACTCTGGCTGAGAAACACTATGGAGAGTTACAGGAAGAACAGGCAATGTTATATATTCACTGCCTTAGATTCTCTAAAAATCGCTCTCTGTATCAAGTCAGACCAAGATTGTTTTTACTGAACTGTACTTTGTGGTGATGCTATAAAACATGATTGAGAAATGTTTAAAAAAAAAAGAAGTCCAATGAAATGCACCTGAGTTTACCTCAAGGATGTTAAGGACACTGCTTACTACATTACAAAGTCTTTGGGGATCTTTGGGAAATTGTCCTAATTTCAGTACCAAGAATACGTAGGTTTTATTCTTTTAAATGCTTTATCTCAAGCTTGAAATGTACTCTTATCTCATATACACACACCCCTTCTCTTAAAAAGTTTTATAAGCTTTCTAATCTATTCAAACTGGAGGCAAGTAATCTTTCAGTTGTGTTTATGTGACTATTAGTGCATTTTAAGTAATAAATTTAACACTCACATGGGGGCCACCAGGCATCGGTGGAGCACCAGAAGGTCCTGAAGGCACTTGAAAAGGATTGTTGGGAGTGGGATAGAGTCCTGGTGTGGGATATGATCCTGCAGGGGCAGGATATGGTGCTGGTGGTCCCCAGGCTCCTGGTGGAACAGTGCCCCACGGAACAGGTGGTGCTGCCCCTGGTGCTTGGGGAGGAGGTGCAGGATATGGCCCTGGAGATGGATATGGCATATTAGGGGTAGGATACTGCCCACCCATTCCTGGTGCCCAAGGTCCAGAAGACATGGATCCCCATGGACCTAAAGGACCAGCAGCAGCTGGATCTGTGGGTGCACCATATGGTCTTGGAAGCTCCGGAAAGGGCATATTTGGTGTAGGATATGGCCCCGTGGGGCCAGGGCCTGGCACAGTTGGGGCTGGATAAGGACCACCAGGCGGGGGACATGATGGTCCAGAAGGAGGAAAGGGTGCTGGGGGTCCTGGAGGTGGTCCGGTGGGAGGCACAGAGGGATACATTCCTGTTGGTGCTGGTCCAAAAGGCACAGTGGAGGGTGTTGCACTTGGTGGGAGTCCAGATGGCACAGAAGGTGGAGCACTTGGGTTATTCCAAGGGTTGGAACTTGGCCAGCCTTGAGGAGGTTGGCCAGGTTTTGTATTGCTCACAGCAGAGGTTTTGGCAGGGGAGTGTTCAGGTAGCGCATCTGCCAACTGGAATACAAAACAGGCATGTCTTATCAATCTTCAGGGACGAGCCATGTCAAATATGATTACATACCCATAAAGGACAGTAAGCTACAGAATCAGGGATTATAAACCTGTAGAACATCTTCAAAAGGCAGGCTGCTCAGTTTAAAAACAATTCATTTAATATAAAAACCAACTTCACAATGCAAATTCCTTAGAGAAGATCAAATTTTCTAAATATGATAAATCAAAATACCGTGGGTTTGAATCCTGGCTTTACAGCAAACAAGTTACATACCCTCTCTGAGCTTTAGTTTCCTCATTAAAAACAAACAAACAAAAAACTTTAGCATTAACTTGAGGCTGAAATAAGATAATTCATGTAATATCCTTAACATAGTGTCTGGTGTATATAATATCCAATAAATGCTATTATTAACATTGCCAAGTTACTAGAGAACACAAGTAACAACACTTCTTAAATTTTTTAATTTAAGGATTCATAAAGAAATACATACAACAAATTTTCAAACATATTATATCTAACTCAATAAAGGCAAATCATCTATTAAAATCACATGTGCCTCCTGCCCCCAGCAAGAATCACACAAAGCATCTCTTTCAAATTAAAAGACTTGAGGCCCATAGTTAGAACTATGTCATTTTTTCAAGAGTCAAAAACCTTATGAAGGATAAATGTATCAACTTACCGAAAATTCATCAGACATTTTCCTAAAGAAAAGAAAGAAAGAAAAAAAAGAATACTTCAAAACCAGTGCTTACCACTTCTTGTATATCCTGTGAGGAACTTTTCTCTGCATATACCACTTTTACTTAATCATGTATATAATGTCTTTTTTCTTTTTTTTTTTTAATAGGGAAAACTTCCATAGCACTTCATGTGGTTTTACAAATGTCATCCCTGTTTACTGGCTGCATGTCATATAAAAGTGATCCCCAATATAAAAAAGTGATCTGCACTCTCATTTTGGTGGTGGTTTAGGTCATTTGCATTTTGAGCGGTTTAAAACGATGATACAGTGAACACTTCTGAACACATATCCTTGTGAATCTGTCACCAGGAAAAAGTACTAGAAGTGAAATTTATAGTCAGCAGGTAAGGCTATCTAAAATCCATCTTTTATAAAGGTCATGACACTTTATAGTCCTTTGCAAATTTACACTATCTTTTTAAACTTCTCTTCACCATTGGATATTTAAAAAAAAAATTTTTTTTAACATTTATTTATTATTGAGAGACAGAGCATGAGCATGGGAGGGGCAGAGAGAGGGGGAGACACAGAATCCGAAGTAAGCTCCAGGCTCTGAGCTCTCAGCACAGAGCCTGACACAAGGCTCGAACTCACAAACTGCAAGATCATGACTTGAGTCGAAGTCGGACGCGCAACCAACTGAGCCACTGAGGCGCCCTGGATAATTTTTAAATTGTAAACAGTTTTTAATTATGGCAGGTTAATAACTGCCACCTTGTTGTTTCAACTTACATCTTTAAAATTAAGTGGAAAGTAGAGCTTCTTTTAAATTTCATGCCCAAATCAGAATAAATTTATTTTGTGAATTTGCTCATGTCCTTGGGCCACTTTTGTCAATTTCTAAAAGGGAAGTACAATTAATACCCAATAAAATGCATGGGATGTGAGGTATTCAGGTCAACAAGCTGACAACTATACATGCCCCATTAACCAAGAAAGATACAGACATTTTCCTTCACTACAGATTTACTCATGCTAACTTTCCAATCAATTCCTCCTTCCACTCAGCAATCATTTTCTTAGTTTTTGCCTATTCTTTAACTTCACAATGAACAGAGTAAGATAGTATGTACTCTTTTTGCCTTTGATAATTTTACAACTTAGTAGTAAATCTTTTTTTTTAACGCTTTGTTAAACTGTAAGGAAATTAGCTCTGAAACGTGAGACAAAAAATTCACCTATGCTTCCTAACAGTAGTAATATGGTTTCATTTAAAATCTTTTTTTCTGAGCCTAAATGTCCATCAACAGATGAATGGATAAGGAAATCGTGGTTTATATACACAGTGGAATACTACATGGCAATGAGAAAGAATGAAATATGGCCTTTTGTAGCAACGTAGATGGAGTTAAGTGAAATAAGTCATACAGAGAAAGACAGATACCATATGTTTTCACTCTTATGTGGATCCTGAGAAACGTAAGAGAAGACCATGGAGGGGGGAAGAAAAAAAAAGAGGTTAGAGAGGGAGGGAGCCAAAACATAAGAGACTCTTAAAAACTGAGAACAAACTGAGGGTTGATGGGCGGTGGGAGGGAGGGGAGGGTGGGTGATGGGTATTGAGGAGGGTACCTGTTGGAATGAGCACTGGGTGTTGTATGGAAACCAATTTGACAATAAATTTCATATTTAAAAAATCTTTTTTTCTTTCAAGCAATAATTGCTGTATAATCTATCTTTTCTCAATGGATATGACAGCTACCCTCAATACATTCTACTGCCACTATGAGCAACAAATACTTCCTAACAACAAATACCTACACAATGTTTACCATGAATAGGCACTCTGCTAAAAGTGTTTTACATAGGCGATCTCATTGAATAGATGCAAAATTCTTTTGCCCAGTTTACAGCTTCAGAAAAGGAAGCTCATCAAGTTTACTTGCTTAAAGGTACAGAGCTAGTGACAGGTAGAAAGGGGTTCAAACTCCAGTACAGTCTGATTCCAGAGCCAAGGCTTTTAACCACTAGGCTACAGAGCCTCCATTATTTCCCACAGATAATGTGAAATCTGATATTTTCTACTGATCTGCACCATAATATTCCATCTTAATTTCAGTACCTTTATATTTTTAACAAATTTTTAATGTAAGTTGACCTATTGTTACTGTTCACTCCCCCCCTCCCAGATTTTCCTGAATATTGTTTATTTTTTCCAGATCATTTAGAAAAATAAATAAGAATTCGCTGCTGTTTTGGTTGGAATTGCATTAAATTTACAGATTAATATAGGGAACATGCAATATATTCAAAACATCAAAACTTTTCATTCAAGAACAAGGTAGGTCTTCCTAGTTCCCATCATTGTCATTTGTCAATAGTTTTTTAAGCTTGTTTTTTTGTTTTTTGCTTTTTTATTAATGTAGGGCTCAAACTCACACTTCCAGTATCAAGAGTTGCATGCTTTACTGAGGCAGCCAGGCGCCCCTATTTAAGACTTTTTAAATTTTAGTGTATTAATTTTGTAAGTGGTGATATTACTAAATTATTTTATTCCTGAAACTCAGCTGATTCTCTGGGATTTCAGGTAAAGAATTATGCTATTTGCAAAAGAATAATTTTACATTGTCTTTCCAAACTAACTTCTTTTCTCCTTTGTGTTAGCTAAACTTCACAATGAAATGTTAAATAGTGATAGTGAGCACAGTGATCTTCTTGTTCCCAACTCTTCTCAAAACGCCTCTAATGTTTAAGTAAAATTCCCAATTTTAGTTTGAGATTTGAAAAAATTAAAGAAGTCTATGCCTATGTTGCTAGATTTATTTATTTCCATTTTGCTAGAGAAAAAAACATTTAGGGAAGACACTGAATTTCCTCAGATCTTTTTGACATCTAATGAGTTGATCTCAGTTTTTCTCCTTTAAGCCATCAACTTAGTTAATTACATATAAAAATTGCTTAATATTGAGCCATCCTTGCATTCTGAGAGTTTTGCTTTTTAGTATTGTTAGTTGTAAGGAATGATAAAAAGAATATGAAGCCTAAGTCAGAACTGCTATAACCTTGCTATTTATCCAGAATGTCAAAAAAAACACATCTTAAACGTAGAGCAAATACAATTATCCATTCACTCCCATGTTAAGGTTTGTTTTATACTAAAATAGCACATCACACAATAGTAAATTCTTAGGACTAACACCTGAAGAAACTTTTCACTGCATGAAAAGTTTAGTCTATATAAGACTAACACACTTTTTAAATAGGATGAGCCTTTCTGAAACAAAATGGTTCTGTATCAAAGTTCACATTAATTCTGGAGAGGGGAACAAAGCAATCCACTCATTTTCATGTGGTCTTGCTATATGGGTCTTCAGAATTACTCCTTTCCCAGCAACTCTGGCTTTCCAAATTTGAAGTTAAAAATTAAACCCTGGAAGATAAAGGAGGTACTGGAATCTTTTTTTTTTTTTTAATTATTAAGCTTTAAAAACTATTTTTTTAATGTTTATTTATTTTGAGAGAGAGTTAAGTGCACACAAGCAGGGAAAGGGCAGAAAAAGAGAGAGAGGGAAAATCCCAAACAGGCTCTGCCCTGCCAGCGCAGAGCTGATGTGGGGCTCGAACCCATGGACCGTGAGATCATGACCTGAACTGAAATTAAGAGTTGGAAGCTTAACCAACTGAGCTACTCAGGCGCTCCAAGAATCTTTATATATGTATGTATATTTTTAGAGAATACATATAAGAATCTTATATTCTTATATGTAAGAGAGAGAGGATCCATGTGGAGCCCAACATGGGCTTGATCCCAAGACCCTGGGATCAGGATCAGAACAAAAATCCAGAGTCAGAGAGGCTCAACCAACTGAGCCACCCAGGCATCCTGTAGGTTCTCAAATCTTATGATTAAAGTAACGAAGCCCAATGAGGGACTCAAACCCATGACCTGTGAGTTCATGACCTGAGCCAAAACCAAGAGTCAGAATCAACTGACTAAGCTACTCAGGCTCCCCTGCAGTGTTCATATTAATGGGAAACATCTTAATTTACTCTTTGGAGAATACGTTCATTGTAAAAAGGTAAGAAATAGAGTTGGACATTAGTGTTTGAATGTGAGAAGAGTTACATCATTTTTAAAAATCTAGATTTTTTAAAAATCTATTCCCAAATACCTGGATTATGCTAATTATTAAGATGAGGCCAATGTAACCTTGAAGTGGCCTTCCTACTCCTCCCCAAAAGTTTATAATCAAGAAAGATTTCCATTCTTTCTCTTTTGGGAATACTCTAAAGCTATTACTTCTAAAACTTTCCATTACTACTTTATGGCAGGATCTATGCATCACCTGAAAAATACTAATTTTATTTTCGAAGCAGCAAGAATAGTAATTTTATTTTACTTCGAGGTTTATTTATTTTGAGATTGAGAGAGAGAGAAAGAGCAGGGGAGGGGGAGAGAGAGAGAGAATGCCAAGCAGGTTCCACACTGAAAGCGAGGGACTCGAACTCACGAAACGTGAGATCATGACCTGAGCTAAGTTCAAGAGTCGGATGCTTAAGTGACTTAGCCACATAGGGGCCCCAAGATTTATAATTTTATTAAACAAATTTTTAAAAAATGTTTATTTATTTTTGAGAGGGTGGGGAGAAGCCAAGAGAGAGAGAGAGAGACACAGACTATGAGGCAGGCTCCAGGCTCTGAGCTGTCAGCACAGAGCCAGACACAGGGCTTGAACTCACGAACCGTGAGATCATGACCTGGGCCGAAGTCACATGCTTAACTGACTGAGCCACCTTGGCATCCTGAGATTAGTAATTTTAAAACAGTACAAAATTTCTTTTGACATATACTAGAAGAGTAAAATATTTCTGTAACTCATGGCTTTTAGAGTAAAATGGCAGTCCAATCACAAGGTTTTAAAAAGTTGAACTCCATAAATTACTTACTAGTGACTACTCAACAAGGAATATTTCAAAGGGCCATCAAACTGTGATGTAGTGATAAAGAGTATAGGAGTAGACAGTTATGAAACCTAGACGTCAATCCTTTTGAATAAGTCTTTTGACTAAGGCAAACTTTAACCAGAGACCATTTATCATCCACAAAACAGTTGTTAAATCCTGACTACTTCACAGATAATTAAAAGTAACATATTTAGGGGTGCCGGGGTGGCTCAGTCAGTTAAGCTGATGACTCTGGTCATGATTTCACAAACACCTCACAGGTCTGAGCCCCACATCAGGCTCTGTGCTGAGGGAGCATGCTCGGAATTCTCTCTGACCCTCCCCCACTCACATTCTCTTTCTCTCAAAATAAATGAACAAACTTAAAAAAAAAAAGTAGCATATTTAATAATCTATGAAGTACTACAGACATGTAAAATGAAAATGAGAAGAAACTAAGAAAAATCAGGACTTTTGCACTGATTTGTTTCGTATGGGGGGAGATGATAGTAATATACCGAAAATACAAATTTTGAGTTAAAATACATCATTGTTTTTAGTATTGGTCTTTTTATCAGATACATTCTATTTTACATTTGGCAACTCAAGGAACTGGGTCCTCATGTCAGCCATATTTTCTACATTTCCTTGGATACTTCTGTCTGGAACATACATACCAAGCGCTTTGTTGGGCTTTGGAGAAGTGAATAGTACTGTGTGGAATAAATGCTTAAGGAATTCACAGTGTGGTGGAGAACTACCCTTTAAACAGTAACTACCTTACCTCAGGTAAGCACAGGGCACCGAGAGAACCTCAAAGAGCTCCTAAAGGAATCAAGGAAGGGAGTCTCAGGGAAAGAATCCTGAGAGGCAGTTCCTTTGCAGCCTGGAAGAACAATGAAGAAAGAGCTGGGTGTAGGGAATGGTGGGAGACAGGCCCTAGGAGAAGAGCCAACTGCGGAAAAGCTGAAGAGTACACCCTGGGAAGTGTAAGCAGTTCAGACTGGTTGGAATACAGAAAGGGGAGGAACAGAAGTCTTAGAGGGCCTTTAGTCTGAGGTCTGAATGTCTCAGTCACATTCAGCTCACCTGAGTGACCCTCCGTTTCTTCAACTATAAAGAACAGGCCAGTGATGTGAAAAACTAAACGGGACTCATAAATCAAGTGCCTATAATAACAGCGCTCGAAAAATAGTGGGTGGCCACCTCCTCTTCCTGCGTACATAGGCATATAGCTAGCACAGGTTAAAAGAGTTACAAATGCCTACTTATAACTGCAGCTCTTCACTGGCTGGCTCTACACAGCTTGACCTCTCCAAATGTCAGAGGTAAAAGCAGGAATAATATCAACCTCACAGACCTGCCCTGGGACTTACATAATAAATCTCCTGGTCACTTTCTGGCACACAAGGAAAACTCAACAAATGTTAGCTTTTACACTCGCTACTCTAGGTCCACAAACCTTTATCTGCGCTTCTCAAGTCAGAAACTTACGAAAATAAAAGAAACATTCCTAAGTTTGGCATAAAACTTACTTGGTGGCAAAACCGGACTTGATATTTATAGTTTCCATAAAGTGTAACACACCTATAGCTACACAAATATTAATTTGGATTAGGGATGCTGCCCCGACTTTGCGGGGGTGAGATCTCTTGTCTATGCACCTTATTCTCTAAGATCTGAAGAGAAAATCCAAAGATTTCTCAATTCCAAAACACACTGGCCCCAAGGATTGTAGTTAAGGAATGGGTCTCCGTTCCTCCTGGAGAGAGGAAAAGAACGTTCTAACATACACAACCCAACTCAAGTTTTGAAGACAAACTAGTTTTGAATGGGAGGTTCAGAGACACCAGTACCAAGGAAAATTTCTGTTCTTCCAGCCCAATGAATACAGCCGAACAAAGAACCTCCCAAAGACTTCTGAAGGCTACCTTGGCCTGTAGTGAAGGTTCGTGTTCAAGACAGGCCTTTACAATCATCAGGTGTAAGGGTGCTATTTCTTTAACAGTAATGCCACGAAAAGTTTTTTTCGGGCAGGTTGTATGGTGTGAAGCGTCAACGTTAAAAATTTTATCCAGTAAAAGCACTGCTCTTGATTTTCAAAGAGGAAATGGTTTTAGCTATATACAAGCTTCCAAGCGTAACATAAGCTCCTAAATCCTAAAAAACAGTATCACAGAACTCAGCACTTCTCACGGCTTCTGTCCTGTGTGTTCATCGAATGTATTTGCCATCAAGTCCTTTGGTAATGACCAGAACGTTGTCACATTGCGGATAATCTTAAACAAGTGCCAGATTCCTCCAAGACTCTATTCAGGCCTCTCTCCCGTTTTATTAGACACTAATGAATCGGGGTGGGGGGTCGGGCCCAAGAGGTGAGAGCCCGGAGCCCTTTAGGACCAAACGAACAAAGGGAGTCCGGGATCAACCGGAGCGAACCGGCCTCCGAGCGGGTCGCGCCGCCAGGGAAGGGGTGGGGGAGGGGCCGGGCCCGCTCGCCGCCCCGCCCCCAAACCGATCCTGACGTCAAGAGCGGAGAAACCCGTCGGGCGCGACGTGACCTGCCTCCGACGCCTTCTCCCTGGGGGGTTTTGGGGGGCAATCGGCAGCCCGTAGGAAGATGGCGCGGGCAGACGCTGACTCCCAGCCCCCGAAGAGGCGACTCGAGGTACCTCTGTTACCACGCCCGCCTCTCGCTTGAGCGAGCTCCCTTGCTCCCCTCAATGATCCCCCTAGCGCCGAAGCAGCCTCACCCAGCAAGATCCGACACCGCAGTAAAGTCTACAAGCGGCGATGGGTCCGAGCGAACCGGGTGCGAAAGAACCGAGCGCGAACTGACTGACGGCAGTGGCGGCAGCGGCAGCAGCAGCGGCAGCACTAACAGCGCGCAGCTCCTCCTGGCGCCGGAACAGGAAGCGGCGAGCGCGCCGCCCCCGCTCGCGCTCTACCCTCCTACCGGGGCTGGGCCGGGCCGGGCCGGGCCTCGCGCGCCTCCCGCAGGCTCCCTGCGGCACTGCAGCCTGCCCGCGGGGCGGTGTAGCTTTCTTTTGGTGGGCGGGAGGAAAGCTCCCTGGTTTTCCGGAATTCTGAGCACTCGGTGGAAATTTCTGTAGCCAGTGACGTTTTGAGTAGCGTGGCGGAAATTGCTAACTTGTTTCCTGGAGTGGCTTGAGGACAGATTCTGGGTTTCCTATGCTTAGATTTATACAGTCGGGCCTCGAAGCTGGCTGGGTGTGGATGCGGCCCAATTAGGGGATACCGGCCCAGGGGCCAAGATTGGGGAGAGCTAAAGGAACAAAACAGGAAAGAGAAGACGTTTACAAATGGCTTGACAATTGATATTAACTAAAAGAGCAGCTGTCTTTGCAGCTTCTTCCTGATCAATGCCTCTCCTCGCCACATGTTCATCTCTGAATAAACCTTTTACCTATTTACTGTCAGGTCTGAAGGATGATTGACACATTTCCCCAGCCATCAAGGAAACTGCTAGCGAGTAATGAAGATGCCATAATTATATAGTGTGCAGTATATATAATATGTATATATAATACATATATCAAAGCATATTGGAAGTGTGCAATATCTTTACAACATTTTGCTTTGTGTAACCCCATAGTGGGTCACTGGGGAGGGGCACTTTACTAGAAACTACCTAAACTAAGGTTTTCTGAGTATGCTCCACCAGTACACACACTTCTCATACTGAAAAACGAGTAATAGAGAAAATGCAAATACCGAAGCCTAGGGAAGACTTATTTTTAAACAGGGAAAATGGTCTATGTAAAATGGTATTAGCGTGAACCACTTGCCCTGACCTCAGGAGTCAGTAAATTAAGTGCCTTATGGAGCTATAAGGAAGTCTGAGTCAGTAGGAAGTCAGTAAAACTACTTTAAAATTTTAACTTTTTTTCATTAGAATTTTTTGAAAAACTGATTTAAAAATGTTGCATTGAAATACTGCTTTTCATTACTGAGATTTTTGGTCAGAAAATTTTTGTGCCCAAGTCAAGTGCCTCATCAGCTTCGTTTTCCCATGCTCCCAGCCAATAACAGCATAGTGAGAGTTCTAGAGCTAGACCGTTCCTGTCCCATGTGGGCTCCCACAGGCAACCTTTGCTGAGAAACTAAATCCCCATTTAGCTTTTTCACAACTGTCCTGCAGTCTGAAGCCCACCCTACCCAACCTTCGAATTTCTTTCATGTATGTCAGACTTGCAAAGTGGTATGAAGACTTCCACACTTTCTTTCTTCATAGGTGTTTTCCCCAATAAATCTTGCACATTTAATGACATCTTGGCATCTGCTTCTGGAAGACCCAAACTGACACACCGAAGATGGAAAGTGTATTATAAATTAGAAAATGTGTAATATAGATTTTTAAATTTTTTTCAGATTTTAAGTTGAATGTGCAAAGTCAGGATATACAATGTTTTAAAAACAAGACACAAAGCCTTTGTATTTTATATATGAAGTTTAATTAAGAAGTGAAAATTTATTCAGGTCAATTTATTTGAACTCACACCGAAGAAGAAACATTCAACTTCAGGATTAGAAATAAAAATGTAAACAGTCTACTTCTTTTTGGGTACGGGGAAGATGACACAAGCCTGATTGACAAGAGTACTAACAGCTTTGCGAAGTTACTACTTAAACTCTGTATATTCAAGTATATATCAAGTTCATACTTGGTTTACACAGAATTTATTCAATCCTAGCAAAATCAACATAATTTAAGTAAACCTCCTCTCAAGTTTTACTTTAAGTCTGAAAGCTGATTTGATTACAACCACAACAAAAGTGATTATCTTTACTTCCTGCAGATGTAATCAACTTTTAAAATAACTTAGGCAAACATCAATTTTATATAAACCTTATTAAGGGTAGGAGGAAATTGGAACTGTTCATCCAATTCCAGAGTCTAAACCATAAATCCATATTGTACTGTTATCTCTATTGTCAAACCAAGCCAAGAAAGCCTATTACAGACTAGAAGTGAATGTGAATTTGCAGAGTCCACTAAGGGATACTTTGAAAATCTAGCATTACATTACTTTCAAAAAATTACAGAAATTATTTTCAAGTATGCTCCAAGAGTCACCTCTTAAATGAAGAACTAACCTTCAGCAAGTCAAGTGACAAGTATTATTTACCTACATTTTGTATGCTAGATGAAGGTAAAAATTTAGGATTGAGTAATCTATTTGAAAATAAAAAGTAAACAAAAAATAGATTCTGGTTTTATTTGAAATAGGATTCATGTGCCCCAAGTCCCTTCCCATTGGGTTATATCCATTAGTCTATATTTCTACCTAGAAGCCAATCCATTTCAAAAGTTACCTCCATTATGAGTCCAACATATTAACGTATTAGTACAGACTCTTGTAGCACTGCTCACTTCTAGTATGCCATTAAAAAAAGGAAAAAAAAAAAAACCTTTGTGCTTTGCATTCATTTTTTTAGAAATAATAAACATAAAACTGATTATGGTTAAAACCAAAATTGTAAAGAATTTTTTCCAAATTAGAAACAATAATCTGCATGACTTAAAATCTTTTATTCATTTGGGTATTAAATTACTTAACACACAGGTTTACATTTAAACATTGTTCTCCCTGTGTTGTCTCAAGAAATAATTATGTCTATTTTCCTGTGAAGTCTGTCTACTAAAATCAATGTATAACCTATTGATTACACAGATTTTAGCTATAATCATATCTAAAAGTGACAAAAAAGATTATAAATGAAAGCTAAGAGTATATTTATAAGAGTTAGGTTTTAAGGTTTTTGTTTCATAGGAAGAAACCTATTATGTGGGTCTATAAAATGATCCAAACTTCAGAGAGACAGGAAGCTGATAACTTGATTTATCTTCTTAATGGCTTTGGCTCATGAATAAATGATAATGGTTTGTGTTTTTCTTATCAAAAGAAATGGAATTTGTATGAGTCCTATTTGCCACATTTGCTCTACTTTTTAAAGGATTTCTAATTGCTAAGACATTCTTTATATTATTTATAATAAGTCAAAACTTTAACTGAAAGCCATTCTTTGACCATTAGCTGAATTTCAGGAAAGAAAACAGTTCGGTTCACCAAATCAATAAATCCAGCCACAGGCTGACTAAAAGCTTCCTTTAATCTTCTTCCTATTAGGTCTTCCTCTAAATTAAGCCATTCCCTGTATGAATTATTTAAGTGAATGGCATGGCTATAGAAAGATCACATATGATTCTTTATACAAAAATGCTCAAGGAACCTAAAAACATATCCATTCAGCATATTTCAGGAATTATAGTATGAATCAAGATGCTGTGTAGCTTAAAAAAAGAAGATGCACGGTGGTGGCAGTGGTGGCGGTGACGGTGGTGTCCTGAAAAGCTTGAGAAATAGAAAAGTCAAGTTTATTTCCTGATTAGTGCAGGATGATTCCCAAAGGGCAGTTAAGTGTCTGGTCCAGACCAGCTATTAGCGATTAAGTAGTTCCCTTTCACTGTCAAGGCTCTTCCCTGAGGTGATGCCTAAATTCTTAATTTTAATATTTTATCGTTTCTTTTAGCTCCATCCTTTCTCACCAATAACTCTACACATTTCCACCATGCTGAATGCTTTCTCAACTCTGGAATTTACACTTTTCAAATGCCAACAAACTTAGTTACAAAATTTATATTTAGATATATTTGTATTTTTCCTCGTGTTCCTCTCAAAACTTAATCATTTTAGTTATATATTCCAATAATTACATATTTCACATTTTAAAATTTACTTTGTGAATACTGGATGCTCTTCCAAATGTGTCCTCACAAAGTCACTGAGAAAGAAATTAACCTTTCTAAATTTCAATTCTTTAATGCTTTAAAAATTAATTTATTATTATTCTTCTTTTTCCTTCATGGTAAACAATTCCCTTCTCCAGTCTTTATATTTCTACTTTCCAGATTTCTTTTCACTGTAGCAAACACCAAAGGAAAAATACAAACCATTTCAGAGTAAATAAGTCTCTTCCCTGCTCTCATTTATTAGATCTACTTCAAGGCTATATATATGGCAGTATTTTGAAAATGTTAACAGCTATTAATACCTTGAAGTTGGAAAAATAAGAAAGCCAGAGAAAATATATCACAAGCAACCAGTTTGAATATATGAAAAGCTACTTAGATCTTGATTTTCATATAAACATTAATTTTTACCATTATAAAAGACAACATAATTATATTTCATTTTTCTTTATAAAATTACTCTTTAACAGAATACTTGTTAGCTAGTCATCCCTTAGGTTTTTCTGTACCGATAAAAAGTTATTTTTAAAAGAAAAATATTTAAAACAATAATTGTTTCACAGAAACAGAAAGTCTCATTATCAAATTCTGATAAAAAACTATAATCACGGGTAGATTCTTACTATACTATTAATGTTCTTTCACCAAAAATGGATATTTAGGAAGTGTTCTGTTGGTAAACAAGACAAGCTTCTCAGTGATCTACAAAAGCGTCACAATAAAGATGAGGTAGTATGAGACTTCTCTACTTTTGTAAAAGGGAAATATCATCTTTAGAAGAGATATTTATCCTAGTATCGGTGTTAATGATATCCTGAGCCTCATTACTCCATAGACAGGTGCCATAATTAGTAGTTACCCCTCACTGTAACCAAGACAATTTTGAGATCACTGAGAAAAAAAAAATGATAGAAGATAATGGTAACAGAGATTTTCCTGGTTCAATTTTGTGGTAATGGCTAAAAATTTATTTTAAAGCTATTACTGAAAAATGCCATCTTTATGTTAACAGAACTGCAGGAAAGCAAAATGCTACTTCAACATAAAAGCGATGATACCTATGAAACACCTGTTCTGAGTTGGAAAGTTGAGTCAAATTTCTTTCAATCCAGGTAGAAGTAGCTTACTACTGGACCTAAATTAGCATTGAGAAATCAATTACTATGATATTAATGCCACTTTGTACAAAGGGCTAAACAGCTCACCAGAACAAACTACTATCTAGGAAATTATGCACTGACTATTAAAAAAAAGAGGAGTTAGATAGGCTATCACTCCATTTACCTTTATTATACTGGGATAATGATGTTTCTAAATATACTTCCCTATCGAGACAGTAAATTTAAAATATTAGTCCCGGTGCCCAGTACTGTTCAGTATGGCATAAGCCATGTAGCTCTCAAAATGTTTTCCCTTTGTTGAAGCCACAGTAAAGACATGTTAATTCTGAAAACAGGAGTATTTGAAACCTGAAAATCAAAACCAGTATCAAGCTTCTTAAAAACTGAGCTCCACGTTTACTTCTTAAATCTTTAGTCAAGCTCAATTTAAAATAATGAAGACTACTTAGGTCCTCCTTGGTTATCAATGGCAATTTGTAGATGTTTATAATATTGTGGCATTTCCCCAAAGTAACAGGCTCAGAGTTTCTATAAAAAGGCTAATTAGAAGCAACAGTTCATAAGTAAATACAGAAAAACCTCATAGTTGCTTAAATATGTTAGTAACTACTAGTTACTGATAGTGTTATCATTACTTTTTAAGCTTCCAGTGAGAAAGGAACAATATTCATGTTCTGAAAAGAGCAACTCATCTAAGTTAAGTGAAAGACCTATTCAAAAATAACAAATGACCACGCCACAGTGTAGAAAATAAATTCACCTCCAAAAAGTCATGTTCTCATTTGATTCTTCCCAATCGATCAAATTTAGTAATAGTTAATATTTAAAGTGGAACACTTCAAGTTTAATTTTAAACCATTTTGTTACCTTCAGCATTCCTATTATTAAATTACAAAACTCAATTACATTGGTATAGATTGTGAATTATAACACTCAGCTTTACTGAAGAATTTTAAAACAATTCTGAAAGGAGAACAGGGAAACTATATTTTATGTATAGGAATGCCAATGGCATAGGTTAACAAGGAATTTACATTAGGAAAGAACATAAGATTATTTTTAAAGAAAAATACAAAATACCGATTACTTAACTGTATTTGCATTGCCTACCAAATTCCAAATATACCTGGATCATAAGCAAATTACAATTAAGAAAAAAAATCTTACAATCTATTTGGTAAAAACAAAAACCAAACACGTGGTCAAAAATATTCATTAACCCCTACTGTGTAACTTTAAACAATTATTGTTATCATAAGAAAAATAAACTGATCTGGAAGTAAAATTTAGGGCAGAGATTTATTTTGGATTTCGACTGCCCTTTGTAGAAAAATTCAAAGTGGTATAAGAAAAATAAAATATTAAATGAAAATATGTATATAATCATTCTCATATACCTACACTTTTCCTAGCACTGTTGTTCTGGTGCATCAATCCTGAGTACTCTAACTTTTGATTTATAGTGATATTCCTTCAGATATAATTTCATAGAAGAAGGAATTGGAAGGGCATCAATGCCATCGTAAGTTGTACAGTTACAAATAACTGTTCTGCATATATGTTGCAAGGAAAAAGGGAAAGTCCGAATTAAAGGAGTGGATAAAAGTGGTTCAAAGAACATACAGGCACTTGGGTCCTTATAATGTTCTAGGAGCCCAGTAATGTCAGGAGAATGGAAGACACAAGGATCATGTGCATCAAAACTAAAATTGTGATTCCACTGTTCAATTCTAGCGTGAAGAGAACGACTATAGCGTCTAAAACTAACAGAGAATAAATAGTCTTCCTGTGCTGAGTCTCGAAGTAAAAAGGTACCCTCTGGTTTTCCCTCTAGTAGAGCTTCAGCTGCATATTTATCCATAACTCCCCAGTAACATGGATTGTTATTGATCTGAAGGAGGTCTGGTACAAGACAGTGGACGTAATCAATCTGGGTATGGTACTTAGGAGGTGTTTCCAGCTGCAGGATTTCTTCATCCATTTCCCATTTGGGTTTGTTTCTTTTTCTGGAACTTGTGCAAAGTGTAATAATTTCATCATCTGAATCCATATCACTATCTTCTATACTGTTATTTGAAACTAGGTTCATCACAGAGCCAGTCACAGGACCACCTCTACATGAAGCATTGTTGGTGGTTATGACACAGGGCTGAACATCAGTATGTGAGAAGCAGTTCACCTCTTCTTCCACATTTCTTCTTTGTTTTAGTTGACCATCCCTCAATTCACTCTGAGCCAAGTCTGTGCTTACCCACTCACTGGATTTGGGATTTATAGGAGCAGTGTGTCGTTTAATAAAATGCCACCTAAAGGCTAAATCTGATCGAGGTGGAAAAGGACACTTATCTAACATGAGTTCACTGATATGAATTTTCCTTTTAGACGGAAGCCCCGAAGAGTGCCGACCACTACAATTCTTTATTGGGAAACACTGCCCCACGGCATCTTGCAGTTTCTGTTTAAGAGATCGGCCTAAAAATCTATGCCCACAGGAATGATCTAAATCCAACTCGATGGATGAACAGCTGTGCTTCCTTTCTTGGCTCCTTAAAGGAACTTCAGTTTTCTCTATAGCATTCACTGTTTCAGCATCTGAACAACTTTCACTCTTTTTTGACCAAGATAATTTCTTTCCACTCCACACATACCCGTCCTTTCTGTCAGCACTTCTACTTCGACTAGTTTTGGGCCTTACATCTACATTTTTGCTATTATTTTCACTACTTTCTGCCATTTTGATAAATTATCCACAAATTCCAGTGTTATAAATACTGCTTTTTTAGTTTTTCCAGGAGGGAGTTTCTTCTGGGCACTCTCTGGATGTATCTAAAGAAAAAAAAATCATTAGTCATTTGTCATTCATTTTGTATACAGTTTATATATTAACCCCCAACAGACAAAAGATGAAAAACCAAAATTAGTACAGGTACAAGATAAGAGTACTGGATATATTGGAAGGCAGTTCCAAGATATTTTGTTCTCATTTAAATAATCTGCTTTACTATATACTAATAATTTCATAGGGCCAGGGAATCAAGAACCTGAGTTCTTTTCCCACACCAAATTCTCAATATAGATTAGAAAAACTGAAGCTTCCTCTCTTAGCCAAACTGTATGCTCAAAATGTGAATAATTTCTAGTCTTGAGATACAGCTTATGCCAATATTTCCTCCCCTTATTTTTATTTCACAGCAAACCAGTCAGTGAATTGTTTGTAAGAGACAGTGAGAAATCTATGACTTGGTGTTTGAGAACCACTACCCTATAGTTCCTTTACTTCCTCTCCTTGTTTTATTTCCTATTGATTGAAAATATGAACTTTTAAGTTATAAAAGCTCTTAAAAATTTATTAAATAATCACCACTGAACAGTATGAATGCCATGCAAGCATTCGCAATGCAATTCTGTCAACTCATTTCAGTAATTGCTCAATTTCACTATTAGTCTAGGCAATTCTTAGAAAATATGGAATAGAATAAAAATTTGTTATTTTACATACACACACACCCCCTTGTATTTTTCTTGGTAATTCTGAGAAACAGGTATAAATTTCTATAGGGCAATGACTTGCCCGTGAGATTGGCAGATATAGTAGAATTTACAATGTGAAATACTGAATTTTATTAAGACAAATAGTAATGATTGGTCATAGATGGGATTAAATTAACTCTTCTTAGGTGGAATAAGATTTAAACCCAGAATTGGGGGTAAGGATTCTATAATCTCAAATATTTTACAGATCAAAGTTGAATTAGGAGACTGAGAAAATCAGTCTCACTCAGCACACTAATTATGATTAAGTTTCTGATTATGTCAGAGGAACATTACAATCCTGACAGTCAAGTAAATGTTTATAGCCACTTGAATGTATTTTCAAAGCAATATGATTTGAAACAAACATCTGTAGTAAATACTTAAGCAAGTACCTAAAACTGTGAACTAATGAGTCAGACTTGCCAAATAAAGTACTCCATTGCTAAACACTGAATGGCACCTGGTGATTATACTGATTATTTTTATTTAGTGGGCTCACTAGTATATAGTCATTTAAAATCTATAGGGAAAATATTTTTAATTATAATTTTGGAAGATACATCATCACTTAGGATGCCAAAATTATATTCAACAGTATGCTCTGGCTGTTTATTGACTAAATTCTATTGAGCAAAAATAAACAAGGAGAAGAAACAAAGTAGGCTGAAGAATATGAAGAGTCATGGATTAGAAGAGACACTTGTTACTAAGAGACTGCACACATTTTTCAAGATAAAAAAGTAATAAGGGAGTCCCAAGCAGATATTTTTCATTAATACAACAGAGTTTCTACTTTTTTTCTTTTTATGTTTATTTTTATTTTTGAGAGAGAGAGAAAGACAGAGTGCGAGTGGGGGAAGGGCAGAGAGAGAGAGAGAGAGAGAGAGAGAGAGAGAGAGAGAGAGACAGACACACAGAATCTGAGGCAGGCTCCAGGCTCTGAGCTATCAGCCCAGAGCCCAACGCGGCGCTCAAACTCACGAACTGTGAGATCATGACCTAAGCTGAAGTCAGATGTTTAATCGACTGAGCCACCTAGGTGCCCCAGTTTCTACTTTTTTTTTACTCAGTTGTGAAAAATATGTAAGATTTGAAATGCCTGGTGATTTACTAAAAAAATCAATATAGCAGTTTATTAAACTCTGTGACCAACTTAACTACACTGGATATGAGCTCCTTCATCTTGCCTCCCTGTTACCCCTACATTGTACTGTTCCTATTATCAGAGATAAACTCTCTCTCTGTTCTTGACGACATTCCCACCTTTACCAGGGCCTGTTTCAGTTTCTCTCAAGTTCTGTTTTCAATAACCAAGTCTCCTATAAAATCCTTTAGTGATTCTAATGCTTCTTTAGCTACTATACCTGCTGCTTTCTATTACTAAATATCTTAGTGAGTAGTATAACTTCATTTCCTCTCAAAATAAAGTAGCTTTTTGTTTTTTTCTGATTATAAAATAAGTAATTGTCTGGCTTGAAATGGCCAAGTGGGGGCATCTGGGTGACTTAATTGGTTGACCATCCAGCTCTTGGTTGCAAATCAGGTCATCATCCTAGGGTCATGGGATTGAACCTTGCATCAGGCTCTGCACTGAGTGTGGATCCTGTTTAAGATCCTCTCCCTCCCTCCCTCTCTCTCTCTCCACCCCCCCCCCCACTCCTCTCCCCCACTCATGTTATCTCTTATTCTCTCAAGAGAATAAGAATTCTCTCAATAAGAGAATATAAATAAATAAAATGGCCAAGTGAAAATCTTTTCACTTCATCCTTTTCTCAGAAGTTAGCCCAAAACAAGGAAAAATCAGAAATTAAAATACAAAGCTTTTACCTTCAATGAGACTGGCAGATATCTATCACCTGAATCACAAAATATGAGGACAGAATATGAATGGAGGACCAATATCTGACTCAGCAACAGAAGAGGTACCAACAGAGAGGTAGGTAACAGTAGGCACAGAAGTGACATGAATGAGAAGCAAGCCAACAGAGTGGGCGAAGTCCAGGACCCAGAGGCACCAGGTACTATAGAAAATGTGGGTGGAGAACAGGGTGGAAAATGGAGAGGTACGTACTTCCAGCAGATGTACAGCTCTGGTTCTTACTCCTACACTTAGAGGAGATGGGATATTTATCATTTGGAGAAACTGAACCAGAGAGGCTCAGGGCTTTGGATACCAGACACAGGGGTAGAAGGGAAGTTGGGATTAAAATCAGAATGAAAGTTCCTGCCTCCTTCTTTAATCTGGCTTCCAGAACTCCAGCATCCACTCGTATCTCCTAATAGGGAATTAAAAGAGACTTTGCCAAAGAATGGAATGGACAAGGAGAAAAGACTTCTAGATGCTGACACCTGGGACTCCTCCAATAAAAAGCTGGAAGGCCACCCAAGCATACAGAGAAGCTTGCTAGTCCATAAGCCCCACCTACTCACAGCTGTCAGGCAGCATTGTTGTGCTTCATTCACTCTGGAATATGAATGAATAGTCATAGGTCATCAGACTTTTGAGGAAAGTCTCTAACAGAAACTAAAAAAACACTAAGAACTGAAAGAAAACCATACCTATAAAAAGAGCAGAGAACAAAACTGATTTCTTCCAAGTTAAGAGAAGATATTACATCTATGAATGAGCAAGAGAAGTATGGGACAATCAGAGAATGAGAAAGCTTTGGGAATTAAAAATATGATTACAGAAATAAAATATTCAATAGGAAAATTGGAGGATAAATTGAGGAAATACTAGGAAGTAGGAAAAAATGGTTAATCAGAAGAGGTAAGAAAACTAGAGGAACAATACATACATTTCATACCAAATAACAAAATAAAGGGGGAGAAACTATACAAGAAACCACATTAGGAAATTTCCTAGAACCAAAGTACATGAGCCTCCATAATGAAAGAGCTTTCAGTACCCAGCACAATGGGGCAAAATACACAATGGGCTACATTATTCTAAAATTTTACAACCCTAGAGATGAAGACATAATATAGTTAAGAGAGTAGATCTCACGTTAAGCATTCTTACCATAGTTAAATAAACAAATAAGTCTAAGCCAAAAAAAAAAAAAATTAAAAAAAATAAAGAACAGTCTTCTTGTGGGAAAAAAGTCACAAAGGAATGTAAATAAAACGGCATCTGTTTCTCAATAGTAATATTAGGAGCTAGAGGCTAGTTTTGGAATCTAGAAGCTAGTTTCCAACTTTGAAGAGACAACCAGTCAAATTATCAATCAAATATCAGGATAAGAGGGGCACCTGGGTGGCTCAGATGGGTGAGTGCTCAACTTTGGGTCAGGTCATGATCTCACAGTTGATGAGTTCGAGTCCCACATCAGGTTCGTTGCTGTTGGCATGGAGCCTGCTTTTGGATCCTCTGACCCCCTCTTTCTACTCCCCCCCTCCCGGCTTGCGCACTCTCTCTCAAAAACAAATAAGCATAAAAAAAAAAAAAGAAATTTCCAGACATGCAAAACATCAACAATTTTACCTCATACTGGAAGATACAGTCTTCTAAAATTAGAGTTGTACAACACATCAAAAGATATAACACAGGAAATAAGACATTTAACATAGCAGAAAGGAAATCTGAATTCTTAGGGTGATGAAGAAGGAAAGTCTCTAGACAACAGGGTATCCAGAGCAACTAGTCGATAAAATTACACAAGGCCATAGGCTCCAAGGTGGAGGATCTTGAGGAAAAAAAACAAACAAAATAGAATTGACTTTCCCCTGCTTGTGCTCTCTCTCAAAATAAATAGACATTTAAAAGAAGAAGAAGAAGAAGAAGAAGAAGAAGAAGAAGAAGAAGAAGAAGAAGAAGAAGAAGAAGAAGAAAGGGGTGCCTGGGTGGCTTAGTTAGTTGAGGATCTGACTTCAGCTCAGGTCATGATCTCGTGGTTCATGGGTTCAAGCCCCGCATCAGGTACTGCGCTGACAGCTCAGAGCCTGGAGTCTGCTTTGGATTCCATGTCTCCCTTTCTCTCCTCCTGCCCCTCCCCTGCTTGTGCTCTGTCTCTCTCCCTCTCTCTCAAAAATAAACATTAAAAAAATTTAAAAAAAAAAAAAAAAAACAGAATTGTAAAACACCTGACGCAGCCATGAATGATATTTACATATTCACCAAAACTCTGATATAATTGAGAAAACAAAATGAAAAGAAGGAAACTAAAAGAGAGTTAAATCCTCATCTATCATGAGAGAAACTCAACTGATGTCTGTTAACTGATGAACCAAGAAAGAGAAGTATAAGCATATGATTTAGAAATATAAAGGTAAATATCAGAAAAACAGAGATTGAAAGTAGATGCCTCTGGGATGGGTTCAATTGCAGCATTTCTTAGCTTATCTAAACTTCCAGTTTAATTTAAATTTTAACCTAGGCACATATATCGTTTTGATAGAAATAATAATAATTCATACTCACTGGGACAAATTCAAACTAAGCTTCAAGTTATGAGGAAAAACCCAAAATTATCCATAATCCTACCACCCAGCAGTAACCATTTTAACATTTTCAATATCTCTATGCATGTATATGACAAGGATGCAGTTCCACAGCACAATGACAATGGGCATTAGTAATATGGTTTGAGTCCAGTTTATTTTATACTAGCCATATCACCTGAAACCTCAGTTTTTTTCATCTGAAAAATGGAGATATTAATGCCATCTAATTCATTGAGCTGTTGGGGATTAAATGGAATAATGTATGTTAAGTACTCAGCCAGATCCTAAATGTATTAAGCACTCAATAAATTTTTTTTAAAGAAAGATATTAGATATATTGTTTTATTAAGGCACGTAAGCCAGTTTAATAGAAATAGTTTATAATGACAAAAATCACAAGAATACTTCTGTCTCTAGCCCAATTCTAACTACAAAGTTTATGAGCAAATATAATTTTCAGGAGGATAACAAAATGTTTCAAAGTGAAAAGGGATCAATATGCCAGATATAGCTGAAACTCAACAGACCACGAAGCTAGAGAATAATTTGACATTTTCCCCCAGAGAACTAGTTTCCAGCCTTAATAAAGTTTACCTGCCAACATTAACAGGTTTACTTCAGCAAGGCTTACCAACTTGTATATACTAGGTACCTATAAGTTAAGTATCTCCGGATTTTAGGTTAACTGTTCTTATGTGTGTAAATGCTGTAGGTGTCCACAGAATAAAATGAAATACCATTGCCCTAGATGAATTTTCCATACATTTATCTGTACTTCGAGTTTGTGCACAGAAAATCTTGACTTATTTTCAAAAGTATCTCAGAACTATAGCCTTATATAAATTTCACATAGCTATTCTTTTGCTAGAAAATTGAGTTCATCTTCAGAAGTTCATCCCACTTTTATAAATTATTGCAAAAATTTGATTTGGTAAAACGTACCATATCAATATATGTATATGGGCTAGAATGTCATTTAATGTTGTAATCTTCAAGGCAGTAAGAAAATTTAACTTCTATTTATATTTGTATAAACAATAGAAAAATTAGAATTTATTAATATTGAATACATGGTTGGCAATGTTCCCATCACTTGTTGTCAGATGGTTACATGCTGGATGGTGTGCTGTTCCTGGGAGAAGAATAGGAGTTCCAAAAAGTTGAGGACCTGATGGCAGCCCTCTCCAATTCTTTGTTCACCTTTATGGATTGCACCTGCTTCCATGTTACTGGAAAAGATTTATGGATTATATTACCTTAAATAAGTAAATCTTCACAATACTTTGTAAATAGACACAATGATGGAAATTTTATAACATACTAGGTTTGCTAGCTACCTCAGAGCAAAGTACTTAAGTTGTTGAAATTGAAGATGAGTTATGCATTTTTCTTTCACAAAATGACAGGTGTTCTAAAATTGATGATCTTTATTTACTGGGATAAGTTGCTCTCAGCAGCTATTTAGCAGATATATGAAGAAAGAAAGGCAAAACAAAATATCTAAGTGGTCATTTCATGGTATAGGTAACATCTTAATTACTATGAAAGTAACTGCTTAAAGAAAACATGCTATGGAGAAATCTTTTTATAAAAAGGATATTCAAATTTCCCTATTACATGATTTTTTTTACAAAAATGATAAAAATGCATCATGTATATAAACTCCCACATCTTTACACTTAAGATGCATGGAAAAATAATTTTCTAATCTCTTCCACAAGTTTCATTAAACCTTAAAATTCTTAAAAGTAAAAAAATTAAATCACACTGTTACCAATAAAAATAACATTAATTTTTAGTGAGAACAAAATTATTTTAATTGTTATATTTTTCAAGACTAAAGATGAATTTTGGAGAAGTGCTTTGGTGTCTTGCCTATACAGGTAAAATCTGAATGTAAAAAAAAACTGTAGGGTTCTAAATCTGAACAAATCCTTTCAAATAGCCTATCACTAATTCTTGGAATTTTATGGACTTTGCATAAACGAAGCAGAAGAGACACAAATTCCTAAGAAAATAGCTTTACTACCATTTTAATGTAGTATAGAAATCAAAGATGATATTTTATTTTATTTTATTTTATTTTATTTTATTTTATTTTATTTTATTTTATTTTATTTTATTTTTCCCAACGTTTTTTATTGATATTTGGGACAGAGAGAGACAGAGCATGAATGGGGGAGGGGCAGAGAGAGAGGGAGACACACAGAATCGGAAACAGGCTCCAGGCTCCGAGCCATCAGCCCAGAGCCTGACGCGGGGCTCGAACTCACGGACCGCGAGATCGTGACCTGGCTGAAGTCGGACGCTTAACCGACTGCACCACCCAGGCGCCCCAAAGATGATATTTTAAAACATGCTGACAAATCAAAGATCTTTGTTGGTAACTGCAAAGGTGTTTTTTGTTTTGTTTTGTTTTGTTTAAGAGGGTGAAAAAAAATCACTTGGGAGAAGGTTGCTTTGGCTTTTGATTCAATAATTAATTTTTTATGAAGGCAGCTAAATTACATTGCTCTGGGGAGTACACAGTGACAGCTTTCAAAAAAATCATTTCTTTTTTTTTTTAATGTTTATTTATTTCTGAGACAGAGAGAGACAGAGCATGAGTGAGGGAGGGGCAGAGAGAGAGGGAGACACAGAATCAGAAGCAGGCTCCAGGCTCTGAGCTGCCAGCACAGAGACCGACGCGGGGCTCGAACTCACAAACCATGAGATCATGACCTGAGTCGAAGTCAGTCTCTCAACCAACTGAGCCACCCAGGCGCCCCCCAAAAGATGATTTCTTAATAAGCAAGAGGCAAATATCTAAAAAGCAAATTTATATAAAAGTCATTTTCAAGAAAGCAAGTTCCCAGATTCAGTAACCATTTGATCCCAAATACTACCACCAGTTGCAAGGATGGTGAAATGAAAATGAAATCCAACAGGAACATTCTACAAGCATAAGCTTTAAATAACATTTAGTTAGTTCTACTGAATAAGGTCAGATAGGTGATTTTAATTCAAGATTTCTACAGAAAACTGTTAAAAAGCCAGTAATTAAAAGGTTAAACTTCATCAATCTGGAAAACTCATTGTATTCTCTATAATGTTGGATACCAGAGCATTATTGTATATATTAATTATTCATTGAACAAGTACTTTATCTATCATGCTGATACATATCTAAGACCAGAATTCATGTGAATACTAAATTAAAATAAATTTGATCCTAATAGAATTATTTATTACACTACATTAAGAATTTAAAAATAAATTATTACTCTGGTAGTAATTCAGACCTGGGAATTTCCTTACCAAATTCATGATTCCAAAGTTTACTTGCCATTATGTGGCCAAAACTCCCTGAAAGCATTCTGATCATAGTCTGTGATATTTGAATTAGATTCTGTGGGTCATAGTCCTTAACATTTAATCATAGTCTGATACTTAAGGAGGATTCTGTGGCACATTTAGGGCCCACAAATGGAATACACTGGATAGTAGATGACAGATGAATTCCTTGAAATGTTAAGAAAAAAATGTGAAAAATAAATTTGTTCATATGAAAAAATCTCTGAACTAAAATACATTTTTTTCTCATTACAAAAGCAATACAGGTTTATTTTTCAGTAAATATTTTTAGTGTCTCTTTTATTCATGCTACCAAGGAAGGGCTCATGAGACTTAATCCGATTAAAAAACAAAACAAAACAAGCAAAAGGAATTATTGATTAGTACCAATACATTCTCCTCTTCCCTCTACTCTCCATTTACTTTCCCAATTATAGTTTGCTTATGCCACTGTCCCCCAATCTACTTTTGTGGACACTAGTTCTAAAAGATGTTAATACACTTTCTAGAGAAATAGGGGTTTCTTTGACAAACAAGTTTAGGAATGGCTTCCCCTCTGAAAGATCACGTTGCATATTTCGTAAAGGTTCTGAGAGGTCCTTCAGTTAAGAAGCCTGGTTAAGCCCTAGTTTCCAATACTTGGCTTACAGAAATCCTTCTAGAGCACATTTTAGGGGAAACATTAACTTGGTCTAATATTTAAATGATTGTACATTCCCTGAGCCAAAAAGAAATGTCTGGGAACCTGTCACTGAAGAAGGTGAGTAAAGAGAGCAGAAAACTAAGCTGGCAGTACCTAGACTTTTAAAAGTGGAAGGACCTTAAAAAAAAAAAAAAATAAAAAAAATAAAAGTGGAAGGACCTTAAAAGAATCTCAGAAACCAGAACCTTTAAGATAGAGGATTGCAACTCTTTAGGGAATAAACTAGATTGAACGGATGTATTTTTTCTTTCCAATTTGTAATTTTTAAATTATAAAAACAATATATGCTCAGTATAAAATATATGGAACATTCAGACAAGTTTAAAAAGGAGGAAAAAACTATAATTCAATTACCTAAAGACAATCAGCTTAGACATTTTGGCTTATTTCCTTGCAATCTTTTTTCCTATGAAAGAAATTTAAAAAGAAAATTTTAATGTTTTAAAGATCTATAAAAAATTAATAATCTGCACTTTTTCACTACACTATATTTAAAAATGAAGTATGGTGGGGTGCCTGGGTGGCTCAGCTGATTAGGAGTCCGACTGGTGAGTTTGGCTCCAGTCATGATTTCATCGTTTTTGAGCTTGAGCCCCACATCGGGCTTTGCATTGACAAGTGTGGAGCCTGCTTGGGATTCTCTCTCTTTCCCTCTCTCTCTGCCCATCCTCTGCTGGTGCACATGCTTGCAGTCACTCTCTCTCTCTCTCGTTCTCTCAAAATGAATAATTAAACTTAAAAAAAAAAGTGAAACATGGTGCAGATGAAATAGCATAAGGGTCTAAATCATCAAACATGGGCTAAAATTCAGAATTTGTCACTTACTAGTTATGTCACCTGATTTTTAAAATCTAATTTAGCTTCAGTTTTCACATTGTAAAATCTGGATAACGCAAGCTGTCTCCTGTTTTTACTGCCAGGATTAAGGCATATGAAAATAGCATAGCATTGAGCTTAATGAAAATACATATTTGCTACCTTCTATTATTATTCAGAACTTTTCACGTAGAAGTTAATTTCTAAAAACGAGAGGTTGGAAAGTTGCAAAATTTTTAAAAAGTAACAAGAGGAAACAAAGGCCATCTATAAGGCTAGAAAATCTACACAAAAATATACCTCGAAAACCTGAGATGGAGGAGGCTTCAGCATCTGAAATATCATAAAACACTTTATGTTATTCCTGATATCAGTGTCTTTTTAGAAAGTTATAAAACTTTATAAATTCTTTATAAAAATATTATGGGTATAAATAACCAAACTTTTAATTATTAAAGAAACTGTAGTTTCTTGCAAGCTAACTTAGTAAATATATAGATTTCAACAGAAATAGTAGGTAGGTATTTTTTTAACTAATTATAAATTATTCTTTCCACTGTTTTACAATAATTACATATGCTTACATTTTAGCCTGGGTGACATTTTACCTATGCTAGTTGTTAACAAACTACTATAAGATGATTCTTTTAAGATGATTTATTTAAATAAAATGCTTTATTGTCCTGATATGTTTTATTAAATTCTAAGTTTTATGGCAAAAGTTATGATTTGGAGAGGCAGTATAGTAGACTACCTTGAACCAGAAGGAAAAAGATCTGTGCTCTAAAAAAAAAAAAAGACATGTGCTCTACTTCTAGTTCCGACATTTGGTAGGAGTATGACTTTGGACAAACCACAATCTTTCCAAATCTTGGTTTCTTCATCAATAAAAGAGTGATTATATTTGTCTTGCTGTGTAAGGATCCACTATCCATGTTAACAACATAATCAAATAGTATGGCTGTCTTTAGCCACAGGAACTGGATAGCTGGAAATAGGACTTTTACTATATTGCCTTTTATACCTTAGGAAGTTTATACATATGCCAAGTAATATTTACTCCAAAAATTAAATAGCTGGTAAGTTTCAGGACACCTTCAGAGATACACAAATCAGATTTCTAAACTGTCTTCATTGTTATTTTTTTCAATATTCTGTTCCCTTCAGTTATTTTAACCTTCTCTTCCAGCCTTCTTTCACATAATTAGTGATTTTTACATCGAGTACATATTTTATTGAAAAGGCATTTTTTAAACTCCTTCCATAAGGTAATACTGATATACTTCTCAGATAAACTGAGTCTCTCCGAGTATATGATATAGATGACACTCATCACCATCAGCAGAATGATAATATATATTTGTGTTCTCTCACCCTATTGCCCTTGAGAACAGTATTTGTGAACCTAAGGGTCCTAAAAGTGGTCGCAACAGAGCAAAGCTAATCTTCATTGCATTGAAACTGCGACCTCGGGATCATTTTCAGTGAGTTCATTCAGCTGCCCACTCCTGTGAGACACGTACTATGAATGATAAATAAATCCATTTGGAAAATTTTGACAGCCAGATCAGTGACAGCTACGATGGATTTTTTTAAAAAGCTATGTTATCCTAAATAACCAATTTTGCAAACATTTAAGTTACATGCATTTCATTACTACACTGTCTAATACATGTTGTTTGAATGTCAGTTTCCATCAACAAGACCATGAACTCATTGACATTAAAATTTGCAGGCTTTTGAACGAGAAATGGGACTTGTGAAAATATTATACTCGCAAAAGTAAGAATACATCTTTTAATGTTTGAAAACTATTTTAAAATTTTTGCTTAATGATTTAAACAAAAATAAATTCCAATTTGAATAAAAACATTAAGTACCCACCCAAGCACCCTGTTAATAACACCAGACATTAGTAACAATTAGTTTTATACATCCAGGAGTATCTCCTATATACTATAACAATCAATGGAAGTAATGTCTCCATTTTAGAGATGAGGAATATGACATTCAGAAAAAGAAAAGCATATTCAAGGTCATACAATGAGTAACTGACAGAGTGAAAATTAAAACCTACAGTTGTTCAACTCTAAGGCCCAAGTTCTTGTCAAATGTGAAATTTGTAAAGGAAATTTTTCTTTAACCTATGAATCACAGGGCCTGGTTGCTAAGACAGAGTGAAGGGAGAGAAGTACAGACACCATTCAGAGTTTAAAGTTACATGGTGTTATAGATATCATAGTTAGGTCATTTTATACCTATAACTGTTGGTCCAATTTATAGATTCTTCTTAGGCTGAGGTCTGAATATTACTACCTTGAAATCTCATCATGATATACTCAGTATAGAGACAAATATTATCAGAGTTCATCTTTAATCCCATAGTTTATCCAGTTATATTCACTTGGATAAAAAAATTACAAATCAGTCTATGTTAAAACTAACGAATGATATCCAAATAAAATTAAGTCACTCAGAAAGAATCATCTCAAGTATCTTTGGCTGTTGTGGGAAATCAACAATAGGTTGGCTATTTTCCCATAAATCCCAAGCTCATTTTCGGCTCATCATTCTTCCTCTTCATTCATATACCAAACAAGTACCTAGGAAGCCTACTGGGAGCGCTAGTACTCAAAACAACTCTTCACACAATGCCAAGACCTTAAGAACAATAGCACGGTTTGTGTAACTGTGCAACTTTTCACAGTGGGACTAGATTAAAAAACAATGGGGAAATCTCTATAACAAAAAAAGTCTCATTTATGTCATAAACTAGTGTCCGATGGAGACTACAAGGTGAGTACCACAAAAATATGCAATTGTGAAGGTATTCAACAGAGACTGGTCCATCAACATGGGGACACAATCTAAACCATAAACTTAATGGCCAAGACCTTCGCGCAGACTGCAAGGAGCGAAGTATTCAACAATATATTTTAGTTCTGGCTCTTCTTTTAGATCTAAGTACTCCAGTGAACTTCAGGTCGGGTCTAAACGGGGAAACCCAAGTTACTTTCTTCTTCTGGGATATATATATACATACACATATATATACATATATATGTGTATGTATATATATATATATATGTAAAGAGTGCCCCCTAAATAAGCATTAACGTACGGGCCATACCTCCAGAGACTGAGAACTAAGATTAAAGTCTTCCCTTCTTTATCTCCATAGAAACGACAAGGTGAGGGCGCGAAGGATGCCAAGATGAAAGGTTTGGGAAGAGTCTTGCTCTCCTGGGGAGAAGATGCTCAAATACCTCATTCTTTAGCAGGGCCCCACGGAGGGGCTGGACAAGTTCAGGAACTCGGATATGGTTGCATGTTAGGAGAGCCTGGAAAGCGGTAGCAGACCCCAATCGACAAGGCCAGGCAGCAACCACCCTTCCCCCACTCACCTCTCAGAGCGCAGCTTAACTGGGGCTGTCCGAGTAACTGCCGCCATCACCATCGCCATCACTCTGGGTACTCGCTAAGGTGAAGGGAGGCCCAGTCACTCCTGCACCTCCAGTAGGTCCTATAAGGCGGATGCCTCTCGGCGCTGGGTTCTGGTCTCAGAGGATGCGGTCACCGCTTCCACCTGCTCCCAAGGCGCTGCCATCACTTCCGTGTTCGGCACCCTCCCTTTCTTCCTCACTCCCCCAGCAACCGGCTTTTTCCTTTGCAGGCGGCGCGTAGCTGACGCCACCACCCGGCGACTTCGCTCTTGCTCTGCGCCGGGCGTGGGCGGTCGGGCGGGCCGGCGCAGGCGCAGTGGTAACGAGCACGCCAGAGCGCGGGAAGCGGCCCGGCGCGGGCGTTTGTTCTACGCTTTTCCTCACCGGCGTAGCTCGGTTCTCTCGGTGAGTACCCCCTTGCGCTGCCAGTGTCCTTACAGCGCACCGAAGGGAAACGTGTCCCCTTCCCGGCTAATTGTCTGGCAGACCCTCTGCTCTGTCTTGTTTGTGCCACTCGGGTGGGGGAAAGGGGACCACCGGAAGACTAACTTCCCTGCTTCTTCTTCAGCCACCGGCTTTTCCTCCCCTTTAAACTAATACTAGTTTTGATAAAACATTTTTAGGTGGGTAGAAGGAAAGATGCCTGCCACCCAGAAGCCGATGAGATTTGGACATACCGAGGGACACACAGATGTCTGTTTTGATGATTTGGGGAGGTAAGGTACTTTGAGAAACGAAAAGAACGTTTGAGGTGTAAATATTACAAAATTTATTGTTATGCGTCAGATAAGCAGCCTAAAATGACGCAACCAGACAGAAAAAAGACTGAAGTCTAAAATGGCATATGTATTTTCCTTAGGTTTATTGTTCGATTCGGGCCGTCCTTGTAGTTTTAGTATGTCTAAAAAGTTAACGAGTGTAAAATCTTACTTCCAGAGGAGTTGGAAAGATGTGAGCTTTCTCCCATATTTATCTTTTGTTCACTTGTCCTCTGCATCCCATGTGATTATTTTGTCAGATGGCTAGCTGCCTCTTCCTCAAATTCAGTGGCCCTTTCTGTCGTTTTGGTGTTGTGTCTTTCCTTGGCTTTTGTGATACTATTTCCTTTTTTACTGTTTCTAACTTGACTTTTTTCCCCCCAGCTTACTTCCTTTGCTTAATTGATTGTGATCTTTTCCCAGGGTTATTCTGGTCTCTTTTTTATCTTTCTAAATCTCATTACTCTGCAGTACTATCCAGTTTCGTGGCTTCCACTGTCACTCCTATATTGATTGATTTATTGAAAAAATATTTGCGTGTCAACTCTGGTGGAGGCTAGAGATACAGTATTACAAACAACAGTCTCTTCATTGACCTTAGAGTCTTTTTAGATTGACCGACATTCTGCATAGATTAATCACAACAGTGAATGTACGTTTAGAATTATACTTAGCAATATTAAATGATAGGTATAATGATAAGCATATATGAAGGAACGTTGATACAGTTTGGGAGGTGGGGAAGGTTTCTCAGAAGAAGTGTTTCTTGAGATGAGATCTGAAGATTGAGTAGGTGTTAGGGAGTATAAAGAGATGGGGGGTGGCAGTGGGGTGGTGGTGTTGGCATTCCAGGCAGAGGGAACCCTGAAAAATTCCAGTGGGGTAGGGACCATGGTATGCTCAAAGGACAGAAAGAAAGCTAGTGATGCCAAAATGTAGAGTGTGATGCAGAGGTTGATGAGAGATGAAATCTGTGATGGTGAGCAATGGGCATCCTATCCAAGACCTTCTGGGCTTTATTAAAGAATCTTGTTTTCATTTTAAAAGCCATGGGAAGGTATTAAAAACTTGAAGCAGAGAGATGTGATCAGACTTTTTTTTTTTAGTGTTTGTTTATTTTTGAGAGAGAGAGAGAGAGAGAGAGAGACAGAATGTGAGCAGGGGAGGGGCAGAGAGAGGGAGACACAGAACCCTAGGCAGGCTCCAGGCTCTGAGCTGTCAGCGTAGAGCCCCACGTGGGGTTTGAACTCATGAACTGTGAGATCCTGACCTGAGCTGAAGTCGGACACTTAACCGACTGAGCCACCCAGGCATCCCCAGACTCTTGTTTTTGAGAAGTTATGTGGAAGATGAAGTGGAAAAGTAGAAGTGGATGCAGAAAGACTGAGGAGGTACCTGCATTAGTCTTGTGGAGTGTGATGGAAGCTTGGACTAGAGAAGACATGACATGGAAAAAGGAGGATGCATTCAGGAAATATTTAAAAGGTAGAATCAACAGGATAGATCAGACATTAATGATGAAGGAGATGGAGATGTCTGGGATCACATCTATGTCTCCGGGTGTTACATTTGGGGAGATGACAGTGCCATTCACAGATATCTGAAATGTTTGGAGAGGAGCTTATTTCAGAGGTAGAAGAAGAGTGGAGATTATGAGTTTACATTTGAACATTTGGAATATTTCTTTGAGATATTCAACTAGAGGTGTAGACAGTTAGATAAATGGGTCTAAAGCTAAGAAATGTGAGCTAGAAATAGAAATCTGTATCTTTTGCTGATGTCTCCTGGAGTTAAGGATTGAGGTCTTGACTGGAAATCTAGATGTGGAAGTTAATAAATAGATATTTAATGCTATGAACTTGGGTGAAATCACCTAGAGAGGGAGTAAATGTAGTTGAGAAAAAAAGTTTAAGGGCTAAGCCCTCGGACACTCCAAAATATTTAGAGATCCAATTAAAGAAGGAAGACCCAGCTAAGGAGACTTAAGACGGGCTGGCTAGAAAAGTAGAAAACCAAGAGACAAGAATGATGTCTAGAAGCCAAATGAAGTAAGCATTTTAAGGAGGAGGAAATAATAAACGATGTCAAATGCTGCTGGTGGGTCAAGTTGAGGACTGAGAATTTATCATTAGATTTGGTAATATGGGTGATCCAGCTTTTGTTATGGAGTGGTGAGAATGAAAACTTTGTTGCAGTGTATTCATAAAACTGGAAAGGGAGGAATTAGAGTTAGTGAGGATGGCACTCAAAGAGTAAGGGTAGTTGGATAGGGATGTGAGGTCAGGAAAGGTTTTTGTTTTAATGTTTATTATTTTTGAGAGAGAAAGAGAGAGAGAGCAAGCAGGGGAGGGGCAGAGAGAGAGGGAGACACAGAATTGGAAGGAGGCTCCAGGCTCTGAGCTGTCAGCACAGAGCCTGGCACGGGGCTCAAATCCACAGACAGCGAGATTATGACCTGAGCTGAAGTCGGCCGCTTAACTGACTGAGCCACCCAGGCACCCTGGGAAGGTTTTTGTTTTAAAGTGAGAGATGTAGTATATGTATGAATGGAGATGATCCATATCCCAGGGAGGGATAAGTTGATGTTACGGTAGGAAGAGGGAGAATTGCAGGAGTGATGGCCTTGAGTAGGTAAGAGGGGTTACAATATAGTGCACAAGGGAGAGAAAGTGGCCAAAGGTAGGAACGTGGTCAAATTCACAAGTGGAGGGAAGGAGCACCTAGGAGGGATAGTGAGAATATGAGGCTAATTTCTATAGACTACTTCAATTTTCTGAGTAAAATAGGAAGCAAAGTTTTTAGCTGAGAATGGGGAGGCTGTGGAGGTTTGAAGAAAGAGGAGTAGATATGAGATAGATGATTAGAAAAGAAGGACCTAGGGAAATATAGTTAGTTGGAATAGTGGGCAACACTAACGGTCTACTTTAGGTTAGTGATCATGAATTTAAAGTGAGATCAGACAACCTAGTTATGTGTTTTTTGCTAGCCACGTTTAGCTGCAAATGTTACTTATCGATGGGCATAGAGTTGGATTTAACCAGGGTTGGGGTTTTGTCAGGTAAGTATGATGAAGGGAGGGGGTTTGAGGATGATGCAAAGAAGTGATTTTAAGAACAGGTTGTGGAATCTAAGCCAGATTAGGAGGGATGTGAGAATTTGTGAGGGAGTGAGAGATAGTGAGAAGTTAGTTTCAATAGATTGTAGATCCTAATAGAAGTAAAAAATGGTTGAAGTTAGGATATTAAGGGTATAAGGTAAAAAGATAAGTGATTAGGATGATTGAAATTGAAATTATGAAGCATTTGCAATATTGGTAAAGACAAAATCTACTCTATGACAATGGGAGTCTGAGATGAAGGACAAGACTTAGTATAAGAAGGCTTCGTGTATATGGATATTACAAATACTAAGAATTATGATAGGAATAGTGTTGTTCAGAGCACCTGGGTGGCTCAGTGGGTTAAGCATCCGGCTCTCAGGTCATGATCTCACAGTTAGGAGATAGAGCCCCGAGTCAGGCTCTGAGCTGCTAGTGTGGAGCTTGCTTGGGATTTTCTCTATCTCTCTCTCTCTTTACCTCTCCCCTGCTCATTCTCTCTCTCTCTCTCTCTCTCAAAATTCACAAATATTTTTTTTAAAAGGCATAGTGTTGTTAGGGAATGACAATGAACCTTGTGCTAAAAATCCTTAGGGAATATGGGAGATTTCTCTTTAGGAATTTGTAGGTGGTCTCATAGCAGTTTTTTGCCCCCCCCCCTTTTTAAAGAGAGTGGGGTGTAGCAATAGAATGGAAGTGGTAATGAAATGGAACGAAGGCCCACTGACAGCCCCCAAAGGAATGTAGAAGAAAAATCAACCACCTTTAAGAATTTCTTTTAACGTTTATTTATTATTGAGAGAGAGGGAGAGCATGAGCATGGGAGGGGCAGACACAGAATCTGAAGCAAGCTCCAGGCTCTGAGCTGTCAGCACAGAGCCTGACGCAGGGCTTGAACTCACAAACTGCGAGATCATGACCTGAGCTGAAGTTGGACACTTAACCGACTGAGCCTCCCAGGCACCCCAGAAATCAACCACCTTTTAAGAGGATTGAAGAGGAATCTGTGTTCTCAGAAGAAGTGTTCAGGAAAAAAGCTGAGGACAGTCTGGTGCCTAACCATGAATTTCATGAGGCACAATGGAAGGGTTTGGGAGAGGTGTCAGATTAGGAAAAGAACATTGCTCAGTGAGGATGGAGAATGATGGTGAGAAATGCCTTGGTAATCATTGGCTTCTTGTAGTTATGTCACAAAGACGATAAAGGCATGATATAATTAGTCCTTATACTCAGAAACTTACAGTGGTTTTCTTATCATCTAAACCGGGACACCTTTGAGAATGGGGAGAAGGATTTCAAAAGAATTAAAATTATAATTTTTAAAATTATTTATTGATTAGCAAATTATTCTGTTTTGATAGAGCTATAACATTTCTGTTCAAAAAGTGTTTTGGGCACCTAGGTGGCTCAGTTGGTTAAGCATCTGATTTCCTGATTTCGGCTCAGGTCATGATCTCCCGGTTGTGAGATTAAGCTCCCAGTTAGGCTCTGTGCTGAGCATGGAGCCTGTCTGAGGTTCTCTCTCTCTCTCCCTCTCTCTGTCTCTCTCTCCCTCTCTCTCCTTCTCCCTCTCTCTCCCTCTCCCTCTCCCACTGCCTCTCTCCCTCTCCCACTGCCCCTCTCCCTTGCTTTCATGCTCACTCACGTGCTCTCTCTCTCTCTCTCTCTAAAATAAACAAAACAACAACACAAAAACCTGTTTTAAAATATTTTTCCTAAAGACATATTTATGATATTAAAACATTTAAAAAATTTACATTGATTTTCTAAATATTAAACATATAAACATTTACATAAGTAGAATATTCTTGGTACATACTCATCTACTTTAGTCAGTTCTTTTAGCCTGTCTCTAACATGGCATTTTTCTGAAAAATACATTTTTTTCAATATAGTCTTATTTTTATTTTTATTCTTCTTATAAAATTGGCTGCAGTCATCCTCAGAGTTGCATTTATGCTGAGACCTTGAAGCAAGATGAGTTAACTCTTTTTTTAAGACCATAATATTTTTTCTTCTTTTTTTTTTTATGCTTATTTATTTGTTTTTGAGAGAGACCCCCAGCACAGGGGCAGAAAGAGAGAATCCCATGCAGGCTCCATCCCATGAACTGTGAGATCATGACCTGAGCTGAAATCAAGAGCCAGATGCTTAACCGGCTCAGCCACCCAAGTGCCCTAGGGTCATAATATTTTTCAGTATAAGAAAATAACTTTCTTTAGGTTCTCACATACCTGGTAAGCTCTGAGAAAATCCTACTAACTGGAAGAGTCTTCAATTTTTAAAAATCTATTTTAATTGAAATGGGTAAATCTTTTACTTTCAGTATTTTTATGGGTTCTGTCTTTTTACCTTCATTCAGAGTGCCCTTTTTCAATAGTAAGTTCTTAAATATTTTTTACTTTTTATTTTTTTATATTTTATATATGTATTTTTTTTTTCTTTAATTCATCAAGTAAGTTTTCTGGTTTCTTTGAATGTTTCACAAATTTTAAGTTTCATTTTATTTTGGTACAGAATATAAATTTATATAGTTAAAAAGAGGGGTTCCCTCAGAAGATTCTTCTTACAAGTCAAGATATTCCAGAGTACAATGAGAGAATTTCAAAATGATATCATTCACTCTTTCAGTTTTTAATGTACAAGTTGTTCAATTTTTAATTTGCTTTTGTAGGGATAAATTTTAGTGTCTTCCTGTCCATAAGCTTTGTTTTCATTAACTGCCTTTCACCAAAAGCTTCAAAGGCTTGAGTTGAATGCTTAAAGATCGTTAACTGATTTTGAACAAAATGCAACTAAGACTTAGGGAACGTGTTTCCAATAGTGGTGGTGGTGGTGGTGATGATGATGATAATAACACCATCATTATAGGACACTTAGGTTTTATAAAGTCACTCTTCAAAGACTCATATATTTTAAAAATCTAATTGATGGGCAGGAGAGAAACCATCTTCTGCACTGCTGAAGTATTTTCGTGTATCTAATATCAGTTTGTTTTGAAAATTTTGTTCAGTCATTGTAGGTATAAACTAAATTATCTTAAAACCCAACTACTGTGGCTTCTGTTTTGATTCATACATTTTTATAGTTCATTTGGTTATGAATTATAGTTTCAATTCCAAGTACATTTGTGTTTCATAGATTTCTTAATTTAGTAAGTGCATTGTTTTTACCACAGTGCTGTGCTCTACCAAAATGGGTATTACTGTGAAAATTAAGAATTTTATCTTTAGCATTAAACTTTGCAAATGATGTTAGAATTCCCAATAATGTTAGATGTTTTACTTCCACAGAATAAACTTTCAGAAGCTTTACTTTGTTTCTGTGAACTGGAGAGAAAACTAAACCATTATTGGAATCAATCTGACTGATTTTCTATTTAAACGTTGTAATGACATTGTAATAAAACCAGTATCATTTAACTGTTTGAAAAGTTCTTTAAAAAAAAGTTGTTTTTTTTTTTTAACATTTATTCATTTTTGAGAGTGAGAGACAGAGAATGAGCGGGGGAGGGGCAGAGAGAGAGGGAGACACAGAATCTGAAGCAGGCTCCAGGCTCTTAGCTGTCAGCACGGGGCCCGACGCGGGGCTCGAACTCAGACCGCGAGATCATGACCTGAGCTGAAGTTGGACGCTTAACCAACTGAGCCACCCAGGCGTGCCGAAAAGTTCTCTTACTAATGGTGATTGTATATTAACAGCTATAACTTTACTTCCTACTTGCACTAGAAAACTTAAAATGAAAAATGAACAAAATTAATTTAGAACCACTGTTGTTTGTTCTAGTGCTGAGCTGTTCAGTACAATAGCCTAGCCACATGTGGCTATTTAGATTTGAATTAATTAAAGTTAACTAAATTTAACATTCAGGTCCTCAAGTCACACTGGCCACATTTGAAACCACATTTTAATTGCTCAGGAGCCAAACAATTTCCATCCTCTCAGAAAGTTCTATTGGACAGTACTGAATTATTATGAAAAGTCATGCCTGACAAGATGCCAACTCACTTTCTGCAGCTGCAGAAACATGGTTTTCAGGAAGTTTCAAGATAACTACTAGCTTACAATGTAGATGCTCAAGTTTCTTCAGGAGTTCTGTGTCTTCTGTCTTTCCTGTGTTTGGTATTATCACAACAGCCCCTGTAGCAAATGTCCACTAACATTTTGTTCATGTTAACATTTTCATTATCAGCTTCTTGAGAAGCAGAAATTTAGTGTTTAATATTTTGTTAAACGTGTACTTGATATCTTTTTTTTTTAGTTTGTTGCTACTGAAAGGTGTTTTATTAAAAGGCGTAATCAATAATAAAATGAATGTTTTATTCCTATAGTAAGTGACAAAAACAGTGTCAGAAGAATATTCAGACTACTCTAAAAGTTCTTCAGGGGACTGTTGAGCTATTTTTTGCATATATTTCTCATTAATTCCACCACATTTCACTCTAATATTCTAATGGTACCACCAAGTGGCACCTGAAACTTTCTACATCTCCTTTGCTGGCTAGCTGGTTGTACCAAATAGTTAGTAGGGGCAGCAATATGAAATACTTATCCCATCACCATTGAAGACTGAAAGAAATCGTTCTCTCTAGGGCCTCCTGACTGTTTTCACTTTGGTTTTAATCAAAGTGAACCAACTGTTAACACCTGTTGTCTGTGAAGGATGGTATTATGTTGCATCAAGAAAGGATTGGAATGGGGAGATGGGTTGTCACTGGTTGCCTTTCAGATTTACCTATGCGATAAAGTGAGAACTCTGTTCGTTGTACATGTTACACTACTAAACAAGACCATGGCAGAAGCTGGAAGTGCAAAGAAGAGGTCTGTCAAACCCACCCAACAAGTTTGGATGCATGTAATACTAATATATTTTTTTTAAGATACTACATTTTATTTATTTATTTTTTAAAGTTTATACATTTCCTTGGTAATCTCTACACCCAACATGGGGCTCTAATGCTCAGCCCCGAGATCAAGAGTCACATGCTCTTCTGAGTCAGCCAGGTGTGCTGATACTGATATGTTTTAAAGTGAAAAATCGAGGACAGATTACAAACTAGCAGGATGCGTAAATCAGGAAAGTCCTGGGCAAACAGACTAATGGTCCTCCTATTTACTTCCTATAAAGGGAGTCCAAGCTCCTTACTCTGGCATTAAGATCATTGTGAATAGGATGACCCCCAATCTACATTTTTTTTCCTCAATTTCCTGTACTGTCTGCTAAGTAAACTCCCCATTCTTTACTAACATCATGTTTTTGTTCATGTGGTTTCCTCTGTTTGGAGCTGCTCTTTTCACCAATCTCAGCATATCTAATTCTACTTGCCCTAGTTGCCCTTTGACTTCCCAGTGTCTTCTTTCTTTTGAATCCCTCTGATTTTCCAGGTGGGAATTAATCCTTTTCTTCTGAACCTCTATAGTTCTTTATATGGCTTCTCTTTGCCATTGACCATGTTATTTTTGTGTTTTGTTTCCTTTTGTATGTGTCACGACACCTACAGATAGGACACATACCAAATGAATAAAGCACCAGGAAACAAGAGGTTTAAAACAAGATTTGAGAGTTATAGCCATTTGAATAATCAGCTTTGGATAATTGAGTTCTTGTATCCGTCCACTTACTCATTTTACAAACATTTATCAAGGCTTCTATTTGTCAGAGATTGCTTTGTGCCAAGGGCACAATGGTGAGCAAGGTTGACCTAGTCCCTGTTGTTAGATTACACACTCATCTTTCTTACATTATTACAAAGAATTTTATGCCAGGGAGGAACTGTAGGGAACATTAAATTCACCTTTCATTTTATAGAATAGGAGATTAGCAGTCCTCGTTATTGAAGTTTAGGTATGTAAAATAAGAAAACATTGATTAACACCTTGATTTTATTGGAAAAAAAGATAAAGTAGTATTCTAAAAAAATTAATAAGGCTGAAACTGGGTGACCTTTTAATGACTGTGTTTCCTCCACAGTTGTATTGTGACTTGTGGAAGTGATGGTGATGTGAGGATTTGGGAAGATTTGGATGATGATGATCCTAAATCTATTAACGTTGGAGAAAAGGCATATTCATGTGCTTTGAAGGTATTGAAAACAGTTACAGCTAACAATGAGAAATGATACTGCTGTGTGATTTTTATGCAAGGGTGAAGAATATTTTTGTTGCAGTTTTGAATGTAGAGGTATTTTTTGTTTCTCTTATGAAATAGTAATATTCAAATATGTATAATGCCGTAAATTTTTACAGGTAAGACCTAAATCTGAATGGCTTTAAAATCTGAATGGTTTAGGGTGCCTGCGTGGCTCAGTCCATTAATCATCTGACTTCAGCATAGGTCATGATATCAACGTTTGTGAGTTTGAACTCCACATTGGGCTCTGTGCTGATAGCTCAGAGCCAGGAGCCTGCTTCAGATTCTGTGTCTCCCTCTCTGTGCTTCTCCCCCACTTGCTTTCTCTCTTTTCAAAAATAAATAAATATTTAAAAATTTTTTAAATCTGGATGTTTTATTAAAGATGATTAATGTGTTAATGGTAAACCAGTTAAAATATATGCAAGAAATTATATGTTTTCTTTTGAGATTTAAATGTTCCCTTTTCTCTTTGAGAGAAAACACCATGGCATTTTCAGGTTTTTAGTTCACTAATTTAGATAACTTGAAGAATCACACTAGAAAAGAGGAATATTCTAGCTTTTCAAGATATTTACGTGTTTCATGTTTCTGATGTTTTATGTAAGGTAAGTCTGGAAATGAGATGTAGGTCATTTGGAGAATGGAGACACGTTTTTCAGAAGGACTTGGCAATCTAAATATTTAAAAACCACTAAACTTTTAATTTGTGATGAATTTTAAGTTGAGTGTATTATATTTGGGTAGAAAAAAATCTTTTCACAGAAATACATATTTTCAAACTCAGGCTCATTAAAATTAATGAGATGGTCTTTATTATTTTTTTAATGTTTATTTAAAGAGAGAGAAACAGTGCAAATGGGAGGGGCAGAGAGAGAGGAGACACAGAATCTGAAGCAGGCTCCAGGCTCTGAGCTGTCAGCACAGAGCCTGACGTGGGACTCGAACTCATGAACCGTGAGATTGTGACCTGAGCCAAAGTCAGATGTGATGCTTAACTGACTGAGCCACCCAGGCAGCCCTGAATGAGATGGTCTTTAGATATTAGATATTCTTTTTTAAATGGTCACATATAAGAGAAAATATATTCCCAGAAGGAAAAATACAAAAGACTAACATACATTAGATACAAGTTAAATCTCACTAATAAGCAAAGAAGTACAAATTAAACAACTGGAATTTTTTTTTTTTTTCCATTAGATTGGCAAGGATGAAAAATATTGCTAATTCCAACAATAGTGAGGACTTGGAGAAGTATTTATAAATGAAAAAGACTCACTTGTGGTTTTCTGTTACACTCACACTACTACCATGCTCCTAACACCTCAACCACTGGATGTGTGGATTTTTCCCCCACACCAAACAAATTTCTGTAATATTAGCTGGGTGTCTTATAGTTCAGTTCAATTTTGACACTAGCACAGAGTTAGCACAGACCTCACAGGTTAGGGGCTCAGTGCCACAAGACTGCTCCCCACTTTACATACAAGTTGAAAGTAGTAAGTCCCCAGCTTACCCACAGCATCTGTCCTACTTGGCTACAAATCAGAGGTTCCCATGCCCCCCCCTCCTCGAAAATGAAATGGTTTCAGTCATTTGCTACAAATAGCTCACAGAATTCAGGCAGAAACACTGGTACCAGTTCATTATATAATGAAGTATAGATAAAGGATGCAGGTAAACAGGCAGATGAAGAGATACATAGTATGAGGTCTGGGAGGGTATTTTTTCCCCATGGAGTTGGGGTCTGAACATCCTCCTGGTACGTGAATATATTCACCAACCTGGAAACTCCTTGAACCTCATGCTATTGGGATTTTTATGAAGGCTTCATTACATTGACATGGTTGTTTATTAATTCCATTTCTAGCTCTTCTCCTTTTCCTGGATGAAGTGGGGTAGGGCTAAAAGTTCCAAGCCTCTAATTTTGATTTTTTTTTTTTAATGTTTATTTATTTTTGAGAGGGCGGGGAGGGGCAGAGACAGACACAGAATCCAAAGCAGGCTCCAGGCTCTGCGCTGTCAGCATACAGCCTGATGTGGGGCTTGAACTCACAAACTGTGAGTTCGTGACCTGAGCTGAAGTCGGATACCCAACCAACTGAGCCACCCAGGCGCCCCATGGTTTGGTTTTTGTAATCATGAGCCCTCATTCTGAAGTTATCCAGGAGTCTGCCAAGAATTGCCTCCTTAGGACAAAAGACATTTCTATCACCGATGAAATTCCAAGAGATTTAAGAGCTTTGTGTCAGGAACCAGGGTCAAAGACCAAATATTAGAACAAAAGCTGTTCCTAGTAGTCTTATCACTTAGGAAGTTTCAAGGGTTTTAGAACTCTGCCAGGAATGGGAGGCAAAGGCTAATATCTATTTTCTATTATTTTACAGTATTGCACAACAGTTGCTGGAAGTGTAACTGGGGAGCTTTTTAAAAAGTAAATTGATACCATACATCAAACTTAGAATGCACATAGTCATTTCTGGCTATTTACCCTGAGGAAATACATACTTTCATATTTATGTGGACAAGGATATATTAGTAAAACTACTTTTTATAATAGCAAAAATTAGAACCAATTGTTCTTCAAAAGAGAATTTGTTTTGTAAATTGGTAGAGCCCTGTAATGTAATACTGTGCAGATACAAAAAAAGAAATGAGGGTGTGGCTATATATCTATCAGCAAAGATGTTTACAGTGAGTTGAAAAATGAAAAAGTTGCACAGCAGCCTGTATTGTGTAGTCTTATGTTTGTTAAAATAAAGGATACACAGACATATATATACTTGAAATTTGCATATGTGTGTAAGAAAGTTAGAAAGATTTAACTCAAAATGTTAACAGAGATTACTTCATAAGAGTAGGGAAACTCACTCTTTGCCCAGAACACTTTCATGTTGTTATTTTTCTTCTAGAGTAAGTATGCACTACATTTATATATGAAGACTGTAAAGAAGAAAAAAAGTGGTCTTGTAGTAGTTTCCTAGGGAAGCTGGAACAAATTGTCAAACCTTTGGTGGCTTAAAACAACAGAAAATTGTTGTCTCATGGTTCAGAAGGCAAGAAGCCTGAAACCAAGGTGTTGGCACAGTTAGCTCCTTTAGAGGCTCTGAGGGAGTCTGTTCTATGCCTCTCTCCTAGCTTCTGGTCGTTGTCAGTAATCCTCAGTGTTGCTTGGTTGGAAGAAACATCGATCTGTGCCTCCCATGTTCCCATTGCCTTTTTCTCTGTGTCTTTGTGTCTCAAATCTCCTCTCCTTTTTCTTATAAGGACACCAGTCATTGGATTTACATCCTTAATTTACTATATTGGCCAAAGATGCTCTTTCCAAATAAGATCACATTCACAGGTACCTAGGTTTAGGATTTAGGCACGCCTTTCGGGGGTCATTATTCAGTCCACTAGAAATCTGATAATCTGCACTAAAATGTTTTCTTTGGCTTTAGAAATAAAGGTGATGGTACTTCATTGAAATGACATTACCAAATAACCATGTAAAGTTGACAGCTTTACAACACATTTCATTTAAAACATAATTGTTGGGGCGCCTGGGTGGCTCAGTCGGTTAAGCGGCCGACTTCGGCTCAGGTCATGATCTCGCGGTCCGTGAGTTTGAGCCCCGAGTCGGGCTCTGTGCTGACAGCTCAGCCTGGAGCCTGTTTCAGATTCTGTGTCTCCCTCTCTCTGACCCTCCCCCGTTCATGCTTTGTCTCTCTTTGTCTCAAAAATAAAAAACAAACGTTAAAAAAAAATTTTTTTTAAACATAATTGTTTATGGTTTTGGAGTCAGTGGTACAGGAAAGTACAGTTAGATGTTTTATTGGATAACAAAATGGAGAAAATATCACTCTAAAATAGTGAAACTGAAATTAATCAATTGGTTAAGTAATAGTTAACATCTGCATGGTATTTTACGTTGTCAAGGCCTTTTAACAAAGTTATAGAGAAGTATGTGGAATTACCTGTTTTATTCATGGGAAAGTCAAAGCTCTGAGGAAGGTCAAATGACACAGTTGGTAAGAAACACCGTGGACTAGAGCTCAAGTCAGCCGGTGCTGGGATCCATTCCTGTCAGTCCACCAGGGAGAAGAGTGATCTGACCAGAGCCCTCATCTTTTGGGTGTTTGTTTTTTGTTTTTCTTTTTTTCAATTTTACTAGTTGACAAAGTACTGATAGTGATTTGATTTCTCAGTAGATTGGTTGGAAATTGATTTCAAAACAAGTCCTTTGTTCAGGTCTCCTGGGTGAGGAAGTATAGATATACTTTAATGTTTTCATATGAATAGAGGCCTAGTTAATGTGTTATTTAAAAATTACTGAAATTGTTTATTAGAGCTGAGGGTGCTTCATTGATTTTACTGAGAGATCTGTCTGTCAAGTAAAGCACAGCCAGGTTGCATAATTCCTGTATATGCACACAGATAGTGGGTGTTTCTGCAGTTTTGCCAAAGAATATGTAGCATCATCAGTGTTGTCTTGAGTTGGTTATAGTTTTTCCTTGATTCTCTTGTTTTCACATTAAATTATTGTTAGCTTCAACATTATAGATGTAGTCTTTTGTGGATTGTTTAATTACATCCAGTAGTTACAATGTAGGCATAAACAGTACTTTTTACCAGTTTTCCAGTATTTGAAGATAAGTATATATTGTAGTTCAAATCTGAATCATCTGTACTATTACTTGAACAGATGTATACATCTTGCCAAATTTTTCTGTATAGTAACATGTCACTGTATTACTAAGTTCTTTTTCCACTGGAGTGAGAGCAGGTGCTATAGATAGACAGAGGGTCTTACATGTGCAAATATGGCTGAGATCTGTTGCTATAGGATATTCATTAACAAACTTGAGTATTTGGTTTTTTGGCAGTTACCATTTAATCTAAATTAATAAATTGACCATATGATTTATCAGAGCCCCTCCTAGAGAAGTAATAAAATTAAGTTTCCAGGGCAGATACTTTACCTTTTATGATTCTTAGCTAAAATCTCTGCAAAGCAATGGTCTCTCCTGATCATTTTCATATCCTAAAATTTTCCATTTATTTAGTGTTCTTAATTTTTAAATTTAATTTTATTATTTAATGTTTATTATTAGAGTGCATGTGGGAGCACAGGAGGGCAGAGGGAGAAGAAGAGAGAGAATTTTTTTTTTTTTTGAGAGAGAGAGGGAGAGAGAGCGAGTGTGCATGAGCTGGGGAAGAACAGGGAGAGAGGAGGAGGGCGAGAATTTCAAGCAGGCTCTGCACTATCTGCACAGAGCCCAACTTGGGGCTTGAACTACTAACCATGAGATCGTGACCTGAGCCAAAATCAAGAGTCGAACACTCAACTGACTGAGCCACCCAGGCACCCTGAAAGAGAGAGAATCTTAAGCAGGCTCCATGCCCAGTATGGAGCCCAATGTGGGGCTCATTCTCACCACCATGAGATCATGACCTGAGCCAAAATCAAGAGTCAGATACTTAACTAAGTGAGCCACCCAGCCACGCCTAATTTAATTTTATTATTTAAAAAAAATATTTATATTTTTAACTACAGTATAATTAACGTATAGTGTTATATTAGTTTCAGGTGTATGATATAGTAATTCAACAATTCTATACATTATTCGTTGCTCATCATTCTAAGTATACTCTGTTTAGGATCCTCCTACTCCACCATCTTTCTGTCTAGTGTTTTAAGGGGCACCTGGACAACTTGGTTGAGTGTCCGACTCTTAATTTCCGTTCAGGTCATGATCTTGCAGTTCGTGGGATCGAGCCCCATGTTGGGCTCTGTGTTGGCAGCGTAGAGCCTGCTTGGGACACTCTGTCCCTCTGTCTCTACCCCTTTCCCACTTGCGTTCTGTCTGTCTGTCTGTCTGTCTCTCTCTCAAAATAAATAAACATTAACAAAAACCACCTTTCTGGGGCACCTGGGTGACTCAGCCTGTTAAGCATCTGACTTTGGTTCTAGTCATGACATTGCAGTTCATGAGTTCGAGCCCCACAATGGGCTCTGTGCTGACAGCTCAGAGCCTGGAGCCTGCTTTGGATTCTGTGTCTCCCTTTCTCCGCCCCTCTTCTGCTCATGCTCTCTGTCTGTCTCTTTCTCTCTCTCTCTGTCAAAAATAAATAAACATTAAAAAAAAAAAAAATAACATAAAAAAGCCCCAAGAACCACCTTTAAAAAAAGAAAATCCAGAGCCTAAAAATTTGGCTGGTGAAGAGGGAATTAAATTATATAAAGATAGTAAATAAATTTTTCTTGCTAATAGACATTCAGGAAAGTTGTATACTGAGTGATGATTTTTCTCTTGACATTAACTACATTTATAAGATTTTTTTTATAGGATTGTTAAGTGTGAAGAGACTCTCAATTGATTTGGATTTTTTTTTTGTAATATTTCTTTTATTTTTCTTTTAGAATGGGAAATTGGTCACTGCAGTATCTAACAATACTATTCAAGTCCACACATTTCCTGAAGGAGTTCCAGATGGTATATTGACTCGCTTTACCACAAATGCAAACCATGTGGTCTTTAATGGAGATGGTGTAAAAATTGCTGCCGGATCTAGGTGAGGCTCTTTGATACCAGAAAAGGAAGTAATACTAGAACAGAATGGCCATGTGTTAGTTTCAGGGTAGCATTTTCAGGACTTTGCCCTTTTTTTGTTGTTGTTAATTTTTATATTCAAGTGTTCAGTAAAGGTTTTTGAGGACAACCTGTGCTTTGTGAATTGAGATACATTGCTTTGCAGACAACCTGTTCAGTAAATGCTGAAACAGATTAGGGAAACATGATAGTTTGATACAAAATTTCAAAAATCATTAGGGTAGAATGTGGACTGTACTGTAGGATTTTTGTTGTTACTCTTGATGCTTATTTGTCACAGGAAAAAAAAAACAATTAAATTGCTGAGGTGGAGTAAAAGGCATAGTACTTTTAAATATGGTTGAGGAGTGCCTGGGTGGCTTAGTTGGTTAAGCATCTGACTCTTGATTTTGGTTCAGGTCATGATCTCTCGGTTTGTGGGTTCAAGCCCTGCATGAGGCTCTATGCTGACAATGCAGAGCCTGTTTGAGATTCTTTCTCTCTCTCTCTGCCTCTTTCCCGCTCTTGCTCTTTCCTTCTCTCTCAAAATAAATGGATAAACTTTTAAAAATTAAATAAATATTATTGAGACTTTAAAAAATGGTCGTGACTTTAATTAATTGGTAAATAATAGAAGCTTAAGATGTAACTGAGGAAGTCACTTAGGAAGTATTTCTATTTTTAATTTTTTTTAAATTTTTATTATTTTTTAATGTTTTTATTTAATTTTGAGAGACAGGGAAAGAGAGTGCGAGCAGGAGAGGGGCAGAGAGAGAGGGAAGCAGAGGATCTGAAGTGGGCTCTGAGCTGACAACAGAGAGCCTGACCAGGGGTCAAACTCAATGAACTGTGAGATCGTGACCTGAGTGGAAATCAGACACTTAACGACTGAGCCATCCAGGAGCCCCAGAAAGTATTTGTATTTTAATGGGAAATCTTGAATTGTGTTTATGGTATTTTTACAGAGCAAAATTAAAAGGTAAGTCCTTAAATTTTGATGCCAAATTTTACAAATTGCTATAAAAAAATTACGGCATTTACTCTTGAAATATTTGAGTCAGGTTTTAGGAGAGGCTTTGTATTGACATTTATATTAATGCCTGTTATACATTACTCTTACTGTTCACAGTGATTTTCTAGTCAAAGTTGTGGATGTGATGGATTGCAGCCAACAGAAAACATTTCGAGGACATGATGCCCCTATTTTAAGTCTTTCTTTTGATCCTAAGGACATCTTTCTGGTAATCATTTTTTTACCTTTGTTTGTTTGTTTGTTTGTTTGTTTTTCTTCAGTATGTTTAAAATTATAAGAGAATTAGAATATTTCACACAGTTGATAAAAAGGCTGTTTGATTTATCAGTTGAACCGGTTTCCATATAGTATTATGGTTGTAACTATAGAGAAATTTATTATTTTATTTCTGCAGGCATCAGCTAGTTGTGATGGATCTGTCAAAGTGTGGCAAATTTCAGATCAGGTAAACTTCTCAACTTGAATTTAAAACTTTTTGCTCATTTCTGTCATAAATGGGGTGTTACATATCATTGGGCTAAATTAATTCTTTTTCTTTTTAGTTTTTTTCTTTTGAGTAGCATTGAATACTGTTTCTGTGATCAAATCCTATGATAATCTAATGCAAAAGTGTGTTGAAGACTAATTGCTTTTGTACCCAATCACAAGGGAAGCAATAGATTTATATTTCATTTTTAGGTTTTATAAATCAGTGGGGAAAATTCAGTCAATGTGTATTTACAAATGAACTACCATGTGTTGGGACCTTGATGTTGGGGATACAAAAACAAAGACATTGGCCACACTTTATTTGGAGAATCACATAAACGACTTATTCTAACCAACCTGTTAAAAGTTTTGAAGGAGATATCGAGAAAGTGCACTTTAGATTGGCACAGGGAACAATTAATTCTTCCTGAGGCATTCTAGAGATAATGTGGCTGATGAGAAAAATATCCCCCACAGGTATGCCTCCTCAATAGGCACAGTTTCTTCCCCTCATGTTTGAACTGTTCAGAAGGGTTGACTTTGACACCTTAACATTTTCTAGGAGATCTCTTAAATTTATTTTTGTAGACACTTTAATATTTTAATGTATTGGGGTTTTTGTGTGTGTGTGTACATTTATTCAGAGCATATTGTTCGCTTATTCTACACAGGAAATACTCTAATTTAATTATTTAAGATTTTTGCTCTTTATACCTGTGAATTACTTAAAGTAATTTAGTAATTTCATCATAATTAGATGAAAGTGAATTAAGTTGCTTTTCTCTTAGCCATATATCAGTTTGAAGAAATCACCTATTAAATTTATTCTATTCTGCATATCTTTTTGGAAGAAATTTAGTAAAGAGAAATAAATCTTTCTTTTTTAAAAATCAGACATGTGCTATTAGTTGGCCACTGCTACAAAAATGCAATGATGTGATAAATGCAAAATCAATCTGCAGACTTGCTTGGCAGCCAAAAGGTGGGAAGGTAAGTGACTCTTATTTTTCAACCTTTGTTTTTGTTATTTCTTCTAGTTCTTGTCAACTTTGAATGTGAGAATAGTAGAATTAGTTTTTTAAGTTTTAGCTATTTTATGTAGGTTATAAGTTTTAGTGCCCCAAGCCAACTAATTAATTCTGAAATGTTTTAAGAAACGTTTTAACTTCATAAAGGTTTTTTCTGAAGAGTACATTTTGAATGAATTAATGTTATATTCTTCTTTACATTGTATTTAATGGAACAACTCTGGAAACAGTCTTGTTATGTCTGCTCTTTCTACTACCATTTCACATTTTGGAGGTAGTAACTGATGGTAGAAAGATAGGACCTGCTTGAAGAGAGGAAAGAGAATGAAATGCTTGAATATAAGGAGATCTTAAGAAATCAATGGAGGGAAAAATATTACTAATAAGAAAATTCAATAAGGTAGCTGGAAACAAACTAATACACAAAACCACTAGCAATCATATATAAATAATAGCCATTTAGAAAACATGGTGTGGAAAAAAATGATGCATTTACTGTGAAATCAAAAAAGATGAAATAACTAGGGATAAACTTACCAAAAATGTGAAAGAGCTATAAAAATTTTAACTTGCTATCAAGAGCAGTAAAAGAAGACTTAAAGAAAAAAATATATTCCATTCTTAGGAATTAAGAAAAAAAATTTTTTTTAACACTTACTAGTTTTTGAGAGAGAGACAGTGCAATTGAGGGTGGGGCAGAGAGAGAGGGAGACAGAATCCAAAACAGTCTCTAGGCTCCGAGCTGTCAACACAGAGACCGAAGTGGGGCTGGAACCCATGAACTGTGAGATCATGACCTGAGCTGAAATCAGGACTGAAAGTCACCCCTCTATGCGTTCTTGTAGAGTCTATGCTTATGTGTACCTTTGGGAAGTAGAAATAGGATTTAGAGATGGGAGGGAGACTTTATTTAATCTATGTCCTTTGTGTCATCAACTTTTTTTTTTTTTAAGTTTATTTATTTATTTTGAGAGACAGAGAGGAATAACACTCGTGGGAGGGGTAGAGAGAGAGAGAATCCTGAGCAGGCTCTATACCATCAGTGCGGAGCCAGACACTGGACTCAAACCCACGAAACCATGAGATCATGACCTGGGCTGAAATCAAGAGTCGGATGCCTAACTGACTGAGCCATCCAGATGCCCCTATATCATGTGAACTCTTAAGATTACATTCTGCATTAAAGTGATAGTTGTAGAATTTAGGATTTATTTTTCTTTGCTTATGAAACATTAATTAATTTAAAAATCAATACAATTAACATAGTTTTTCTGTTCATAAATAATACTTTTTTCTTTTTGTGATAAACATAGAATATACTGATTTAATTTTTTCTGTTTGCTTGGAAGAATATGTAAGTTGATAAGTTTCCTTTTAAGATGTTTAAAGCATTCTGGATCTATTTCTTTCCTTTTAGCAAATGAGATGAATTTTTAGATCCAAAAGGCTTAGATTCCTGAAAAGCAGTATTAAAAATACATAACTATAAGTACTCTGGTTTTCAGTGCAAGCAAATAGAGTGATCATTCATTCTTTGCTTATCAAAATTTTAAGTAGTTTTCTGAGTTTTTAGTTGCCAATTAAAATACAAATTTGCTTTTATGTTTTCTAGGCTTATTTTGATGAACTTTTTGCCTTTTTTTCCCCTCTCAAATTTAATTTATTGTAAATTTTTGTTTAAATCATTTTTCTTTCCTAATAGTTACTGGCAGTTCCTGTGGAAAAATCTGTTAAGCTATATAGAAGAGAAACTTGGAATAATCTGTTTGATCTTTCAGATAATTTCATCTCTCAGGTAAGTTTTATAAGTGACACTTTGAATTAGCTAACAGGAATATTTCAGGTATACTTGGACTAAATATAATCGCAGTTAAGTGTTGTTGGAAATGGAGAACAATGCCAGATTGTTGTTCATGTGTCCAACTTTTGTCCCTCAACCTGTCTTCATTTAGCCAGTAACTGGACAGTAGATAGGTCTTTGCTAGGTCTTGTCTGAGCTTTCTCTTTGTGAAGTTGGTAAGAAAAGTTCTTAATTTATAAGAAGTCAAATTTAACTCTAACATAGTATTAGAACATGTTATTTTCACATGATCAGTAATTAGCCTTTATTGTTAAATGAGTTTTATTGAGACTTATGATCATGGACTCTGGAATTTTAGAGCAGGAAAGGTTGTTGCTCTATATTCTCTCTCTCCTCTTATACACACCCATTCAGCACGTAAGGAAACAAGAGGCCCAGTAGGTCAGCAGTGGCTTAGTACAGTTCACTTCTTACTAGTTCTCTTCATCTTGGTGATGACTGCTAAGAGGATACCTTTTGTTATCTCTCTAGGATAATAACAGTTTTTAGCTTTTGCTTTTAAAATTGTACCAGCATAATTTTCTCATGGTAAACAAAGTAATAACCGCTTAGTGATAGTTGAATTATTATTGAAAAAGAAAGTTGAATAAGCAAACTGTCTTGCCATTTGTGAATTGATTTAATTATAAGTTACACAGAATATGGGTTATAAAAATTTGAATTTGGCAATAAGTGTTTATTTTCAAATTATGCAAATTGTTATTTATTGTTTTTCCTATAGGCCCTGAATATAGTAACCTGGTCTCCCTGTGGGCAATATTTAGCTGCAGGGAGTATTAATGGTTTAATTATAGTTTGGAATGTGGAAACCAAAGGTTGCATGGAAAGGTATGATTCAACTAATTTATTTGTTTGTTTATTTATTTTTAAAAGTAATCTGTACACCGAGTGTGGGGCTTGAACTCATGGCCCCAAGATCAAGAGTTGTATGCTTTACTGACTGAGCCGCCAGACTGAACCAGCCAGGCACCCCTCTTTTGCTTTTTTTTTTTTCCTGTTAGATTTTGGTTTGTTTTATTTTGAAACATTACAAATTTACAATTATTAGATTGTCAAAATACGAACATAGTTAATAGTTTGTTAGAAATCATTTAACGTTTTCTAACTAAAATTTTCCTAAAGAAATGTATAGTTTATATATTTTTTGGTAGCGTTTTAAGAACTCACTTTTTAATTTTTAGGGTGAAACATGAAAAAGGTTATGCAATTTGTGGCCTGGCATGGCATCCTACTTCTGGTCGAATAGCTTATACTGATGCAGAAGGAAATCTAGGGCTCCTGGAAAATGTTTGTGAACCCAATGGAAAGACATCAAGTAGTAAGGTAATAAGTAATATGTGGTAGAATAGTTTCTTCAGTCTTTTGTGGTCATATGGATTTGGAAAACATCACAAAAAACATTACTTTCTTGGGAAGTTATAATTCGTTATTATTAGAGGCTCACTAATGATTTATCATAAAGAAAACTGTTTAAACTTGTTTAACGTAATATTTCCCAAATATATTTTACTGAGAAACTTTTTCCCCTCAATATAATGCCTATTAATATTTCTTGGCTTTATAAGGAATACCTTTGTGAAGTACTATTTTAGTATCCTGATGTTCTGGGGATTGTTATTTAAGTAAATATAGATAAAATTAGAGTTAATAATTATAACTTAGTGTAGCCTATCAACCTTTTCAGCTCTGAATTCACTTTAATTCTTAGAGCTATCCTTATATCTCTTAATGCTTAGCCATCCAGCCTTACTAACTAAATTGCTTTAAATAGGCCATCTTGTTTTATACAAGTCCTTGGTTGTGTTCATTATTCCCCCTGCCTGGCAAATATACCCAGTCAAACTTAAGTCTTGGTTTAGAGTTCCAGTTAAAGATCGTGGACTTAATACATCCATTTATGTCTGCTCAGACAACCTAATATTTGGAGCCCCCACTAAAATTACACTAAATAGTTCTTTTTAAATGCATAATCTGATAAGGTTAAAGAAGACAGTTGAAGTGGTGATAGTAACAAAATTTTGGAGGCTGAAAAACAGAAGCATGATTGGAAACTAAGTTTAGCTACTCAAAAAGTCAAAAAATTGATTCGGAAGACTGCAGTTGGGGGAAAGCTGGGATGCGGTTCAGCTTGCCTGACTGAATCCTCAATGATTCGGAATTTGGTAGCACTAGTTACTTCTAGAAGTGGGGCTAAAAATAGGAGGTTGGTTTAATGAACAAGTAGATGTCTCCAGTCTCAACATTGGTGTGCATAGCTAGGTAACTGCCTTCCTTCACTGCCATGTATATTCTGGCAGGATGCTGGAGATTAGATCTCTGGAAAAGGTAAAACAGAGAAGGTCTTTGGTCAGAACACTGGGTACAGTTGAGCGGCACTGGGCAAAAGAGGAATACTGTACTGAAAAGGATTAAATGAAAGTGTATATACTTGAATTTGTACTGAAAAGGATTAAATGAAAGTGTATATACTTGAATGTTAAAATTCTCAGCTTATTTTTCATCCTTGACTCCTAGAGCGTTGTCAGTCAGTTTTAGGTTTTTCAGGCAAGAGATTGGAAGAATCGTCTTTGGGGAATCTATCCAAGAAAAAAGACCTAAAGAGAAGTTTTTGTTTTTTTTTTTTTGGGACAGAGAGAGACAGAGCATGAACGGGGGAGGGGCAGAGAGAGAGGGAGACACAGAATCAGAAACAGTCTCCAGGCTCCGAGCCATCAGCCTAGAGCCTGACGCGGGGCTCGAACTCACAGACCGCGAGATCGTGACCTGGCTGAAGTCGGACGCTTAACCGACTGCGCCACCCAGGCGCCCCAAGAGAGAAGATTTTTAACTCCAGGAAAAAAGTTGTAAAAGAAGGGAAAAGTGATCATTATATACCACATTTATAAAATGAGGATAGGAATAATGCCTACTGCCTAGGATTTTATTGTGAGGATTATATCAGTTGTGTATAGAATTAGAACAGTCTCTAGCACAGTTTATAAGTGTTGCTATTATCTTTATTCGACTAGGAATAGCATTTAAATGGTCCTAATTAATTCCTGCATATTGATCCAACCAAAATGAGAATTTATCTATATTGGGAGGATTGGGATAGAATATTATACATAAATATAAGAGAGTAGGGGTGGTTGAGAATTATAACAAATCTTCATCTTTCCTAATATAGGGAAGTTAATAGGATCGATTAAATAGATAATGATTAAAACTGAAACACTATTGTGTCATATGTCTAAATGTAGGAGTTTAGAAGCATTTGTTTTCTGTTCTCTTATTTCATTAAACATTGGTTTTCTAGAACACAATCTTATGTACTCAATCTAAAATATTTATGATAAAGTTCCTTTTCAATCTTTTTAATTTTTTTTTAATGTTTATTTTTTGAGAGAAAGGCAGACCGTGAGTGGGGGAGGGACAGAGAGGGAGACCCAGAATTTCAAGCAGGCTTCAGACTCTGAGCTGTCGGCACAGAGCCTGATGCGGAGCTTGAACTCAAGAACTGCAAGATCATGACCCAAGCTGAAACCAGGAGTTGGATGCTCACCAACTGAGCCACCCAGGCACCCCAGTTCCTTTTGAATCTTAATGGTGCTATCATTAGAATTTTATACCATACTTGGGTTGCCTAGATGGCTCAGTCAGACTCTTGGTTTCAGCTCAGGTCATGATCTCACAGTTTGTGAGACTGAGCCTCACATCAGGCTCTGTGCTGGCAGTGTGGAGCCTGCTTGGGATTTTCTCTCTCCCCCACCCCCCTCTCTCTCTGCCCTTCCCCCACTCACACTCACTTGCTCTCTCAAAATTAAAAAAAAGTAAAAAAAATAATTTTATACCACAAGTTTTCATTGTATTAATTAACATTTGTACAGTTTTCTTTTTTTTTTTTTTTTTTTTTTTTTTTAACATTTTTAATTTATTTTTGGGACAGAGAGAGACAGAGCATGAACGGGGGAGGGGCAGAGAGAGAGGGAGACACAGAATCGGAAACAGGCTCCAGGCTCCGAGCCATCAGCCCAGAGCCCGACGCGGGGCTCGAACTCACGGACTGCGAGATCGTGACCTGGCTGAAGTCGGACGCTTAACCGACTGCGCCACCCAGGCGCCCCAACATTTGTACAGTTTTCATTCATGCTATAGGAGTCACTTGTGAGCTCTACAGTGTTATCTGCTTACTATTCACTTTTTTTTTAATATGAAATTCTTTGTCAAATTGGTTTCCATACAACACCCAGTGCTCATCCCAAAAGGTGCCCTCCTCAATGCCCATCACCCACTTTCTCCTATCTCCCACCCCCCATCAACCCTCAGTTTATTCTCAGTTTTTTTTATTTTTTATTTAAAAAAAATTTTTTTTTAACGTTTTATTTATTTTTGAGACAGGGAGAGACAGAGCATGAACAGGGGAGGGTCAGAGAGAGGGAGACACAGAATCTGAAACAGGCTGCAGGCTCTGAGCTGTCACCACAGAGCCCGACGCGGGGCTCAAACTCAACGGACTGCGAGATCATGACCTGAGCCGAAGTCAGCCGCTTAACCGATTGAGCCATCCAGGCGCCCCAGTTTATTCTCAGTTTTTAAGAGTCTCTTATGGTTTGCCTCCTTCCCTCTCTGTAACTTTTTTTTCCCCCCCTTCCCCTCCGCCATGGTCTTCTGTTAAGTTTCTCAGGATCCACATAAGAGTGAAAACATGGTATCCGTCTTTCCTTGTAGGACTTATTTCACTTAGCATAACACTCTCCAGTTCCATCCACGTTGCTACAAAAGTCCACATTTCATTCTTTCTCATTGCCAAGTAGTATTCCATTGTGTATATAAACCACAACTTCTTTATCCATTCATCAGTTGATGGAGATTTAGGCTCTTCCCATAATTTGGCTATTGTTGAAAGTGCTGCTATAAACATTGGGGTACAAGTGCCCCTCTGCATCAGCACTCCTGTATCCCTTGGGTAAATTCCTAGCAGTGCTATTGCTGGGTCATAGGGTAGATCTATTTTTAATTTTTTGAGGAATCTCCACACTGTTTTCCAGAGTGGCTGCACCAGTTTGCATTCCCACCAACAGTGCAAGAGGGTTCCTGTTTCATAAAATACCTAGGAGTAAACCTAACCAAAGATGTAAAAGATCTGTATGCTGAAAACCATAGAAAGCTTATGAAGGAAATTAAAGAAGATACTAAGAAATGGAAAAACATTCTGTGTTCATGGATTGGAAGAATAAATATTGTTAAGATGTTAATACTACCCAAAGCAATCTACACATTCAATGCAATCCCAATCAAAATTGCACCAGCATTCTCGAAGCTAAAACAAGCAATCCTAAAATTTGTAAGGAATCACAAAAGACCCCAAATAGCCAAAGTAATATTGAAGAAGAAAACCAAAGTGGGAGGCATCACAATTCCATACTTTAGTCTTTACTACAAAGCTGTAATCATCAAGACAGAATGGTATTGGCACAAAAACAGACACATAACCAAGGGAATAGAATAGAGACTCCAGAATTGGACCCACAAATGTATGGCCAACTAATCTTTGACAAAGCAAGAAAGAATATCCAATGGAAAAAAGACAGTCTCTTTAACAAATGGTGCTGGGAGAACTGGACAGCAACATGCAGAAGAATGAAACTAGACCACTTTCTTACACCATTCACAAAAATAAACTCAAAATGGATGAAGGACCTGAATGTGAGACAGGAAACCATCAAAACCCTAGAGGAGAAAGCAGGAAAAAACCTCTCTGACCTCAGTCGCAGCAATTTCTTAATTGACACATCTCCAAAGGCAAGGGAATTAAAAGCAAAAATGAACTATTGGGACCTCATCAAGATAAAAACCTTCTGCACTGCAAAGAAAACAATCAACAAAACTAAAAGGCAGCCGACAGAATGGGAAAAGATATTTGCAAATGACATATTGGATGAAGGGCTAGTATCCAAAATCTATAAAGAACTCATCAAACTCCACACCTGAAAAACAATCCAGTGAAGAAATAGGCAGAAACATGAATAGACACTTCTCTAAAGAAGGCATCCAGATGGCCAACAAACAGGTACATGAAAAGATGCTCAACGTCAGTCCTCATCAGGGAAATACAAATCAAAACCACACTGAGATACCACCTCACGCCAGTCAGAGTGGCTAAAATGAACAAATCAGGAGACTATAGATGCTGGAGAGGATGTGGAGAAACTATTTGTTTTTCAAAGTGATCTTATGGGGCACCTGGCTGGCTTAGTCTAGTAGAGCATTGCAACTCCTGATGTCAGGGTCATGAGTTTGAGTCCCACATTGGATGTGGAGATTACCTAACAAATAAATAAATAAAGTGATCTAAAAAATCATTTACAGTGACATCTAGTGTTTGCAATGGTATGTTCATATTCCTAGGAATGAAGGATTAATGTTGAATTTCCTTGCCTCCTTTATTTTTTTATTGGTTCTATCCATTTACTTTTATAAGCATCAAAAAAAAAAAACCCACAAAAAACTAGCTTTAACTGAGATAATTGAAAGCAAACATATCCTACCTAAGCAAAATAAAACAAAATAAATTTAAGATAAAAGTAAATGAATGGGGTGCCTGAGTGGCTCAGTCAGTAAGCGTCCAACTTCAGCTCAGGGCATGATCTCGCAGTTCGTGAGTTCGAGCCCTACATCGGGCTCTGTGCTGACAGCTCACAGTCTGGAGCCTGCTTCAGATTCTGTGTCTCCCTCTCTCTCTGCTCCTCCCCCACTCACACTCTGTCTCTCTCTCAAAAATAAACATTAAGGGGCGCCTGGGTGGCGCAGTCGGTTAAGCGTCCGACTTCAGCCAGGTCACGATCTCGTGGTCTGTGAGTTCGAGCCCCGCGTCAGGCTCTGGGCTGATGGCTCGGAGCCTGGAGCCTGTTTCCGATTCTGTGTCTCCCTCTCTCTCTGCCCCTCCCCCGTTCATGCTCTGTCTCTCTCTGTCCCAAAAAAAAATAAATAAATAAAAAACGTTGAAAAAATAAACATTAAAAAATTTTTTAAAAAATAATGAGAGACTTTGTAGGAACTTATAGGTCACTTCTCTGGAGAATGACTTTTGAGGAGTAAAACCTTGCCTTGTATTTGGGTATATACAGTATTTTTTTATATGTCTGTTGTACACTCCTGTCCCATCCCTAAATACTGTAAGGCATTTAAAATAAGGACTGGGGTGGGGGGGTGCCTGGGTGGCTCAGTCTGTTAAGTGTCCAACTTCAGCTCAGGTAATGAACTTGCAGTTTGTGAGTTCAAGCCCCACGTTGGACCCTGTGCTGACAGCTCAGAGCCTGGAGCCTGCTTCGGATTCTATGTCTCCCTCTCTCTTTGCCCCTCCCCTGCTCATGCTCTGTCTGTCTCACTCTCAAAAATGAATAAATGTTAAAAAAAAAATTAAAATATGGACTAAGTCTCACAGAAATATAATTCTTATAAATACATTTATTAATTCTTGTCAGGGAATTTACTTACTTGGTGGAATATATAGGTGCACATTACAGAATTGGCTTTTGAGTAATTGCATTTATTTAAATAGTTCACTAATCTTTGTAATTTGTGTTAATTTGTTCAAGGTCTCTAGCAGAGTAGAAAAAGATTACAGTGATCTTTTTGATGGAGATGATACAAATAATGCTGGTGATTTTCTAAATGACAATGCAGTGGAGACCCCTTCTTTTTCAAAAAGAATTATAAATGATGAGGAAGAAGATGACGACCTCATGCTGGCTTCAGGTCGTCCTAGACAGCGAAGTCACATTCTAGAAGATGATGAAAACTCAGTTGGTATGTATTGACTTTGTGGATGTGATGATTCATCCTGTCAATTGATATTTTACAATTTTTTTATTAAAACTATTATTTGAGGGGCGCCTGGGTGGCTCAGTCGGTTAAGCGGCTGACTTCGGCTCAGGTCATGATCTCACACTCCGTGAGTTCAAGCCCCGTGTAGGGCTCTGTGCTGACCGCTCAGAGCTTGGAGCCTGTTTCAGATTCTGTGCCTCCTTCTCTCTCTGACCCTCCCCTGTTCATGCTCTGTCTGTCTCTGTCTCAAAAATAAATAAACATTAAAAAAAAAAATTAAAAAAACTATTATTTGAAGTCATTATTAAGTTTGTAGAATGTAGCTAACGTAGTGGGTAGAGGGAAGTATGTAGTATTAACTACTTATGTTAAAGAAGATTTCAAATCAATTATCTAAGCTTCTGCTTTAGCAAATTAGAAACAGAAGAAGAGATTAAACTCCAAACTAGCAGAAGGAAGGAAATAAAAAACAGAATTCAATGATATTGACAACCAAAAGCTGTAAAGAAAGTCAGTGAAACCAAAAGCTAGTTCTTTGAAAAGATCAGTAACATTTTTAAACCTTTATCGTGACTGATCAGAAAGAAAGAGAAGGCATAAATGACTAATACAAGTAATGAAAGGGGGCTGTCACCATAGATTGTATAGATATGTACTGTCCAGTATGGTGGCCATTAAGCCATCTGTGGCTTTTGAGCACTTGAGATGTGGCTAGTTCAAAATGAGATGTGTTATAAGTATAGAATGCAACCAGACTTTGAAGACAGTATGAAAAAAAGAATGTAAAGTATTTTAGTCATTTTTTAACATTGAATACATGTCAAAATTATAATACTTTAGTACAGTATAATATTAAAATTAAACCTTTTTTTACTATTTAAAATATGGTTACTAAAAATTTTTAAATTATATACTCCTATTTCTGTGAGATAGCACTGCTATTAATAACAAAATAATAACAATAGTATGACCAACTTTGTGCCCATAAATACAACAACTTAGATAAAATGGACAAATTCTTTGAAAGACATAAGGTACCAAGCTAACTCAAGAAGAAATAGGGGCACCTGGTTGGCTCAGTCCGTTATGTGTCCAACTTTGGCTCAGGTCATGTATGATCTCACAGTTCACGGATCAGCCCATTGGGCTCTCCGCTATCAGCACAGAGCCCCCTTCAGATCCTCTGTCCCCCCCCCCCCCCGCTTCTCTCCCGTTTGCGTGTTTGCTCTCTCTCTTTCTCAAAGATAAACATTAAAAAAATTTTTTAATAAAAAGTAATACGAATAATAGTGTCTGTTAAGGAAATTGATGTTACAGTAAAAAAACCTTCAAATAAACTGCTAAAATAGCACATTTGAACATTGTCAAGTAAAATGCCAAATACCATTTTATGGCGGTAAATTTTGCTACATTTAAATCATATAGGGTTTTATAGGACTGGAGTCCTTAAATATTTGGTCTCCAGAGTTTATTACATTCTTAAAAACTTTTGTGGACCCCAAAGAGAATTATTTATGGAATTTATATACTGTTATTTACCATGTTAGAAATTAAAACAAAATTTAAATATATTTATTTACTTTTTAAATTTTTATTTATTACGTATGTATGTATGTAAACATAAGTAACATTTCAAATGAAAAACTTAATAAGAAAAGTGGCATTATTTTACTCTTTTGAAAATTTATTCCATATCTGGAATAGAAGATAACTGAATTCTTTCATGCTTCAGAATTCATTCTACTGACATACGTGTTGTTTTGCCTAATTGCTTAAAGTATGTGAAGAATATTCAGGTTCAACACAAACATGTAATTTGAAAAGGAAGTATTTCAATAGCCTATTGAAATAATTGTGGATATCCTTTGCTACTGTACCAAAACTCAACAAGTGATCATTTCATAAAGATTATTTGCAGTGTGGAATCTGAAAACTCTCCAGTGAACTTTCCAACTATATTATATTAAGATCCATTGGTCTGACTTGAATGGATCTTTTAGTTTACCATGTTTGATTTTGAAATACATGCATTGGTAATTTAGAAAATACTGGTTCACTGAGGTTTGCAGGCCTTTGTAATACTGATACATTATCTAGGATTGTATTTGTTAGTATCATCACCAATCTTGTCAGAAGTTTTTAAATATTAAGAAGCAGTCAAGCTCATGGTGGCAGGTAAAAGTTTTCTGATTCTTTTTTTTTTTAACGTTTATTTATTTTTGAGACAGAGAGAGACAGACCATGAACGGGGGAGGGTCAGAGAGAGAGGGAGACACAGAATCGGAAGCAGGCTCCAGGCTCTGAGCTGTCAGCACAGAGCCCGACGTGGGGCTCGAACTCACGGACCGTGAGATCATGACCTGAGCCGAAGTCGGACGCTTAACCGACCAAGCCACCCAGGCGCCCCATAAAAGTTTTCTGATTCTTGCTTGAAAACTCAAATTTTATCATTGGCAACAGATTCTGTCAGTTATTTTTCTTAAATGACCAGCCTACTTCGTTATTTTCAAGAATATGTTGACCAAAATACCAAAGTCTGCATAATCATACTTTATCTGGCATTCTTTCAAGTAAAAATGGTGTTTCGTGAGAAAATCAACAGTTCAGCTTACAACTCATTTGTACAAATGGTTTCTTTTTTTCTGAGGCAGACATCACACGTCTTCATGCACACTTCTCATTTTAGCACAGAGAACATTTTTTAAAAATCTGTGCAAAGATTAGGGTTTAACAGAATTGATATTTTTACTGCAATTGAGTGGTGGTTAACAGTGAGGCGACTGCTAATACAGATTGGTGCCGCTGCCTGGATTTATGTCATAGCACCAACAGTTTTACCCTCTACTGTTTTTGCACCATCGCTGTAAACATTAACACAGTGGAGGAGGCAGATAGCATGTTAGTATTATTAAGTATGAATGGAAAATGTTATTTGGATTTTATAATGCTTTTTTTTTTTTTTTTTTTTTTTTAGGTCATTGGTATTTATGATTCTCTAATTATAATTCTTTGTTTTCTAGATGTTACAATGTTAAAAACTGGTTCTAATCTTCTCAAGGAGGAGGAGGAAGATGATCAGGCAGACAGCATTCATAATCTACCACTTGTAACACCCCAAAGGCCATTTTATGATGGGCCGATGCCAACTCCCCGGCAAAAGCCATTCCAGTCAGGTTCTACACCCGTGCATCTCACTCATAGATTCATGGTAAGCTTTGGATCTCCACTTAACTTCAAAATAGTTTTATGTTATATATTATATTATATTATATTATATTATATTATATTATATTATATCATATCATATTATATATTCTTTTACCTTTAAGAATTTTTTCTCAATATAGTTAATTCTGTTTGGTAAAAAATATTTTTAAAAACCTTGATTAACTGGCCTACAGCACTTTGGTACAGAATTTTGTGGTTTATTTTTTTATGGTTAATTCAGTTTTAATCTTATTTCAACCTTATTATGTTAAATAAAATTCTGCTTTGCAGAGTGACAAAATGAACATAAAGTTAATATGACTGTATATCTTGCAGTACCTCTTGGTTATACTTCCAAACTTTATTTCTCATATTAATTTTTATATAATAGTTTATACTGATTCCAAAACACTAGTGAGAAGATGTTTTTTAGAAGACAACTCTTAGTATGATATATTAGAAAGTGATAAGTGCTATGGAAAAAAAAACTCTCTGCCTCTTTTCCCCATCCATCCCACTGGAATGTAAACTCCAAAGGATAAGAGATGTTTCTGTTTTGTTTATTGATAGCACTTAGAACAAGGTATGGGGCGCCTGGGTGGGTCAGTCAGTTAAGCATCCAACTTTGTCTCAGGTCACATTTCACGGTTCTATTTATGGGTTCGAGCCCCACGTTGGGCTCTATGCTGACAATGTGGAAGCCTGCTTGGGATTCTCTCTCTTTTTCTCTCTCTCTCTGCCCCTCTCCAACTCGCACTTTCTCTCTCTCTCAAAAATAAATAAACTTAAAAAAAGAGCAAGGTATGGCACAGTAGGCATTAAGAATATATTTCTAGGGGTGCCTGGGTGGCTCACTTGGTTAAGTGTCCGCCTTCAGCTCAGGTCATGATCTCACAGTCTGTGAGTTTGAGCCCTGTGTTGGGCTCTGTGCTGACAGCTCAGAGCCTGGAGCCTGCTTCAGATTCTGTGTCTCCCTCTCTCTCTGCCCCTCCCCTGCTCATGCTCTGTCTCTCTCTGTCTCAAAAATTAAAGAAAATAAAAAATAAGAAATTAAAAAAAAAATATTTCTAAAATGGATAAGTGAATATATTAGCTTTTTATTTTAAGCTTGAGAGTTAAAAAGTTTAATATTTTTATTTGTTGGTTATTTGAGGTTTTCCACTGAGGACTTTGCCTGGTATCCACCTGGCATAAATTTGTAGGTAAATATTAAAGTTGATGTTTTATTTTAATAAGTCTTTTTGTTGCTGTCAGTAATCATCATCAAGTAATAGGTCTTAATTTTTTAGTGTCAACTGTTTTATGTATAGTTATTTGTGGTAGAGGAAAGGAAACACTAGGGCCTAGTGTGAACCTGTAGTGTACATAGATGGAAGATAAGTTTTCTAAATGGTATCAATTTATGTTGCTTTAAAATGTATATATTTATTCTTATAATTTAAGCCAGTTAGTTGGAACAGGAAAATATGCTGTCATTTATGTCTGTATTTATAAGTAAATACAGTTTTGAAATATTTCTTTTGGGGAATTTAATGGTTTGGTTGTACAAAATTGTATTTTTTTATGGCAGTAGTATAATTTTTAAAATATTAAATGGAATACTCCATTTGCTAATAAATAAGTATGTGCTTTCTTCTCATGAAAAGAGTAGATAATAATTGTAGTCCTGATGTCACTACTCTTACTTGAAACTATTTAAAGGTAGATGAGCTGTGGTTGTTCCCATAACTTAAATTTCGATACAAACTGAATTATAATATTTGTTAATTTGTAGTTTAGTCTACTGATCCTAGGACCTTTTAATTTTTCTCAAGCTTGTATTTAACCTTAATGCTTGTAGGTGTGGAACTCTATTGGAATTATTCGCTGCTATAATGATGAACAAGACAATGCCATAGATGTGGAGTTCCATGATACCTCCATACACCATGCAACACATTTATCAAACACTTTGAATTACACAGTAGCAGATCTTTCTCATGAAGCTATTTTGTTGGCATGTGAAAGCTCGGATGAACTAGCAAGGTAAATTCAAGATTATTAGGAAGAATTCGTCACTGCTGAGTTGTTAGATACAGAAGTGTTTCATACATAAGACCTCAGAACATGTCTGTTTTTGCCTAATTGTCCCCTCACATTCTCTAACTACAAATGAAGGTATGACAGTTTGTAATTGCAAGAGAAATGGGGCTATTTTTTATATTGTTACTGTGTTTCATTAGTATTACAAGAATAATACATATGAATTATAAACAAACATTCTTAAGCAGTACAGAATTTTTAGGAAGAAAAAGTCCCCCCAGAATTCTGTCAGACATAACCACTGTTAACAGTTTGATGTGTATCCTTCTAGATTTCTTTTTGTATAAATCCCTGTCCTTTTTAAATTTACTTTATTAGTATAATTTATGTACGATAAAATGCACCCATTTTAGGTGTACAGTTTGATGAGTTTAACAAATGTGTATATATTCAGATAACCACTGTCCCAATCAAAAAAAGTTTTTCTTTTAAGATTTTATTTTTAAGGAATTCCCTATACCCAGTGTAGTGCTTGAACCCACAACCCAAGACCAAGTGTCATACGCTATATCAACTGAGACAGCCAGGCGTCCCTCAAAATTATTTTTTATCACCCAAAATGTTCTTGTATCCCTAGACAGTTAATCCAGTACTTTCCTTGGACAAGTTTTTTGTCACCTGGGTTTTTTGTTTGTTGGTTTTGGGTTTTTTTGTCACTATAATTAGATTAGAAACTTCTCTATTTTGGGTTTTTTTTGTTTTTTTTTTTTACATTTATTCATTTCTGAGAGACAGAGAGAGACAGCACAAGCGGGGGAGGGGCAGAGAGAGAGGGAGACACAGAATCCAAAGCAGGCTCCAGGCTCTGAGCTGTCAGCACAGAGCCCGACACGGGGCTCCAACTCATGAGCTGTGAGATCATGACCTGAGCCGAAGTCAGATGCCTAATGGACTGAGCCACCCAGGCACCCCTTGAAACTTCTTTAAAAAAAGAAGGGGGGAGAATGATATTTGGAAAAATAGACAAAAAAATTACGGTGGAGAAGCAGTAGAGGCTGAATCCTTTTTTTTTTTTAAAGAAGAAAAAACATTTTTACTTAACTTTCTGTTATTTCAGCCAGATTACCCTCTCCTGATCTCTCTTCTTCAGCAGATTGTAGTGCTTATACACTTGATCGTAGATTTTTACTGACTCTGAGGTGATTTGAAATTAAAATCTTTCTGATTGGATACATTAGCTTCTTGCTGCTCAAAGTGTAGTTCACAAATTAGGGGCATGGGTCACCTGGAAGCTTATTGAAAACAGAATTTCAGACCCCACCCCAGACTTTCTAAATCAGAATCTGCATTTTAATGAGATACATGGGTGATTGAGTATGCATTAGAGTCTAACAAATACATTTTAATTGGTTTCCTAATTTATACATTGTAAAATCCACTCTATACTTCATTATTGAATTAAATCAGTTTACTAATAGAAACCACTGTTGACTCCGTGTCTCTGACTCAGAATCTTACATAAATAGAACATTTATTTCCATGTACAGTTTTTTTCCAGATATCTTTTTCTTTGTTTTCCTGGGTATATTATTTCACAGCTGAATACAATGTTACTTTTCATTTTAAAATTGAATTTAAAATTACTCTTCAGTAAATCAGTACTGCCTCTGGTTCTAAATACTGTAATATCTGCATTCCCAAGTTTAACCTTAATAACTTCCGTGTGTGTGTGTGTGTGTGTATGTGTGTATAAATATAAATAAATGTAAATAAGAAAGACTGGAAACATCAGATTGTTAGCAGTGGTTGGTGATCTAGCTGGTGGGATTATATGTGATTGTATTTCCTTTCTTCCTTTGTTTTCCTGTATTAAATTTTTTTTACAGTGAAAGAACTAACATTTTGATGTTTATTCCCTTTTTAAAAACTTAGTTGTGATTTGTCTGTGTATTTGCAACCTAGGATCGATCATACTCTGCAGATTTTAGTCTGCCTGTTTTCATTTAACATTATGTTGTGAGCATTTTCCTGTATTTTTAAGTATTCTTCAGTAACATGACTGTTAATGGTTTTAATACATTCCATTTTAAGGATATTTCATAAATATTTCAAAGCTATTTTTGTACCATTTATGTTTAAAAGAAAAATTATTTGGTTTTTGTCACTGGGTATCATGATTAGCTTCATATATATAAAACATCAAATAGGAACGTTTGATTGTTTCTGTCTTATTTTAATTTATAGCAAGCTTCACTGCCTGCACTTTAGTTCTTGGGACTCAAGCAAAGAGTGGATAGTAGACATGCCTCAGAATGAAGATATTGAAGCCATATGTCTTGGTCTGGGATGGGCAGCTGCTGCCACTAGTGCCTTGCTCCTTCGATTGTTCACTATTGGAGGTGTTCAAAAAGAGGTCTTCAGTCTTCCTGGGCCTGTAGTATCAATGGCAGGACATGGAGAACAGCTTTTCATTGTTTATCATAGAGGTAGATTTTTTTTCTAGTCTTTTATGATCTTGCCATGACTTGAAGTAAAATGAAAATTACTTGAGCTTTCTTTGTCTTTCTCATACTTTGTTTTGGATTATATACATCCTTTTGCATTCATTTTAGCATTTGAATCTGTGTAATCTATGAATGTACAGAATTTTGTTGTATTCACTAGTAGGAATGAAAATATTTTGTTTATAGAAAAACTATATTCTAGAAAGAATTCCAAGGTAGAACTTGGCTAGTTACTTCCATGTCTATATCTCATAAGAATTTTCAGCATTTAAATATCTCAAAAAAAAAAAAAATAATAAAGTAACTTCCAGTGTGCAAGACCAAGACAGTTTGAATATGACTAAAAAGTTGCTGCTTCCTTTTCCTCACCTTATACTGTGTCCTTAGTCCCTACCACTGTTTGAAGACTGATTTTTTTCAAGGTTATTGATATGGGGCAGCTGGTTGGTTCAGTAGGTAGAGCATGGGACCTTCGTCTCAGGGCCATGAGTTGAAGCCCCATGTTGGGTCCAGAGCTTACTTAAAAAAAAAAAAAAAAAGATTACCAATAATCTTTTTATGCTTATTTTTTGGTAATTCCATCAGAAATGCTTTCTTTTCTTAAAAATTGTAATTCCAGTATAGTTAAAATAGTGTTTTGTTAGTTTCAGGTGTACAATATAGTAATTCAGTAATTCCATATATCACCCAGTGCTCATCATGGGAAATGTACTTCTTAATCCCCATCACCTATTTTACCCATTCCCCACCCAACACTTTATTTTCTTGGATTCTGTGACATCACTCCTGATGTTTTTCTTACTGATAACTCCTTCAGCTCTTCCACTAGCTGCTCCTCTTATGCCATCCTCTTAGCTGGAGTGCTCCAGGACTCTGTCACAATCCCTCTTCTCTAGTACCCTCTCTAGATGAGGAGCTTTCAGTCTTTTGGCTGCTTAGCCCTAGTAAGAAATATGCTCTATTTTGCTAATCTATACATATCTGTAAATGTAACTACAGAAGTCTCATGGACAATATGTACTCTTTGATTTCAGTTTTCTTTAAATGCTATTTGCAACTTTAAACTGATTTCATGACTCGTGGCTCAAAAATGCAGTTTGAGAAACTACCCTGGGTTATGTCCGCAAGGCCTATGGCTTTAAATACATCTGTATGTCCATGACTTATAAATTAATATCACCAGCCCTGCCCTCTCCTTATGTCTACAGACTTACATATCCAGTGGCTACTTGAAATCTCTTGGTAGAGTTTTGATATGCATTTCAAACTTGGTCACAATAAAACCTTTGGGTTTTTTTTTCCCTTCCACCTTGCCTTTCACTTAGTTTTCTCCATCTGAGTAAATACCATACTATTAATCCAGCCACTCAAGGCAGAAATGTAAGAGTTACCATGGAGTTTTCTCTTTCCCTTACTCCCCATGTCAACCCCATCATGTCAGTTCTATGAAATAACACATTCCAAACCCTCTGTTTTCATCTCCTCCACTGAAACCCCAGTTCAACCCAGATGTCTTCTCTTGGACTATTGTAGTTGTCCCGTAACTAGCTTGTCAGGTTCAATCCTTGCCTTCCACAATCCATTCTCCACCTGGCAACCTAAGTGATTTTTTAAAAACATAAAGTCAGAACACATCCTTCTCAAGTTTTTCTGACTTTCCATTGCTTTAGAATAAAAATCAAGCTTTTCATCACAGCCAGCAGGGTCCTACATGATCTGACCTTTGCTTGCCTCTTGAACCTCATCTGTTGCCACTTTTTCTTGTTACTCATTCTAGCAGTACTAGCTTCTTTGTATTCTTCAAATTTACCAAGCTTGTCCCTATCTTAGGACCTTTTCATTAGCTGTTCCTTCTGTTTACTATAGTGCTCCCCCCCCCCCCCCCCCGCCGACCTTTGGGTGGCTGGCTTCAGCATGCATTTTTTTTAAATGCTTATTTATTCTTAAGAGAGAGACAGACAGAGCACGAGCAGGGGAGGGGCAGAGAGGGAGAGAGAGACACCGAATCTGAAGCAGGCTCCAGGCTCTGAGCTGTCAGCACAGAGCCCAATGCAGGGTTCAGACTCAAACCATGAGAACATGACCTGAGCTGGACGCTTAACCTACTGAACCACCCAGGCACCCCTCCAACTTGCAGTTTATGTCTCAGCTAAATTTCACTTTCTCAAAGAGGCCACCTTTTGTCTAATCTAAGGTAACCATTCAGTGTAACGCTCTGTATCATATTATTCTTTTAACTCTTTGGAGACACTTAGCATTTTTTTCTTTTTAAAAATTAGTCTTCTCTTACCTGAATATGAATTTCATGAGAACAGTGTGACTTCATTTTCTTTACCATTGTAGCCCCAATACCCGGCATATATAAGCTCTTGTAAATATTTGAGTGAATGAATTACCTCTTAATATCACTTTATATAAGTAGTCCATGTAATATAGTATTCTAATACCTGAATGATATGTCAGTCAGGTGGGTTATCCATAAAAAGTAGTGCTAGTTAATCTAAGAATTTATCACAAAATCATTTCAAGTCACAGAAAGTACTTTAGACTGCATTATAGCTAAATAACCTTTGATACCTGATTTATATTTATATTTTCTCACTAGGTACAGGATTTGATGGTGATCAGTGCCTTGGAGTTCAACTGCTAGAGCTGGGGAGAAAGAAAAAGCAAATTTTACATGGTGATCCTCTTCCTCTTACGAGGAAATCCTACATAGTGTGGGTTGGATTTTCAGCTGAAGGCAAGATAAACTCATTTGTTTATATTAAAAACATTTTTCCAGTAGAAATTGTTCCATTGTTTTACTCCTCATTAATTTTTAAAGATAAATGTCTATATTATATGTTTAAATTTCTTAATTATGTTGGCAGTGGGAAACTGGAATTGTTAGGCAAGGTAGCCATTATTTTATGTATAAGATCTGTTCTTCATGTGAATTCTGGTTAGAAAACTTACAAAGAGAGAAATATATTTCTCTAAAAGTTTGTTATGGGTACCAAGGAGGAGATACAAATCAGTGGTGAAGTTGTGGCTTTTCCTGAAGATTCTACACAGAAAATAGGAAATTTCTATAGCTGCACTATCCACTACAGTAACCAAGTCACATGTGGCTAATCTAAACTGAGATGTGCTATAAGTATAAAATACTCTGAGAATTTTGAAGGCTTAATTTAAAAAAAGAAAGTAAAAAATTTCAGTAATTCTTTTACATTGATTACATGTTAAAATGATAATATTTTGGATATATTTGGTTTAATAAAATATGTTCTTAAAATTCACTTTTTCCATTTCCTCATGTAGCACTAAGAAATTAAAAATTACATTTATAGATTCGTTTATTAGTGGCTTATAACTGATGATGATTTGAAATACCTTATTTAGCCCTGTCTCCTAGCTAAAATATTATTTCTATTGGAGATTCTTGCCCTTCACTTATATTATTGGCAACTCCAGTTTGTCTTTTACATTTCTGAACAGAGAGGGAGGGAGGCAAACCATGAGACTCTTGGACACAGAGAACAAACTGAGGGTTGAGGGAGGGGTAGGGGAGAGGGGAAGATGGGTGATGGACATTGAGGAGGGCAGTTGTTGGGATGAGCACTGGGTGTTGTATGTAAGTGATGAATCATGGGAATCTACCCCCAAAACCAAGAGCACACTGTACACACTGTATGCCAGCAAATTTGACAGTAAATTATATTAAAAATCAACCATTTCTGGATGTGTTTTCTAGTGGGATATTATTGGTCATTTATGTTCTAATCATGTGACCATTTGTAACTTCCATTTATATATCTTTATTTTTTTCCGCCAGTTACTAATCAGATCTAGACTTAAGGATAACTGCTGCTTGCAGAGTGAGAGGTGTGTGAAGTCACAGATAAAAGGGATAATTAGGGAATAATGCTATGCACTTCCTGAGATGGGGGCAGAGTAAGTGGGAAACAGAATAGCTTACCTAGGAGTTGGGGAACACAATGACAAGGCCAAGAAAGACCAAGAGGAAGAAGAATACTAAAGGCAAATTTCTCTACATCATCATGGTACATTAGGTTCTGGTTGTTTTTCTAAGTCTTTCATAACCAGCAAAACTTCAGATTCAGAACTTAACATTTTTATTGAAATTGGCTTTTAAAAATATTGCTATATTCCAGCAGGTGGCATAGTTCTCACTGAAACTATCAGCTTATTCTCTTGAGTAAATTTTAGTCCTATCACAGGCAGGTTTTTTTCTTCCATTCAGTTAGAGCTTATTCTGTGCAGCTAATTAAGTTTTGTGGGAAATAATCTTGAATTATTTGCCTTGTTTTATTTTTTGCTTTTGAACTGAAAGTTGAATCATTGGTATGTATCTTTGAAATAGGATTTATTTAACAAACATGTAGCTGTGTCTCCAGGTGATTTCTTTTTCTTTTGGTGTATAGGTACCCCCTGTTATGTGGATTCAGAAGGCATTGTTCGAATGCTTAACAGAGGGCTTGGTAATACATGGACTCCTGTATGTAACACAAGAGAACACTGTAAAGGAAAATCTGATCACTACTGGGTGGTTGGTATCCATGAAAGCCCCCAGCAACTGAGGTGGGCTATTACAAAATGCTTAGTTGATTCGTTTTGTACTCTTTAAAGGTATTTAATTTTTTTTTTTTTTTTTTTGCTCTTTCACCTTAGTTCATTTATTTGCTTTCCATATTCACTAAATTAGAAATTGGTTTATATTCATTTTGAAGTTTGCAACTGATTGCTGGACTTAAACTAAATAGAAATTAAGCATATTAGTGTGACTGTAGTATTATTTCAGCCAGATGGGGAAGAGAGTTCTGGTTAAATGTGGCATTTCATCTTTTATTGCAGCCTTTTATTTTATTTTTTAATTTTTTTTTTTGTTGTTGTTAATGTTTATTTGAGACAGCACACACAGCGAGGGAGGGGTGAAGAAAGGGGTGACAGAGAATCAGAAGCAGGCTTTGCACTATCCAGCACGAAGCCAGATATGGGTCTGGAATTCACAAAAACTGTGACATCATAACTTGAGCTGAAGTTGGATGCTCAACCAGCGGAGCCACCCAGGTGCCCTTCTGCCTTTAACTTTAAACTGTGATTTAGAATTGAATAATTTAGTGGCTTTTTGAGATTTTTTATAAGGCTCAATTTTTGTCACCAGGCAGAGGGCTAGTAGAAATGTAGTAGTTGACTCATAGTGTAAAACTCTCAATCCGTATAGTCCCTATTCAGTATTGTATTAGATACTTTTCTCTCTTTTGAAACCGGATGTGTTTTTGGTCTAAACAACTGGCAGGGACATTGAGTAGGTACTTGGTGAAGAAAGAGATCTCTGCTTTCATGGAGCTTATAGACTGATTGGGGAGACAGATAACAGAAACAAGTAAATGTTAATTACTCCTTGAGATAAATACCATAAATTAATCTGAGCAGACCCATGGTGGAGAATAACAGAAGGACACATTCTAGGTAGCATCATCACATAAGACTCTTAATAGAGGTAGTATTTAAAATGAGACTCGAGGCCAGGAAGTCTGTTAGGAAAGAGTGAAGTGACAAATGATCATTGCAGAATAGACAGCATGTATAAAGGACCACAGATCGGAAAGAACTAGGTATGTTTAAAGAATTAAAGGATGTAAATGTGAATAGCATACAAGAAGCAAGGATTGGTGAGAGGCATGATCTCAGAAAGTTAGACCAGGCTGCATTATAGACCATACAGAGAAGTTAATATTTTATTTGAAGTTGTGTCATGAAGCCATTCAAGGGTTTTATCTGGGGAATGATGTAATCTGATTTATACTATAAAAAGAAACTATATGTGGCAAATGGATTGGCAGAGGTAAGATTGAAAGTAGGGAGACAAGTTTTCACCCAGGGGATTTATCCTGCTTTCTGTGGGGATGTTTGGAGATGTGAGAAATGTGGGGTATTTTTTATAGCTGTCACAATGATTTGGGGTTACCCTGGCATTTAGAGAACTGGGGCCAGCACTGTCAAACATCTTGCAGTGTGCAGAATGGTCCTGCTCAACTACAGATTGTCATTCCCAAATGCTATCAGTGCCTTCATTGAGAAACACTAAGGAGGATTTTGCAGTCATCTAAGTGAGCTATAAGTACGGCTGGAACTAGTGTGGGGGCAGCAGAAATTATGGGAACCAGATTTGAGATAAAACAGTAGGACTGGGGCGCCTGGATGGCTCAGTCAGTTAAGTGTCTGACTCTTGATTTTGGCTCAGGTGATGATCTTACGGTTTGTGAGTTCAGGCCCCGCATAGGGCTCCCTGCTGACGGTGCAGAACCCGCTTGGGATTCTCTCTCTCTCTCTCTCTCTCTCTCTCTCTCTCTCTCTCTCTCTCTCTCTCTCTGCCCCTCCCCTGCTTGCACTCTCTCTCTCTCTCAAAACAAATAAGTAAACTTAAAAAAGAAAAAGAAACAGGATTTTCTGGTAGGTTGGGGGTTGGTAGTGATGGAGAAGACTCAATAATGACACCCATGTTTCCAATTAAAGCAACTAGACGGATAGTCATTCCATTTATAGAAATAAGAGAGATAAAAACAATTTCTTTCTTGGCTGTGTTAAGTTTGAATTGCCTGCAAAATGTCCAAATGGAGATATCAAGAAGATACTAGAATACATTATTCTAAGATATAAATTTGGGAATCACCAGAATATAGGAGGTATTTAAAGTCATAGTAATAAGTGAGATCACATAGAAGAAAGTAACAAAAAAAGGTCACAGATTCCAACACTTAGAAATTTCAACATTTAGAGGGGCATCTGGGTGGCTCAATTGGTTAAGCATCCAACTCTTGATTTCGGCTCAGTTCATGATCTCATGGTTGTGAGATCGAGCTCCATATCTCACCCCTGAGCATGGAGCCTGCTTGGGATTCTCTCTCTCCCTCTCTCTCTACCCCTCCCTCGCTTATGCACGAGTGTTCTATTAAAATAAATAAACATTAAAAAAAAATTCCAACATTTAGAGATCAGATATTGGAACACGTAGCTTTTGAATGAGGAAGAGAACTATTAGCTAAGCAAGTAAGAGAAAAATCACTTGAGGGTCATATCACAGAAGCTGTAATTGGAGACTTCCAAGAAAGGAAGTAATCAGGGAAATAAAAATGGCTCTTGAATATATAAAAAGATGATATCAAAATAAGGTAAATACAAATCAAAACTAAAATTCTCTTTTTACTTATCAAATGAGGAAAATCTGAAAATTTGATGACACTCTTGGTGAGGCTATGGGGGAATAATCACGTTTGTAATTGCTGATGGGAGTATAAATTGGTTACAATCCCTTTGGAAGGCAATTTGTCAAGAACTACCAGAATTAGAAATGCATATGCTCTTTGATCCAATAATTCTGCCTTAGGATTTGTCCTACAGACATACTGGTACTTGTTATTTAAAGTGTGATCCATGGACCAGCAGCATCAGCATCACCAGAGAGCTTAGTTATTATTAGAAATGCTGAATCTCAGGCATCACTTTCAGACCTACTGAATCAGAACCTGCATTTTAACAAGATCTTCAGGTGATTCGTGTGTACATTAAAGTTTAGGAAGTACTGCTGCTAGCACATGTGGGAATGATGATACATGTGAAAGATTTTCTATATTGTAAGATTGTTGATATTGACAAAAGATTGGAACCCTAAATTTCCATTACTAGAAGAATAGGGAAATAATATTATATACAACTATACATTAGAATACTATATAGGGGTGCCTGGGTGGCTCAGTTGGTTAAGTGTCCAACTTTGGCTCATGTCATGATCTCAGGCTTCGTGAGTTTGAGCCCTGCATTGGACTTTGTGCTGACAGCTCAGAGCCTGGAGCCTGCTTCAAATTCTCTGTTGCCCTCTTTTTTCTGCCCCTCTCCTGCTCACGCTCGCTCTCTCTCTTTCAAAAATAAACATTTTAAAAAATTAAAAAATATGTAGATTTTTTTTAAACAGTGAAGCAAATCATTTATGTGATAAGAGTTATGTATCAGAGTATATAAAGAACTCTTGTAACTCAAAAGACAACTGAATTAAAAAATAGGCAAAGTGTTTGAATAGACACTTCTCAAAAGAAAATACACATATGGCTAATAAGCATATAAAAACATATTTAGCATCGTAAATTATGGAAATGCAAATCAAAAGATTCCACTTTATACCCACTGGAATGATTATCACCCAAAAGATGGAAAGTTCTGTTGAGCGTGTGGAGAAATTGGAACCCTAAACATTGCTAGGTGGGATATAAACTGGTACAGTTTGGCAGTTCCTCAAACAGTTAAATACAGAGTTACCATATGACCTAGCTGTTCAACTCCTAGGGATATAATTAAAAGAATTAAAAACATGTCATTTGAATCAGTACAAAACACCTGCCTTTAATTATGAATATGAGTAATTACTAATCTGTAGAAGTATCACTCCTACCTCTGTTCTAGCAAATTTTTTAGCAGAAATTGTCTTTATTGTTTCCACTGAAGATTTTTTTTTTCCATGATCACTACTGGTTAACGTATAACTGAGAGGTTACTAATTTTGTGTGGTACTGTCTAATTTGCTCTCTGTAAACATCTTTTTTTTCTTTTTGAAAGCTCTTAAGAGTTATTTGACATGCTTAAAGACAAAATTTTTTTTTTAGTTTCGTTCATTTAACAAGCATTTGTTATAGTACTGACTATATGTGCTATATTACACAAAGGTAAATAAGGTCAGTAGCCAGGAAGTGTTGGCTAGTAAAATCATTATCAACTCCTGAGTAATTGCTCAAAACAAGTTGTGAACAAAGTCTCCTCCATGCAACCGAGAACACAAAGCAAAACTCATTGCTGAGGGGAAGCTTAGTCTGGATATTGGCCCAAGCGTCTCCAGTTTGATATGTTTTCAACTCTTTCTTTAACAAGAGAGCAAGTTTTATGGTTTATTTGAAAAAGAATTAAAGTAATTTTGTCTTAGTAAACTGTAGTTTATTTTTTCACATCTTCTCCAGATGGTTTAGCCACATAGTTTCCAGGAAGCTCATTCATTGTAGGCAAAAACCACTAAATTAGCAGTCAAATGAGTTTGTTTTTGCTCTTCATCCATGAAAGGGACACTTAATGGATAACAGGTCTTTTTACTTCAAGTCTAAAAGGATAAGAAATGTGAATTAGTACTCTGCTTTGATATAAATGTGGCTTTAAAAAACTATTAATGAAATCCTAGGTTTTTATAGTGATAATTGCTTATTACTATGACTAAATCAGTAAAGTATTTGAGCTATAAAATGTTTTTACACAAGAGAGTATGTCTCTTTATAGAAAAAATAATATTAAGGCATTAAGATTACTCCCAATGTTCTTTCTGATTTTGTTAATATATGTATATGTGTATGTAATTGGACTTGTCCTTTTCTGAATGCACATGCCCTTTTTCATCTTGCATGACTAATAAACCACTGGCTTTTGTGAATGACAGAATTGCCACAAGAGATTTTTCAAACTGTAGGTATTCACACTGCCACCTCATATTGTGTGGTGAAAACCACTGATTTATATGAACTCATAAGAGGGGAGGAAGAAGAAGAAATGAGATTGTATGTTCAAAATATTGGGAGGGGACACCTGGGTGGCTCAGTCGGGTGAGTGTACGACTTTGGCTCAGGTCATGATCTCACAGTTCACAAGTTCATTCGGGCTCTGTGCTGACTGAGCCTAGAGCTTGCTTCAAATTCTGTGTCTCCCTCTCTCTCTGTTCCTCCCCAGCTCATGCTCTGTTTCTCAAAAATAAATAAAAACTTAAAAAAAAATAAAAAACAAAATAAACAAAAATATTGGAACTCTAAAAACATGTTTGTATTTTTATTGTGTGGTCACAAAAACAAAAAGGTGTGTTCAAATCTCACTAGGAAGGGGACCTGGGTAGTTTGAAAAAGATTCCTGTGTACTGCCATTATTTAATTTTTAACTTCTCTAGTGGGCATTTGATAATACGAGAAGATACTTATGAAAAAAAAATTTAAACCTACATAGTATTTCCCTTTAAGAAAGACATGACTTTAAGCCATGACTAAAAGGCTGTACTATAAATTAAGTGGGTGGTTATTAGTAAGCACTGAACATTGTACTGTATTTTAAAGTGACTATAAAAACTAGAAAGTTTGCCGAAGGTACTTACAGTGTGTAGGTATGGTTTTCCAGTGGTTTTCTTATAAATAACTTGGAATACATAAGTTAAAAGAGTATTCTATGTGCATATATCATTCCGTGATTAATGAATGCTTTTTAATTAATAAATTCCATTAGTATTAATGCTGAGGGGCATCTTTAAATACTTTACATGTCCTAGTCAGAAAAGGTTTAGACAGTGTTCTTGCCCACTAAGCTATTTATTACCATGTAAGGCAACCTTTGATTTAGCAGAGCAGGTATATATTATAACCTTTTAAATGATACTGGACTTTCTGCTTCACTCTCACCAATATCTAGTAATAGACACTCATCTGTATTGGACATTTCACCATCTTTTTCTCTTGTTTGACACTTTTACCAGCAGTAAAAAGACTGACAAATAAAAGTGAATATGCTTCATCAGTATCTTATCTTGGGTGATCTGTTTTATAATGTGAATCCCATGACAGCTATTTATGGCACAGCTTCTGTATTTTAAAAGTGGGCAGTTTGCTAAGGAAAAGCTGATGAGAACCTATTTCACTTTCTTTTTTTTTTAAGGTTCATTCACTTATTTTGAGAGAGATAGAGTGAGGCAGGGGCAGAGAGAGAAGGAGAGAATCCCAAGCAGGCTTAACACTGTCAGTGCAAAGCCCAGTGTGGGGCTCAAACTCACAAACTGCAAGACCATGACCTGAGCCAGAATCAAGAGTTGGATGCTTAACCGACTGAATCACCCAGGTGCCCCAGGCCTGTTTCACTTTAAGTGATAGTTTAATAAAGCTGATATAAAGAGGGATTTTTGAAATGCATAGGGAGGGATTAATTTTTATACCTAATCAGGCCTGAAGTACTTTACTTTTTAAGTTTTTTTATTTTGAGAAAGAACAAGCGTGGGGGGAGAAGGAGAGAATGCCAGCTTCGTGCTGTCAGCACGGAGCTGGATGCGGGGCTTGAACTCCCAAACTGCGAGATCATGACCTGAGCCAAAACCAGTGGTTGGACACTTAACCAACCGAGCCACCCAGGTACCCCTAAAGTACTTTTTTTTTTAAAAAAAAAGAGTAATTTATTGTTTATTATTAAGCTAGCTATTGGAATAATATTATTCCAAGTTACTGACTTTTGGAAAATTTATATTTTAACAGTTTTTATGATGTTGGAGGAAATTTTTGTGGTGAGACTTTTTCTTTACTGACAGGTGCATTCCTTGTAAAGGTTCTCGGTTTCCTCCCACCCTTCCACGCCCTGCTGTAGCTATATTATCCTTTAAGCTTCCTTATTGTCAGACTGCAACAGAGAAAGGACAAATGGAGGTATGTGGAAATCTTACCTTGACACTCTGAATTTGATAATACATTGCTTGTGATGTAGACATTTAAAAATTACCCTGATGACCATTGTTGACTACTCATTACTTTATAATTAAATAATTAGTTGTAGCAGGGAGGGAGGACTGCTTATTACCACCAGGGTAACTGATTGCCATCACTACTTCGAGGGATTTTGTCTATGAGATAAATGAGTATGATCATCAGGGCCTCACTAGGGCAAGGCATTCACTGTCAGAGTTGGGCTGAATGCCTGAGAGAGTGGGCCTCCATAAATTTTGTGTCTTAGGCACCAGGCTTGCCTCACTATGGTCCTAGCTCTGTGCCATCAAGTCATTTGAAACCTTGCAATTAGTTACTCTAACCAAGAAGCAAATCGGTCTCTTAAAAAATAGTTTAACAAGTTTTCTGAGCATTAACTATGATAGCTAAGAAACTGTTTAAAATACTATATTCCCTTTTTTTTTTTAAGGATAGAAGATAAAGTCAAACTTTGGTATCACATTAAAATTTGAATTATAAAATAAACTATAGAAAGAATATTTCAAAAAATATTTTATTCAGAAACTGTTATCTTAAGATAAATATTTAACACTTGCCTGGTATTAAGCTGATAGTTTTCTCTAAGCAGTTTTTTCCCTTTTGTAGGAACAATTTTGGCGTTCCGTTATATTTCACAATCACCTTGATTATTTAGCTAAAAATGGTTATGAATATGAAGAAAGTAGTAAAAATCAAGCAATAAAAGAACAACAGGAACTTTTAATGAAAATGCTTGCGGTGAGTAAAATAAATATATTGGAAAAATTAAAGTTACACTTTTCTATAGATTGTATTTCTTAAAAGTATGTGAGTTAGCACCAAGTTCCACAACCTCAAAATCTTTTTTTTTTTAATTTAAAAAAAAATTTGAAATTAGATATAATTAACAGTGTTATATTAGTTTCAGGTTATAGTACAATGATTCAACAGTTCTCTACTCAGTTCTGTTTCCCAGTTGATATTGCAGTTAAAATATTTAAAACATTACCTTGTAACTAAGATCATAAGCAGATAAGTGTGCTTTTAATCCCCTTCACCTATTTCACCCTTCTCCCTTCTCACAGCCCCTCTGGTAACCATCAGTTTGTTCTCTACAGTTAAGAGTCTGTTCGTTTGTTTGTTTGTTTTAATGTTTATTTTTAAGAGAGAACACATGCATGTGAATGGGGGTGGGGAGAGGCAGAGAAAGAGGGAGAGAGAGAATCCCAAGCAGGCTCTGCATTGTCAGCAGTGAGCCTGATGTGGAGCTCTAAGTCAAAAACTGTGAGATCATGACCTGAGCGAAAGTCAGGTGCTTAACCGACTGTGAACCACCCACATGCCCCAAAAGTGTGTTTGTCTCTTTTTCCTGTTTATTTCTTTTTTTTTTTTAATGTTTATTTATTTTTGAGAGAGAGCAAGCAGGGGAAGGGCCGAGAGAGAGGGAGATAGAGGATCTGAAGCAGGTTGTGTGCTGACAGCAGAGAGCCCAACACAGGGCTCGAACTCACCAACTGCGAGATCATGACCTGAGCTGAAGTCGGATGCTTAACCAACTGAGCCACCCATGCACCCCTGTTTGTTTTGTTTCTTAAATTCTACATATGAGTGAAATCATACGGTATTTGTCTTTCTCTGACTGACTTATTTCACTTAGCATTATACTCTCTAGATCCATCCATGTTATTGCAAATGATAAGATTTCATTCTTTATTATGGCTGAGTAATACTCCATTGTGTATATATATTCCACATGTTCATCCATTCATCTATGGATGGACACTTGGGTTACTTCCATAATTTGGCTATTATAAATAATGCAGTAGTAAACATAAGGGTGCATATGTCTTTTAGAATTAGTGCTTTTGGGGGGCAACTGGGTGGCTCACTCAGTTAAGCATATGGCTTCTGATTTCGGCTCAGGTCATGATCTCATGATTCATGGGATCGAGCCCCGCATTGGGTTCTGTGCTGACAGTGCAGAGCCTGGTGGGGTCTCTCTCTCTCTCTCTCTCTATGCCCTGCCCATCCTCAAAATTAATAAAAAAATTTCTATAGAATTATTGCTTTTTTATTCTTTGGGTAAATACCCAATAGTGGAATTACTGGATTATATGGCAATTCTATTTTTAATTTTTTGAGGAACCTTCATACTATTTTCCACAGTGGCTGCACCAGTTTGCATTCCCACCAACAGGGCACAACCTCCAATTCTTAAGTTGCATCCAGTAGTGTTTTTCTTCCTTGAAAGTTCTGTTTCCAAGTTGATATTGCAGTTAACATATTTGAAACATTACCTATAACTAAGATCATAGGCAGAAATAAACTGTTCTGGTGCTGTCTCCCTTTTTGCTTTTGGTCACTTGTCTATGTTTTCACAGGCATTCCAGGTATTCTGATGTTTAATAAAATTTGTGAACTGGCTATAGCTCCTACAACAAAATAAAGTTTGAGTGTGGGCTTTTAGACCTCCAGGGCTGAGTAATCTTAAGAACTTTGTTTGATAAGGCTTTTAGATATGCTTGCCTTTTGTCATCTCTTAAGCAATTATGTGATGAAAGTTTGTCTATAGCTAGTAACCAGGTTTCATGCCCTGGATATTTTAAGTCTATTTATCTCTAGAGATAAATATATATATATATTTTATATATAAATATAGTTAAAATATAAAGTGCATATGTTTCGTGTCCTCACTTGAGGTTGGTTTATGGTGAGGAGTATAACCTAATTTCTTTGTTCATTTTGCACCAGCCCCTTAAGGACAGTGATCACATCTCCTTTACCACTGTGTGCTGGGTGCTTATATGGTGTATAATACATAATAGACTTCAGCATTTCTTGAGAGAGTAAATGGTCCAGACTTTTCATTTCAAAGTTGAGGAAAAAAGATTCTGAGGGAAAAGTGGTATCCAAGACCACAGAGCTAATTATAACTCCAGTTTCCAAAAGGTAGTATTCACTACTGTCACCACTACGCAACACTGCCTTGAGTTTAGTAGTAAAGAAATTTAGTTTATTGTAAAGTAAGTTTTGTTTCTTTTATAAAATGTCATTTGTAGGGGCACCCGAGTGGCTCAATCGGTTAAGCGTCCGATTTCGGCTCAGGTCATGATCTCATGGTTCGTGAGTTCGAGCCCTGCATTGGGCTTTGTGCTGACAGCTCAGAGCCTGGAGCCTGCTTCAGATTCTGTGTCTCCCTCTGTCTGCCCCTCCACCGCTTGCACTCTGTCTCTCTCATTGTCTCAAAAATAAACATTAAAAAAAAAAGTTAAAATGTCACTTGTGTAACTAGTAACCTTTTCTCTTTGTACAACATATGTAAGAAAATATGTTTGGTTTATTTACCATTTATCATTAGAGGAGCTTTTCCTCTGGGACAGTGTTGTTAGTAGGGTATCAGTAGCTTGAGGACTGGTCAGTTCTTTAGCATTCCTGTCCCCCTGGCAAATGCCTGAAGTTTAACCTTGTTACTATGAGAACCATACTACTTCTTTTCATTTCCAAACACTCTCTGAGGCAGAGTACTACCCTGATTAAGAGGTATTGTTTATACAATAGTGATAGTAGAAAACTTGAAAAGGACATGCAGGTGACTATCTAAAGCTTCTGTGCTGATCCATCAGATGTGGGATGTCTGAGTAACAAAATAATCGTTCTACTCTATGAATTATGAGACCCTTAGTCTTTGAAGTACTAATTTTCCTTACATTGTACTTGAGTTGCCTCACTTTGAGTTGTCAGAATGCATATCAAAAGGAAAATAATCAATGGCACAAAAACAGACACTCAGATCAATGGAATAGAATAGAGAACCCAGCAATGGACCCAGAAATGTTTGTTGGTATGGCCAACTAATCTTTGACAAAGCAGGAAAGAATATCCAATGGAACAAAGACAGTCTCTTCAGCAAGGTAAAATTGGACAGCGACATGCAGAAAAATGAACCTGGACCACTTTCTTACACCATACACAAAAATAAACTCAAAATGGATTAAAGACCTAAACGTAAGACAGAAAGCCATCAAAATCCTAGAGGAGAAAGCAGGCAAAGACCTCTTTGGCCTTGGCTGCAGCAACTTCTTACTCAATATGTCTCCTGAGGCAAGGGTAACCAAAGCAAAAATGAACTATTGTGACCTCATCAAAATAAAAACCTTCTCCAAAACAAAGAAAACAATCAGCAAAACTGAAAGGCAACTGACGGAATGGGAGAAGATACTTGCAAACAACATATCAGGTAAAGGGTTAGTATCCAAAATCTATAGAGAACTTACGAAACTCAACACCCAAAAAATAAATAACCCAGTGAAGAAAGGGCATATAACTGGCAAATAACCCAGTGAAGAAAGAAATAACCCAGGGCAAAAGACATGAATAGACACTTCTCCAAAGACATCCAGATGGCTAACCGACACATGAAAAAATGTTCAGCGTCAGGGAAATACAAATCAAAACTACAGTGAGATACCACGTTTCAGAATGGCTAACATTAACAACTCCAGCAACAGCAGATGTTGGCGACAATACAGGGAAAGAGGATCTCTTTTGCACTGCTGGTGGGAATGCAAACTGGTGCAGCCACTATGGAAAACAGTATGGAGGTTCCTCAAAAAAGTAAAAATAGAACTACCCTCTGACCCAGCATTTGCACTACTAGGTATTCAAGGGATACAGGTGTACTGTTTCAAAGGGACACATGCACCCCCATGTTTATAGCAGCACTATCTGCAATGGCCAAAGTATGGAAAGAGCCCAAATGTCCATTGACGGATGAATGGATAAAGAAGATGTAGTATATATATACGATGGAGTATTACTCGACAATAAAAAAGAATGAAATCTTGCCATTTGCAACTACATGGATGGAACTAGAGGGTATTATGCTAAGGGAAATTAGTCAGAGAAAGACAAAAATCTTATGACTTCACTCATATGAGGATTTTAAGATACAAAACAGATGAACATAAGGGAAGGGAAGCAAAAAAAATATATAAAAACAGGGAGGAGGACCAAACATAAGAGACTCTTTTTTTTTTTAATGTTTATTTATTTTTGACAGAGAGAGAGACAGACAGAGCATGAGCGGGGGAGGGGCAGAGAGAGAGAGGGAGACACAGAATCCAAAGCAGGTTCCAGGCTCTGAGCTGTCAGGACAGAGCCTGATGCAGGGCTCGAACTCACAGACTGCGAGATCATGACCTGAGCCGAAGTCGGACACTCAAACCGACTGAGCCACCCAGGCGCCCCAAACATAAGAGACTCTTAAATATGGAGAACAAACAGAGGTTGCTGGAGGGGTTGTGGGAGGGGGGATGGGCTAAATAGGTAAGGGACATTAAGGAATCTACTCCTGAAATCATTGTTGTACCATATGCTAACTAACTTGGATGTAAATTAAGAAATAAAAAATGAAACAAAAAAGAAATAAACTTAAAAAAAAAGTAATCAAGTGTTTTCAAAGATATTTAATGAATGCCCTTTGTTTTTTATTGAAATTTTTATTAAAATACAGCAAGAAAAAGGAAGTTGTTTGTTTGTAAGTTGTATAACTATTTCTGGTAATTGGAAATCATAGACAAGCACACTTAAAAATGAGTGGATAAATCTACTCCTCCCGCCTCCCCCCCCCCCCCCCATTCACTTGTAGTATTTGTGTGCCAGTTCTGGGAAAAATAATAACTAATTAATCATTTATAATTTATTCCTTCTTTGATTCATCCCTATTTGATGAGGGCAGGATGAGGGTGGGTGGGCAGCAAAATGAGTTTAAGAAAACCACATTTGAATTTTAAAGGAAAATCTTACTTCCTTTGTAATTAATAGCTTGAAATCACATGCCTTATTTCATTGAATCTAAGCTACTAGTGATTGTAAAATGTACCATTATTTTATTTATATAAGCCAAAAAAATGCTGCAAACTCTGACCCACCATAAATTGTAAGATGCTTCTACTTTCAGAGATGCTAAACTGAGTAAAAACTATGCATCTTAGAATCAGTGAGATACATTATCTAGAAAACCAGTATTTTCTCAGATACTAGTATCATTCTCTTATTTTTTAAAAGTTTTGCTTGATGTGATTTTTTTTTTCCCCCCATTTTGGGTTAGCTTTCTTGTAAACTGGAGCGGGAATTTCGTTGTGTGGAACTTGCTGATTTAATGACTCAAAATGCTGTGAATTTAGCCATTAAATATGCTTCTCGTTCCCGGAGATTAATATTGGCCCAAAGACTTAGTGAACTGGCTGTGGAAAAGGCAGCAGAATTGGCAGCACCCCAGGTGGAAGAAGAAGAAGAGGAAGATTTCAGAAAAGGGCTGAATGCTGGGTAAGAAATAATCAGTTGTTTAAATTATTCTTTACTATTCTGAAAATTTAATTGGTCTTTGCATAGCTCTTAATTGAATAATATTATTGTTTAGTTATAGTAATACTGCTACAGAGTGGAGCCAGCTAAGGCTCAGAAACCAAGTTGAAGAAGATGAAGAGGATACTGGAGAAGCTGATGATAAAGAAGAAAAACCAGAAATACATAAGTATGGTACTGAGTCATTCTTTACACCCTAAACTTCCATACTCTCTACATCTTTTTCAGAAACACCTTTTCAATTCTCATTCTTTCATTGGTCACCACCACCCTATCCAAGCCACTATTCAACTCAACTCAAAAGCAATTTAAAGATGAGAAATGCAGTATTTTGTGGCTTTCCTCATTTTGCTTGGCTGAGGAAAATTGAATACCTGTACTGTGTCAAGACACCTTTGTTGGGGCGCCTGGGTGGCGCAGTCGGTTAAGCGTCCGACTTCAGCCAGGTCACAATCTCGCGGTCCGTGAGTTTGAGCCCCGCGTCAGGCTCTGGGCTGATGGCTCGGAGCCTGGAGCCTGCTTCCGATTCTGTGTCTCCCTCTCTCTCTGCCCCTCCCCCGTTCATGCTCTGTCTCTCTCTGTCCCAAAAATAAATTAAAAAAAAAAAAAAGACACCTTTGCTGATTGTTGATTATAGAGAGGAACTTTATCTCCCCATTTACACTGCATTGTTTTATCTTAATTATTTTATAGGACAGAATCCATTTTCCAAAAATGCAAACTCCTCTGATGTGCCAGCTGTTAAGTCAGGTAAGAAATATTTGTGATTTTGTAATATCAGGAAAATTATTCAAGTAGTCTTTTAAAGTGATATATGTACTTAAACCACCCCACACACATACTCTGCCATCCTAAGTTTGTTTTTATCAGGAATTTTGTTTGTGAAACTGGTCATTTTACAAATATTTATTAAATGCCTATTATGTTTGACTAGGTGGGAGATAGCAAAAGTCAAGTAGACATGCATGGTTGATTCCTGCATAAATCTTACATAGTACCAACTGACTTTTTTTTTTTAAGTTTGTTTGTTTATTTATATTGGAGAGAGAGAGAGAGACAGAAAATCCCAGGCAGGTTCTATGCTGTTAGCACAGAGAGAGAGCGAATCCCAGGTAGGTTCTGTGCTGTTAGCACAGAGCCAGATATGGGGTTCGAATCCATGAGCCATAAGATCATGACTTGAGCCAAAATCAAGAGTCAGACACTTAAAACCGACTGAGCCACCCAGGCACTCCCCAACTTTTTAAACCATGTACATATATTACTTTGATTTTTAAAATTTACCTGTAAAAACATGTACAGAGTATTAAAAGAGTATATAATAGTTTGCTTTAATCTAGTCAGTGGTGATAGATAGGTGGGGACCCCAAGGGAGGCCTCATGAAATATTTAAAGCAGAGACCTGCAGGGTGATTAAGAGTCAGCTAGGCAAAAGTGGGTGAGAGCAGAAGCAGAGGAAAAGTGTGTGACTTAAGGAACAGCATGTGCTAAGATTGTAAGAGTGGTGTGAAGAGCACAGGCAGAGAGAAAGTGGTGCTGAGTGGTTTAGGAGTGATGGGCAAGAGCTAAATCATGCAGATCCATGTAGGCCACAGTCAAGATTTTTGATCTTCATTCTGAGGTCTCTGGGAGGCTGTTGTAGGCTTTAAGCAGGCATAGCATGGCACACTGGCAGAGGAGGAATACAAATAAGGAGACTACCGAGGAATTCCAAAAGTGACGTTGAATAGTGGCTTGGATAGGGTGGTGGTGACCAATGAAAGAATGAGAATTGAAGAGGTGTTTCTGAAAAAGATGTAGAGAATTAGGGTGTAAAGAATGACTCAGTTTCCAGCTTGAATACATGAGTGAATGATGGAACCACTTACTGAGTCAGAAAACACTAGGAAAATGCAGATTTTGATAAGATGATGATGAATTACTATGGGATATTTTGGTTAGGAGCTTAGAAAAGTAGTCTGGGAGGGAGATGTAAAGTGAAAATTATTGGCATAACCATAGCAATTTAAACCCTGGGCATAGATGAGGATATAAAGTGAGAAGAAAAGTGAGTTTAGGCCTAGGGAATCCCCAACACTTTTTTTTTTTTTTTGAGAGTCAAATGAGAGTTTATTTGAGATTAAAGAATTGCAGTTTGGGGAGGGAATCCCCAACATTTAAACATTAGGCCCAGGAGGTTAAGGAGGAGGAACCATCAAAAGAGAATGAGATCAAAGAGGAACGAGGTGGGAATGGGGAATCTCAGAAGTCAAGGGGAGGAGACAGTGTCAAGAAGAAAAGAACACTTAGCTATGTAGAATGCTTTTGAGGGGGGTCAAATAAGATGATGACTGAAAACTATCCACCAGATTTGGCCAAATGGAGTTTATTGAGTCCTTAGCAAGAACAAATTCTATAGGGTAGTAGGGCTGGAAGCCGTATTATTGTGGATGTTGGAATGTAGGGGCAGTGAGGAACTGGGAATAACCATGTAGACAACTCTTGAGAATTTGACTGTATAGACGAGGGAGGAGTAAATGGTGGCTAGAGGTGATGTGAAGTTGAGAGGGTTTGTTTTTGTTTAAGTTAGGAAACTTGAGTAGTCAATGAAGAGTGAAAAGTCCAAAGATGGAATAGCCATCGATAAGACAAGTTTCTTGACAAAGCAGGAGTGGATAGGATCTAGAGCACAAGTAGATGAATTGTTAACCTTAGCTAAAATAAGGCACCATTCTTCCATGGTAACAGGAGAAAAGGATAGATCTATACAGGTTTATATATTTCATAGTGAGAAGTTGGGATAGTTTCCATTTAATAGCTTTTACTTTTATTTTGTCTTAGAAAATAGATAGGAGGTCATATAGAGTTGTTAATAATTCTAAAGTTGCAAAGCACATTTGTTTTTATATAATACAGATTAAAATGACCTATTATTACAGAAGTCAGAAGTCTTTTATGTTTTACCACTATTAAGTGAGGGTTTCTTTCTTATGAAAGGTGCAGTTATCTCTAGCAACCAAGGACGAGTAAACCCCTTCAAGGTAAACTCTTTCCAGTGATACTTAACATGTTTTTAAGTACATTTTTATACAGAGAAATATTTCCAAACCACCAGATGACCCTCCTCAGACTTGGAAACATTAAAGATTGAAACAGATTTTTGTGAAAACAGTTGAAAGCAGTACTAGTTCATGCTTGGGCTAAGACTTATCTTCTGAATACCTATGGTTTTGAAAGATAGTCCCTGTTTTTCTTAGGGATGTGTTATATTTAATATGTGTGTCAGTCTTAATATGGATTATACAAAATGTATTCAATTCCAAATGTGACACTACAATATAGACTTAAAAGACACTTAAATATACATTTTTTAATGTTTATTTATTTTTGAGAGAGAGGGAGAGAGAGCGCATGAGTTGGGGGGGGCAGAGAGAGAGAGGACAGAGGACCTGAAGCGGGCTCTGTGCTGACACTAGGGAGTCCAACATGGGACTTGACCCATGAGCCATGAGATCATGACCTAAGCCAAAGTTGCACACTCAACCAACTGAGCTATGCAGGCGCCCCTAGACTTAACAGAAATTTAGAGGAAAAATTAATCTCTTGGGGTTTTTCTTCTTTAAACATAAAATGCTAATAGTAGTTTGTTCTTTAGGTATCAGCCAGTTCCAAAGAGCCTGCCATTTCAGTGAATTCAGCACGTTCTACTAATATTTTAGACAATATGAACAGATCATCCAAGAAATCTGCACTCAGTCGAGCTACAAATAATGAAAAGTCTCCAGTTATAAAGCCTCTAGTTCCAAAGCCAAAGTCTAAGCAGGTACTATTTCAACTACCCACATCAGCAACAAGTAGCACATGATCTGTTTGTCTTGCTTTAGTTTTTGTTCACTCTTTCAGGTATGGGGCAGGAGGCTCCAGTTGTTTATCATTGATTGCCTAGGGAGGGTAGTGGTTCTCAAATCTGATTTTGCTTCAGAATCACTTTTTAAAATATATACAGTAAAACCTTGGTTTGTAAGCATAATTTGTTCTGGAAACATGCTTGTAATCCAAAGTACTTATATATGAAAGCAAATTTCCCCCATAAGAAATAATGGAAACTCAGATGATTCATTACACAACCCAAAAACATTCACATAAAAATGATTACAGTACTGTAATACAAAATAATAAATAAAATACAAAGGATAAAGAAAAATAAATTAACCTGCACTTACCTTTGAAGACCTTCATGGCTGGTGTGAGGGAGACGAGTAGAGGGTTATTGTGTAGGACGGCTGTCACTATCATTAATGGAATCACTGCTATCTGTTGGCTCAGTGGAATCTCTTTCTTCATGGGGGCCATTGTATATGTTTGCACAATGTTGACTACCGTACAGTATTAATAAAGTTTTGTCATATACTGTATTTAATGTAACTATCAATAAGGCAGCAGGGGAAAGGGTCTATATCTGCAGGCAGCCTGCCTAGAATGAAACAAAGCATTCCTAAGCTTACTCTTGTATGGAAAAGCGGAGGACTGTCCACAGGTGCTTTGAAGTGACAAAAAATAAACTAGTGCCAGTTGTGGGCACCTTCCTATGTTCTGAAAAATCACTGATTTCTGCCAAACACTGCAGCCTGAGACTGAGCATCTGAGCACGCGAGATGATCACACACAGTCTTGCAGCCAGTGAGAGAGAAAAACATTGGCTCAGTTGTGATCATGGTGTAACCTACTACTTGTATTGCAAGACATTGCTTATTTATCAAGTTAAAATTTGTTAGAAATGTGTGCTAATTTTGTGAAACATTTGGAGAACAAGTTACTCACAATCCAAGGTTTTACTGTGTATACTCAGGCCCCAAAGACTCAGGCATCTGTCTGGCTTTTAAAAAAATTTCCCAGATGATTCTGACGCATATCTTTTTTTTAATGATGATGCTGGCCCCAATCTTTCCTTCTTCCGTATTCTGATTTTGCCTTCTAGATTTCATCCCAGATTTGGTATTTCACCTCACATTTGTCATTAGTATAATAGATCTTTTATCTTTTCCATTTTATATAATTTTATTCATTTAGAAAACATGGAATTTGAAGTAATAGTTTTTTTGGGTTTTATGTCTATAGGCATGTTTATATTCAACTGAGAACTTCAGGACTTCACATGTTGGTATAAGAATACTAAATAATTATAAATATTCTTCCACATTTTTCAAAACTTGATTGTAGTATATAAAATGGTACTAGATTTTTGTTGCAGTATTCATTATGTTTGTTTTTACAGGCATCTGCAGCATCCTATTTCCGGAAAAGAACTTCCCAAGCTGATAAGAATGAGGATGCGAATGAAGAAAATCCTAAAAATTCATCATCTGAAACCCCAGCTCCATGTCCTCAAAACACTGAAAGTCAAAGGTTAGTACATAGATAAATTTATTATTCTCAAGATTCAGTATTCCAGTAAAAGACATACAGACACAGCAATACAAAATTATGCAACTGTCTTGTTCACTGTTACAAATAATACATTGGCACTGGTGGTGGACATTCTGAACACATAACTTTCTTTTTAATATTTATTTATTTTGAGAGAGAGCATGGGAGGGGCAGAGAGAGGGAGGGAGGGAGAATACTTTTTTTTTTTAATTTTTTTAAATATTTATGTTTGGGAGAGAGAGAGAGAGCATGCAAGAGAACAGGGGAGGGACAGAGAGAGAAAGGGAGACACAGAATCCAGAGCAGGCTCCAGGTTCTGAGCTCTCAGCACAGAGCCCAATGCAGGGCTTGAACTCAGAAAGTGTGAAATCATGATCTGAGCTGAAATCTGATGCTTAACCAACTGAGCCACCCAGGTGCCCTGAGGGAGGGAGAATCTTAAGCAGGCTTCTTGCCCAGCACAGAGCCCAACACAGGGCTCAATCTCATAACCATGAGATCATGACTTGAACTGAGATCAAGAGTTGGATGCTTAAATGACTGAGCCACCCAGGCATCCCTGAATACATAACTTTAAGGAGGCCATAAATATTGGTTAATGTCTACTTAATAGTTAAGTATGCTCTGATAAGTTATATATGAGTTTTAAATTGTACTGTGTTTTACGGGGCGCCTGGGTGGCTCAGTCGGTTGGGCGTTCTACTTCGGCTCAGGTCATGATCTCACAGTTGGTGGGTTCGAGCCCCGTGTCGGGCTCTGTGCTGATAGCTCGGAGCCTGAAGCCTGCTTCAGATTCTGTGTCTCCTCTTCTCCCTGCCCCTCCCATGCTCATGCTCTATCTCACTCTGTCTCTCAAAATAAATGTAAAAAAATTTTTAAAATAAAATAAATTGTATTGTGCTTTAAATTGTTTTAAATTAAAATTTAAAACATATATTTTATAATTCTTCTTTTGTTTTAAAATAAATATAGTTAAGAGGGAGAAGCAGTGAAAGGATACAAAAGAAAGTCTGATAAAGAATAAATATCTTCCATATCCACTCAGTTCCCCTCTTTACAAATAGTCACTACAACAAATTTCTTACCTAGCCCTCCAGAATTGTTCTATAAGTGTTCAAACACTTGTATTTATCTGTTTATTTTAACAGAAATGGTAGCATACACATTGTTCTGTGCATTACTATTTTTTCACATAGCTTTTGCAGATCATCTCATTACTACACAGTTTATTTAATCTTTTTATATCCATTGAATGGATATGTCATAATTTATTCAGTTCTCTACTGGTGGACAGAGGTGATGGCTGGTCTTTTGCTATAGTACAAGTAGTACTGCAATGAATTACTTTATATGAATGTCATTTCTCACATATACATATAGCCGTAAGATGGATATCTGTATGATTCAAGTTAATGTGCACTTGTAATTCCAATAGACATTGCCAAATTTTTCTCCATTAATCTTGTATCATTTTCTGTACCTCCAGCAATATGAGTTCCTATTTGCCTATATCCTATTTGTTTGCCAGTGCAATATGTTACATTTCGTGATCTCTCTAAATGCTGGGTTTATTTAAAATGCATCAGTTAAGGAGCGCCTGGGTGGCTCAGTAGGTTAAGCATCAGACTTTGGCTCAGGTCATGATCTCACCATTCATGGGTTCGAGCCTCGCATTGGGCTCTGTGCTGACAGTTTGGAGCCTGGAGCCTGCTTCAGATTCTGTGTCTCCCTCTCTCTCTGCCCCTCCCATACTCACACTCTCTCTCTCAAAAATAAATATTTTTAAAAAACTTTTTTTAATGCCTCAGTTAAAAAGAAAAAGTCACCATTTCATTTTTATCATTGAATATCTCCTGTTAGCCAGTTTATTTATCTATCTACTTTTTTAAAGAGTCTATTTTTAAGTAATCTCTGCACCCAACGTGGGGCTCAAACTCCTAGCCCCGATATCAAGAGCCGTAAGCTTTACCGATTGAGCTAGCAGGCATCCCTCATGTTAACCAGTTTAATTTGAGGGGTAGCTTTGGTTTTTATTTTTTCTATTTTGCCCTGAATTCAAATTAGGTATTAAGCAGTGAAGGTTTTATTTAAGAAGATTCAATTTTTTGTACTTTCAATACAGAAAACTTATTTAATTGGAATGTCATTAAGGAATTATAACTGTTTAACCAAATATTTTGTCATGAGTATTGATATACTGAATCAGAAGAGAAATGTTCAATTTTGTTTTTCTTTTGAAAAACAGCTGTTTAGGGGCAGGGAGATTGCCTGCTGTTAGCTAGATTTGTGACATTGCTTCAAGTTTGATTAAAATGAATGTTTATTAATTTCCGGAAATTCAAGAAACTTTGTTTACCATTTGTTTTGATTTGTCCTATTATTTTTCTGGAAGTAGAATTATATTAAGATTACTTGAAATTTGTATATTTCCACAAATTAGGCAATGCTAGTAATATTTTTTATAGCTTGTTTTTCTAAAAATTAAAAAATTTAGACAAAAATCCCTCAATTACTCATAATTTTTTAAATCTTTTTTATTAAAATTAAGATTCTACATTTAGTGGGCTCTGCATCAGAGATGGAATGTTACAACCTGTGGTTTTGTTTCCATTTAAAATTTTATCGTAGGGGTGCCTGGGTGGCTCAATCGGTTGAGTGTCCGACTTCAGCTCAGGTCATTATCTCGCTGCTCATGGGTTCGAGCCCTGCTTGGGACTGTGTGCTGACAGCTCAGAGCTTGGAGCCTGTGTCAGATTCTGTGTCTCCCTCTCTCTGTACCTCCCCTGCTCGCACTCTTGTCACTCTCAAAAATAAACTTTATAAATAAAAAGATCTTTAAAAATAAGTAAAATAAAATTTTATCATAAACATTTTCCCCTGGTATTTTTGCCACTAATTTTTGCTGTATATTTAAATTTGTTATTCAAGATCCATTTGGTTACAGTGTAGTAAGGGCCAGTACAGCTGCTGTGTGAAGTATGGGGACTCTGCAGTCAAACTGCCAAGGTATTAAATCCCAGGTCTGCCTTCGGCTATCTGTGTGACCTAGAGTAAGTTATTTCACATTTCTTTTCTTTTCTTTTTTTTTAATTTGTTTAATATTTATTCATTTTTGAGAGAGAGAGATGGAGCCCAAGTGGGGGTGGGCAGAGAGAGAGGGAGACAAAATCCAAAGCAGGCTTCAGGCTCTGAGCTGTCAGCACAGAGCCTAACACGGGGCTCAAACCCACGAACCGTGAGATCATGACCTGAGCTGAAGTCAGACACTTAACCAACTGAGCCACCCAGGCGCCCCTAAGTTATCTCACATTTCTGAGCTTTGATTTCTTCCTCTATGGAATAGAGATAGTAATTGCACCTACCCTCATAGCGTTATGATAGATGAAATGAGGTAATACACAAAGTATTTAGAACAATGCCTAGCAGATAGTAAGTGCTCAGTAAATATTAAATGTTTGCATTAAATCTTCACTTGTGACCTAAAGATAATTTGTGTCAAAAGCAAAGTCGAGGGGCATCTGAGTGGCTCAGTCAGTTAGGCATCTGACTTTGGCTCAGGTCATGATCTCATGGTTTGTGAGTCGAGCCCCACATTGGCCTCATGCTGACAGCTCAGAGCCTGGAGCCTGCTTTGGATTTTGTGACTCCCCCACTGTCTGCCCCTCCTCCACTCAGGGTCTGTCTCTGTCTCTCAAAAATAAATAAACCTTAAAAAAAAAAAAGTCAAGTCTAATGAAATTGACAAGTATGCTGTGTGTATGCTTTACATAATAATTACATGAGAAAGGACATACACGCCCAGGTCATCTGTGAGAGCAATGGTGAGGGGATGGGATAGGAGCTTGAGAAAAGTAAAAATTAAAGATAGCTGGTTTGGGAAATGGAGAAAGAACCCACCAAGGATTGGAAGAATTTTACTGGGCCAGAGGGGCTGAGTGAAACTGGAGACCTTGAGCCTGTCAGCATTCCAAAAAGGAGCTGAAAGTACAGAGTTCCTGGTTGCTCCACTTGGAAAATACATATGTGAGTAAACCCTTTGAATTGATCTTACAAGGGGTTTTTCAGTTCATTATTTCCATGGTCTTCAAGCAGTTTTAGGTAATATGTACTATGAATATTAACAAGTGTAATTAATTGTGTCTTTCTTACTATATATAGGTATGCAAAGACTAATGGTTAATTACTAGCCTGAAAAATCGTAAAGCACTTTAAACTGTGCCTTAAGTTTGAAATTTTTTCAATAATTGCTATTTTAGGCCAAAGACTGGGTTCCAGATGTGGCTGGAAGAAAACAGAAGTAATATTTTGTCTGACAATCCTGACTTTTCAGATGAAGCAGACATAATAAAAGAAGGAATGATTCGATTTAGAGTATTGTCACCTGAAGAAAGGAAGGTAAGAATAATTTTGCTGAGATTGAGATCTTAGTAAATTCCTAGGGGTTTTGTTTTTGTTTTTGTTTTTTTCAAATTTATTTATTTTGAGAAAGAGAGAGAGCGAGCGCAAGCAGGGAAGGGGCAGAGAGAGAGAATCCCAAGGAGGCCCAGCACTGTCAGCACAGAGCCTGACGTGGACCTGAACTCATGAACCCATGAGATCATGATCTGAGCCAAAACCGAAAGTTGGCCACTTAACCGACTAAGCCACCCAGGTGCCCCCTAGGTCTTAAAAATTCTTATAGAAAATACCTTTTTCTTTTCTGGAAATTGCATATATTCTGGTAAACTCATGGTGGAAAGGAAATTAAATAACTGAAATGTTAGTTCTGAACATATGGATGTGTAATAGTTATTAGTGCTAATGGTTAAATTTGGGGCATATGTACTGTTTATATCTGTATAAGTTCCTGCATGTTGTAAGTTAGGAGGATACCCCAAGAAAAAGTACATTACTTACAAATCAAAAGCCAATAAAATTAAGAAGTAAAAATGAAATTAAATATACATGTTTGGACTACTACCTTAGGGTACTTAGGATTCTCTCTCTCTGCCCCTTCCCTGCTTGCACTCTCTCTCTTTACCTCTCTCTCAAAATAAATAAATAAACCTAAAAAATTTCTTTAAAAAGCAGAATTTTTTTAAAATGCTATTTACTTCCACATTGAATATAAAATGAGAATACTGGGGTACCTGGTTGGCTCAGTCGATAGAGCATGTGACTCTTAATCTCAGGGTTGTGAGTTCAAGGCCCACACTGAGCATAGAGCTTACTTTAAAAAACAAAAAAACAAAAACAAAGTCAAAGTGAGAGTACTGCTTTTCGGGCAGTGGAAGACCTGGTGTTCTGTTCTAGCCTTTCATGTGGAAATTAGGACAGGTGGCTTGTACCTTATTGCCCCTTGTATAAATTTCTGCCTTATGAGGGAGGGCTAGGAGCAGCTTCCTGTTGCAAAGGGAAGGAATGTGTGTGGTATATCAATTAAATCCTCAGATCTCATTTCCCCAGGGATGCAAGTATTCGGCATGGGCATGCAGTATTCACCTGGTGAAATAGATATTTGCCTTGATAAACTGAATTTTAAGAATAAAGCTATTACAAAATGAGGAAGCTAGAAACTGGTCCAACCACCTCTAGCCTATTTAGAATCTCATTGGCAACTTTGTACTTCTCATTTTTTGTAAGACTTTATAAAAGGATAATTTTAAAGAATTAGATAAATGGTATCTAAATGATCTTATGCAGTAAAAAATGTGATTGTGTTTTTGAATACTTGAAAATGTAATCAGTATTTTTAAGTTAAACAATCCAGTCTGTTAATGTGAGAAATTCTACAGCTCCAAAGGGTCTCTTTTCTATAGTAAATAAATGGAAAGGAAATAAAGTGAAAGAAGGAGGAACTATTACATATTAAAATAGATTTAAGTGACTCAGTCAGTTGAGCGTCCAATATTCATCTTGGCTCAGGTCATGATCCCAGGGTTGTGAGATCGAGCCCTGTATTGGGATTGAGATTCCATGTCTCTCCCTCTGCCCCTCTCCCCACCTCATGCACATGCTCTTGCTCTCTCTCTCTCAAATTAAAAAAAAAAAAAAAAAAAGATTTAGGAGACAGATGGAAATGACTGAACTTTTTAAGGTTCTTGTGCTTATTGAATAAAGCCAGCCCCAAAAGAGTATCTGAAATGTCATTCCTGAAGTGACAGAGTGATAGGGATGAAGAACAGAGAACTAATTACCAGGAGTTGGGGCCTGGGTGAGAAGTGTAGGTTGGAGGAACAACATGAGGGATCCTTGTGGTGATGGTACTGTTTTGTATCTTGAATGTGGAGCCTACATGGGAATTAAATATGCATACACACATACACACAAATGAGTAGAAGTAAAAATGGGAGGATTGTATTGATGTCAGTACCCTGGTTGTGATATATTAGCTTTGGAAGATGCTATGATTGGGGGAAACTGGGAAAAGAGTACACGAGATCCTTCTGTATTATTTCCTACAACTGCATATGAAAAATCTCAAAATAAAAAGTTTCATTTTTAAAACAAGTACCTGCAGTTATATATTTTGCACTTAATATGGTTAAATATAAGCAGAGTTTAGGTTGAAATATTACAGAGGTAGACATAAATTTTTTAACCTGCTCTGCAATTAATAAGACATTTGTTAACAATGAGAATCCTTAATGATTAGCTTAACAATTCAAGTACTAATTATGCTTTTTTTTAATTAAAAAAAATTTTTTTTAATGTTTTTTTTATTTATTTATTTTTTTTTAAATTTTTTTTTTTTTTTTAATTTTTTTCAACGTTTTTTATTTATTTTTGGGACAGAGAAAGACAGAGCATGAACGGGGGAGGGGCAGAGAGAGAGGGAGACACAGAATCGGAAACAGGCTCCAGGCTCCGAGCCATCGGCCCAGAGCCCGACGCGGGGCTCGAACTCACGGACCGCGAGATCGTGACCTGGCTGAAGTCGGACGCTTAACCGACCGCGCCACCCAGGCGCCCCTTAATGTTTATTTTTGAGAGAGAGACAGAGCATGAGGTGGTGGAGACTGAACCACCCAGATGCCCCTGCTTTTTTTTTTTTTTTAATGCTGCTTTTTATATACAGGATTATTACCTAAAAAAGTGAGGAAATAATTTCCTTCCTAGTTCTTTGTTATTGCCTAAAAATCTTTTCTCCCATATTTTTACAAAGGCATGGGCTACCAAGGCCAAAGGAGGTACTACAAGTGATGGAGCTGAAGCAAAGAAGCGAAAACGTGTGATTGATGAAAGTCATGAAACTGAAAACCAGAAAGAAAAAGCAAAGGAGAATCTGAATTTGCCAAAAAAGCAAAAACCTTTAGATCTTTCTACCAATCAGAAACTATCAGCTTTTGCATTTAAGCAGGAATAGACAGAGTTAAGGAAATGACCTTAGGGAAGTAATAGACCTTTTACTCATCATTGATGAATCTGGACTTTAAAAAAATGTTATCTTTAGAAAATTCGTTATATATTTTTAAAAGACTTTAATGACAACTTTTTGTCTTTATTAAGGTAATATAGTAACAGGGAATGTGTAAAAACTTTCATGCCTACAGATTGCTCTGCCCCCAAATAGAAGGCCATTCAGAAGCATTATGATTGTAGGCACTGACTTGAAGCCACTGGCATGTCACAGTGGAAGCCAGTTTGATTTTGTTTCTTACCTTCAAAATCATCAAAGCCAAGGTCTTAAAACCTCTGAACATTGAAGTACCTTCAAGGGGTTTCCTCATTTGGTTTGTGTTGTATACTGGGAAGTACTACAGAAATCCTCTTCCAGGTGTGTTACCATAGACTGTTTCTCCATGTCTATATTGGACTGGGGACCATGTTTTTTAATATGGGCCCTCAACATGTAAATAATTTTGTAGGTGTGATTTTTTTCATTTGTTTGTTTTGGAAATTTCTTCATGTATGGCTTTCAGTTGTCTTTGTATAGCCTGGTTTTTAAAAAAATAAGACTTTCACATTTCCAAATTTAGTTTGCTGTGGTCTTTTTTTTTTTAATGTTTATTATTTTTGAGAGAGAGACAGAGTGTGAGCAAGGGAGGGAGGGCAGGGAGAGACATAGGGAGACACAGAATCTGAAATTGGCTCCTGGCTCTGTGCTGTCAGCGCAGAGCCTGATGCGGGGCTTGAACTCACAAACCATGAGACCATGACCTGAGCCGAAGTCAGAGCCTTAACCTACTGAGCCACCCAGACACCCCATAGTTTGCTGTGGTCTTATCATTTTTCCATGAAATGAAAATGTTTCTAGAAAACATAGTTTACATTTATTACCATAATTTCTACTATCACCCCCATCCTGCTACACATCCTAACACACAGAAGAGAAGATTGAGGACAGTTTTGAAAGTTTCATCCCGGGGCATAATGTGCCCCTGGTAAGATCCTCTGGTTATCAACATCAGCAGTATTTTCCTGAGCAAGTCTTCAAAGCCTTGATATGAGAGTAAAGAGGGAAAGTGTTTAACTCCTTTTATTTTGAACAAATAAGATTTAAATATTTCATACATTTTTTGTTATTCTAGGCAGAGCTTAATGCAAATGCAGCCACTTAATGAGGGCAGAATACAGGGGTGGGCTTGGCGGAGTCTGGGGCGGGTTGTAGTAAAATAAAATCAGGTGGCTCAGGATAAGAATGGTTTTATATGTTGGAAGGAACATAATATGTTGAAAATTGAGATGCGTAGAAGCCAAAGATACTCCTTATCTCACGATGACCAAGGTTAGGAAGGAATACATTTCTGATGTTTTAATTAGTGACTGGTATAGAGAGATGTTATAGCACAGTGGTTAGGAGCACAGATTTCAAAGCCAAACTACTTGGGTCTGAAGACCCACTATGGTATCTACCAGCTGAATGAACCTTGGGTAAATTTCTAGCCTTTGACCACTCATCTGTAAAATGGTTATAATAATTTTACTTCATAGCGTTGTTAATGAGAATTAAATGAGATAAAAGCACTTAGTTCCTGGTACATAATGTTTTCTATAAATGTCAGCTATTTTTTTTTTTTTAATGTTTATTTATTATAGAGAAACATAGAGCAAGAGCATGGGAGGGGCAGAGAGAGGGGGAGACACAGAATCTGAATCAGGCTCCAGGCTCCTGTCAGCACAGAGCCCTACGCGGGGCTCGAACTCACAAATCGCGTGACAAATCGCGAGATCATGACCTGAGCCAAAGTCGGACGCCCAACCGACTGAGCCACCCAGGCGCCCCAAATGTCAGCTATTCTTAATCATGCTATTGACTATTTTCATCTTGCTTTATCTTTGGGTTTCATTGTGAATACTGTATGAATTTTTATTTCAAGATCCTTAAGTAAAAGTTGATTTATAATACTTTGGAAAGGGTGTTAGTAGACATGTATTCTTATTTCCTCAACTTGCTTATTGTACATAGGATATAATCCTTCAGCGTTATATTGTAGATCTATAGGAACCTGATAATACCACGGATTTGCAAAAAGTGTTTTTAGTCCCCTATTTTTATTTGGTTGAAGGAGCATTTTTGTATATGCCATAGCAAGCACAGGAACATTTTTGTATTGACTTGGTTTAACTCGTAAATCAGAACTTTGAAACCAAGACCTTATCCTTATTCCTTTGCTGTATATGATTAAACCCTAAAAAAAATCTGCTTTTCCAGAGAATAAGGGCTTAATGGTGGGAAAGTGGAAACAGAAATAAATGAATATGTTGGCCACCATCATGATGTCAGTAATATTGCCTATTCTGTGCTGTTGAATATTGCCATTTACTTAATTTCATTCTCTAGTAGTAAAGACTTTTCAAAAAGGAGGTAATTTTAATACTTCACAGTCATCAAAAGGGCATCATCTGATTATTCCAGAGAGCAAGTTAGTGAGCACTGAGTTATGCCTGCCAACTCCAGGGGCTGTGGTACTCTACAGCCTCTCCGGTCGGTGCAGCAGCCTGTGGTGAGCCACTGCCATTAACATGGAACAGATCCTGGAGACAAAAGGATGAGATCCATCCATGTAGAAAGTATCTTCATCAGTGACTGGTTGTCTTATGGGCCTTTTTTGTCCTCCAACTGCTTTATTATAGAAGTATATAATTTTCTCCCATTTTTATTTTGGAAAATTTCAAGTAGTATAGTGAACATACATACACCCTTTATCTAGATTGACTTATTGTTGACATTTTGCTATATATGCTTTATAAACAGTTTTTCTCAAGTCATTTGAAATATGCATCATGACATTTTACCCCTCAGTACCTCGACATGTGTCCCCTAAAAAGAGACATACTTCTGCATAACCACAATATCATTATTATGCCACAGAAACTGAAGAGAAGAATATTATTGCCTAACATGCATTTCGTATTAAAATTTCCCCCAAAGTACCATTTAGCCTCCCCCGCCCCAATCTAGGATCAATCAAGAAACCTATATTAAAAAATAAAATAGTCCTGCATCACATTTAATTAGAAATAATAGTTTTTTAGTTGAAGTACAGCTGACACAGTATTATATTAGTTTCAGGTATATAACATAGCAATTATACATATGTACACATTACTATAAAAGTACATATTAAATACAGGAAGAATGAGGAAAAACATCATCCCCAATCCTAATACCCAGAGATAACCCCTTAACATTTTGATATATGTCATTAGGCTTTTTTCTGTGCATGTGCTTTTCTTTCACATAGATCCCAAGAAGTGTTTAAAAAAAAAAAACAAAAAAACTTAAGCCTAAAATTTTAAGTGTGGCCTTTTGCTGGAATGGACTAATGGTTGATACCAATTTCTCCCTTCTCTGGAACTGTATCATAAGAGGCAAAAAGTGATGGAATTGAAAATAAACATAATGGAATCAGCCAAAAGTTGGTTCTTTGAAAGACGTAAGTTAGAAAAATACTTGGCAAGATTAATCATGATGAAAAGCACAGATAAGTGATACTAGGAATGAAGAGGAATTTATTAACTACAGATGGTACAGATTTTTCAGAGGCCTATCACGATCAGTTTTATTTGTCAATTGGCTTAACCACAGTTGCCAGTTATTCAATGAAACACTAACCTATGTTAGTATATTAGTATAACCTATGAGAGTATATTATAGATTATATTAAATTCCATAATATGGTGACTTGAAGTAAGATGATCCAAGATAATATGGGCGGGCTTGATTCAATCATTTGAAAGACTAAAAAGCAGAACTGAGGCTTCCCTGAAGGAGAAGTTATACCTGTAGACAGCAGTTTCGGCTCAAGCCAGATTTCTTGCCTGCCCTTCCTGGAGGTCTACCCTGTGGATCTGGGGTTTCACACTTTGTCTTCCAGCCTCCACAATGTGTGAATGAATTCCTTGCAATAAATCTTTTAATTTCTCCTGCTGCTTCTATTTCTCTGGTTGAACACTGACTAATTCAAGACTATTCTAAATAACTTTATGACAATAAATTGGAAAATTTTGATGAAATGAATACCTACAAAAGCGGAGCTTATTAAAACTGACTCAAGACATCAAAAGTCTAAAATACTTAAGAATAAATTTAACAAATAAGTGCAAAACTTATACTCTAACCTACAAAACATTATTGAAAGACATAAGAGAAGACCTAAATAAATGCAAAGACCTCCTGTGTTTATGGGCCAAAAGATTTAACATTGCATTATTAAAATAGCAATACTCCCAAAATGATCTACAGATTCAATGCTTTCCTTATCAAAATTCCAGCTGGCTTTTTTTTGCAGAAAATGACCAGCTGATCCTAAAATTCATATGGAAATTCAAGGAGCCCAAAATAGCCAAAATAATTTTGGGGAAAAAAAAGAAAAAAGTTAGAGGATTCACACTTCACAATTTCAAAATAATACAAAGCTACAACATTCAAGACAGTGTGGTCCTGGCATAAGAATAGACCTATAGATCAATGCAATGGAATTGAGGGTCTAGAAAATAAACTCTCACATTTATAGTCAATTGATTTTTTACAAGATTGCCAGGACAATTCAATGGGAAAAGGATAGTCTTTTCCATAAATGATGCTAGGACAATTGGATGAAATTGAAAAGAACGAAATTGAACCCCTATTTCACACCATATAAAAAAATTAATTCCAGGGGCACCTGGGTGGCTCAGTCAGTTGAGCATCTAACTTTGGCTCAGGTCATGACCTTGTGGTTTGTGGGTTCAGGCCCTGTGTCAGGCTCTCTGTCAGCTCGAAGCCCACTTCAGATACTCTGTCCCCCTTTCTCTGTCCTCTCTCACTTGCTTTCTCTCTTAAAGATAAATAACCATTAAAAAGAATTAATTCCAGGGCACCTGAGTGGCTCAACTGGTTAAGCATCCACCTCTGGTTTTCAGCCCAGGTCATGATCTCATGGTTGTGAGATCGAGCCCCACGTCAGGCTGAGCATGGAACTTGCTTGGGATTCTCTCTCTCCCCCTCTCTCTGCCCCTCCCTACGTCTCAAAATAAATAAACTTAAAAAAAATTTAATTCCAAATGGATCAAGACCTAAATGTAAGAGCTAAAAATTATAAAATTCTTAGAAGGAAACAAGTGTAAATCTTTGTGACCTTGGATTAAACAATGATTTCTTAGATATAAACCAGGAACACAAGCAACAACAGAAATATGTGGGCGGGGGGGGGGTGAAATGGGTGATGGGGATTAAGCAGTGCACTTGTGATGAGCACTGGATGATGTGTGGAAGTGTTGAATCACTATATTGTACACCTGAAACGAATATAACACTGTATGTTAACTAACTGGAATTTGAATATAAGGAAACAAGCAAACAAAAATAGACGAAGGCAACATCATCAAAATTAAAAACTGCTTCAAAAACACTTATCAAGAACGTGAAAAAAAGCCACAGAACGGGAATTTTTTTTTGCAAATCATATCTGCTAAGGGACTTGCATCTAGAATACATAAACAAGTCTGGGATGTGTCAGTGACTTGGTTAAGCGTCTGACTTCTGCTCAGGTCATGATCTTCCAATTCGTGGGTTCAAGCCCTGCGTCGGCTCTATGCTGACAGCTCAGAGCCTGGAACCTGCTTTAGACTTTGTTTCTCCCTTTCTCTCTGCCCCTCCCCAGTTTATGCGTGCTCTCTCTCTCTCAAATAAACATTTAAAAAAATGAGAATGTGTAAACAACTCTTAAAACTCAATAATTAAAGGACAACCCAATTTAAAAATGGTCAAAGGACTTGAACAGACATTTCTTTAAAGACAGTACACAAATGACCTATAACACATGAAAAGGTGCTCAATGTCTTTTGCCATCAGGAAAATGAAAAAACTACAGAGAGATACCACTTCACCCCCAACTAAGATGGCTATATATAATGAAAAAGATGTACAATAACAAGTGTCGGTGAGGAGGATGTGGGGAAATTGGAACCCTCAGATAGTGGAACATAGGAACATATAATGGTAGTTTGGCAGTTCAGTCAGCTGAGTGTTTGACTCTTGATTTAGGCTCAGGTCATGATCCCAGTGTTGTGGGATCAAGCCCCATGTCAGGCTCTGTGCTGAGCTTGGAGTCTGCTTGGGATTCTCTCTCTGCCCCACTCCTGCTCGCTCACTCTCTCTCAAATTACATTTAAAAAAATTTTTTTAATGTTTATTTATTTTTGAGACACCAAGTGCAAGCAGGGGAGGGGCAGAGAGAGGGAGACAGAGAATCCAAAGTAGGTTCCAGGCTCTGAGTTGTCAGCACAGAGCACAACACAGGGCTTGAACCCACAAACCGTGAGATCATGACCTGAGCCAAAGCCGGACACTTAACAGACTGAGCCACCCACGTGCCCCTCTCTCTCTAAAATTATAAACAAACAAACATAGAGTTATGACCCAGCATTTCCACAACTAGGTATAAGTCCCAAGAGTAATGAAAACATATGTCCACACAAAAACTTGTACATAAATGCTCAGAGCACTATTACTTACAACAGCCAAAAAGTAAAAACATCTCAAATGTCCATCAAGTGATGCATGGACAAACCAAAGGTGGTATATCCATACAATGAAAATTTTGGCAATAAAAAAAATGGAGTACTGCTACATGTTGCAACATGGATGAAACATGAAAATATTATAAGAAGCCAGTCACAAAAGACCATATACTATATGATTCCATTTATATGAAATGTGCAGAATAGGCACTTTCTCTCTATGGAGAGAAAGTGTTTGGGTGGTTGCCTCGGGTTGGGGACTAAGAGGAAAGGGTAAGTGGCTGCTAATGGTTGCAGGGTTTCTTTTTGGAGTGATGAAAATGTTCTGGAATTGGATAGTGGCAGTGTTTGTAAAACTCTGATTTACTAGAAACCACTGAATTGTATGGCATGTCTCTATGAAGTTGTTATTTTAAAAAAACTGATTTGAAGAAAAGAATATCTGAATAGTCTGTAACCAATTTTAGAAATTTAGGCTATATTTGGGGCGCCTGGGTGGCTCAGTTGGTTTAGCATCCAAGTCTTGATTTCGGCTTAGGTCACGATCTCACCATTTGTGGGTTCAAGACCCATATCAGGCTCTGTGCTGACAGTGTGGAACCTGCTTGGGATTCTCTCTCTCTCTCTCTCTCTCTCTCTCTCTCTCTCTGCCCTTCCCCTGCTTGCACATGCTTTCTCTCTCTCAAAATATTTAAAAATTCTTCTTATAAAGAAACTACCAGGCTAGATGAATTTAGAAACAAGTTCTATTAACAGTCAAGCAAAAATTCCAATCTTATAGAAATTATTGAATATAGCAGCTGTCATAATCTTAATATCAAAATCTGACAAAGTTAGTTCTAGAAGGCAAATCATAAACCAAATCTCACTGATGAACATGGATGAAAACTCCTAAAAATTTTAGTAGGCCAGATCCCATAGTGTATAAAAAAAAGATACAATTTAGTTATCCTATTGACTTAATCCTAAGAATATAGCATTGATTTAACATTAGAAAGTTAGTTAAAGCTGATTAAAGGGCAAAAATTGCATAAAAGCATGTATCTTATTTACAGGGATTTGTGCCATTCTGGTTTTTTCTGTCACTTTATGGAATTAACTCTGTATGTCAGTGAACCACGTTACCCAAGGGCTCATAAACACAGTAAAGTATTTTGATGAGGAGGATAATAAAATAAGTATAGCGTTAAACTACTAGAAAACTCATTAAGAAAGGAATAATGCTATTGTTCTTTTAATTATAAATTGTATTTCATTTAACAGATCTCTGTTTTCTGTTTTCTCCTGGTATATTTCTGTGTTGGAATTCATGTGTTTCTACTGTAACTGCATATTTGTTAATCTCACTAAGAGACCCAGGTTTTCGAGGGCAGGAACCATGTTGGTAGATGGTTAGCATAGTCGACACAGTGCAAGCATTGGAGCCTGATAGGTTTAGGGTTTCTGTCCTGCCTCTACTTCCTCTACTGGAGCTACATGGCTCTGGGAACCACTTAACCTCTCTGACTTTCTTTTCCCTCTGGTCCTTGTAATAAAAATGACAGTAATTTTCTACTCAGACCTCCTTAGTTTCAGAAAACCTGCACAGGCCAGATCCCCAGAACAGACACCTACCCCATACCACTTGCCTGCACTTCCCCAGGCCACAGCTGCACTGGAGATGCACAACTGCCCCAATATTCAGGGACCCAATCTCTCTCCCAGAAACATGGAATTTGGACACAGAAGCAGAACCAGTTAACCCGAGGAAGTGAGCTTCATAGGCACGTAGAAGTGAGTGCCATAACCACAGCAGAGGGAAACTAAGGTTGTGGGGAAGCAGAGAAATGAGTGGGCAGAAGACGCCCATCTAGTGAAAGTGGAAAAGTTGGGGGAAGATGTTAAAACAAACAGAAAAATTGCCATGTCCACATTATCTCAGCTGCTTTTGTGGCTCTGATAACAAAAACCCTAGAGAAAGAAGGATGAAGAGCTGGCACTTTAATTTTTAAAGAAGAGTGTGAAGCAGATTAATGGCAAATAAAAAGTTTTGTCTAGGGTTGGAACCTGCCCCCACCCCCACCCCCAAGAGTGTTCCTTGAAGACAGCTGGATTGGAATTGATATAGATGGTTTTTCTAAAGAGGGAGGAGTATCAGTGTGGTTCAATGAGATAGAGACTCTTCATGACATCATTTCTCCCTCAAATTAAACACTATATCAGCTGATTAAAAATAGTTACTGGGTGTATCTAGAATATATATGTAAAGAACTCTTAAAACTCAGCATTAAAAATAAAACATACAGTCCAACCAGAAAATGAGCAAAAGACATAAATGCACTTCACTAAGAGGATATACAGATGGCAAATAAACACATAAAAAGATGTGCAATATCATTAGCCATTAGAGAAATTCAAATTAAGACTACAACGAGATACACTACGTATCAGAGCAGCTAAAATGCACAATAGTGACAATACCAAACGTAGGTGAGGATGCAGAGAAACGGGCTCACTCATATTGCTGTGGGAATGTAAAATGGTACCACCACTCTAGAAAATAATTTGGCAATTTCTTTCAAAACTAAAATGAACTTACTATATGACCAGCAATTGCCCTCTTAGGCACTTTACCCAGAGAAATGAAAATTTACTTCACACGGGAACTTGTACATCTCTGTTCATAGCAGCTTTATTCTTAATAGCCTCACACTAGAAACTACCCAAATGTCCCTGAATAGCTAACTGGTAAAAACAAACTATGGTACGTTCATCCCATGGTACACAATTCAGCAACAAAAAGGAATAAAATATTGATACATACAACAGTTTGTATTAATCTCAAGGAAATCATGCTAAGAAAAGCCAGCCTGAAAGGATATTTTGTTTCCATTGCACTATATGATTGTGGTTATATAATATTCATAAAATAATATACAGTTGGAGAACAGATGAGCGGTTGCTAGAGTTAAAGATGGGGAGGAGAGGGATATGGCTATACAGGAGTGACAAGAGCAAGTCCTGTGGTGATGGTACAGTTGAATATCTTGATCATGGGGGTGGTTTCACAAGGCTTTACATGTGTTAAAGTTGCACTGAGTTATACACACACACACATACACAAATAAATCTGTACTGGTAAAATCTGAATAAATTGTATGAATTGTTCCAATGTCAACTTCTTGGTTTTGATACTCTACTATAGTTGTTTAAGGAGTTAACATTGGAGGAAGCTGGGGGAAAATAGCTGAGGATGTCCTACGATTGACAATGACATTTGTAGCTAATGGGAAAAAATTTATATTCCTGACTCCCAATAGGGTTGTACGCCCTTCAAAACCAGACCTGTTCTGTGTATCTTCAGAGCCTGGCACAGTGCCTCTCCTAAACAGTATGTTTTCCTCATTGACACTGATAAAGGATTCTGAGCCCACAACTGGGTAATCTGAGTAATCTTTGTCAATATACCAAGAACAATATTTATTACCATTTTATTTTTATTTATTTTTTTAATGTTTATTTTTGAGAGAGAGAAAGAGAGAGAGAGAGACAGAGCGTGAGTGTTGGAAGGGCAGAGAGAGAGGGAGACAGAATCCAAAGCAGACTCCAGGCTCCAGGCTGTCAGCACAGAGCCCAACGTGGGGCTCGAACCCATAAACCACAAGATCATGACCTGAGCCGAAGCCAGACACTCAACCGGCTGAGCCACCCAGGTGCCCCATTATCATTTTAAAGTCATTTTATGATTAATTTGTAGAAATATACAGGGATAGTAAGAAAAAAAAACTTTATTAGAAAAGTTAACAAGAATTTATACATAACAGGGGCACCTGGGTGGCTCAGTCAGTTTAAGCTTCCTACTCCAGCTCAGGTCATGATCTCGCAGTTCTTGGGTTCAGTCCTGCATTGGGCTCTGTGCTGACAGCTCAGAGCCTGGAGTCTGCCTCAGATTCTATGACTCCCTCTCTCTCTCTGCTTCTCCACTCACACTCTGTCTCTGCTGTCAAAAAATAAGTGAACGTTAAAAAAAATTTTTTTTAATTAAAAAGAAAAAGAATTTATACACAACAAACCACTCAAATAAATACTGGTGTACAAACAATAAGAGAGATATAAAGAATACTATCATACATCCTTTTAGCAAAACGAGATAGTCTAGGTTCTTGTCACAAAATATTGTATAATAATAACATGCTTCTTGTCGAATGAATGATTAACTGGATGAAAATAGCATATTTCCTTCTCTGTCCTTAGAAATATATAGGTCATTTATTGATTTTTGAGTTTGAGAAAATTCATCTGAAACATCATCATCTGAAAACTCATCTGAGATTTCATTTATATGATCAATTCCACCATCATTACAGTCTAGAGTGCTGCTATCTGTGTCTTTGCATTTATCTTCTGATTCATCTAATAATTTTGAAACATTTCCCCTTGTCAATTCCTTTTCCTTTGCTACTATGGATGGAAAATGAAAAATTCTGAAATCTCAACTTGTTCTCTGAAATGTTAAAGCAAACTATAAAATGGTTCCTCCAGTCTTCTTTTATTCCTTCTTGAAAACTGATCCAATACTTTGGGCAATGCAGTAAGAAAACCAAAGGATAGGGGCGCCTGGGTGGCGCAGTCGGTTAAGCGTCCGACTTCAGCCAGGTCACGATCTCGCGGTCCGTGAGTTCGAGCCCTGCGTCAGGCTCTGGGCTGATGGCTCGGAGCCTGGAGCCTGTTTCCGATTCTGTGTCTCCCTCTCTCTCTGCCCCTCCCCCGTTCATGCTCTGTCTCTCTCTGTCCCAAAAATAAATAAAAAAAAAAAAAAAAAAAAAAAACGTTGAGAAAACCAAAGGATAGGGGCACCTGGGTGGCTCAGTGGCTTAGTTGTCCAACACATGATCTTGGCTCAGGTCACGATCTCACAGTTTGTGAGATCAAGCCCTCAGACGGGCTCTGTACTGACAGCGCATGTTTGGGATTCTGTCTGTCTCTCTCTCTCTGCTCCTCCCCCATTCGTGGCGCACGCACACACATTCTCTCACTCAAATAAATAAACATTAAAAAAAAAAAAAGAAAACTGAAGGATAACATTACAATGGCATCAGCCTTTTAGGTGAATCTATCATTTTTCCATTTTCTTAAAATTTAATTGCTTTTTAAAATATAGTGAGGGGGCGCCTGGGTGGCTCAGTGGGTTAAGTGTCCAATTCTTGATTCAGCTCAGGTCGTGATCTCACGGTTCGTGGGTTCGAGCCCTGCATCTGGCTCTGTGCTGGCAGTGCAGAGCCTGCTTGGGATTCTCTGTCTTCCTCTCTCTCTGCCCCTCTCCTGCTCATGAATGGGCTCTCTCTCTCTCTGTCAAAATAAATAAACTTCTAAAAAAATACAGCTAAGAAAAATTGAAGAGTATGAGAAAAGAATTTCCTAAATGATGAAATGGCAAAACATAAAGAAAAATCAGATCAATAAGATCCCCTAATGTAACTTAAATTTACAAAAGTGTCAGTGAACCCATATGGTAATCACCAAAACAGAATGAGTTTTATTCTGTTTCTTTTTAAATTAAATTTCTCTTTGTTCTTTGGAAGACCCCTAAGAAAGAATTAAAGTCATGGAATATTACTTCTTACAAATAGAACTGCATTAAAAAGAAAATAAAAATTAATACAAGGTCCAACTGAGCCTGATGGCATCCCACAGGTTAATGATGAATTGTCGCTAATGTGTTTGGGATAGCAGAGACAGACACTGTTGATTGCCCACCTAACAGTCATCCCCCGCTTTTTACTTAGCTTAATGGAACCCTCATTTTGTTTTGTAATGGCAACAGGGTAACTGACACAAGCCATTCTTCTTTACTGGTCATTGGGTAGTTGGTCTGAGGGTGTTCTGGCCGATGAAATAAGAAGAAATCTGAGGTGGGGGAGAGGGGCGTGTACCTAGAAAGCTTTCCTTGCTGACAAAGAACAAGTCCTCCCTTTTCCTGCTGTGTTTGAACACATTAATGTTTGGAGCTACAGCGGCCATCTGAATCAGGGTGGAGACACTAACAACATGCTAAGAATGACTAAGGAGAAAGTTGGGAAGAGCCTGAGTCATTGATGACATAGTGAGTCCCTGAGCCATGCCTACCATGCCATCTCCAGACTTGTGGTTAAGTGAAACAATAAGTGTCTGCACTGTGTAAGCCCGTGGTTCTCAACCTTGGCTGTTCATGAGACTCACCCTCAATGCCTAGGTCACATCCCAGACCAATGAGATCAGACCTTGCCTGGTGGAAGCCAGGTTTCCCAGGTAATTCCAATGTGCAGCCAATTTTGAAAGACACTACTTCAAGCTACTTTAGTAGGGTATTCAGTTTCTGGCAGGAAAAAAAAAAATCTACGTGGTACAGTTTCTGATTGAAAACATCTATTTTCAGCCAGATAAAACTCAGATCCCCAAAATGGTGAAAAGATCAGAACCAGTTTGTTTTCTCATCAGCTTTGGTTCATCCATCTGTGAAACATTCATAACATTGCAGTTAATTTCCACAAATACTTGGATGACGGGCTGGGACAAATGTACAGTCGCAGTAGTGACGCTAAAAATAAAAATACACCCAGAACAACAAAGAAACATGGTTTTGCATGTCTCTGCTAAGCTGTTCCATTCCCTTTGTTTTTATTGTAATTTCTGGCAGAATGGTGGCCACCAGTCTTACAGGCAGCAGAGTCTCTCAGTTTTCCAGGTGTAAAGTAATCAACCAGAGGGCATCAGGAGACTCCTGCGTGAGAAATTGTTCCACTAAGATCATAAACATCTGTCATCCCCTCTCACATCTGTGCTCTCGTTGAGAGGATGGCTGAAAACCACAAGCAAGCAAACAAAACAAAAACAGCACATGGCAAAATTTTCTATTACTCTAGCGTTTTAAGACCTATGTCTGAAGGCTGTCAAAATGCTGAATTACCAACCACACAACTTTTTTCCTTTGTCTCTAGAGATCCTATGAAATATGGAAAAGAAATGAAAATAAAAAGCAAATAAATTGGGGCGCCTGGGCGGCTCAGTCGGTTAAGCATCCAACTTTGGCTCAGGTCATGAATTTTACAGTTCCTGAGTTCGAGCCCTGCGTCAGGCTTTGTGCTGACAGCTTGGAGCCTGGATCCGGCTTCAGATTCTGTGTCTCCCTTGCTCTCTGCCCCTCCCCCACTCTCTCTCTGTCTCTCAAAAATAAATAAACATTAAAACATTTTTTTAAAACAGTAAATAAATCGACAAAATCAATGGGTGCCTGGATGGCTCAGTTGGTTTAAGTATATGACTCGATTTTGGCTTGGGTCATGATCTCACAGTTCGTGAGTTTGAGGCCCAAGTCTGGCTCTGCCCTAACAGTGCAGAGCCTGCTTGAGATTCTCTCGTACTCTCTCTCTCAAAATAAATAATAAACTTAAAAAGAATCAATGATGAAGTGAAAAGGGTGGGGAACATCCATGCATAATTGAATATATTTAGGAAGACAGAAAACGGGGGGATGCCCAATGAATCAGCAAGTGCAAGAAACTATAGTCTAGACCCGTTCTTTTCTCAATCTGCCTAGGAGTCACTAAGAGATCTTGTTAAACTGCAGGTGACAAAGTTCCGCATCTCTAACAAGCTCCCAGGTGATGTCACTGAGACTGTTCTGGTTCGTGGACCACATGTTGAGGGAGGGAGAATACATAAGGAGAACGCATAAGGAGAACAGAATACTGTTCAGGAGAGGGACAGCCTGCCCCATGGAACCTGAGAGAGGCAGGAATGAGACGTGGGGCTGGAGCCAAGGAGATTAAGTGCAAGTCTGTATTTCAAGGGTTGAACACCCATTACCACGGGGATCAGACGAGTAAAGGAAATAAATGGAAGAAAGCTGGGCTGCTGCACATTACTGCAGAATCAGAGTCCAGTTACCCAATCTGGTAATTTTTCAATAGAAGAGAGAAATCTAGAGTTTATGTGAATTCTACTGAATTTGTTTCATTCTTGGCAACCAATTGAAAGGAAAGGCTGCTCTAAAGAAAGTAAGCAAATTTTTATGGAGAACCAGAGCCAGCACATTCTGGCATTTAGGGGGTTCCTGCGTGCTCACAAGCCTGAGAAAGGAGGAGTAAGCCAAAGAGACAAAATCAGATGCCCAGACAATGACTGACCTGGTAGTAGTGAGAAGTTGGAAAAACATGAAGATTCGATTAAGGGATTTAGTGGAGGTGAAAGGTTAGAATCCCTATCTCAGTTTGACATGGAGAATATTCTCCACTAAGTGACAGGTGGTCATGAGCCCGGCCCTGTGGAAAAGAACTCCCAACATGCTACTTGATCTGCAGTGACTCATGTTTACATCATCATGGAAATGTAAATTCTTATTAGTTTTCCATCTTGTAAGATGAACTTAGACAAATTATGGACATTTGAGTGGTGGTTTTAAAACAGGATGACAATGTTATAAATTGACAATGTAAAAAAAGGGGGCAGCCTTTAGATGAAGGGATGAGGGTAAGGAATTAGAATATTAATATCCTTTACCTACAAAGTGGCAGACCAGTTGTCTTTCTATGGTGGCTGGAACACAAGTGGAGACTTAGCATGTTTGTTGAGGATACAGAGTTGACCAGCAGAAAAACAAGAATAGTTATATCTCTATGGGAGAGAGGGAGTAAATGGGCTAAATTGTTTTTCATGGTAGGAAGTTAAAACAAAATGTCTTGAGTTGATCAGTAAGAAATAGCAGTAGAAGTGTATTATTTAGAGATGTGTAGGTTTCAGGAGAACCCAAGGCAAAAGGGATTGGTTAAAATATTGCCTCTAAGGAGCAGAGCTGAGGGTAGAACTATAGCTTTGCATGGGGCGCCTGGGTAACTCAGTTGGTTGAGCATCTGACTCTTGGTTTTGGCTCAGGTCATGATCTCATGGTTTGTGGGTTCAAGCCCCATGCTGACAGAGCCTGCTTGGGATTCTCTCTCTCTCCCTCTCTGTCCATCCCTCCCCCACTCACTCTGTCTCTGTCTCTGTCTCTCTCAAAAAAAAAATAAACTTAAAAAAATAAAAAATAAAAAAAAAGACCTATGGCTTTCCATTATAAAGTCATCTTTTCTATTTAATTTTTTGGCCATATGTGTTCATCGCTTTGACAAACCATAAATGCGTGTGTCTGTGTCTGTGTATACATATGTATACATATAAAAGCATATGCTGAGGTATAAATTATAGGAAACAAGTACTAGTTCACATGAAGGAAATGATTATAAATAAAATACATTGAGAGGCACTTGGCTGGCTCAGTCTAGAGCATGTGACTCTTGATCTCCAGGTCATGAGTTTGTGACCCACATTGAGCAGAAAGCTTGCTTAAAAAAAAAAAAAGAGAAAGAAAATACATTGAGCTCAGTTTTCAGTGACTTGAAACAGTGAGAGAGATATGATGAAGCAAGCATGATAAATGTTAACATTTAGGGATCTCAGGGGGCCTGGTTGACTTCAGTCAGTTAAACCTCCCAACTCTTGATTTCGGCTCAGGTCATAATCTCACGGTTCATGGGTTTGAGCCCCACGTTGGGCTCCAGACTGACAGCCTGCTTGGGATTCTTTCTCCCTCCCTTTCTGCCCCTACCCTGCTCGCACGCATGTCCTCTCTCTCTCAAAATAAATAAATAAACTTAAAAATGTTTTTTAGAGATTTCATAGAAGGGTTTATGGGAATTTTTTGTGCTCGTTTTGCAAATTGTCTTTAAAATTATTTCCAAATAATTTTTTTTAATTTGAAAATATTGTAGTTTTTCTTCCTCTTCCCCATACAAGGCATTTTAGAATCTTTGAAAAATATCTTATAGTAAATTTCAAATGTGGACTCCATTATAAAATTTTGCTTAGAATACCATCTAGACATTTGAAGACTAAAGAAAAATAACATGTCCTGCCCTTTGCAGGAGAGCAATCTTGTGTTGTCTGGTGGAGTTTCTGAGATTTGCTTTGACAACTGAAAGGAGCTTGGCCTAGCTTGCCTGGAGGCACTGAGCTGACCAGTGCAGAGAGCCGCTGTGTGGCTTTGTCGTGGTCTGAGACCAGACCAAAGAGGGAGCCTGGCAGTGCCTGACAAAGACAAGTGCGGCACTGCTGGATGAGGAGTTAACATTTTCCATTTACTCTGTGACATATTTCTCTAGGCTGTCCCCTACGCTTTGGGCAAGGTCATAACCTAATTTAATATCTGTTAATAAAAGCCCAACAGTTCCTGGGGTGCCCGGGTGGCTCAGTTGGTTCAGCGTCTGACTTTGGCTCAGGTCATGATCTCAAGGTTCCTGAATTCCAGCCCCGCATTGGGCTGTCTGCTCTCAGCACAGAGCTTGCTTTGGATCCTTTGTCTCCCTCTCTCTCTTCCCCTCCCCAGCTTGTTCTCTGTTGCTCTCTCTCTCAAAATAAATAAACTTAAAAAACAAAAAAAGTCCAACAGTTCCTTTTCCATTTACTTTGACTGGAAATGAATCTTTTAACAAATACACACTTCATTTATCAGTAGCATTTATGATCGCTTGGCATATGAAAGGAATTGATTTCACATGTTCTTGAACTGGGTTCTATTATCATCCCCATTTTACAGACAAAAGGGCTGAGTTTAGAGGATAAATAACTTATGCAAGGACACAGCACTTGTAATATTCCTGCACTTCAGATTTTTCTAAGTACAGAATAAGGAAAAGTACCTTGAAAGTAAAGAGTAATTTGTTTATCTATGCCTGGTACAAATTTAGGACCCTGGCAAAGGTCATCTGAGAATGATTGTTCTTGAGTGATAGTCAGTAACAGTGAATTCTATTGGTTTTTTTTCCCTAATGTTTACTTTTTGAGAGAGAGAAAGTGTGAGCAGGGGAGGGGCAGAGAGAGAGGCAAAGAGAGGGAAACAGGATCTAAAGTGGGTTCCATGCTGATAGTAGAGAGGACAGTGCGGGGCTCAAACTCATAACCTGAGCTGAAGTCAGACACTTAACTGACTGAGCCACCCAGGCGCCTCTGAACTCTATTGTTAATAAAAGATTTATCAAATTAACTGGATAGTAAGCTACTTTCCTTTTTTTTTTTTTTTTTGTAAGCTACTTGTTTTTAAAGCATCTATAAAAATTTTGTTGTAACATGGAAAAATTCATGTAATACAGAGGTGAAAGAAAAAAGCAGGTTGCCAATGGAATATAACAATGTGAAATAAAAATAACTTCGTATGCAGGAAATTAAAAATATTAAAAAGAAATACAGCAAATCGATGACAATTGTGTTGAGATTATAGGGGATTTTAGCCCTATCAAAAATAATTATCATTATTTTTCAAATCAAAAAAACTGCACATTATTTAAAAATATTAATTTGCTTAGCAATCACAAAAAACCACTTTAGTGAATATCAAAGTAAACATCTTGCCTACAGGAATTCAAACAACATAAAGTTTAAAAAATTTGATTTGGAAGGAATAAAGGGAAATTAAAGTGAAGGATATTTACACTTAAAACCTGGAAATTTTATATACTATTTGCTAAATGGTTTGGCAATATCTTGACTGTTGTTTTGCCTTCAAGGTACTTGCCAGCCTGCTCCCAGTGGAAAGAGAGAAAATGTCAAGGTAGCCTCTTGTGCAGGAAAATCAGATTATTTCCTGGGTGTCTCTTGATCATCAATAGTTGTTGAAACTCCTGCCTTTCCTTCCAGTCAGAAAACCCTGGGAATAAGTCTGTCCTGCTTTGTTTGTATGGCACAAAAATACCTGCCAAACTTCCTTCAAAGAGACTATGGTGGCCTCGGCTATGACTGCTCAGTATCATAAAATCCCAAGAGAAAGACAGTGTATAAACACAACATTAACTCATTTCCCTTGAGTAGGCATAATCCTAATATTCATGGAAGGTTGCAAAGAGCCACTTGATGCAGAAGCCAGGTGATCACAAATGACAAAGGAAATTCACCTGAATTGGTTCAAGATGTGTGTTGCTGGGAAACTATGTCCAGGGGCAAATAATTGTATTGATTCTTGGAAAATGGTGACACTGTGTAAGTGAACAGACAGGTGCAGCAACACAAACACCAGTTAGGCTTTTTGTTCTTAGATGAAAGGCTTGCTCTTATTTTGTTTAAAGCTAATGGAAGATTTTATGGAAGAAAAAGAATAAAGAATTATTTGCTATAATCATTATAACAATTATTAACACGGTCTTTTCCATTCATTATTTTCATAACAGCTTTTCCCTTTTTGCAAATGAGGAAAATGCAGCCCAGAGAGGTTAAGTATTTTCTCAAGGTCACACGGTATAGAGAAGAGTTAAGATTTGGAATCTAGGTCTGTCAGACTTTGGCATGGACTCTTCTACCCATAGCTGCCAAATGATCATTTCCTTGTGGTCAGAGGAAAATATTAAAATAATAAGAATCTTCTCTGTGGGCCCAAATGATGTTGGGCATGGCTTTAGATTCTGTTTGTGGGAATTGGATATATGTTTGCCAGTGAAAAAATTTTCTGATATTTTCCTAATACACACTAGGGGAAGATAAATAATTGAGAACCGTTTAACTTGCATGTCATTAGAGTTACACTCACCATACAGATGCCAACATTCTTTTTTTTTTTATGTTTTTTTTTTCAGTATATGAAATTTATTGTCAAATTGGTTTCCATACAACACCCAGTGCTCATCCCAAAAGGTGCCCTCCTCACTACCCATCACCCACCCTCCCCTCCCTCCCACCCCCCATCAACCCTCAGTTTGTTCTCAGTTTTTAAGAGTCTCTTATGCTTTGATGCCAACATTCTTAATTGCTTCTTTGCAGGGTATCATAGAAAGATATGCAGATACCTGAGGTGGGTTACATTCTTTTGATAAAGTCAGACAGGGTTGTGAAGGGAAGGTGGGATGAGAAAACTGCCACAGACAGATCACTTCCCTATAGTGATATCTAAGTACTGGTGGACATCAATAATACGGAAATTGCTGTGCATCCCACTGGAATTTGGTCTTAGGGCTAGGCGACAGGTGGAAGACAAATGGTGTGTGAAAGAAAGTGTCCCAGTGATCCTCTAGGCCCTTGGTTGTCAACCCTGGGTCTTCCAAGAGCCATCAGAGTCAGGAGGGAGGCCCTCCATTCTTTTTCTCCTAAGGCAGGAACTACATCCAAAACTGCTGATAACTTGGCCTTCCTTTTTGCCACACGGGGGGTTAAATGGTGAGTTGATCCAGTTGGGGCTTCATGCTACTCACCAGCTGAGCAAATTAGTAACATTCTGTAAGTAAAAACCAGTTTCTGCCTCTGTAAAATGGGAATAACAATCCTTACCTCTGAAGTGCTGCTTCCTGCTAAATTTCTCTGCCTCCTTTCCCCATTAATCACCTCTGTTCATTTATTTAAACTTGGCAACTCATGTTGATCTGTTCTTTTCAACTGATAACATCAATCAGATCCTAATTTTCCCTGGGGTCTGGGCTAAGCCAAATAAGTGAACTTCCAGATCTTGTTTAAACATATGTTTTTGCTCCTCTATTACTGTTTTTTTTTTTTTTTTTTTTTTTTTTTTTGGTCAATAGTTAATGTTTTAGTTTAATTCTGACACACTAAAAGGTATCAGTCTGGGAAACGTGGATTGTGGGGTAGGGGCAAGAGGGCAGTTAGGAGTCAAGGGGTAGTATATATTTGGGTTATTATTTCCTACTCCGGTTTATGGAGTCCTCCCATTGCTGACATCTAAATAAATGCAGACTCAAATCAATAAAATCCTGTATCCAAACTGTTTGGAAAATTGTGATAGTGAAAGAAAATTATGAAAATGAGTATTTCATTTTAAATGCCTTCTCCTGTCAGTATTATAATAAATAGGGCTACTAAATCAAGGCCTGATTAGATCAACCACCTTGATTATATCAAAGCTCATCCCAGTTTTTTGATAGCAAAATTTGCATGTTTAACTAGTGGAAACCGATTTTTCATTTAAAATGGACATAAGCAGGCCTAAATGGTGGATGGATCAGACGAGGAGGGAAGATTTTAGGGCATCTCTAATAGGACATAGGAACTAGGTGAAGTGCTATATAACAATGAAATTGATCCTCTTCAATGATATGAAATGTAGTTTTCCACACCTTCCAGCTACTTCCTTCTCTAATGCTAATAACAGTTTTTCTCAAATTCCCATGTGGGTTGTTAATGACATGTTATGCTTCTGCACAAACTAATCAGAACCTTTAAAATCGGGCTTCATTCTTATTGATTTCTCAATCACATATAATTCAGCAGGTTTTCACATCTAAAATGGACAACAAATAACAACTATCACTCATTGAGTCCCTAGAATCTCTTAGGCACAGTACTAGGACCTTATGTATGTCATTTCTTTCAAATTTAACAAAAGTCAAATATGTTTACATATAGAAAAGTGCCCAGAACATAAATGGAAAGCTCAGTAAAATATCACTGTGCCCTTTCTCAACTAATCTACTTTCATATCATATACATTATATTTTTAAAAATCATTTTATTAGCTTTGCAAGGAGGATACTGTTAGTCCCATTTTCCAGAAGATTAAAATGAAGTACACAGACCTGCCCAAGGTACAGAGCTTCTAGTAAGGGGCTAAATTGGAATTCCACAGGCCTGTCTAAATGCCAAACTGTGTTCTTTCTCTACATCATTGCCAAAATCAGAACGGATGGCTTTCAGAGGCTCTTCACAAAGGATTCCCTGTCCTTTCAATCTCTGCTACTGCTCACAGATTTCCATGTAAAGACTATATCAGCCTAGTGCTCAGTTGTGGCTTTCTCTTTTGGATTGAGGGAGTGTGGTGAGGGGACATGGAGTGTGGGGGAGTTTCTCTGCCTTCTGGTCATTTCTTGATTTCTGTTTGATCCTTATTTAGTTGGATACCATTCTTGGCTTGGCCCAAAAGGGCCTGTTCTCTTCATGGTTTGAATCATATATACGTATGAATATATATATATATTCATACATATATATTTATATATATATATATATATATATATATATATATATATATATATAACTTTATTTTTATTTATTTTGAAAAAGAGAGCATGCATGAGTGCAGGAGGGGCAGAGAGAGAGGGAGAGAGAGAGAATCCCAAGCAGGTTCCACACTGTCAGTACAGAGCCTGATGCAGGACTCAATCCCACGAACCATGAGATCATGACCTGAGCTGAAATCAAGAGTTGGTCACTTAACTGAGTGAGCCCCGAAGCACCCCAGGATACACTGTTTAAACACAGGCTCCTATTATGTTAACATTCTGGAGAGTCTCATTGTTCTTCTAATTAAGCTACATCTCTCAAACTCATCCTCAAATTTTACAACCACCTACTCCTATATAATTCTTTATAGATTTCAATAAGAAGATATCAATATTGATATTGATATTGATATAGATATACACCCGAACACAGTTTAGAAATATATTTCATTTCTTTAAATAATAATTAATATTAGGTATACAACAAAAGTGAGAAGGGCAGATTTTGGCAAGTGGGGAATAAGCCAAGAGAAGAGGAAAGAAACAGGTCAAGTAAACCCAGGGAGTTAAGAGAAGGAAATTGACTTAGCCTTGGAGAGGAAAGTTTATACAACTCTCCTTTTAGATTCTTCCCAACTTTGCAGATATACAGACCTACTTAATGCTATTTCCCAAGGCCCAGGATTTATGGTTGTTGCTGGGATATACTCCTTTTTCCAATGCCACTAAAGACTCTCTCATTTCCCCCCTCACCTTTCAGTACATGGAAGCCGAAGACAGCTCTGTTTAGAGGCTGAAGGTTGGGAGTGGGGGCTTCTTATTCATTGGAAACCGAGGGGTGCTGAGGCTTTCCTGCTCAAAAATACCTCCCTACCAGTCTAAAATTCTAATATTTTTGTCTCTATGTTTCCTCACAAAAATGTAAGTCTGATACCTGAACAGGACTGCAGTTTAACTCACCTGATGGGTATAAACAAACACACACAGCTTTAATATTAATGATCACACTCCTTAGATTTAGAAAAGCCATTTATACTGCACCGATGGAGTATGAAGAAATTGTCAGGGCTTTAGACTGTTAAATTAATTAAACAAGGAGTCCATTAGACTGAGGTAGCTTTAATGCCTTCGTGGCCTGACTAAGCAAACCAAATCCTAAGACTGAAAACTACTCATGGTAAAGAAATCAAAACCTAAGGATAGCAACCAATCACAAACAGCTAACGAGGCTTTCCCAAATAAGGCAACCGCTTAAGCTATAGTCAATCAAATAATTTCCTTGCATTGTTTCCACAACTTCTCTATAAGTTTTTCCCTGACTCCTTTTGGTGGAGCATTTCTAACCACTTCTGGTTTAGTGCTGCCTGACTGGAATCAATTTTTGCTCAAAAACTCTTAAAAATTTAATATGCTTCAGTTTATCTTTTAACAGGATAAACTCAATCCATACATCTTAGGTTAGGAATTTCCTCTGTGGACCAAGCTTTTCCATGGATATTAAGTTATAGAGAACTACAAGAAATAGCTACAAGTTGTTTGAGGAAGCTTTGGGATTTTGAGATAACATACATGTAGAGGGAAAATGTTAGTTTGAGTTAATACAGTATTCTTTTTAGGGGAGAAAAATTGTCTATAATAAGCAAAATATCTTTTGGGAATAGAAAGTACATGATCATCAGGACTTAGCAAGGCTGAAACCTGGAGTATAGATGAACTAATTTACCAAATAAATGGACAGGAATGTAATGGTGGGTAAAAAAGAGCTAATCCTGAGAAGAGGAAAAGTGGTAGGAGAGGGACCCAGCATCTGAAAAGAGATGGGTGAAGTGGGATATGGCCAAAAGTTGTCTGATATTTTTCTATTATCTACAATGAAGTCTGTATATTTTGTAGTATGTCAGAGAATTCTTAGTCAAACTGTCAGAGTAGTGGTGGGTGTTTGACTGCTAATACAGTAATCACTAAAATTTCGACTAGTTACTTATTTCCTTTGTGATTAGGTTTAACTTCATTTAACCCAACCCCCTAAATAGCAATGGTATGAATACACAAAAGATGAGTTTTTTCTTTTGTAAAAGTCCTGAGGTGGATAGTCCAGGACTCCTATGATTGCTCTATAGTAATGATGGGCCAGATTCCTCTTATTTTTCCAATCTGCCATCATTAGTGCACTCATTCTGAAAGTTGCCTCATGGTCCAAGATGGCTGTAAGAGTGCCAGTCAACACCCCGGAATCCCAGGAAAGGAAAGGAGAAATGGCAAAAGGACTCGAATCAACTGTATGTCCCTCTCAATTAGTCTTTGCATCCATCCAACAACTTCTGTTTGCATTTCTTTAACCAGAACAACTATAACATGTTTCTGAGCGGCAGAAAGATTCAGGCAAAAATTTCACAAAATCATGAATAATCAGCATCCGTTTCCAGGGTTGTGTTTTTGTTTTCTTGTTTTGTTTTGTATTGAACTTCTGTTCAGATTACAGTTCCATTATAAAGGAAGGACTACGTAGTAAGAAGCAACTTCTTAGCAATTTCCCTGCTTGGTGAATACCTAACCATCTTTAAGATGCATACTAGGGGCACCTGGGTGGCGCAGTCGGTTAAGCGTCCGACTTCAGCCAGGTCACGATCTCGCGGTCCGTGAGTTCGAGCCCCGCGTCAGGCTCTGGGCTGATGGCTCGGAGCCTGGAGCCTGTTTCCGATTCTGTGTCTCCCTCTCTCTCTGCCCCTCCCCCGTTCATGCTCTGTCTCTCTCTGTCCCAAAAATAAATAAAAAAACGTTGAAAAAAAAATTTTAAGATGCATACTAAATGGCCCCTCCTTTATGAAACCCTTTCCTAACACAACCAGTATTTCAAGTTTTGCTTCCTCTGTACTCCACAAGTATTTCACACTCCCTCTTTAATTGTATTTATTACACTGCATTGTAATTAGATTTACACATCTGTTTCTTTTAGTAGATGAGAAGGTCCTTATCCTATTATTCTCTGTACTTCTCTAACACCTAACATTCTACTTGGTGTATGATGGACAATCAACAAATGTTGGTTGAGAATGAAAGGAAGAAAGAAAGTAGAAAGGTAGTTATAGATAAAAAGTCAGAAGCTCTGGGAAAAGTAACAGAGTAATATATTTTAAGCATAATTAGTGTCACCAACCATTCTGGTTTGCTCAAGAATGAGGGTTTTTCTGTGCTTGCAGTGCTAAAACTCGGGAGATATCAGGCAAACTGGGATGGTTGTCACCTTACACCACACCCCAGTTGTCAAGTCTAGACATTCAAACACTGACTCAAACAAGAAAAAACTTTAAACAGAGTCCCTGACAGCTACAGAAAGGGATCTGGAGGCTCTGAGACTAGAAGTCATCAGGGAGGGGTCTAATTCCAGGAAAGATTCAGAGTTGTTTTTGTTAAAATGTGGAGTTTCTCCTCTGCAATCTAGAGTTATACAACAATGATGTCAGTTAAAGATTGGTGACTCAGATAAATCATGCAAGATACCAACATGATATGACTGACATTTGTATTTCTTTAGGTCTGGCTCTGAAGTCTAAATTGTATATCCCAGTTGTATTAATTATGACATAGGTTCTACTGCTAACAATAGAGGTCCAAAATACCAGTGGCTTAAACAATAGAGGAATTTATTTTTCTCTCAAGTATATGACTGGACTGACAGAGTGGCTCTGCTCCATAGTCACCAAGGCTCCAGGCTCCATCTGTCTGGTGGTTCCACCATCTATAGGAAATTGCTTTGTCTACGTAATCCATTAAGCCCTGATGTTCCTATTCCAGGCTATAAGAAGTGAGATGCAACCTAAAAGTTGCATACATTCCTTTTCTGAACATCCCATTGACTGGAAATCAGTGTCCTCATCTAAGTGTGAGGATGGCTGCAAAGTGTCTTCATTCAGGGTGGCCATGTACCCATATTAATATTAGGATTCTATTACTTTAGAAGAAGGGGAGAATGTAGACAGAAACACCTAGAATTCTCTGCTACACTAGTCATATAGTAATTAGCAAATGTTTATGCCTCACTGTTATAATAAAACAAATTTACAATTTTGTTTTTTGTTTTTTTTTTAAAGCATCAAGTATAAACATTAATCATTTGTATAGAGAGCCTGCCTCCATGGGGGACATGATGCCTGAACCCAAGAACCACCTCCTCACAGGTGGATAGAAGAAGAAATACATAGCATGATCAAGCAAAGACTTTAAAAAGCCCAAATTCATAAGGCAAGAGCAACTAGCACAGAGGCCAAAGGCAAAATGAGAATGATGACAAAGAATGAAGAAAAATCATACTAATGTAACATTAAAGTGTGGTATTCAAGAGCTAACACACTTGGATTAATCCTGGCTCTGCTACTCACGCATTCTAAGTATGTGATCTTGGACAAGATACCTAGCTTACCTGTGCCCTCTGTACATACAAAACTATTATAATAATGGTTTCCACTGACAGAACCAATTTATCAATAATCTTATGTTATGGCATTGTGGTGAAGAATAAATCAGTTACTAAAGTTCTTAGAACAGTGCCTGGCACATGACAGTATTCAAAAAGTGTTTTATTATTGTCTTATGTTTTGGCTAGGGATGGATATCAGAAAGTCCAGTTTGTGTAGGTTATGTATGTATACATGTAGGTAGGTAGGTAGGTAGGCAGATAGGTATTTTTAAAGTAAACTCTATGCCCAATGTGGGGCTCAAACTTATGACGCTGAGATCAAGAGTCACATTCTACCAACTGAGCCAGCCAGGTGCCCCTCCAACCTAGTTATTTATTCAATCTGTAAATTGTTCACTTTCCTGAAGCAAGGATAATAAATTAGCAGATAATAGTAAAACCGACAAAAGCAAGATTCTTATCCTTGCACATTCTGAAGTGAGACAAAAATAGGATGATAAGATTGTTCCATTTAGTTATTCAGCAAATTCCTCTGAAATAGTTTTCATATACCCAGCACCATGCAAAGTACTTGGAGTTGTTCATCTCATTTATGTGCCTTAACTAGAATGGATTCTATAGTGTAAAATGCAAATAAAATATAAAGGATCATTCTTTTTACCCAGTAAGAAGTCTGGAGGTGGCAGAGCTCATCTAGAATGACTTGGCAATACTACCAATGGACAAGATCCCATCTCTCTTCCTAATCTGCCATCATAGTGCTAAATGAGGCACAGCAAGCAAGGTACAGCAGAGCCAGTTTGATCAAATGCCTTGCCAAAACAGGGACCACTATCTTTCCAGCCTCCAACAGGTGGGTCTTTAAAGCCCTCTATCCGAACACTTAGGTTCCCTTCTTACCTGCAGCATTCTGCTTACAGGTACCAAATTTTGTATCAGTTAGGAGTTGTCTGGCTTTTAATGACAGGGACTCAAACACTAGTGGTTTGATAAATCGTTTCACTTTTGTCAAGTAATGAGAAGCCTGGAGGGAGGTGGTCCAGGGCTGGAAAGAAGGCTTTGCTGTGTTATCAGGGACTTAGGATCTTCCTATCCTTCTGCTCAGCCATCCAGAGCATGTGCTTGTGGCCACAAGATGACTGATCCTTTGAGCATGGCCTCAGCACTCCTGGTAAGAGAAAGAATGTGAAGGACACAATGTGCCTATCAGCTGAGCACCTATCCGTATCCTTTGAAAGGCACATATCCTTTGAAGTGCTACCCAGTGACTGATAATTCTTTGGACGGAACTATGCCACAAGACCACTGCAGCTACAGAGAGCTTGGAAAATGTGTGTTTTTAGCCAAGTCCAGGCACATTGTCTCTCTGAACTAAGTTGGAGGTCCTTCAGTAAACAAAGAAGGTGAGAAAAAATATTGGGTAGGCATCTAGCAGTGATTGTCAGAAACCAATGGTCTATCCAGTGCGGGCCTTCATCTCGCTATAAGGCACCTCTCTCATAAGAGATCATGGCTGCCCTCTAGATGAAATCCTGCAAAGGACCAACCACAGTCTTGAAAACATCAGATCATTACAAATTTGAATGTATCTTCCCAAACACCTCTTTTGGTAATAAAGATATTTTCAATTTATATAGGATTCTTTCTCTGGTTATTTAACAAGTTAGTAGGATTTAAAAATGTATTAAAATTGCTTCAGATCCATCACTGTCGCGAATGATGTTAGGAAGTATTTGCCAGGAGCCAAACATTTGAACAGCTTTAACCATGGCATCAGAAAAACTACAATTACATTCAGGAAAGAACTGCTTGATGTGTGACATTAAAATGCAGTTCCCCAGGCAACTGAGAGGGAGATACATTCAGTAACAACAGAGCTTCAATGAACTGCTAAGATCTTACAGAATTTGCAACACCTTTTGTTTATTTTTCATTGACACTTAAATTACCACTTGAAAGCATCCGCTGACTAGAAAACAAATCCTCTACTCTGGATAAACTAGGAATCTTCCAGAAATAAGTAGCACATTAACTGATAGAGGACACTGGGACAAGGGGACATTCCAAGATGGGATGTGCAGCCTTGCCATCAGACGTGGCTGTGTTGGGGATGGCACTCTTTGCAGAGCACTGCCTCATTCTTTCTGTCATACATGAGTTTGCCAGCCTTTCTTGCTGACTCATACCGCTGCACAGTGCCTGGTCAGGAGCTCAATGTATGGGCATTTAACAGGAAATGTTATTCACTGAATAGGTATAATTCTGTACTTCCACGATCAGGGGTTGTGCAAAGTGCATTAAATAAGATAATGAACTTGCAGTATTTACAAAGCTTTGCCCCAATTACAATCTATTACTGAAAGACCTAAATATTCTTATTGATTCACATTATTTTAATTTCTGATTAATTTTCAGTTAATCATAAGAGATGTCACTAAGTTTTTCTGATCCGAACTAGATTCCCTTGAGTAAATCGATACTTAAATACTCCTTTTCCAAGGGATCTTTCAATAATTAAAATATTCTTTTTGTATTTTAAACAACTTTGCTATTAACAATGGCTAACATACGTCACTCAATTGTTATGTATCTAGTGCTATTGCTAAACTCTACCTGGATAGTCTCACATCCCCATACAAGCCTATGGAGAAAGTCCTATTATTATACCACCCATTTTCCAGATGCAGAAATCGAGGCTTTAAGAGGTTAGGAGACTTACCCATGGTCACTAAGTTGATAATTAATGGAGCCAGGGCATGAACCCACAGAGTGTGACACCACAGGTTGTTTCTTAACCACAACATGACATGACTCTTATTTTTTCTAACTTGTGAGCTTACATAGTTTTACTTTTTTTTTTTTTAATTTTTTTTAACGTTTATTTATTTTTGAGAGAGAGAGAGACAGAGCATGAACAGGGGAGGGTCAGAGAGAGGGAGACACAGAATCTGAAACAGGCTCCGGGCTCCGAGCAGTCAGCACAGAGCCCGACGCGGGGCTCGAACTCACGGACTGCGAGATCATGACCTGAGCTGAAGTCGGCCGCTCAACCGACTGAGCCACCCAGGCGCCCCCATAGTTTTACTTTTTAAGGGGCAACAGTCTCTAGAATTTTTCCAAAATCAATAATAATAAAAAGCAGATATGTTGTAGACATAACAACATCAAAGAACTTGTTGAATGAATAAATGTCAGCTCCTTGAAGGCAGAGTGTTTGTGTCTTTTTTCACTGTTGCATTCCCTGTGCCTTGCACAGAGCCTGACATATAGTAGATGTTCACTGAATATTTGTTGAACGAATGAATGACTCCTGATCTTGATGGCATCATGGGGCCATTGGGGCCATAGCAATGGAACCCCTCTCTGAAGTTGATCAACTCAGAGCAGATTACGAACTTAATTTTGTTAATCTCTAAAACCACAAATATTTTGCACATTGTGGGTTTTAGACCAGAAAGGGCCACCTAAACATACTCAGAATTGGACTAAAACCCTGAAAGAACCAGCTCAAAGTGAAAGCATTTGGACTATTTCATGAAACTTTAAATTTCTCCTTGTTGGCTTGGGATTCTCAACCTCAAGGTTCACATCTGGTTTTGGGTCCAATACAGGATAGGGGAAATTGTCTCTAGGGGATCATTTATTGGTGCCTACTCACATAGACAAGTTTAAATGGAACATGGATAGAAAGAGGTTTGTTGCATTTTACAGAAGGTTTGCAGGTGGTCCTGAGCCAGGGAAGTAATTGAAGGAAGGGATCCCAGGACTGAAGCCCCACTCTCACCCCCATCATCAAACAGACTGAAGAATGCTTCACATCTAGCTATCTCTATGAATTCACATCCTTAGCACAATTTAGGGTGATGACAGCACGTGTTGCCTGACTTTTTTCATAGCTGCCCAGGAAACAGGAACTTGGGTTTTGCTTTCCCTACCATATTTCCCATGCTGCAATTAACATGTTACGCACCCAGAGGAGAACCATGGCTATAACAGCCTTCCCAAATGGCATTACCTGATTGTCTACCCTGGGCATCAGGATCCAGTCTTCAGTTGGGGTTCCATGTGGCTTATTCTATACTTGGGATTTTAATGGAATTTATAACTGAGCCTACCCTATAGAATGAGAACCACATACAGGTTAGTGGGTCGCTGACTATGAATACCATGCAGTGGCATTATAATATGAATTTCCAGTTCTTCAGTAAAAGCTGGTTGAAACCCTTTGCCAAATAGCATCCTATCAGAAATTGTTTTTTAAGAAACACTTACATCTACTTTATTTGAATTTAATAGAAGAAAAGGGATCTGAAGCAAATCTGAAGAAATCTATTTAGAAAAATCTGTGTTAGGTTTCTCCAGAGAAACAGAACCAATAAAATATATAGAGAGAGATATATAAGAGGAGATTTATTATAGGAATTAACTCACGTGGTTATAGTGGCCAAAAAGTCCCACAATCTACCTTCAGCAAGCTGGAAGGCCAGGAAAACCAGAGCCATACTTTCAGTTTGAGTCCATAAGGCCTGAGAATGGGTGTAGGATGAGGGGGGCTGATGATATAAGTCCTGATCTGTCAGAAAGCCTGAAAACCAGGAGCAGTGATGTCCAATGCCTGAGGGTGGGAGAAGATGGGTGTCTCAGTTCAAGCAGAGAGAGTGAATTTGCCCTTCCTCTGCCTCTTTGTTCTATTCAGGCCCACCACAGATTGGATGATGCCCACCCACTTTGGGGAAGGCAATCTTCTTGACTCAGTTCACCAATTCAAATGTTACTCTCTTCTGGAAACAGCCCCACAGATGAACCCAGAAATGTTTTACCAGATATCTGGGCAAGTTGACACATAAAATTTCTTTGTGGTATTTCTTTAACAATTCCTCTAAAGCTAAAAAAAAAATGAAGATTTTTTTTTTACTAATATGTTCCAGTTTAAATAATATTAAAAACTTTTTTTTAATGTTTATTCACTTTTGAGAGACAGAGTGAGAGTGGGGAAGGGGCAGAGAGAGAGGGAAACACAGGATCTGAAGCAGGCTCCAGGCTCTGAGCTGTCAGCACAGAGCCCACCCGACGTGGGACTTGAACTCACAAGCTATGAGATCATGACCTGAGCTGAAGTTGGATGTCCAACCGACTGAGCCACCCAGGCGCCCCACCAGCTTAAATAGTATTCCTGGCCCTTTTTAATGAAGGGTGAAGACTGTGCCCATCTCCCTTTCTTCAATTTTTAGTTTCAGTTAGTTGTATTACTCTTATATTGTCCAGGTTCATACTGTTCATGTTCTGTTCTGTGACAGTGATATTAGGTGTTTTAGCATTGGCTTTATACTTAGAATTGTTTTTATATTTAAAAAATTTAAATTGATTTTATATTTAAATGCTTACCATACCATCTTAATTCTTGAGTTCTTTATTTTGATTATCTCTTAATTAGCAGGATCTCATATCAAGTGGTTTTCTCAGTAAGGAACTTATATACACATTGTGTTTTCTGAGTTCATACATGTTTGAGGCAGTGTATCCTTGTATTTGAATGCTTTCTTGAGTGGGTATAACTTACTTTCCTTAAAGCTATAAAACTTTCTCCTTCAGAAAAAAATTGTATTGTTTTTTTGGCAATGACTGTTGCTGTGGAAAAACTGGAGGATAGCCTATGTCCTTACTCCCAAACCTTTTTAGGCAATTTGTTGTTTTTGTTTTGTTTTGTTTTGTTTTTTTGCATGGATGCTTGAAAAACTCTATCCTTGAAACTGTCCTTATTCTTGAAGTTTATCCAGCTTGGTGTTAAGCATTCTGTCTTAAATTTTTCTAGAAGATATTGTTCTAGAAAATTATATATATATGGATATATATACATATTTTTTGCAAATTGTATTTTAGTTTTTAAGAGGAATATCCTTTTTTATGGAGATATAATTCATATACCATAAAATTTATTCTTTTAAACTGTACAGTTTAGTAGTTTTTAATATATTCACAAAGTTGTGCAAATATCACCACTAATTCCAGAAAATTTTCATTACCCCAAAAAGAAACCCACACTTATTAGTGGTCACTCCCTAGTCCCATAAGGCCTTGGCAACCACTAATCTGATTTGTCTTGATGCATTTGCTTATTCTAGGTATTTCATACAATAGAATCACACAATATGTGGCCTTTTGCATCTGCTTTTTTCACTTAGTATAATGTTTTCAAGGTTCACTCATGTTATTGGCTATATCAGTACTTCATTTTTATGGCTGAATAATATTCCAGTGTACATGTATATCACAGTTTATCCACTCATTAGTTGATGGACATTTGAGTTGTGTCCACTTTTATTTAATGTTTATTTATTTACTCTGAGAGGAAGAGAGAGAAAGCGCAAGTGGGGGAGGGGCGGAGAGAGAAGGAGAGAGAATCCCAAGCAGACTCCATGCTGTCAGCAAAGAGCCCAATGTGGGGGCTTGATCTCATGACCAGGAGATCATGACCTGAACTGAAATCAAGAGTCAGATGCTCAACCAACCGAGCCACCCAGGCACCCCTGGGTTGTTTCTACTTTTGGGCTATTGTGAATAATGGTGCTATGAACATTCATGTGCAAGTTTTGTATAGGCATGTTTTTGTTACTCCTGTGTTTCTACTTGTTGTGGAATTGCTGGGTCATATGAGAATTCTGTGTTTAACCTTTTGAGGAGCTGCCAGTTTCTAATGCAGCTGCACTATTTTATATTCCCACTAGCAGTGTATAAGAATTCCAGTTTCTTCACATCCTTTGAAATACTTGTTATCGTCCTTTTTAATACAGCCATCCTAGGGGGTGTGAAGTAATATTCACTTAGGCCCTAATTTGCATTTCCCTGATAGCTAATGTTGAGCATCTTTTCATGTGCTTATTGGTCATGTGTATACCTACTTTGGAGAAATGTCAATTCAAATCCTTTGCCCATTTGTATATTAGGTTATTGGTCTTTTTATTGAGTTGTTAGAGTTCTTTATATATTCTAGATACTAGTCCCTTATTAGATACATGATTTGCAAGTATTTTCTCCCATTCTGTGGGTTATATTTTAAATTTTGGTGAAGCCTAGTTTATCTTTTCTTTTTCCCTTTTTTGCTTCTACTTTGTGAGTCTATTTATTTATTTATTTATTTATTTATTTATTTATTTATGGGCAACTGGTGGCTCAGTTGGTTAAGTGTCCGACTTTGGCTCAGGTCATGATCTCACAATTCATGGGTTTGAGACCCGTGTCAGGCTCTGTGCTGACAGCTCAGAGCCTGGAGCCTCCTTCAGATTCTGTGTCTCTCTCTCTCTCTGTCCCTCCTCTGCTCATGTTATCTCTCTCTCTCTCTCAAAAATAAATGATAAAAACATTTTTTAAAATGGCCATTTATTTATTTTCTCAAATTTTTATTTACATTCTAGTTAATTAACATATAGTATAATATTGATTTCAGGAGTAGAATTTAGTGATTCATCACTTACATATGACACCCAGTGCTCATCATAACAAGTACCCTCCTTAATACTCATCACCCACTTAGCTCACCTCCCCACCTCCCTCCATCAACCCTTAGCTTGTTCTCTATTGTTAAGAATCTCTTGTGGTTTGTTTCCCCCTCTTTTTTCCCCCCTTTCCCATGTGTTCATCTGTTTTGTTTCTTAAATTCCACATATGAGTGAAATCATATGGTATTTGTCTTTCTCTGACTTATTTCACTTAGCATAATATACTCTAGCTCCATCCACATCATTGTGAATAGCAAGATTTCATTTTTTTGATGGCTGAATAGTATTCCATTGTGTATCTATACCACATCTTCTTAAAAAATTTTTTTTAATGTTTATTCATTTTTGGGAGACAGAGAGAGACAGAGAGCAAGTGGGGTGGGGCAGAGAGAGAGAGAGAGGGAGAGAGAGACACACACATAATCCAAAGCAGGCTCCAGGCTCTGAACTGTCAGCACAGAGCCCAACACAGGGCTTGAACTCACAAACTGTAAGATCATGACCTGAGCTGAAGTTGGATGCTTACCCGACTGAGCCACCCAGGTGCCCCTATACCACATTTCTTTATCCACTCATTAGTCAATGGATACTTGAGGTCTTTCCATAGTTTGACTATTGTTGGTAATGTTGCTTTAAACATCAGGGTGTATGTACCCCTTTGAATTTTTATATTTGTATCCTTTGGGAATGCAATTGCTAGGTTTTAGGGTAGTTCTATTTCTAATTTTTTGAGGAACCTCCATAGTGTTGTCCAGAGGCTGAAGCAGTTTGCATTCCCACCAACAGTGTAAGAGGGTTCACCTTTCTCTGTATCTTCGCCACATGTCATTTCCTGTGTTGTTAATTTTAGCCATTCTGACAGGTATGAGATGGTATCTTATTGTGGTTTTGATTTGTATTTCCCTGATGATGAGTAATGTTGAGCATCTTTTCATTCTGTGTCATTTCTAAGAAATCTAATTAGCTGGTCCAAGGTCATGAAGATTTATGCCTATGTTTTATTCTAAGCACTTTATAATTTTTGCTATTACATTTAGGCCTTTGATCTATTTTGAGTTAATTTTTGTATATGATGTGAGATAGTGATCCAACTTCTTTTTTTTTATAGTTGACATGCAATGTTATATTAGTTTCGGGTGTATAACATAGTGAACTCATAATTCTATAGACAATGCTCATCATATAACTGTAGTTACCATTTGTCACCATATGTTATTAGAATATTACTGACTTGGAGCGCTTGGCTGGCTTAGTTGGTAGAGCATGCAACTCTTGATCTTGGGGTCATGAATTTGAACCCCATGTTGGGTGTAGAGCCTACTTAAAAAAAAGAAGGGGCACCTCAGTGGCTCAGTCAGTTGAATGACTGATTCTTGATTTCGGCTCAGGTCATGATCCCAAGGTTGTGGGATTGAGCCCCATGTTGGGCTCTGCACTGAGTGTAGAGCCTGCTTGACATTTTTTTTTTCTCTCTCTCTCTTTCTGCCCCTTTCCCCTGCTCACACTCTCTCTCTAAAATAAAAAAGTAAAGAATGTTACTGATTATATTCCCTACACTATATTTTTCTTCTTTGTGATTTATTTATTTTATAACTGGAAGTTTATACCTCTTAATCCCCTTCAACTATTTCACCCATCTCCCCACCACCGAGTTCTTTCTTTTGCTACATGCAAGAGGGTATCCGATTGTCCCAGTATCATTTGTTGAAAAGACTCTTTACCCTGTTTAATCGTCTTGGCACTCATTTTGAAAATCAACTGCGTATAAATATAAGGGTTTATTTCTAGTACAGAAATCTGCTTGTATCATATTTTTGACTATATTCCCTCCCATTTGTTGAGTTCTCTATTTCAAGAACCCTAATTATTCTTATGCTGGATCATCTTTGTCTTCTCTAATAGCTCTCATCTTTGTCTCTTATTCTGCATTCATTCACCTGCCTTTCTCCATGTCAGTAATTAAATTTTTTAAGGTTTTTTATTTTATTTTTTATTTTTATTTTAATTTACTATTAATTTTTTGTTTTTTGTTTTGTTTTGTTTTTTGAGAGAGAGAGCATGGATGAGCGGGGGAGGAGTAGAGAGATTGGGGAGAGATAGAATCCCAAGCAGGTTCTGCACTGTCAGCCCAGAGTCCCATGCAGGGCTCAAACCCACAAAATGTGAGATCATGACCTGAGCTGAAATCAAGAGTCAGATGCTTAACCGACTGAGCTACCCATGTGCCCCTATTTTTTTACTTTTTGAGAGAGACAGAGAGACAGAGAGAGAATCCCAAGCAGGCTTCATGCCTAGTGTGGAGTCCCACATGGGGCTTGATCTCATGACCATGAGATCATGACCTGAGTCAAAACCAAGAGTTGGCCGTCCAGGTGCCCCAGTAATTAAATTTTTAACAGTGTCTATTTTATATATAGTTCTTTTAAACAAATTCCATAATAATGATGGTCCTCAATATATTTCCTTAGATCTGTAACTCCTTTTTCAATTTTATTATCTTGTTTTTTTTTATCATCTTGAACCCATGTTTTTATTAATTTGTTTTGTAGCATAAAACATTTGTGAGCTATTTGCTTCTGTTCCATGAGCTTTACTTCCTACTCAGTTGCACTCTTTGTGTTTGTGTCTTCTTTGTGCTGTATTATTTCTGCCCTTGTTTAGTTTAAGTTTGGCTGTTACACGTTTGCATGGTTGCCATGTTATTTCTCTGTTCTATCCATTCCTGATATTATTGAGGGTGACTTCTTTGTGTTTCCCATTATTGCAGAAACTCATTTGCTTTGCTGACTCTGCTACAGTTGGGGACTTGAGGTGACTGTAATATATCCTTTCTTCTATAAGGGATTATGAAGGTTGGGACAGTGTTCATCTGTGGTAGAGTGTACTCTTCCTTAGTATCCCTGTTTTTAGCATGTGGTAGTTCTTTTGAAATGGTATCTAAGATCCCCTGCCAGGAACATGTGACATTTGGGGTATCTACCCTACCCTTGTGAGGTACCTTTGGGCTTTGGACAGTTTCCTCAAGTCAGCATGGAGCCCTTGATCCTTCCTTCCATCTCAGAGACTCAGCTCAGTGTTTGTGTTCTTCCATTTTCTCTCCAAAAGTTGTCCCATTCCTCCTCAGTCAGAAGAGAAGAAAGATAAAGGCCTCAATTTAGTTTGCTTCTCCTGATACTTGAGGGATTTAGTGAGACATCTCAGGATTGCACTGATTCCATAGTCCTACTTCTGGAAGTTAGGAGTGGAATAAGGACACTTTTCCTGTGTGTTTTTCCACCTTATGCAAGAATATCCTCTAAAGTTTGAATCTCAAATATACAATCATCATCAAGTGTATTTAAAGAAATTTCCTTTTTTCAAGTTACCATTGACAGATTCCTAACATTAGTTCCCTGCTACCCTTGGCAAGTGACTATATATTTCTATAGCCCTGCAGTATTCAATCTCTGATACTGTGGATCTCACTCATCTGTTTCTCTGTTCTGCTACTTTCCTAAAAGTGGGAGAATTAAAAAAAAAAAAAAATTCCTTGGCCTTTTGATACAAAGCAACTCCCAGGTTGGGTCCAAGGTGAAAATGGGTCCCTTACTGGGTTAGATACATACATGCCATTACAATTCCTGCTTGAGAATGCACATAGTTTTACTGTTGCACTTTTTTGTGCTAATAAATTCTGGGAACATGTCCCTCCTATTTTAGTTTATTCCTCTTTTTTCTCTCATTTCCACTTGTAACTACCCCTGCCAAGTACCTACATTTCACTGTTAAACTGTTTATATAAAGGTGACTTTAAAGTTTCCTTATATTACCTCTGGGCATTTGGCTGAAAGGCATTGCCTCCATTTTACAACTAATTATATTATCGAACAAATCTGGAGATTTTGCATTATTTGGCAACAAAAGTGCTAATGCTTCAGTAGCAGTGTTTATAAGAAAATGTTAATTTTTAGGGTAAAAATTTAATTAGAAGTTGTCTTTGGGGAATATGATATTAGTTAACGTTTACAAATGTTTTTAAAGGAAGGAAAAAGATTGCCACTAAAAATTTAAAAATTCTTACTGAAAGCGTCTTCATTGAATCCCTCCATTTAAAAAAGTACCTCACTTGGTATCTTTCTTTTCATTTGTTAAATACAAGGCCATTCTTTTTTTTTCTTAATGCTTATTTTTGAGAGACAGAGATAGAGCACAAGCGGGGAGGGACAGAGAAACAGAGGGAGACACAGAATCTGAAGCAGGCTCCATGTTCTGAGCTGTCAGCACAGAGCCCCACTTGGGCTCAAACGTGAGATCATGACCTGAGCCAAAGTCAGACGCTCGACCAACTGAGCCACCCAGGTACCCCTACAAGACCATTCTTTTTTTTTTTTTTTTTTTTTAATTTTTTTTTCAACGTTTTTTATTTATTTTTGGGACAGAGAGAGACATAGCATGAACGGGGGAGGGGCAGAGAGAGAGGGAGACACAGAACCGGAAACAGGCTCCAGGCTCCGAGCCATCAGCCCAGAGCCTGACGCGGGGCTCGAACTCACGGACCGCGAGATCGTGACCTGGCTGAAGTCGGACGCTTAACCGACTGCGCCACCCAGGCGCCCCTCTACAAGACCATTCTTTAGCGCTGTCTGCAGCTATGCTGAAACAGTTTGAGACCCAGTGGATAACTCTGACCAGGAAATATCAGTGGACAGTGGGCAGTGCATTTACAGGGAAAAAGTGTTGCAAGAATTTGCTGAGGGCGGGGGGGGGGGGGGGGGGGGGTGCTACAAAAATGTTAGCAGAGTGACAAAGAGGTTTTCAAAGAGATGGTCATGTTTCTAGATTTATGTATCTTGGTCTTTAATGTATGTAGAAATTCAACAATTATCTTTAAAAGGCACATTCTCCCAAATACTTCTATTTTAGACTAAAGGTGCTGAGGAGGCCAAGTAATTTCCATATTTCCCTCCTTGATGTTAACAACAGGGCTACGCCTGTTCCAATAATACTAATTAATAATTATAATATTAACAAATAATTAATACATATAAATAAGTAATAATATTAATAAATATAATCATCATAAAATATGATATAATACTGATAGTATATATCAGTATAGAATAATTTCAAGGGCTTTCCTTCTGGTTCGTCTGATTCTAAGCTTTTTAAATACCTGTATATATGTCAGAAAGTCAGCATGAGAAACTCTGGAGCAAATCATGTTAATAATTTGACACATGTTTAAAACCTACCTTTGGCATTAAGAAATAATCCTCCCAGCGAGGGGGGATAAAAAGCCCATTTAAAAAACCCCACATTTTTTAATCTTAAAGAAAACAGTCAAAGGTGATGTCACTGGTTACAAGTCCAGTTGATCAATAACGTTTCACAATTTGTACCAACATCAGGGGAAAGGAGCTTAGCACGTCACTCCAAAATGATCAGTACCAAATACCCACAGAACGCAAATGGGTTTTTAATGAAAGTCCTAACTTTTCCTCGCTTACAAATCAATTCTTCTCCAGGGCCAAAGTTCTGGCCATCACAAATGCCATCCTCCTAGATACAGGGACTCACGTAAGGTCCACTTGATGCAACACTCTCCCTCAGAGCGGCGAGTGGGTTCTCATAGGTGGCAGGTGCGTTGGCCATATTTTAAACTAACGAACGCAAGAGTGTCATGTCATATTATTCTCTCGCCCTAAAAGCGTAAGAGTTGGTTTCCTTACCGACAGCTTAACGCAGTCTTTTCCCCGGCGAGCCCACCTGTTTGGTCATCTCTCCTAGAGCGAGGGGACACAAGCACTTCTGAGCAGCATTCTCTTTGCCGAAGAGGCGAGGGCTCGCCGGGCGCCCGGAGCGTGCATCCCCTCCGGGCGTCCAGCCTAGGTTCCAGCACTCGACATCTGCCTCCGTCCGGATTCGGTTCGCGCCGCCACAACCCGAGGGATGCAACCCCCTCCTCCCGGCTGGCGCGGGTCTGCTCCACTGCCCCCGGTGGCTGCCTTTCCGGAACTCGCGGGGTCGAGCCCCGCTCGCGCCCAGCCCGCGGGGCCGCCCCCTCTCGGGAGCGGGGCAGAGGACAGGCGAGGGGGCGGGGCGAGCGCCGTGACGCGCGGAGGCTCCGGCCAATGGGAACGCTTCGCGGCGCCGCCAGAGCCGCCAGCCCATAAAAAGGAGGCACCGCAGCGCTCCCTAGCCCTCAGCTGTCCCTGGGTGGAAGAGTATTACAGGCCCGTCGCCTACTTTCCTGAGGTTATCCCGGCCACAGCCTATTGCCTGCGGCCGCCGGTGCAATTTGCTTGCAGTCCCCGAAGAGTCCCAGAGTCCCTCCGAAGCGGCAGCGGCAGGTCCATGGAGAAGGGTCCGGTGCGGGCGCCGGCCAAGCCGCGGGGTGCCAGGTGCAGTAATGGGTTCCCCGAGGGGGAGTCGCCGCGACCCGGGCCGAGCGGGCCGGCCGAGAAGCCGCCGCGGCCGGAAACCAAGAGCGTCCAGCCGGCGGACGGCTGGAAGGGCGAACGGCCCCGCAGCGAGGAGGATAATGAGCTGAACCTCCCCAACCTGGCGGCCGCCTACTCGTCTATCCTGCGCTCGCTAGGAGAGGACCCCCAGCGGCAGGGACTGCTCAAGACGCCCTGGAGGGCGGCCACAGCCATGCAGTTTTTCACGAAGGGCTACCAGGAGACCATCTCAGGTCAGTGCGCCCGCCCGCGGCGTGGGCGCGGGCTGCTCTGGCTTGCGGGGCGCCGAGTAGGTGGCGGCGGGAGGCGCGCGCCGGCTCCGGGAAGTTTCCGGAGTTGCTTCACTCTTGGCGGAGTGAACCGAGTGCTGTCCCTTCCACACCCCGCCTTCTGCGCTGGCCCCGCTGGAAAGAGCCCTGCGCGGGACGCATTTCTGGCGCCCAGGGAGGCAGCCGTGGGGTCCACGCAGCAGTCCTTGCGGGGTCCTCCCTGCCTTGCGCGCAGCCGTCTCCTTGAGCCTCGGGGCGCTGGGACCGCGGTCACTGAGCTCCCTGCCAGGTGGGCGGCTGGAGCCCCTTTTGCCTGAGCGTCCAGGGCCGGATGCTTGAAGCACGTGCTGGACCCACACTTGCCAGGATTAGAATCACCTGGCGCTTGCGGAAGGGAGGGCTTCCCAGGTCTTTTTCTCGAGGTCTCACTCTTTGATAGATCTGGGGTGAAACTTCGGCTTCGTCTGCTTGGAGGCTGGGGGTGATCCTTTGTGGCAAACTCAGAGATCCGCACTCTCACTGACTTGCCTGGGGGCACCCGGGTCTTCGGAAAGGTGTAGTTTGTGTCCACATCAAGTTCACTCCATCTCAGGATGTTCCCAGGGTTTGAGGCGTGAGGTTTCTCGGGCGAGTTTGCTGTTTGAAGCCCCCGCCCCCACTGTAAAAGCTCAAAAGCCAAAGAGCTCTTCCCTGGGAGTCGGGAAGGTTTGCTGAGTTCTGGGACCCGGAATCGGAGTACCTCTAAGCGGGGTTTGCCCAATGCTATCCGTGCTTGAGGCGGGTCAGGCTTTCACCCAGAAGGCCAGAAAGCTGTAGGAGATGGGTAGGGAGAATGGAAAATGAGGACTTCGCTGCTTATTTGCTGGGTGAACGGTGTTGGTCTTCACAAAAGAGAAAGGTATAGTCTGACTTCTGCAACTGGGACCAAGGACGTTGTTTTCCAGTTCAAATCTTCTGTGCCTCTTGGTGACATTTATTTATTTGGCCTGAGAAGTCTCTGCCTTCATCATGTCTCAAGGAATAACAGTGCTGCTTTGCAAGGTAACTCCCTGTCCCTGTTATTTTCTTGATCAAGTATCCGGCGACTCACCCAGTAGATCCTGGGAAGGACAAAGTTATTTTTTGCCCAGTCTTCCACACCCCAAAGGAAGGGTGGGAAATCAGTGAGAGAGGGGTGGGGCCCCAAAAGGAAATGATACTACACACTAAAGCCAAGAAATGGGCCTCTAGTTCTGTGTCCAAGTTCACTTTTTTACCTCTTGATGGAAAAATTTCTGAGACTCGAGCAGAATTTCAAAATGCAGAGACTGAAGAATAAGCAATCTGCATTTGGTGAATATTCTGTCATTCGGTGATCTTCCACAAGGTAATGAAGAAACCTCTTTTAGGGTCTTGCTCATTCTGTCTCTTGTGGACACTGAATACAGTCTCCTCCATAACATGGGGCAGACTTTGGGAATCTCTCCAAATTCACAGGAGGGGTTTCTGACTCCAAAGACAGGTCACAGAATTACCTAACCCACAAGGTTTATTTAAACAAATGGTGAGCAGAAGTTTGTCTCATGAGCCGTAGGGCTAATGAATCCAAAGAACACTTCCATATACCTTAGAAAATTGTTTCAGTAAAATGTTAATTTATTACTTAAAAAGGTCTCTGGACCTAGAGACAGAAAGTAGATTAGGGGTTGCCAGGGCCTGGGGAGGAGGATAGAATGGGGAGTGGCTGCCTAATGGATTTCCTTTTGGGGTTATGAAAATGTTCTGGAACTAGAGAGGTGGTGATGTTTGTACAACATTGTGAATGTACTAAATGCCACTGAACTGTACACTTTAAAATGGTTAAAATGATGAATTTTATGTATATTTTACCATAATGAAAAAAGTCCACAGACCATTTAAGAATTATTACCAGCCATTAATTGAATATTTTTGATGCTTTAAGTGCTTTCTGTGGAGAGTCTTGGTTAATCCTTAGTTTTGAGATAAACACTGTTCTCTTATCCCCATGATAAAGACAATGAGGTAGAGAAATTGACAGCTTCAAGTGGTAGGGCTGGTGTTTGAATTCCCACAGCCTGAATGCCAAACTCTTACTTCCTTTCTTATGTTGCTATCTTGTGTCTTACCTACTAAGTATTTCAAACTGTGAGTTGTGACCTAACCATTGGGTTACCAGCATAAAAAAAGGTGAAGTAGGGGCGCATGGGTGGCTCAGTTGGCTAAGCACCCAACTCTTGATTTCAGCTCAGGTCATGATCTCACAGTTCACGAGTTCAAACCTTGTATCCAGTTCTGCACTGATAGCTCAGAGCTTGCTTGGGATTCTGTCTCCCTCTCTCTCTATGCCCCTCTCCTACTTGCTCTCTCTCTCAAAATAAATTTTAAAAAACTTAAAAAAATAGGTGGAGGGGCGCCTGGGTGACTCAGTCAGTTGAGCATCTGACTTCGGCTCAGGTCACGATCGATCTCATGGTTTGTGAATTCGAGTCCCACGTCGGGCTGGATGCTGTCAGTGTGGAGCCCGCTTCGGAATCTCTGTCCACCCCCCTCCCCCAGTCCCTCTCCTTCTCTGCCCCTCTCCCTACTTGCGGTCTCTCTCTCAGTAATAATAAACATTTTTAAAAAATGAAGTAGGTGGAGTAGAATGGGAAAGATGCGTTTATAACATGAAGTAAGGATACAAGTTGTGAGGAGCTTCTGAGTCCACTTTAGAGGTATATTTTTTTTGGTGCGTACTGGCTCCAAATGTTAATATATTTCTGAACTTTGGGTTGTGGTCAAAAGTTTGAAAGCCTCTAAGGGATCACACTTAAGGAATTAACATCTATTTCTTAGAGGTACAGAAGACGGAGAGGAGAGGACAACGAGGATGATGCTGAACTTAAAGGAATAAACTTCAAATGGCAGTGGTCCAGATAGTGGGCCAGCCTAGGTGGGAGAGAGAAGGAAGGAGATTTTTAAGTCTGTAGCAAATATGGCAGAGACTAATAAAACAATTCTGCACAATCTCTAATTTTTATTTCTTTAGAGAGCATAAGTCAGTGACTACATAAATTGTTTTGGATAGAAACAAACTTCTTTCAAACTCTCACTTTTATATGCTTGTAAACAAGATACTCTGTATTTTTATATCTGTCTATATTAATTCCTGGTTAATGGTATTGACTTCAGTGTTGTAAAATAGAAAATTCCCCAAAGTATTCTCCGAATTATTTTTTGTTTCTCCTGAGTGGACTGATGCTAAATTCTGGTGTTCTGGGGAATTTGTCATTTCTCCCTGCACTGCCCCTTCTCTCCATGACCTCTCCTCTACATTCCAGTGTGTACCTTACCATGGGTACATCTTTGACCAGCGGGGATGGGGCTATGTGAGGGTTGTGCAAGCCTCCTGGTTATTGTTCACCACTGGGCTTTAACTTGTAGCCTGGGAGGGAGTTCTGAAAGAGATACTGTCACCTCTCCCAGAAACTGGCTCTCTTTTGAATCTGGCATCACATGGTGATTCTTGGACCAGCTCATCTTTATCTGTTGCTGTCCCATTTCCATTTAACCACATCCTAGTTTTTGTATGTATTCAGAGTTTACCTTGATGATGTCTCCTTTCTCAATAAGGGATCTTTCCTATATTTCCTATATTTTACTCAGAACCTTAATTACATTGGAGGGTCTACTATTCTCTGGGGTTCTTGGTCGCCTTGTCCCTGTCTGTGTCTGACCCTTTCTATTCCCTGTGCCCTCCTGGGTGTAAATGGCAATAATTCTTAAATAACATTATCTACTAAAGGTTAAGTGCATGTAACTTGTCTCATCAATTGTCCTCTTTATGAGTTTATGGGAACACTCAAGAGTCTTGACTCTTCTGTCACATTTTTAGTTAAAGTAGGTTTTAGCTTGTCTTATCCAGGATGCCAAAGCAGTTTTCATAAATCAAGTTGACAGTGTCCCAAATTTTGAGCATGTGTATAATGTAGCATGAGGAGATGGTACCACAGGTGATGAACTTCTTAACCCACCAGGGTTGAGGAGTCTTGTCCCTGCCTCAATCATTTTCACTGCAAGATTATATCTATTCCTTAAAGATAACACAAGGCAATTAGATACTTTGTTTATACAAAAATGAGTCTTAGCCACTTCGTGCTGAATGTGCTTAGCACTTACAAAGGTTTTTGTTTTTTTCTTTTTGAATCACAGATTTTTGTGATTTAACAAATCAGACTGACGAAGAACTAAAAATTGTAACAATTTATAAGGTATGAATGGGAACAGAAAGTCAAATTTTTTACTATCCCTCCCATATTGTGGGTGAAAGGTGACTTTACGTCCCAAGTTTGAAAGTATATTAAAGAAAACTTAATCTCATCATTGAGGTGCTATTTTTGGATGTATGTAGTTCATCTAAATCTTGATTCACTAATGATTTTTATTTTATTTTGCTAATGAATACTTATGTAGGACTTAATTCTGTTTATTGCCAGAAAGAGTACTATGAATAAAGAACTAAAAATAATGAGGCTGTTGGAATATATGACTGGAATTGGGGAGTAGTCAAAGTTGATTAAAGCTGTTAAGTCATTGGGGTGCCTGGGTGGCTCAGTTGGTTAAGCGACTCTTGATTTTGGCTTAGGTCATGATCTCCTGGTTTGTCAGATCTAGCCCCTTGTCGGGCTATGTGCTGACAGGCGTTGGGATTCTCTCTCTCCCTCTCTCTCTGCCCCTCCCTTGCTCACACTCTCCCCCCTCTCAGAATAAATAAATAAACATTAAAGGGGAGCCTGGGTGGCTAAGTTGGTTAAGTTCAGCTGAGGTCATGATCTCAGGGTTCATGAGTTTGAGCCCCTTATCGGGCTTTCTGCTGTCAGTGCTGCCCACTGCGGTCTGCTGCCTACTTCGGAGCCTCTGTCTCCCTCTCTCTGCCTCTCTTTCTCTGCCTCTCTCTGTCTCTCTCAAAAATAAAAAACACATTAAAAAAAAATGAGCATGTTTTTAAAATTTTTTTTCAACGTTTTTTATTTATTTTTGGGACAGAGAGAGACAGAGCATGAACGGGGGAGGGGCAGAGAGAGAGGGAGACACAGAATCAGAAACAGGCTCCAGGCTCCGAGCCATCAGCCCAGAGCCCGACGTGGGGCTCGAACTCACGGACCGCGAGATCGTGACCTGGCTGAAGTCGGACGCTTAACCGACTGCGCCACCCAGGCGCCCCGAGCATGTTTTTAAAAAGCCATTAAGAAGTCATTGAGAATAGACGAGAAAAACTTGCCCTAATGGTTTCTTTTAAAAATATATTATCTATAAACAATTTTTCTGGCCTTGGAGAAAAAAAAAATCCCTATACATACCTTTAAATACCAAACAAAGCCATCAAATTAATGCTTCTCTTAGTTTCATTGGCTGACACAAAGTACCACAAATTGGGATGTTTAGAACTGTGAGACAGTAGAGCTCTGTTATTTAGAGGCTAGAAGTCCAAAATCAAGGTGTGGGTGCAACTATACTCCCTCTGAAAATTGTAGTGGGGAGAACTTTCTTTGCCTCTGCCCAGCTTCTGGTGGTAGCTATCAATCCTCAGTGTTTGTCTGCTCGCATTATTCTAATCCCTGCCTCTGTTGCTGTCCAAATTCTCCTCTTTTAAAGATACCAGTCACCTAGGACTGAGTCCACTGTAGTCCAGTATGCCCCGTCTTAGTTATAGTAATTGCAGATGTAATTAGCTTATTTCCATATAGGTCACATTCTGAGGTATGAGGGTTTAGGATTTCAAGGTATCTTTTTGGGGAGGGAACACAATTCAACCTATACCTATACCAGTGCTAAATACGATTATTCAAAATACCGACTGGCAATTTTACAGTTTCATTTAACAAATTTGCTGAGTGCCAGGCCCCACACTGAATGCTAGGAACACAGGATGAGTGTCTGCCCTTATGGAATTTACAGTCTTTTGGACAAAAACAGATAGTCATCAGAATCACCTGAGTGAGTGTGTGTGATTACTGATTGAGGGATGTAAGGATAAAGAGTGCTCAAGGAGAGCACTTAGCAAAGGAGTTTATCTGTGTTGGGAGATAGAAGCAGGGAAGCCTGAGCTGACATCTGAATAACAACAGACACTGCTGAGGATTTAACTAGGTGCTGAGTCCTTGACATGCATAACCTTTGTTGCCTTCACAAGAGCCCTAGGGGGTAGGTGATATTATTCCCATTTTATAGGTAAGGAAACTGAAATACAGAGAGGACCTGTCCAAGATCCTATCTTGAAAGTAGCAGTGTTGGGAGGATGATAGAGAATAAGAGTCCTAATCTCTGACATTCTGTTTAATTTTACTAATAATATTTAACTGATTTATTTAACTCCCCCTTACCCCCTTCCCTCTCCTTCTTAAAAAATTGCTGTTTTCTTTGTTCAACTCTTGAAACTCCTTCATGGCTGGGTATTCCCGCACTGATTTATTTGCAGTATACCCCTGTAATTTGATCCCAGTATTAGGTTGAGCCAGACTGCAGTATTAAAATTTGCCAGGAGAGGGCAACTATCTAATCTTTGATGAATCTTAGATTATGAGTCCTGGATTATATGAACCATTCCTAATTCCCGTTTATATAAATGAATATATTCCCTACGGTTCTACATTCTCTATTGAGTTTGTGGTAATTAGAGGATAATTTGTATTGGGCTAATCAAAGATTTTGTGAACTGAGGTAAATTTGTTACAGTCAGGGCTGAGAGGACATTTACTCACTAGAATTTTGTCTGATAGCCTCAGTAGCAGTTTTTTAGACTCTTTTGGAGAAGAGGGACTGTTTGTACTCATCATTGAATCCCTAGCAAATTGCCCAGCACATGTGGACGACTTGATGAATGTTTGAATTTATTTCATAAAGACAAAGGCCCCTTCTTAACTCTTATCTTTCTTCTACAACGCTCCAGACATAGGTGCTCCATAATACTGGCTGTTTTATACACTAAAGAAAAATGCAGAGGATTTTTCTTTATGAAAGAAGCTACAAGTTGTTCCAACTGCATCTCTTGAATACTTTAGGCCAGAGGACACCCTTTAGACATATTTGTAGAGTCATAGAGTCCTGTACCTGCAGAAACTCACCTGTTGGGTGAGGTAACTGTTACAGCCAGCCAACATATTATTTCAAGGTGTTGAAGTGACTGGACTATTTCCCTGGCACATAAAAATTATCATGGGGAGGGATCTCTAGAAAATCTGTCAGGATTGTAACCAGTTTTTAAGATATTATATAAATGTTCAAATGTACACAAAATTAGGATAAGATAACGAGCTGCCTGCCAAGTGCCTTTTACGTAGCCTCAACTGTTAACATAAACATAGGTTATCTTGTGTTATCCCTTCTGGCTCCTATACCTTCCATCACTGACTTATTTTAAAGCAAATCCCAGATATGTCATTTCATTGATAAATACTTCACTATATCTAAATTATAAAAACCTAAAAATATTATGCTTGAAATTAACATAAATTCCTTACTTTAGAATATCTAACCAGTGTTTACATTTCTCTGATTTTCCCACAGGTGTTCTTTACAAATTGGTTTCTTTGAATAAGGATTCAAACAAGATTCACACATTATATTTGATAAATGTCTAATTCTCTTTTAGTTTGTTACAGTTTGATATTCCTTTTTATCCCCTAATAACTTTTCGAAGAAACAGGGTCGTCTGTCCTATAGGATTTCCTACATTCTGGGTTTTGCTCATTATTTTCGTATGATTTAGTTTAACATGTTCCTTTAGCTCCTGTATTGCTTATATACTAGTAGATTTAGAGGTATGCCTCGCTGCCCCCACACCGAAAATAACTCTTAAATTTAGTCAAGAATAATTCAGAGGTGTGGCATGGGCTTCTGTCAGGAAACAGCTAAATAATCTAGTTGTCTATCTTTTTGTGATGTTACAGTTGATCAACTTTAGGTGTTACCAGCCATTCAGTAATTATTCGAAGTTGCAAAATAATGATGTTTGGTTCTTTAATTCCTTTTGGATTTGTCGACTGGGGTTTTATAAAGAAGGTATAGGGGAATGCTTTAGGCTATCTTTGCAACTATTTAGTAAGTTTAAAAGTATTTAAAATAAAGCTTAAAAATATATAGGTTGTTAATTTCTTTAATTCTGCCGTGGATATCTACCTCGTTGTGACTCAGTCTAGAAGCCATAAAAGAAAATAATTAAACTTTACATAAAAACTATGAATTTTCACATATGAAATATCAATACAAATGAAGTCAAATGACAGAATGGGAGGAAATATTTACAATTCCTATCAGAGATGACAGGATAATCACACTAATATAACAAGAGATACTAGAAACTAACGTGAGAGAAAGGCCAGAAACACAATTGAAAAATTGGGAAGACACGTAAGCAGACAGTTCAAGGGCCAGGAAATACAAAGGATCTTTAAACAGTTGGAAAGATGCTTGACCTCACCCTCAATAAGGGAAATGCACACAGACTCCCACCAAGATACATTTTTTTCCTTGTTAGATTGTCAAAAGTTCAGAAATTTGATACCCTATTATGTTATTAAGGTGATGGAGAAACAAATACTGCTGTTGAAAGGGAAACTATCCTTATGGAGGATAATTTGGCAACATCTGTCATATATAAACTTATATATTCTACTTGAAAATCCTGCCTCTGGGAATTTATCTTAGGTACTTGTACACACGAAATGACATATGCTCAGAGTTCATCACTGTAGCGTTGAATGTGGAAGCAACCTCAATGTCTAGGCCCCTAGAATGGCTAAATTATGCAGAGGAGTTATATTTTGTAGGGAAAATTGGGAGGGGGCATAGTTACATGTTGTTTATATTCATACTAAGAATTGGAGGATACACAAGTGCTTACATGTTCATCAGGAATATAAACTGGGGTAACAGATAAGAGTAGAAGCAAGACTTTTCACCATTTTCAGTTTTTGATTTCTGAGGTAGGTGCATTTATTTTCAAATAGATAATTCAATAATATTGTGGCGGGTGCCTGGGTGGCTCAGTCGGTTAAGTGTCCCAACTTCGGCTCAGGTCATGATCTCACGGCGTGTGAGTTCGAGCCCCGCGTGGGGCTCTGTGCCTCTGAGCCTGGAGCCGGCTTCAGATTCTGTGTCTCCCTCTCTCTCTGCCCCTCCCCCGCTCATGCTCTGTCTCTCTCTGTCTCTCAAAAATAAATAAAACGTTAAAAAAATAGTATCATGGCAAAGTTGTTTCAAATCTAGGAGTAAAAGAAATACAACCTTTCCTAACTACCTAGCTAACGAGAAAAATCTGGTAACCGAAAATGTTTACCCTGAAATTAGAGAAAAATAGTTGGACATACAGAATTGTGAGCTTGATCTTTGTTGTGATCGTTAGTACATAGAGACTGAGTTTGAATGTGATCTTGTCTTTTAACTATCTGTATAATTACTGGTATATCTCTAAACTTTGTCGTTTTCCCCTTTTTGTTTTTTTCAACGTTTTTTATTTATTTTTGGGACAGAGAGAGACAGAGCATGAACGGGGGAGGGGCAGAGAGAGAGGGAGGCACAGAAGCGGAAACAGGCTCCAGGCTCTGAGCCATCAGCCCAGAGCCTGACGCGGGGCTCGAACTCACGGACCGTGAGATCGTGAGCTGGCTGAAGTCGGACGCTTAACCGACTGCGCCACCCAGGCGCCCCTCGTTTTCCCCTTTTTGTAAAGGGTGGTAATACCTGCTTTGCCTGGGCTCTTCTAAGAATTAAGAAGGTATGTGAGAAAGCACATGATACTTCATCTAGTCCTTCTTTATGGTGAGGAAAAACTGTAACATTGGATTAATTGAAAAGTGTTTTAAGACTGTGGGACACTTTGGAGCCCTAAGCCCACAGACATGCTGTGAGGAAGGTGTGCCACATGGAGTGACCACAAGTGGGTGTTGTGGCTGATGGCTGTACCCGAGGTCTCCCCCAACAGCTAGCATTGAAAAATAGACAGGGGAGTAGATTCCCCCAGGTGATTCCAGCTCCCAGCCATTTCCACTGACGCCACAGACATTGAGGCATAGAGGCCAGTCATCTTCTCTGTGTCCTGTCTGGATTCCTGACCCACAGAATCCAGGGACATAATAAAATCGTTGTACACCACTAAATTCTGGAGTGTTTTGTTATGCACTAAAAGCAACTGGAGCAAATTTTTAGATGAGGGTGGTTAGATTTGCATTTGTACAGAGGAAGAGGGAGTGACTTAAATAAGCCAAGAGATGGCATTATGGTTTAAGGCCAGAGATTTAAATTTGTGAATTATCAGTATAAGGCTGATACCTGAAGCGAGGAGAGTACCTGGGCTCCTCACAATAGTGATAGGAGATGGGTGGCCTAGAACTTTAGCAGATGTCTGCATTTAGATAGTAAGAAGAATGAGAGAAGAGCCAGCAGACAGTCTTAAAAGGACATATCAGAAGCAGGAGATCCAAGAGTGTGTTGGCAGAAAATGGTTTTAAGAGAGACAAGGAACAAAAACTAGAGGTCATGAGACAGTTTACTTGAGCCAGATTACCTGGCTTCAAATTCTGTTATTTGTGGGCAGTGCCTCAATTACCTCATCTGTAAAATGGAGCTATTAATAGTACTCATGCATCTTATAGGGTTATTGTGAGGATGAAATGAGTTAGTACACAAAAAGTGGTAAGGGCAATGCTTGCCATACAGGAAGCTCTGTAGACATTTTGTACACGTTAGCCATGAGGACTGAGATTTGAAGGGGATGATGTTAGTAGTTTCTATAGCTTAATGTGGTCAGAAGCCAGCTTCTAGGATGTTAGGGAGTAATTCTGGAAAACAATAAAATTTTGAGGTATCTTTTTCTGACTGGCAGGATCAAGTGAGTTTCCTCTTGATGTGTATCAAGGCATCAACATGCTGGATGCTGGATGTTGCTGAGTGAAACCCTTAGGTGTCAGAGAAAAGCATGAACCCAAAACTCTGGGAAAGTGGGCCAGGTGGTATACGTGTGATCTCACATGATATGCCTGTCAACTTGAAGGTTAGACCCATTCTAAAGAAGTGGAAACTGAGGAGGCTCATGCTGTCACTTGCCAGAGGTCACGGAGCAGAACCGAGGTATTTGTGACTACAGCGCTCATGTTCTAATCGACATCATGCCCCCTCAGGTTTAAAGTGCCTATGTTACAATTTTATATGAAGATCCATTTATATGTGAGGATCATAATACATAGGAATCTGCTTTTCTTCCTGAATTCTAGCAAGGAGAAAGCCAAGTAGATTTATGTTTGAGGCGTTTCTTACTACCCTGACTGAAAGAGATTTCATGAAGTTTTTGATTAGGGAAATTCATGAATAATGCAAAAATCTTAGCTAAATTGTGTTCAATTCTAAGGTGGATTATAACAAACTTTTCCCTATTTAATCCTTTGAGGGAGATATCTGAAGACCAAAATTTTATATATTTTGTTTAAAGCACGTTGAATTGTGTTGTGGCCATTTTGTATTTTATATATGTGAGTCTTTTAATAGTTTTATTGTTTGGAAACTTTTCTGTTTTAAATGTTAGTTTTTAGGGCTTGTACCTTTTAAATGCAGTTATAAATAATATTTCATTTAAAGTAATTTTATCTATAACCACCAGGTATATAAATTTCAGAGATACAAACTTACTTTAACACCTTGAACAATTAGGCAAATACACTACAACATAATTATGTTCCACCTGTGCTAATCTATCCAAATTGTGTTCCCTATTGTATATTTGCAACCTTATCTAAATGGATACACTTGCATGTTGTATGTTCTTTTTTTTTTTATTTGTTTGATTCTTATTGTGGTAAAATATACATAACATAAAATTTACCATTTTAGCCACTTGAAAAACATTTTTTTTACATTTATTTATTTTTTTGAGAGACAGAGACAGAGCACAAGCAGGAGAGGGGCAGAGAGAGAATGAGACACAGAATCCAAAGCAGGCTCCAGGCTCTGAGCTGTCAGCACAGAGCCTGACTCAGGGCTTGAACTCACAAACCATGAGATCATGACCTGAGCCAAAGTTAGATGGTTAACTGACTGAGCCACCCAGGCACCCCTAATGTTTTAAAAGTCCATTTGACCACCCAGCCCTTCTATGAACTTTACTTGAATGCATGTTGCTAGTTGGGCTATTTGGTCTAGTCTTTATAATCTGGTTGTTTGTTTTATTTGTGATTCTAACTTCTTATTAATCTCTTTGGTTACCTGTGCTTCGTGTCCTGGCTCTTGTACTTCTCGAGTATCTCTAGACTTTGTCTTCACTTCTGATTCTTTGTCATCTCTTACCAGAGGTACAGTGACTGTTTTTGTTTTTGTTTTTTTAATGTTTATTTATTTTTAAGAGAGAGAGAGAGAGGTAGCATGCGAGCAGGGAAGGGGCAGAGAGAGGGGGAGACACAGAATCTGAAGCAGGCTCCAGGCTGTCAGCTGCCAGCACAGAGCCCAACATGGGGCTTGAACTCACAAGCTGTGAGATCATGACTTGAGCCAAAGTCGGACGCTTAACTGACTGAGCCACCCAGGCACCCCGTAGTACAGTGACTTCTTAACTGGTTGCCTTGCCGCCTAGCTTGTTCTGCTCCAGTCCATTACTGCCAGTGTAATTTTACTAAATTGAATAGATCACTTCCTGCTGAAATACTTAACTGATTTTTTCTGGTCTTTCCTCACCATGATTTGAAGTTTTGTAGTATTCCATCCTCTTGCCTGCATTTTTTTTTTCTTCTGTTGCATCACTGTCCCCTCATGAGAGGCAGTTTACTATTTTAGTTTAGTGCACAGTCTAGCTTGAAGAACCACTGTGTCTCTTCCCACAATGGAGCTGTAGATCGAGGCAGACATTCTACCCAAGCCTTGTTTGTCTGAAATATTTGGCCCTTTTTATCTGTTGTTCTCTTCCTCTAATTTTTTTTTTTCCACTATCTTTTTTTGGTTTTGGTTGCTCACCATGAAGATCCCCACCCCACCACCCATTTATTAACAGCCATTGCCTCTCTAGAGTCTGAACAACAAAGCAGTTTTAGGTGAGGAAATTGCCCATTGCTGAGTTTCTGCATTGAAGTCTTTTGAGATCCAGTTGGTCCAAGTGCTGTTTCAGTGAAGAGCTTTGCCAGGAACATATGATTCTTGCTCTGAGGTATGATATGTTTTATGTACATAGATGAGTGTTTATTTTTCTAAGTAGGAATCAGAACCCAGTTCAACAGAGGCCATTGACAAATGTCCCAAACAAGGAAGTTTTTAATAACATAGCTTCAAATGCAATCGTATCTATTTTATGGTAAGTGGTTCGTGAGCAGCAACGAAGGTGGTAGGTGCTGGAATTTAACTGATATTGGGGACTTTGCCAAAGAACTTATTGACTACCCCTTCAAAATATAAGTGCTTTTGAGGGCGCCTGGGTGGCTCAGTCGGTTAAGCATCCGACTTCAGCTCAGGTCATGATCGCACAGTCCGTGAGTTCAAGCCCCGCGTCAGGCTCTGTGCTGAAGCTCAGGGCCTGGAGCCTGCTTTGGATTCTGTGTCTCCCTCTCTCTCTCTGCCCCTCCCCTGCTCATGCTCTGTCTCTCTCTGTCTCAAAAATAAATAAAAACATTAAATATATATATATGTATTTAATATATATTAAATATTTTGTTAATGCACAGGCAATCCTGGAGGTGTGCCACTGATCGCCACCAGGAACAACTTGCCTTTCAGCAGCACAAAGTGCTTAGCTTACAGCTTCCAGCTGCTAGTGCCCTTGCTTTGCCTCAGTGGAGGTCATGCTTATTCCATGCTGTTTTTTGCTTTCATTTTGATATCCATTTCTTTCTATTCCTCCACCACCAACATAATTTGAGGGTGGGGCTCTTTACAAGTGAAGTACTTTATTATTTCTAAAATTTTTTAATGTTTATTTTTGAGAGAGAGAGAGAGAGAGAGAGCGAGAGAGAGAGCTTGTGCAAGTAGGGGAGGGGCGGAGAGAGAGTTGAGACAAAGAATCTGAAGCAGGCTCCAGGCCCTGAGCTGTCAGCAAACTCACAAACTGCAAGATCATGACCTGAGCCGAGGTTGGGAGCTCAACCAACTGAGCCACCCAGGCACCCCACAAGTGCAGTACTTTATAAGAGAGTCAAGTGTTTCAGCTTTATAGTTAGTGTGTTAGAAACTGTGTTCACTGATACAATCCCAAGGTCCTTTTGGTGTTTCTTAAACTATTTTAGTGCATCAACAAACTCATCCTGGTATAATGGGAAGAACAACTAGTCTAGACTAGTCATAGCATCCCCACTAAGTAGTTTATGACCCTAGACAAATCCCTTGCAAGGCTTTCTGGGTCTGGTCTACAGTGAGGGGCAGTTGGACTAGGAGTCTTTGTACTATGGGTGTGCTTGTCAGTATTGCCTCATCGCTCGCTGTGTTGACTTCCAGCAGTTGACAGGTGAGGTCCTACTAAGGATCTCAGGCTTCTTTCGTTGCTAGGGGTGCTGATTTCCTTTGAAATGTTTAAGCCACATAGAAGTTTCTATGGTAACACATCTCTCTCTTTTTCTTGTCACACACATTTTTGAAAAGGTTCTTCATGCTGTGGTCTTCTAACCTATGGCCCTTTTGATTAGACAAAGCCCTTATTTAAGGACTTTTTCCTCAGGAGTATTGTAGATACTTGTAGAAGAAAAAGCAATTGCTAGTCCTACTAGCTCTTGAGGTGTTAGTCTGTTAATAAGGTTTCATATCAATTAGAAGAGGGATTGTTGGATTATTTGGTAGCACAGTAATAACAAGGAAACAGTGTTTTCTGTCAGGATTGTGACATTTTATTTTACTTTTGATTTTTTTATATAAAATTTTCAAACACAAACATAGACAAAATTGTATAATGGACAGCTATGTACTTACTACCTAGATTCAAAATTAACATTTTGCCACATTGGCATGGTCTATTTTACAGGGAACAAATCAGAGACCTGTATTTAGAGGTGAAATCTCACCTTAGAAAGTGTTTTTCTTCTTAACCACTTACACTGTCCTTAGCAAAATTAACTATTAATTTCTTCATATGTTTTAATACCTAATCTACATTCATAACAGTAGAATTAATACCTAACTCTGCACCCCCAGTTGCCCCAAATGTCTTTTACTCATGACTTGTTTAAACTAGGACCCACTCAAGATCCATATATTTGCATTTGATTGTTAGGTTTTAATCCAGAAGATTTCTTGTTTTCCTCTCCCCCACCCTATGACACTGATTTATCCAATTCTCAGTTGTCCTATAAGATCTTCCACCTTTGGGATTTGTCTGCTTGTTTTCTTCTTGTTTTCATTTAACTTGTTTCTATCTCTTTCATATTCCTGGAAGTGGAAGTTAGGTCTAAAGACTTGATTAAATTCCAGGAAAACCATTTTAGCAAGAGTGCTATTTTCTTCACACCATATCACACCAAGAGACATAAAATATGTGGATCTTGAAGACTTAAAGACTGTGGTTGGTTTGTAAAAGCGATTCTTTACTGGTTTCCTAGGATAAACTTCTATAGAGAGGTTCTTTTTTTTTTTTTTTTCCAAGCCTTTTTATTAGTTTGAAGATTTAATGGGATTCTCCTTTCCCCTGAACTGTTCCAGTTTCATTTCAAAAAGTAAAGGTCAAAGTAGCATTAAATTACAGAATTTTTCCTCATATAAACCAAATAAATAGTTGGTAAAACAGTATTTTGCAACCAATGTGCACCAGCTCTGGGCTCTGGCAGCCTCTGGGTATCAAGCCATTCTTTCTGTCTGTTCTCTTGAGCTGGCAGGTACCTTGACACTCTTCTCTTCTTCAACCCCCATGTTTATCACTAATATTACTTTTATTTTAAAACCTCAGATTTGTTCTCTTTGTTTCCTTTGCTGTCATTGGCTTTAGGCCTGTCACCTCATGGCTGACTGAAGTGCAGCAACTTCTGATTCTGGTTTCTTGCCTCTGGGCTCTCCCCCTTGAGTCCATTGTTCTCATAGGTCAGGTTCAGACTCGTGGTGGCTGGTGATAAGGCTCTCATGTGTAAGTCAGAAGACAGGGGGTCAAAATCCAGCTCTTCATGCCAACAGGTACACTCTCCTTTAGCAGGCACTTAATGTTTCCAGATAGAGCATCAGTTTGCTCATCTGTAAAATGGGGAATGATAACTGTTTTGACGACTGAAGAATAAGACAGGACTTGAAAGAAGTCATGAGCAAAATGTAAAATTCAATTTTATGTGCTCGGAAATAGAAGGGCATCTGTTTCTGCTGAATGCATAGACCCACTCAGGCAGTCAACTCTACCTTTTGTTGTTTCCTGTATTTCTGTATTTCATTTCCTATAATATCTCTCTTCCTTACCCCCTCTGGAAAACCCTCCCTTCCTTTCCTTCAATCTGTCCTTAAGGCCTGGATCAAATTTTTATGCTCAATATAGCTGTATGTTTTCTCCCAGCTTATAATTTTTCCTTTATATAAACTATTGCTTCTATAGTTTAGCTTCTAGGCATGCCTTCTATTTTGGGGGGCTGAGTTTTTAAAAAATTCTAATATAATTAATGGACAGTGTTATATTAGTTTCAGGTGTACAAATACTGATTCAATGATTCTGTACATTACGGTGCTCCTCATGATAAGTGTACTCTTAATGCCCTTCACTTATTTTCTTATTTCCCCAGATCTTAAGTTTCTTGAGGTAATGTTTGATGTATTTGTGTCCAGCTCAGAAACTAGTACAGAACTTCCCATGAAAACTTGATCATGTTACCCTTGAAACTGATTTATAGTGAGCTGGTGGTATGTAGGACCCAACTGGTTTCTTAAATGGCTGATATTTTTCTAGGATATGGATATAATTTTCTTATGTGAGGTCCTCCTTCCTTTACTTTTCACTGGACCTCTGGAAAGTTGGCTCCAGCTTCTTTGCCTAATCTCCCCATCCTATTCCCCACCTCACCATCCAATCTCACTCTCTGTTCCAAGCCTCCTTCTCCAGCTGGTGTGCAGACCTCACAGTGTTCCACAGGAATTGTCATCCTCTGAGTTGGTGACTATAGTGAGGGTTTATGGTGGGGAATTAACATTGCTAACTGTTCAACCTTGCTAAACAGCAAATTAAGGCCAGTAGTGGGTCCATTTTTAACCCTCAACCTCTCTCAAAAGCCTATGCTCCCAGCCCAACTGGTCATCAGAATTGCTTGGGTTTTTAAAAGATTTAATCATCCTGGTTTCACCCCAATAGCTAGTGAATCAGATTTTTCAGGGTAGCTTGAGAAGCTGTATTTTCCAAAGCTCCCTATGATTGGCCATATGTGGGATCCACTGTTCTAAAGCGTGATCCCTTTTCCCTTAATCATTTGTCAGTAATGATGGTGGCTTGCACACCCTGCTGGTACTTATTTGTTGGATAGGATTACAGATGGTTCTATAACATCCATCTGTATGATATCTCTTGGCATAAGTGAATGTAGGATGATAAAGGATGAGCCTATTAAAGGCTTCTGAAGCAAATGGATAGTTTATCAGATTGGTGTGTTCTTTCTTTAGAACTGCTGTGAACCAGACCTTGTTACCACCATCTGTTTTGTAAATTCCATTTACAGTTTAACAGCTGGATTGTGAAAGATATACAAAATTATCCAATTAAAAGACTATATTTGGCAAGTGTGCATCCTTTTTTTTTAAATGACTCCTTGAATACACTCTTATTTCTTTCCTTAGATAGCCTTTTAAGGCTCTAACTTTTGTCTACCACAAATTTTCAGAGTAGTAAACCGAGACCAGAAGGAAGTTCTTAGGCTTGGAGGCTTGGATAACTTTGGGAGTTAATAATGTATAGGATTGATAGCCTTGAGTTTTATCCTTAAAAAAAATCTGAATAGTTTAAAACAGGTGCTTTTCCCTACCTCAGTACTGAAAGCCACTAGCCAGTACCTTTGCGCATCTCAAAAGGTGACTGACCAGTAGAGTGGGTGGATAACTTGTGTTGTAATTTGGCATTGATTTCCAACATCCCTAGAGTTGTACAAGCCAAGAACCTGGGAGTCCTGTTAAATTCCTTCTCCAAAAACCATTCTCTTACCTGTAGCGATCCTGTAGCCCAGGTCACAGTCCATACAAAGTCCAAATGAGAACTTGGGTCTCTGGACTTTTAAACTTCATCTTTTCTAATTTACTGTTATGCTTTTTGAACCACTGCGTGTATGTGGTTTTCTAGGGGCCAGTTAAGTAATGGTGTTTAGGTAGAGCAATTTGTGTACTTCTATTTTCTTATTTCAGTACTTCAATATCTTATAAATAAACTACAACAAACATTGTTGTAATTAGGAAAAAGTCTTGGTTATGTTATCATGTGAGAACATGCCCTCAGCAACAGACATTATGTTCATGACAAGCCCAGCTAAGAGGATGGGAACAGCTTTCCAGGATTGCATTTGGCAAATAAAGGAGGCACATCAAGGGGTGCCTGGGTGGCTCAGTCAGTTGAGCATCCAACTTCAGCTTAGGTCATGATCTCGTGGTTGGTGAGTTTGAGCCCCGCGTGGGGCTCTGTGCTGACAGCTCAGAGACTGGAGCCTGCTTTGGATTCTGTGTCTCCCTCTCTCTCTGTTCCTCCCCTGCTCATGCTCTGTCTCTCTCTCTCTCAAAAATAAAGATTGAAAAAAAAGGATGCATATCAGTACTATTTTTAACGCAACCAGTACATTTATTTCAATAGCCTTGGCTACTTTTTTTTTTTTTTTTTACAGTTTTATTGAGAAAAAAGTTGGCATGCAACATTGTGTAAATTCAAGGTGTACAACGTGTTGGTTTAATACAGGTGTATATTGGAATGTGATTACCACCATAGGTAGGTAATATTTCCATCACATCACAAAATCACTGTTTCTTTTTTGTGATGAAAACATTTAAGATCTACTGTCTTAGCAACTTTCAACTATGTAATGCAGTATCGTTAACTGTAATCAAAAAGGTGTGCATTAAAAAAGGAAATACTCTGTGGGGTGCCTGGGTGACTGTCAGTTAAGTGTCCGACTTTGGCTCAGGTCGCGATCTCACGGTTTATGAGTTTAGGCCCTGCATCGGGCTGTCTGCTGTCAGCACAGAGCCTGCTTAGGATCATCTGTCCCTTCTCTTCTCTCTCTCTCGCTCTCTCAAAAATAAATAAACTTAAAAAAAAAAAACTTAAAAAAATACTGTGCATTAAATCCCCAGAATTTCTTCATCTTTAACTGGAAGTATGTATTCTTTGACCAACATCTCCCCATCTCTCCCACCCTCCCAGCCCCTTATAACCATTATTTTACTCTCTGTTTCTAAGAGGTTGGCTTTTTTTAGATTCTATATGTAAGTGACAGCATACAATATTTGTTTTTCTCTGACTTATTTCACTTAGCATAATGCTTGCAAGATCCATCCATGTTGTCTTGGCTATATTTTATTTTTTAATTTTTATTCATTTATTAACTTATTAAAGCTTATTTATTTTGAGAGAGAGAGGGAGAGAGAGAATCCCAAGCAGGCTCCATACTTAAGCACAGAATCCCATGCTGGGCTTGATCCCACGAATTGTGAGATCATGACCTGAGCCAAAATTAAGAGTCTGACACTCAACCAACTGAGCCATCCAGGTGCTCCTGTTTATTTTCTAAGATATTAAGTAATCCTTGAACCTACTATGGGTCTCAGACTTAACAACCATGAGATCAAGAGTCACATGCTCTAGTGACAGAGTCAGCCGGGAGCCCCTTGGCTATATTTTAATTGCTTACAAGCAGCGTGGGAATTTATCTCTGCCAGGGATGACAGAAATGAAAATTTGCAAAATAACCAAACTTTTACTTTCTCTGCAATGCATTGGATCTTTCCTGCTGACAAATTCGCAGTTTATGAAATAAGTTCACAGAGCATATCAGAGTTGTGCCACAGCTCTGCCTACTCCAGATGGTATGAATGGTTGTCTAAAGTCATCTTAGTTTCCACCTATGTCAGTCTGTGGAATGTTTGAGTTCATGCTTATTTCAGCCAAGTTTTACAAATGTTCGCTCTATCTTGTTAAGCGCAAGAAGCTATGCGTGTTGGAAGTGCTAACAAGAGGTGCACCATCATGATGGAAATGAAGGCAGAGAGGGTGATTTTCTTCCATCTTTTAATTTAACATTGCCCTTACTTGTAGGACAAATTTTTCAAACAGGAGTAGAATGCAAAATGTTTTAATGCCACACTAAAGGCAGAAGAAGTCTTTATTTTAATTGCAGAGTGTGATCAAGGGAAGTTTCTGGAGTTTGCAGTGTTACATGAAGCAGGCTCGGTCTTTCCTGTGTAATACCACTCTAGCATCAGAACTTCTTTTTTTTTTTTTTTTTTATTTATTTTTGGGACAGAGAGAGACAGAGCATGAACGGGGGAGGGGCAGAAAGAGAGGGAGACACAGAATCGGAAACAGGCTCCAGGCTCCGAGCCATCAGCCCAGAGCCTGACGCGGGGCTCGAACTCACAGACCGCGAGATCGTGACCTGGCTGAAGTTGGACGCTCAACCAACTGCGCCACCCAGGCGCCCCAACTAGCATCAGAACTTCTATGCAAAGGTAACCTCAGGGTTTTTGCTTCCCCCCCGCCCCCCGCAGGAAAAAAACCCAGAACACCAGCATGTACATGAACAACGCAATTAAAACAATTTTAAACATTTTTTTTTTTTTTTTATTTTTGGGACAGAGAGAGACAGAGCATGAACGGGGGAGGGGCAGAGAGAGAGGGAGACACAGAATCGGAAACAGGCTCCAGGCTCCGAGCCATCAGCCCAGAGCCTGACGCGGGGCTCGAACTCACAGACCGCGAGATCGTGACCTGGCTGAAGTCGGATGCTTAACCGACTGCGCCACCCAGGCGCCCCAATTTTAAACATTTTTTAAAACGTTTATTTATTTTTGAGAGAGAGAGCATAAGCAGGGGAGGGGCAGAGAGAGAGGGAAAGAGAGAGAGAATCCCAAGCAGGCTCTGCACCATCAGCACAGAGCCCGATGTGAGCTCACACTTGTACACTGTGAGATCATGACCTGAGCTGAAACCCAGAGTCAGACATTTAACCGACTGAGCCACCCAGGTGCGCTCCAAATTTTTTTAATTAATGAAATGCGTCAAATATATAAGAAAAAGGACAAAGAATTAGTTTAACCAACATTCATCTGGTTTTAATAAATATTAACATTTTGCTATAATTGCTTTGGAAAATACAGATAAGTTTCATAGATACCTCTTTCTGATCCTGTTCTCCTCCCTCACAGAGTTAACCGCTATCCTGAATTTGATCTCTACTCTCATGCCTATTTTTGTACTTTTTAAAAAAAAAATTTTTTTTAACGTTTTTATTTTATTTTTGAGACAGAGAGAGACAGAGCATGAATGGGGGAGGGGGGGCAGAGAGAGAGGGAGACACAGAATCAGAAGCAGGCTCCAGGCTCTGAGCCATCAGCCCAGAGCCCGACGCGGGGCTCGAACTCACGGACTGTGAGATCGTGACCTGAGCCGAAGTCAGACGCTTAACCGACTGAGCCACCCAGGCGCCCCTGTACTTTTATTTCATATGTATGTCCATAAACAACATGTGGTTTTTGCTTCCACTTCATTTAAAGGATATTACTGTGTGTATCTGCTATTGCCTCTAAATACTTGCTTTTTTCACTGGACTTTGTTTCAGGAAATAATAAATTCAGCTTAGATTCACTGACTTTCATGGCTGGGCCATATTTTATTATATCACTCTACACAGATTGTGTAATCATTCTTCTGATGTCCATTTAAATCCCTAATTTTGCTATTACCAATAATGCTGCAGTAATATTTTTTCTGTTCCCTTGGCCACATCAGTTTTTTTGGAGTCCTTTCTTTGAAATCTATCTTAAGGAAGTAAATCACAGGGTAGAGACTGACATATTAATTGGATAAAATGGAAAATTTGCATTTAATTCTGGCTCTGTGAATGGCATATAGGGTACTGTGCTGAAACTTCATAAAGTCTTAAGCTACAATGCCTGCCTCCAAGGTTGGGAGAAATTACAGACATAACGGTGGTACCAGGAGGTATATGACGTAAGTGCCCAATGCTGGTTGAGACAGCTCTGATGTTGAGGGGTTTGGGCCAGTAATTCAGACCTTTCTCCACTAAGTCAGGGTAGTTGTTAGCCCCTTAAGTTGATTTAATTCCAGCCAAGAGCAAAGAAACTTTTCCTGCCTTATTAGTTGTCACTGTGTTTTGCTGTCTTAGTTCTAAAGTCAGTAGGCAGATAGGTCGCCTGGGTGACTCAGTTGGTTCAGTGTCTGACTCTTGATTTCAGCTCAGATCATGATCTTACCATTTGTGGGTTCAAGCCCCACATCAGCCTCTGTGCTGAGAGCACAGAGCCTACTTTGGATTCTCTCTCTGCCTCTCATTCTGCCCCTCCCCTGCTCGTGCTCTCTCTCTCAAAATAAATAAACTGAAAAACAATTTTTTCGGATAAATCGGTAGGCAGACCCCATTCTCTTTCTTATCTGTTAGGGTGGATGTACATTCAATGTTTGAAGCCTTCTCCATTGTCTGTTAATGCTGTTCTCCAGGAAGCTGCATCAGGTGTGAAATTCTGGCTTCCTCAGAGATCTCTAAATTTTAGTGCTGATCACCAAACATCCTAGATAATGCTAATTCCTATTACCATTCGTTAAAAAGAAATTCCATTAGATAGAATTTTTCTTTTGTGGGGAATCTCTCCCAGAGGTTTCCTGTTACTCCTACCCCCTTTCAGCATGGCAGAAGCAGTTCTGTGTTTCTTATATTGCTATGTTTGAGTAGGAGCATTTTGAAGGTGTGAAGATTCTGTGTAGCAGCACAAAACATGAATACAAGTTTAATACAGGGGCTCTTGGGGTGCCTGGGTGGCTCAGTGGGTTAAGTGTCAGACTTCAGCTCAGGTCATGATCTCACAGTTCGTGAGTTCAAGCCCCACGTCAGGCTCTGTGCTGACAGTTCAGAGCCTGGGATCTGCTTTGGATTCTGTATCTCCTTCTCTCTCTTCCCCACCCCCACTTCCACTCTGTCTCTCTCTGCCTTTCAAAAATGAATAAACGTTTAGATAAAAAATCTACAAAAAAAATACAGGGGCTCTCAAAGTATGGTTCCCAGACCAGGAGAATTAACATCTTCTGGGAACTTGTTAGAAATGTCAATTCTCATTCCCACCCAGACCTACTAAATCAGAAATTCTGGGACTGGGGTCCAGTGATTTGTGTTTTGACAAGCCCCCTGGGGGAGTCTGAGAAGCACCCTGCTTCCGAGGGTGCTTAAACAGGTACATGGGCTCCTATTGTGGACCTGACTAACTGTACTTTCAGGAAGGGATTAACTACTTAAGGGATGGCTGCCCAGCAGGGTTATTTGTTGTCATTGCTTAATCATTAATGACACGAGCAAGGTATACCTTTACATTTTTCTTTGTGTGGTATTGTAATAGACAAACCTTCAACTTTTGGAGGCCCCTTCAATTTTCTTTGTTGGTTATGACCAAGAGTAGGAAACAGAATGCCATAAATCCTTGTTTCCAGGGTTACCTTCTTGCTGCTGATAACAGGCAGGAAATTAAAACAATCTGTGATAGTGTTTTGTTCTTATTAGCCACAGATGGTAGCTTTCAGATATGTTGGAGCAAAACATAAATAAATATAGCAGGGAAACTTCATTATTGAAGAAAAATGATTCAGCTAGGTCAAGTTTATAGTCTGGGTTCACTTTCACGAAATGGGATATAGGCAACATAATATTGTTCCATTACCACAAACCATTAAGATTTATGGGGGTCACTGGGTTTTTTTCTTTTTGGCTTAATTTTAAGTATGTAAAACATTTACATGATTTCAAAGTCAACTGTGTAACAAATCATATTTAAAGATGTCTCACTTCTATCCATATCCCTTCTCTCCTGCTTTCTTAGTCCTTTATAATCATTTTTATTAGTTTTTTGATTTATTCTCCTAGTGTTTCTTTTTGAAGATAAGCATATATATGTTTATATCTCCCCCATTCCACTTTCTTTACACAAAAGGTTGCATGTTATTCTATATTCTTTTAAGATTATTTTAAAAAGTTAGCTCTACTAAGGGATAACTTAAATTCAATAAAATTCAACAACTTCATGTGTACAATTTGAATTTTGACAAATACATACAGTTGTGCAACCACCAGTACAATGAAGGCATAGACTCTTTCCATCACCCAAAAAGGTTTTCTTCTACCCTTTTACAGCCAATCCTCTCACCCCTCTGGTCCCTGCTAAACCATCTGTCTGCTTTCTCTCACTATACTTCTCTTTCCTAGAATTTCAGACATACTTTTTTTGTGTGAATGTATATGACTTCTTTCACTATGTATATAATTCTTTGAAGATTCAGCCATATTAGTACATATATAAGTAGTTATTCTACTTTATTGCAGAATAGTGCTCTATTGTTTATACATTCCAGTTGATGGGCATTGTCCTATTGCTTTTTTTTCCTTTTTATTTTGAAGTGACATTAGACTTACCAGAATACTTACAAAGACGGTACAGAGAGTTTCTATATACCATTGCCCCAGCTTCCTCAAATGTTAACCTCTCCTATGGCCCATTATATAGTTATCATTTCTTAAGAAATTAATATTGGGGGGCACCTGGGTGGCTCAGTTGGTTAAATGTCCGACCCTTGATTTTGGCTCAGGTCATGATCTCACAGGACATGGGTTCGAGCCCCACGTCCAGGTCTGTGCTGAAGTGCGGAGCCTGCTTGGGTTCCTCTCTCACCCTCTCTCTCTGCCCCTCCCCAGCTTACGCTCTCACACACTGTCAAAAATAAATAAACTTTAAAAATATTTAACAAATTAATATTGGTACAATACTATAAACTACAGACTTTGTGTGGATTTTAGTTTTTCCAGTGCATTTAGTCTTCATGTTTCTTTAGTCTCCTCTAATCTGTGACAATTCAGTCTTTCCATCTCTCTGTGGTTTTTTTTTTTTAATGTTTATTATTTTGAGAGAGAGAAAGTATGAATGAGCAGGGGAGGGGCAGAGAAAGAGGAAGAGAGAGAATCCCAAGCAAGTTCCATGCTCAGTGTGTTGCCAATGCAGGGCTTGATCCCATGAACCATGAGATCATGACCTGAGCCAAAATCAAGAGTCATTTGCTCAACCAGCTGAGCTACCCACACACCGCCTCCCCCCCACCCCCACCCCCCCGTGTCATTTTAAGAGTGCTTGTTGAGGTATTTTGCAGAATGTCCCTCAGTTTGTCTAGTAATTAGACTACAGTCACACACTTCAGGGGAAGAACACCACAGAGGTGATGTGCCCTTTTCATATTTTACCAGAAGCTACATGTTATTACTATGTCTTATTACTGGTAGAGTTAAACTGGATCACTTGGTTTGCCAGGTTTCCTCGGTGTAAAGTTACTATTTTTTCCTTTTCTGTAGTCTGTCTCCTAGAAGCAAATTATTGCTTTTTAAATTCTGATGTATGTTAGTGTGCATGGGACACATAGTTTAGCCACTCCCTCAACCTTAATTATAGTAACAGTAATAACAGCAACTACTACTTAATCCATCTGCGTACTTCTGAAAACATGTGGATTATCTCATTTAATGCTCAGGATACTCCTAAAAATGTAGATGCTTTTTTCATGTCCATTTTACAGTTTAGAAGACTGAGGCAAAGAATAGTCTTTCCAAGGTTCAACAGCTACTTAGTAATGGACCCAGACACTAACTTAGCCTAACTTGAGGACCAGCTTTTAACATGTGCCATATGGTAGTTGTCACAACTTAGAATGGGGATGCTCTCATTCTTTGTCAGAGAAAATGAATGCTTCTGTTTGATAATTCTTTTCTTCTTTAAGAAATAACTTTGTTTGTTTTACTTTCAGGGTTTTCTTGTATGACTAAGGATTTTAATAAGCTATGCATGGCAGTAATATTACTTAAAAATCTTGGAGAAATCCAGGATACTTTGGGGAGCACTCAGGGCCTATTTTTAGACTTCTTCCAGAAATATGACTGTAGGTTAGGGCAGAGAATTCAGAACAGAAAACTGTTTTTGGCAAAGTATTTACTTCAAGGATGACACTGATCCTTTTCTTCCGTGGATTTTTATCAGCCTCTCCTACCAGGGGTGTTGTGTTTGTCTGTGTGTGTCTAAACCCTGCATATTCACGTTTGTTGACCACGCTAATGACTTTTCCACTCCACAATCAAATGTGTCTCTGAATAGCCTGACTCAGGGGATGATAACTGGTTTGGTGATGACTCAATATCTGTGAGCCTCTATTCTAGCAACAACGGAGCCACTGAAGGTCAGGCTGTGTGGGTGGACGTTTGCACTTCCCTGTGACTCACACTGCAGCCTGGCTTTCTGAGGGGAGATTAACTGTAGGTGGCCGCAAAACTCTATTCACCTCCTCCCCGCTCCGTCTCATCCGTACTATGTAGATGGGTATCCCCGGATCCTTGAAATACTACGGCTTGGAGTCTTGAATGTATGTAGGCTGCCATGATGTCCAGCTATCAGTGCACGTTTAAAAAATAAAGCTTTTATGTTTTTAAATGTCTGTTGTATGCCTGGCCATATGTGCCAGAGTCCAGAGGTCAAAAGCTAATCTGGGCAGGCATATACATAAAAATGATAGCATTTAGTTCCTTAGGGAAGAATGTAACTGCTTAGAATAAGTCTTGTGCTTGCATTCAAGAATTAGTAAATTTTATGAGTAAACAAGTATTTGGGGGATAGATAATGCTGACTTTATGGGTGTTGAGATCTGGCCTCAGAGGTTAGATGGCTAAGGACTTCTGGCCTCAGAAGTTAGATAAGGTTTTCTACACATCCACTATAGAGAAAGTGTTAGGTACAAGAAAATATAAAGAAGAAAAGGAAAGCAGCTCCCTTTCGTCACCAGAACTCTTGTTTTGCATATTTCTCCCTTTCTCCTTTTCTCATGCAGCAGACACATTTGTTTGTAATCCTGCATTTGTTATGTAATATTATATAGTTAAGGGTTGTTTTCACCATTTAAAGAAAAAGACTGCTAATTTGGTGGGAGAAAAATAACTAGTTTTAACGCGTTTTTCCTTAACATTTTAGTTAGGATTAACATTTTGTCTTTGTTGACTGTCAATCTCTGTTTAACCGTGGAGATTGTTAGTTTTTCTACTCTGAATCTTTCTGTAAAATTGGAAATGTTACTAAAGCAAGCCTCTGATTTCAGATGTCCTAAATGATGCTATATTTGATGAAGATCATGATGAGATGGTGATTGTGAAGGACATAGATATGTTTTCCATGTGTGAACATCATCTGGTTCCATTTGTTGGAAAGGTAAGGGTTTTTTCTGTTTCCTGTTAATTTTAAAATATAACAAAAATTTTTAAATTAGGATTATTATCTTTAAAATCATCACCTGCTAATTCCTAATATCCCAGATATGTAGAATTACACATAAACATTTACTCTTTATCAACCTGACTAATCTAATAATTTGAAATTAACAAAACAAAAACCAAGTAGCTGAAGGTCCTCAGGGCAAATATTTCATAGTAAGTACCATGGTATTGGTTAAAATAATGAGATAAAGTTGCCTTTTTTTTTTAAGGTAGCTGCAACAGACTCTGAAAACCTTTGCTTTTTATTTTGACTAAATAATGTTTGATCCAAGATGTACTTTTGTGTAATATGGCATGAGCAGCAATGATTGCAGAATTTCTTATGGCAGAGGTCATAGTATTAGTGGACTTTGTTTCTTTTTAAAAAAATTTTTTTTTCAACGTTTTTTATTTATTTTTGGGACAGAGAGAGACAGAGCATGAACGGGGGAGGGGCAGAGAGAGAGGGAGACACAGAATCCGAAACAGGCTCCAGGCTCTGAGCCATCAGCCCAGAGCCTGACGCGGGGCTCGAACTCACGGACCACGAGATCGTGACCTGGCTGAAGTCGGATGCTTAACCGACTGCACCACCCAGGCGCCCCTAGTGGACTTTGTTTCTAACTCTTTCTGTATTAGGAGCAGTGAATCTAATGCAAGCTGCTTAATATTATCTAGCTTGCTGCACTTAAGCATATCTTTGAAACCATGGATGTAGGACCAAAAGTAGTCCTGTCCTCTCTCTCCCATTATAATTTTATTTTATTTTGACTTTTTATTAATAGTTTTTAAACAGAAGACTTAGCAAATAGTGTTATGAATACCTGTATACCCATCACCTAAATTTAATGTGTTAACATTTGCTTCACATTTTTTTTTGTTAAAATATTTCATTTTGGGGGCACCTGGGTGGCTCAGTCAGTTGAGTATATGACTCTTGATTTTGGCTCAGGTCATGATCCCAGGGTCTTGGGATCAAGCTCCGTGTGGGGCTCTACACCAAGTGTGAAGCCTGCTTGGGATTCATGTGTGCGCACGCGCTCACTCTCTCTCTCTCTTTCTTTCTCTCTCTCTCTTTCTTTCTCTCTTTTCTCCTCCCCTCCTCCCCTCCTCCCCTCCTCCCCTCCTATCCTCCATCCCCTCTTCCCCTCCTCCCCTCCTATCCCCCATCCCCTCCTCTCCTCCTATCCCCCATCCCCTCCTCCCCTCCTCCCCTCCTCCCCTCCATCCCCTCTTCCCCTCCTCCCCTCCTATCCCCCATCCCCTCCTCCCCACCTCCCCTCCATCCCCTCTTCCCCTCTTCCCCTCCTCCCCTCCATCCCCTCTTCCCCTCCTCCCCTCCTATCCCCCATCCCCTCCTCCCCTCTTATCCCCTATCCCCTCCTCCCCTCCCCCCCTCCCTTTGCCCCTCCCCTGCTCTCCAGTGTGCCTGCACTTAAGGGCTCAGGATTTTCAAGAAGGAGGGAACCTTTGAGCTTATCTTACTACCTTTTATTGTAAGTGAGGAATTTGGGCCCAGAAAGCATAGGCTTTGTCCAAGAAGACAGAGGAAGTTAGTGATTTGGGCTGGGGCTAGACTTACGGACTTGATCTGTGCTCAGCCTCTCACTATATCCTCTTACCTTCTGCTATGATTATCTCTGTGTTTGTGTTCTTGCTAACTTTTTTTTTTTTTTTTAAATATATATATATATTTTTTAATTTTTTTTTCAACGTTTTTTATTTATTTTTGGGACAGAGAGAGACAGAGCATGAACGGGGGAGGGGCAGAGAGAGAGGGAGACACAGAATCGGAAACAGGCTCCAGGCTCCGAGCCATCAGCCCAGAGCCTGACGCGGGGCTCGAACTCACGGACCGCGAGATCGTGACCTGGCTGAAGTCGGACGCTTAACCAACTGCGCCACCCAGGCGCCCCTGTTCTTGCTAACTTTTAAAAAAATCTATTGTTCAGCAGTGTTTCTCTAAAATTGACATTGAAATGACTTAAGATCTTCAGAAAGATCAAAAGTAGTACAAACAATAAACAAATTATAGCTCTGCATATAAGTATAAAATTTCAAGTGGTACAGAAGATCTTAGCTCTGTGGGAAACTTTCAACTCTCTAATTTTTCTTTGAAATAGTCAGTTCAGGTGCTACTTTACTTTCTCCTTCTGCTGACCAGGAAGGTAATGAATTGGTATTCTTAAATTCCCAAAGCACAGTGCTAATAGATGAAAAATCACTAATTACTACTATATCCATTATTCACATGTACAGTAGATATTAATTAGGTGAGCGAATGCAACAAACGCTAGCGAACCATGATGCAAATGAATCTATACTTTTATATTAGGTTAATTGATTGCCTACAAATGGCCATTTACTTATTAGCCTTTTGTAGAACTAATGTGTTCCCATAATTTAATACTTGGCTCAAAGAGAGGTAACATGGACATATTAGATGTTAGTCAGTGACTTTTAAGATTACGGAATTGGCTTGGCCTCATAGTAGGTCCTATAAGAACTTAGATCTTAAGGTCCAGGTTTTGACAAGTCACATTTGTAGCTGTGTCCTTTATCCCCCATCAGGAAGATAGTATTCTCCAGCAGCTTAGAGATTGGGCCACCAACTATGACAAAGGACATGGAGACCCTCTTTATGTGCAGTGGGGTGGGACTTTTAAGGCCACTATGATGTGTGGAATGTCAGTGTTCACAGTTACAGTTTGGGCCATTTAAAGGAAGCTTTCCTGGCTACATTTTAATGTTGCTATAGGATAATTTGGACTGTCTTGAGAGAATGTCCCCTCAATAGAAGAAAGACTGGAAGAATTGTATCAAGAGTTTAACTTCACCAGGAAATATCAAGACTATATTTCAAATTTGTCATTTCATTAATAGTCATTCATATATTTTCCTTTTCCTGCACATCTGTAATTTTCTAAATGCTTTTGTTAGTCCTTCATTTTCTAAGTCTTAAAGCTTCTAGATTTTTTAAGTTGATTTATTTATTTTGAGAGAGAGAGAAAAAGAATGAATGAGCAGAGGAGGGGCAGAGAGAGAGGATGAGAGAGAATTCTAAGCAGACTCCATGCTCAGTGCAGAGCCTGACGTGGGGCTCGATCTCATGACTTTGAAATCATGACCTGAGCTGAAATCAAGAGTTGGATGCTTAACCAAGTAATCACCCAGGTGCCCCAAAACTTCTAGATTTTTTAAAGATACATTTTCATCGTGTTGAATTACATAATACATATACTGTCTTCTGTTTCCTTATTTTATTACAAAGAAGCACTGGATTTTCAACTAACTCGTGATTTCTGTCTCTTCTTTGAAGGTCCATATTGGCTATCTTCCTAACAAGCAAGTCCTTGGCCTTAGCAAACTTGCGAGGTAAGTATGTGTGGTGAGCAGGAAAACAGATTTGTAGGACCTGCCCTTGTATGGCTAGAATCTCATAAGGCTTGCTTTCTTGACTGGTGTGGATCTAACTTGGAAGTCACATTACAACATAAAATTTATAGTCACAGAGACAAGCGTATTTGGAGGACCTGAGACACAAATCCCTTTTATTCTCACCCATCACTGCCTTTCTCCCCCACCTTCCACAACTCTTCCCACTGGCACATCTTTGAAGTCTTAGTTCATACCTTTCTCTGTAGAGCCTGGAAAGGACCAGGATGCATTCAGTCCAGCCCCCCCATGTTTAAGGGTGGTTTACTAACAGTGGGGGGGGGAGGGGAGAGGAAACCTGAGCAGGAGTCTAATTCCACTGCACTGTTTTCAGACTTTTTTTTTTTTAAATTTTTTCCAACGTTTTTTATTTATTTTTGGGACAGAGAGAGACAGAGCATGAACGGGGGAGGGGCAGAGAGAGAGGGAGACACGGAATCGGAAACAGGCTCCAGGCTCTGAGCTGTCAGCACAGAGCCTGACGTGGGGCTCGAACTCACAGGCCGCGAGATCGTGACCTGGCTGAAGTCGGGCGCTTAACCGACTGCGCCACCCAGGCGCCCCTTCAGACTTTTAATCATACTACCATTTGGAGGCTTCTGCACCTGAGTATTTGTGGGCATCTTCTGGGGTCCTGCAGGGCCATCCATTCACTTCTGGTTTGATACCTCTGGAGGCACAAAACTGTGCTGTGCCTTCCTTGGCTTTCTCAGCAATATTCCAAAAATAATACCTACTCTCTTCTCTGTTTCTCTTTTCTACTACAGTCTTATTTTCCCTTCTTTATCCTGTGGGTTCATGCCTTTTAAAAAATTCCTTTACTACTATTTTTATTTGGGCTTTAGGAAGGAGAGGTAATATACAAATACTGTCATCTATGTTTAAGTAGAAATAAACGTAATGATTGGTGTTCATGTATCTCTGATAGCTCAGCAACCAGTATTTTATTGCCCCTAAATATTCTTCTTTGTAATTCTTTGTATGGAGTTAGCGAGTCCTGGGTATGGAGGAATGCTGGGAGGTGTGGTTTTGTGTGTGTTGGGAGAGAGTTAAGGACAAAATGAGGTGATAGGCGATGAACATACAATCAGGTGCCCCCCCCCACCCCCCGCGAAACCAAGCTAAGTTTGGATAATTTGAGATTATAGTGACCATATCAAAATTGGAATAGGGGTGCCTGGGTGGCTCAGTCAGTTAAACATCTGACTCTGGATTTCAGCTTAGGTCATAATCTCACAGTTCGTGGGTTTGAGCCCTGTGTTGGGCTCTGTGCTGACAGGGCAGAACCTGCTTGGGATTCTCTCTTTCCTTCTCTCTTTGCCCCTCCCTACCTCTTTTTCTCTCTATCTCAAAATAAGTAAACGTTAAAACATTTGGAATAAATGAATCTTTGTGACCAAACTAACTATATATACTATGACTCTGATGTATTCCTGCTGCTTTTCCACTTAGACACTGGGATTCATCACAATCCTGAAATGGTGGTCCAGATCTTTTTCAATTCTGTGTTGGAATCTGTAAAAACCACGCTAGCAATCTGACAGCTGCTCTCCACAGCTGTTCTTTTTACTTTGTTTTCTCTTCCACTTTCTTACTCATTCCTCTTGGGATTAAGGAGAAAGTAAGTAGAAGAGAGAAATTTAACTTCCCTGGTTTCTGACCTCATTCCTGCTTAGCACTCTCCATCAGACAGGGCTACTTGGTACCATGAAAAGATGTTATTATGTCATAGCTGTAACTGCTTCACTGCAGTAAGGCTCTTAACACAAATCCAGAAACATCTTGCCACCTTTCAGTGATCTGTACCCAGTGGCAGTGCCGAGGGGTGGGTGGATGTTGGTGGTAATGGGAGGGGGCAAATAATCCTACTTTAATTTCTATTAGCAGCCCCCTCCCTAGTAACTTACTCCCAAATAATAAAGTCATGTCAACTGTGAAAGAAGTGTCTGTACTAAAATTGGTTATTCTTACTGTTTGATAAGCCACAGTCTAAGTAAAATCAGCTTAGTTTCTGTGCAAACCTAGCTGCAGGCCCAGTCTGCTGGCACCCTCCCTTTCAGCAAGACTGCCAACCCTATGCCTTTCCTATATAGAAACTTGGCACTGCTGATGCTTGTGTTACCTCCTTTCCTAGTGAAATGGAAAGATCTCAAATAATTAAGCTTTTAGGAAATAATACAAAGAAGTTAATTATTAGCATGGGGTTCGTCTTTACACTAATAGGATTAAACTTAAGGGAAAAAAAGGAACATGAAACTAAAGAACAGAGTGTATGTTACTTTCAGATATTTGTAAAGAAAAATTTGATTGAAGAGTTTATTAAACAGGAAAGAAAGCTAAGATTTTTATCCAGTTTATTTCTTATAAGAAGTGGAATATTTAGGGAATGAAGAGTCATAAAGAAAGCTGAATGTCTTAGCAAAACTTCACTGCTCATTTTAATCTTGTATGTGAAGTTTGTTATATGCTTGCCTTTAAACGAATGACCTTTTAGTGCCAGGGAAGTCAAATATCAAACAGTAAAGCCTTAAGTAACAAGAAAAATGCCAGAAGTGAGTTGATCTGGTTTAACTCTAGTAGAATTCTAGAGTAAATGTAGTTTGAATAGATATTCCTTTTGTTGGGGCGCCTGGCTAGCTCAGTTGGTAGAGCCTACCACTCTTGATCTTGGGGTTGTGAGTTTGAGCCCTGTGTTGGGTGTAGAGATTACTTAAAAATAAAATCTTAACAACAACAAAAAAAAGAATTCATTTTGTTGCTAAATATCCATTGAATGTATTCATTTTCTTGCCTTAGAATAATTGAGTGAACATAGTTAAATCTTGAATATAGAATTGAAGTGCCTCGGGTTAGCTGTGGTTCATCTATTTATTGAGTATCTACTGTGAAAGGGTGCTGTGTCAGCCATGATGACTGCTAGAGAGAAGTGGGACACAACCACTGCCCTCAAGAGGGTGGGCAATATGAGGCAGCAGGTACCACAGAAATGCCTGGTTTGGAGCTCTGAGTTCAGAGGAGCCAAGATGACTGTCGCCTGGCAGGATTAAGGAGACCCAGAGGTGGAAAGCTGAGCAGAATTTTAAGGGAAGAGGGGCCCCTGGGTGGCTCAGTTGGTTGAGTGTCGGACTTTGGCTCAGGTCATGATCTCGAGGTTTGTGGATTTTGAGCCCCACATCCGGCTGTGCGCTGACAGCTCAGAGACTGGAGTTTGTTTCAGATTCTATGTCTGCTTCTCTCTCTGCCCCTCCCCCGCTCACGCTCTGTCCCTGTCTCTCCAAAATAAAATAAATGTTGAAAAAAATTAAGAAAGAAAGACCCAGAGGTGAAAAGCTGAGCAGAATTTTAAGGGAAGAGGGGCCCCTGGGTGGCTCAGTCAGTTATGCATCTGACTTCATCTCAGGTCATGATCTCAGGGTTCGTGAATTCAAGCCCCACATTGGGCTCTGTGCTGTCTTCAGATCCTCTGCCCCCCTCTCTCTCTGCCCCTCCCCTGCTTACATTCTCTCAAAAATAAATAAGACATTTAAAAAAAATCCTAAAGGGAAGAGAAATTCCTTTGGGTATGGTAAATGCGTAAGCAGAGGCAAGTCAATAGAGAGATTAACTGACAGAATTAAGAGATGTAGGCAGGGATGACTGCAAGATCGTCAGAAAGGTAGGGTAGGCATTAGATTACAAGGAGGACATTATTTTTTCCTTTTTTCTCTATTATAAATGTTTATTTATTTTGAGAGAGCATGAGCAGAGGAGAGAGAGAGAGAGGAAGAGAGAAGCCCAAGCAGACTACGCACTGTCAGCTGTCAGTGCAGAGCCTGAGGCGGGCCTTTACCTGACAAAACAGGAGATGGTGACCAGAGCGGAAATCAAGAGTCAGATGCCCAACTGACTGAGCCACCCAGGCGCCCCTCTCTCTATTATAAAAATAACATACTTACCAGTTAAGCTTAAATACAAATGAGTGAGTAAAGGGAAAGCTTTCCTTTCTATTTCCATTACTCAAAGTTAAAACTAGACATTTCTTGTCTCTTGGCTAGAGATTGTCCTTCCAGAAAATTTCTATGCAAACACAAACATATATCACTTTAAGACTAGCAAAACAAAACAAAACAAAAAAGGGAGAGATCATACCCTACATTCTGTACTACAACTTGTGTTTGTTGTTTGTATTTTTTATTTTTTTAAGTAATCCCAAGGTCGGTGGGGGGGCTTGAACTCACATACCTGAGATCAAGGGTCAGTCACATGCTCTACTGACTGAGCCAGCCAGGTGCCCCTTTGTGTTTTTGTTTTTGTTTTTGTTTTAATTAAAAAACCTTGAAGTCCTTTGGACACCTTTTAGTCCAGAAAGTCTGACTCCCTTTTAATGGCTACATAGTATTTCTTTAATTGTTTAATATAATTCATTTAATCAGTCTTTGATAGAGAGTTTACAGTTTAAGACTGTTGTCAAAAGAGGAGGGCACCTGTTGGAATGAGCACTGGGTGTTGTATGGAAACCAATTTGACAATAAATTTCATATTTTAAAAAAAAGTAGAAAAAATGCTTTGGTGAACATGTTTTGTATAGTGTAAATTACCGAAATTAAATTGTTGGGTTCAGGGTAGCCAAATTTTTGCTATTACTAAATTGTTCTCTAAAAAAGAGCATATCAATTTATACTCTAATAATAGGTCAAAGGGTGTGTGTGTTTCTCCACTTTTGCCAACACTGAGTTTCATCACACTTTTTTAAAAAATTTTTTTTAATGTTTATTTATTTTTGAGAGAGAGAGAGACAGAGAGTGAGAGCAAGGGAGAGGCAGAGAGAGAAAGGGAGACACAGAATCTGAAGCAGGCTCCAGGCTCTGAGCTGTCAGCACAGAGCCTGACGCAGGGCTTGAACTCACAAACCATGAGATCATGACCTGAGCCGAAGTCGGCCATCTAACTGACTAAGCCACCCAGGCGCCCCTCATCACACTTTTCAATCTTTGCCAAACTGATAAGTGGGATAGGGTACTTATTGTTTTAATTTGCATTTTTAAAACTTGCATTTTTTTAATAGAGTTTGAATCTTTATAGAAACTGCCTTCTCTAAGTTAGCCTTTGCTAATTTTTCCATTGGATTGCTTATCTTTTTATTACTGATTTGTATGAGCTCTTTGAATGTTAAACCAGTTAGGTCAGGTGCTGCAAATAATTTTTCCAGGTTTGTCATTTGTCTTCTGATTTTGTTCGATAATATCATTTTTCCATAAAGAAGTTTAAAATTTTTATGTAGTCATAAACTCATGTTTTTGGGTTATTTTTATGGCCTTATTTTTATATTTAAATCTTCACTCCATCTGGAATGTATTTTGGTGCAAGGAGTGAGAAGGAATCCATCCATTGCTGTTGTATGCTCACTGACCTCCTACAGCGCCCCCACTTCCCTCCTGTTACCATGCTGCCTTCTTGCTATCCTTGCTGCCACTCTGTTGGGCCTTGCATATGTTCTTCTTGGATTATAAAACCCTGAACTCCTCCTTGCCTCTAATCTCTCTGCATCCTTAAATCTGCTCTCATACACTATTAGGATGTACTTTCTAAAGTGTGGATTTGATGTAGCTCCCCATAGGTTTTAAGATAAAGTTCAAACTCCTTACTTTAGCTGGCAAGTCCCACTGTGATCCAGCTCTACCCTCTGTGGCTTTTTTTGCTCTTTGCTCTAGCCATGGTTGAGAATTTGCAGCCTGGTGACAAGTCAAGTTATATGAAGGCATCAAAAATACTGTTAAGATTTGCAAGGGTTAAATTATACCATCTACCTGCAAAGGTGTCACCAGATTACTTTCCCAGTTGTCATAGGAGGAGGAAGAGGAGAGAAAGCATAATGCAACACAGGAAACAGGACCTAACACAGATTTTATAAGTACCTAATCATGCCCCTTTTTTAAAAAAAAATTACAGGGATGCCTGTGTGGTTCAGTTGGTTAAGTGTCCGGCTCTTGATTTTGGCTCAGGTCATGATCCCAGGGTCTTGGGATTGAGCCCCTCATTGGAAGTGCAGAGCCTGCCTGAGATTTTCTCTCTCCTTTCCTCTGCCCCTCCCCCACTCATGCTCACTCTCTCTAAAAAAAAAAAAAAAAAAAAAATTACAAAAGCTGAAAATGCAAAATTTATCAACGGAGACAAGGTGGGTCCTCTTATATTGAAGTTTGCATAATAAAAGTGGTCATGAATCTTTTTTGTCAAATGGGTTCAAAACAGAACAGGAGCTAGATGAAATACATAGAGAAACTGACAAACTCCAAAGAAGTGAGTGGGAACACCAATTACCTCTCAATGTTTGATTGAGATGTACAAAAAAGGATATACAACGCAGAGTAATAGGATTTTGGTCACAAAACTAGCTGTAACTTAAAAAAAATGAACAGACTATTGTGTACTAAGAAACTATATAGTAATAAATTATTTTTAAAAACCAACTATTTGGAAGTTAAATTTCTTTTAAATTCCTTTGATGTGATAGAAAATCATAATGATACAAACACTGTATGTCAGTGTGTGCAATTCAAAGTAAAAAACTGCACTTTGAAATTAATACCAATCCTCTTCAAACTCTTCTAAAAAATAGAATAGGAGGGAATACTTTCAAATTCATTTCTCAAGGCCAGCATTAAACCTGATATTGAAACAGAAAATTATACAAGAAAACTATAAGCCAATATCCCTGACGATCATAGATATAAAAATTCTCAGCAAAATACCAGCAAACTGAATTGAACAATACATTAAAAGGATCATACACTCTGATCCAGGGGGATTTATTCCAGGGATACAAGGATGTTTCGATGTATGCAGTGATAAACCACATTGACAAAATGAAGTATAAGTCATATGGTAATCTCAACAGATGTAGAAAAACATTTGACAAAATCCATCTGTGATGAAAACTCTCAACAAACTGGATATAAAGGCAGTGTGCCTCATAATAAAGGCCATATATGAGAAGCCCATAGCTAATATCACAGTCAATGAGGAAAAGCTTTCAGCTAATATCAGGAACAACACAAGAACACCTGGATACCCTATTTCACCACTTTAATTCAATGTAGCATCAGAAATACTAGCCAGAGCAATACAACAAGAAAAAAGCATCAAGGTCAGAAAGGAAGAGATAAAACTGTCTCTATTTGCAGATGACATGATATTATATATAGAAAACCCTAAAGGAGCACCTGGGTGGCTCAGTCAGTTGAGTATCCAACTCTTGATTTCGGCTCAGGTTATGATCTCATGGTTCGTGGGATTGAGCCCCATGTTGGGCTCGGTGCTAACAGCATGGTGCCTGCTTGGGATTCTCTCCCTCTCTCTCTGCCCCTCCCTCATACATACTCCACACAATCTCACTGTCTCTGAAAATAAATAAATTTAAGAAAAAAACCTTAAGACTCCATCAAAAACCTGTTAGAACTAATTATAAAGGATACAAATTAATATCCAGAAGTCAGTGTGTTTCTATACGTTAACAAACTGTCCAAGAAATTAAGAAAACAATCCTATTTACAATTGCACCAATACCTAGGAATAAATTTTATCAAAGAGGTGATATATCTGTACACTGAAAACTATAAGACATTAATGAGAGAAACTGAAGAAGATACAAATAAATATCTCATGTTATTGGATTAAAAGAATTAATATTGTTAAAATGTCCATGCTACCTAAAATAATCTACAGGTTCAATGCAATCCCTTTCAAAATTCCAACAGCATTTTCACAGAAATAGAAAAAATGATCCTAAAATTTGTATGGAACCACAAAGGACCCTGAATAGTCAAAGCCATCTTGAGAAGGAACAAAAAAGCTGGAGGTATCACACTTTATGATTTTAAACTAAATTACAAAGCTATAAAATCAAACCAGAATGGCAACGGCATATAAACAGACATATAGGCCAAAGGTATGGAATAGAGAGCTCAGAAATAAACCCATGCATATATGACAAGTTTATGACAAAGGAGCAAAGAATGGAGAAAGGATAGTCTCTTCAACAAATGGTACTGGGGGGGCCACCTGGCTGGCTCAGTAGGTAGAGTGTGCGATTCTTCATCTTGGGTTCATGAGTTTGAGCTCCATGTTGGGTGCAGAAATTACTAAAAAAAAAAATCAATGAACTTTAAAAAATGGTGTTAGGAAAACTGGATACCTTTCTTATACCATACACAAAAATCCACTCAAAACGGATTGAACATAAGACCTAAAACCATAAAACTAGAAGAAAACATGGGGGTAAGCTCCTTGACAATGGTTTTGGTGATGATTTTCTGGAAAAATAAAAGCAACAAAACAAATAAGTGGGACTGCATCAAACTAAAAGACTTCTGCATAGCAAAGGAAACCATGAAAAAGCAACCTACAGAATGGGAGAAAATATTTCCAAGTTACATAACTGGTAAGGGGTTAATGTGCAAAAAAATATAAAGAACTCCTACAACACAATAGCAAAGAAACAATCCAATTTTTAACAATAGGCAAATGAACTGAAAAGACATTTCTCCAAAGAAGTTATACATATGGCCAACAGGTAAGTGAAAGGTGCTCAATTTCACTAATCATTAGGGAAATGCAAATCAAAACCACAATGACATATCACCTCATATCTGTTAGCATGGCTACAGAATTATAAAAAAGATATAAGTATTGGTGGGACTGTGGAGAAAAGGGAATCCTTGTACTTTCTTGGTGGGAATGTAAACTGGTGCAGCCTCTATGGAAAACAGTATGGGGATTTTTCAAAAAATTAAAAATAGAACTAGCATATGATTCAGCAATCCTTGTGGGTATATATCCAAAGGAAATAAAATAGGATATTGAAGAGATATCTGTACTCCAGTGTTCATTGTTCTTACTGGGGGGAAAAAAAAGATAAATATGTGAGGTGATGGGTGTATTAATTGACTAGATGGGATTTTTCCACAGTGCATCATATATCAAATCACAGTCTACACTTTAAATATCTTACATACACTTGTAAATATCTTTATAATTTTTATGTCAATTATACCTCAGTAAAGATGAAAATTTTAAAAACCTGCACTTTGGAGATAAATTTTTTAGCCACAAATGCTTTCATTATTAAATAAAAACTACAGGGGCGCCTGGGTGGCTCAGTGGGTTGAGCGACTGTCGACTTCAGCTCAAGTCATGATCTCACAGCTTGTGAGTTTGAGCCCCGCGTCGGGCTCCGTGCTGACAGCTTGGAGCCTGGAGCCTGCTTCGGATTCTGTGTCTCCCTCTCCCTCTGCCCCTAACCTACTTGTATTCTGTCTCTGTCTCTCTCAAAAGTAAATAAACATTTAAAAAAAAATTTTTTTTAAAGAAACACTACAAGTAAATTAAGCATCCAATTTTTTTTTTTAAAGAAAAAGAATTTGTAAAGCAAGCTTAATAGAACAAATGGGAAAGAAGAAAATCAAAAGATTAAATTAGAAAATTAAAAAAGAGGGGCGCCTGGGTGGCGCAGTCGGTTAAGCGTCCGACTTCAGCCAGGTCACGATCTCGCGGTCCGTGGGTTCGAGCCCCGCGTCGGGCTCTGGGCTGATGGCTCAGAGCCTGGAGCCTGTTTCCGATTCTGTGTCTCCCTCTCTCTCTGCCCCTCCCCCGTTCATGCTCTGTCTCTCTCTGTCCCAAAAATAAATTAAAAACGTTGAAAAAAAAAATTAAAAAAAAGAAAATTAAAAAAGAATAGAAAACATAAACCCAAAAGATCATACATCATAGATTGCTTAGAAGTCTGAGAGGAGAAAGATTTATACCCAGAAATGAGAGGCTATGTAACTAAAAGTATGTTTTAGAAACTTTACATCTTAATAAGTTAAAAAAAAAAAAAGATGGAGAAGGGAATGAACCAAGAGTTGGAAAACTTATATAGACTAGTAACCATTAGAAAAAGTCAAAGTAATGTGAGTTGGGTGGGAGGGAAAGAAGTGGATGGTCAATTTAATAGGCAGCTTCCAAGTAACCACTAATTCCAGTGTTGCATAAATTATTCAGGTAAACCTGAAAAGCTATATAATTAATTTGATAAAGCTACCTATTCCTGGTAAAAGTCTGATAAAGCTAGCACTTAAAAAGATTATAGACTAATCTCACTTATAAATGTAGTTGTAAAAATCCTAAATACCAAAAACAAACAAAAAAACCCAAAAAAACTCCTCTAACAGGCACAAGTATTGTTTTCATCATGACCCAAGGAGGTTAACTCCCAAGAACTATAGATTCTGGGAGTATGGTAAACTAGATGGTAATGATATCCCTCCTAGTATAGCATACTGAGATATAATGTGTGTGAACATTTCAAACATTGGTGGAAGTGTAAGCAATTCCAGTGAGAATTCACAAAAATTAGCTGGCACTGGAGTCAAAGTCAGGGTTCTGTCCTCCCTATCCCACCCCAAATTGGGAGAGATATTACCTGTTAGCTTTGTTCTGGGGAGTGCAAGAAAAAGAACCCATCACTATGTATTCACAAGGATTTGGGTTCAAAATTCACATCACCATGTGTGGTCCTCAGAAAATCCAAGGCAGTAATTTAATTTCAGAGGTTCCCAATGAGGTAGCCTTCTAGCACCTGGCAGAGACAAGTGCTCATCCTCTGATGCACTTTTATTTCAGCTTCAAAGAATTCCAAGGAGCATGAGTTCACCAGAAGTAAAAACAAAAACAAAAAAAAAAACAAACCTACCATGGGTCAGAGTCAGATGAAACAAATAGTCAAACAGGGAAGAGACTGAAGCTAGCAGATGCAGAATATACAACGAATACGTTAGAAAATAAGAGTACTGAAAGTTTGGCAAATTTTCAGAATTAGATTAAAAAAACAAAACTTCTGGGGCACCTGGGTGGCTCAGTTGGTTATGCGTCTGACTTCGGCTCAGGTCATGATCTTACGGTTTGTGAGTTCGAGCCCCGCGTCAGGCTCTGTGCTGACGGCTCAGAGCCTGGAGCCTGCTTCGGATTCTATGTCTCCCTCTCTTTCTGCCCCTCCCCTGTTCATGCTCTGTCCCTCTCTGTCTTAAAAAAAAAAAAAAAAAGGTTCTTATAAAAAAAAAAAAAACTTCTAGGAAAAAAAAAAGTGATAATTGGATTGAAGCCCAATACAGTTACATTATATAGCAGGTTAGACACAGTAAAAAATAGTGAACTAGAAGAAAGGTCTGAAGAAATTGCACAGAATGTAACACAGAGGGCTAGGTGGAAAATATGAGTGAGAATGTAAGAGACATGGAAGACTGAAGAGGTCTAATATGTCCTTGGTTGAAATTCCTGGAGATCACAGAGGTAATGGGGTAGGTGCAATATTAGAGAAGGTAATGGCTGAAAAGTTTTGGGGAGCACATGGAAAAAAACATAGTCTTTAGATTTAGGGACCCTAATGAATCCCAAACAGGGCAAATAAAATTAAACTCCCACCTGACACAACATAAAAAACCTCAGGGTACACATTCTGAAATGTCATAAAAGCAGTGGCAGAGAAAAATATTACCTAAGGGGGTAATGACAATTAGACTGATGATTGTTTGCTAATGGCAACGTTAAAAGGCAAATATCAGGGGCGCCTGGGTGGCGCCGTTGGTTAAGCCTCCGACTTCAGCCAGGTCACGATCTCGCAGTCCGTGAGTTCGAGCCCCGCGTCGGGCTCTGGGCTGATGGCTCGGAGCCTGGAGCCTGTTTCCGATTCTGTGTCTCCCTCTCTCTCTGCCCCTCCCCCGTTCATGCTCTGTCTCTCTCTGTCCCAAAAATAAATTAAAAACGTTGAAAAAAAAATAAAGGCAAATATCAGTGTCAAATTAGAATTCTTTCTTTTTAATATTTGCTTATTTTTGAGAGTGTGAGTGGGGGGAGGGACAGAGAGAGAGGCGGGGGGAGACTCAGAATCCAAAGCAGATTCCAGGCTCTGAGCTATCAGCACAGAGCCCGGCATGGGGCTTGAACTCACAAACTGCAAGATCATGACCTGAGCCAAAGTCAGACACTCAACCGACTGAGCCACCCAGGTGCCCCTAGAATTCTACTTTCAACAAATACCTCTCAACAAATTATCTTCAAGGAAGAGGGCAAAATAAAGATTTTTTTTTTAATTCAGGGAAGCTATATGATTATTTTTAATGCTGAGAAGACAGAGATTCAATGCCTACTGCTTACTTAAAAATGAAAAATGGGGGCGCCTGGGTGGCTCAGTCGGTTGGGTGTCTGACTTCAGCTCAGGTCACGATCTCATGGTCCGTGAGTTCGAGCCCCGCGTCAGGCTCTGGGCTGATGGCTCAGAGCCTGGAGCCTGCTTCTGATTCTGTGTCTCCCTCTCTCTCTGCCCCTCCCCCATTCATGCTCTGTGTCTGTCTCAAAAATAAACATTAAAAAAAATGAAAAATGAATAAACTAGGAATAAATTATAAACTGAGCACAGGGGCCCTGCTTATCACATAATCATACATGTAGAAGGCACTCAATTAATGATCTACATGAATGGCTTTCCTTTGGCAGGAGAGTGGCTATCTGCCAGAAACAGGCAGGCATCATGGGTGATAGCAAATGTTAGAGGCATTCCTGTTAAAGTGTAGAGCAAAATATGGATGCCTAATATTATCACTGTTGTCTAATGTTGTACCTGAAATTCTCGAGAGAAAGAAATGACTATGAGAAGGAAGACATTACTAATTTTTATTTTATTTATTTATTTAAAGTTTATTTTTGAGAGAGAGAGGGAAGGAGAGCACACGCAGCTGGCGAGGGGCAGAGAGAGAGGGAGACAGATTATCCCAAGCGGACTCCACACTGTCAGCATGGAGTGCGATGCAGGCTCCATCTCATGAACTGTCAGATTGTGACCTGGGCTGAAATCAAGACGGAGCCACCCAGGCACCCCAACATGACTAATTTTTAAATTAATGGCATCTCCTATTAATACAACAGAAAATAATCAGCTGGAGAACTGTCAGAAGAAATATATAGAAAGATTTGGTCCGGAAGAAATGAGACCTATCCAGGAGCTTGAATACCATCCTTCCTCAGGTTTTTGTTCAAAATTGAAAACATGTATTCCTTCAATGTTATAAATCTACTAGAAACACGAAGAAGAATCAGGGTGGCTCCTGCCTTCAGGATGAGTGGTAAACAGGGTGGCATACCCATTACTGACTTTATTGGCTGTAATGGATATAAAGTAACAACTTTTCAGTTTTATCTGAGCAGCATAGTGGTGGGAGGAAGAGCCATAAAATGCCTCATAGGTGAGGTGGTCCTTAAATTGAGTCCAAATTCAGGACTAAAAGGCCAAATTTTGAAAAAAGATCCTTAACATGAATTGTTATCCTCAAATGAGTAGTTCACGTGGCCATCTTTACATTTCACAAGTTAGAGTGAAAGATGTTGAAAGTGGAAAATCCATCACTTGACAGATTGTGTTATAAGCTAAGATCAGGAGGCTTTTAATTTGGGGAGTTAATCGTATTGAGTGCTTATATAGATCTATCTTATAAAGAGATGTCTGAAGAAGTCTGTTCAGTTCTAATCTGATTATCCTAATAGGTTTAGTGGGTACAATAGTTGACAGTGGCCTGCTATTAATTAACAAATAGTCTTTTATTTTTAACTTGAACTTTAAGCTGTGATTAAACAATATGATTAATTAGAACACTTGAGACTTGGCCTAAAATTGATGACTTGGGAGCTCTAAACTTACGTCCCATTGTGTTTTTCCTAAGTGAATGTTCATCTAATTCTCTCTCTTTGGGGACATTGGGAAGTACCACTCTGTGTCATGCTTAGTGGTCTCCTCAAGACCCTCCCTCTTCTCATTTCCATTAGTTTTTGTATCTTTTCCCCTCTTAGAAGATTCAATCTCCTGCCCACACCCTACAATTGCTTCAATAAAGTCCTTTTAGTCTTTTGAAGAAGCCTTATGAATTCCACTTCAAACTAATTTATGATTAACTAAAACGATTCTTTCTTTTCTAGGATTGTAGAAATCTATAGTAGACGATTACAAGGTAAACTTTTAAACTTTTATTTACAGAAAAACATTTTTTTCTTAAGGAAAAAGTATTTTTGGTTGTTGTTCTTATTTCAAGTAGAATACATGCGACTTACCAAAATCAAAACCTCATAGGAATATAAGATAGAAAGGGAAAGTTTGCAGTGTTTCAGTCCTCCAGAAGAAATCATTGATGTATTTGCACACTCCTTCGTATTTCATGCATCTACCAACATTTTGAAATCAATTTATTTTTATTATATTTTTAAATGGCCTCATATTGTATGTAATGGGCTTCACTTTTCCCCCCCTATTTTTTTTCACTTAACAAATAAAACATGTTTTTTTCCCCACATGCATATAACTATCTCATTGATTTTGCTGGCTGTTTAGCATTCCGTTGTACGGCCGTGCTGGGGCTTGATTTAACCATTTCCTGCTCTAATAGATATTTGAAAATTTTGTCAGTTTTCAAATAGATGCAGTGCTGCAGTGAACACTCTTAATGTGTTTTCAGAGGTGAGTTGTTTTTTCAGCACAGGAACTGCATTGCTTAGGTTAAATGGTTGGTCTCCAGCTTTACATACAATTCAATACTTGGACTGTAGCGCCTTTGTTAATCCTGTTGCGAGCTATTTGTTCATTTGCATGGAGGTGCTTGTTATCAATATTCTGTTGGTCTCACTGCACACCTAAGAGACAGCTGTCATTCTTACCATTCCCTCCAGTGGTGCTGAGCCCCCGTCAGTACTTATTCTGCAGGTGAGGGAATTGAACAGCTGCCCCCTGTGGGCCAGGCAGCAGACAAAGCAAACTGGGAAAAGCTGGTGTGCCTTGGCTCTCAAACCTCACAGAAGTCTGCTTTTTAAGACTTCAGATATTCTAAAGACAACAAATACTCTAAAGACGGCTGGGTGTGTCAGACTCCTAAACCGAGCTTCTTGTCACACCCACAGTTCAAGAGCGTCTTACAAAACAAATCGCAGTAGCCATCACAGAAGCCTTGCGGCCCGCTGGAGTTGGGGTGGTGGTGGAAGCAACGTAAGTCTATGTTTGCCTTTCATAATGTCCTTGTGGCGCATGGAAGTGATATTTAGTGCTGCTCTTTTCCCAGCGCTGGGTGGTGGCACACAATTGACACTGTCCCATCTTCTGTCTCTGAGACTGAAGCTTTTTTTTAAACCTCTTTCACTTACTGTGTTGTTGATATAGGAACCTGGGTACAGGAGACAGGCTTTGTTTTGTTTTTGGTGAGGGTTATGGAGGTGTAGGGAGTCATCAGTGTAGTGATTTGTGCAACCGTAGCATTTTATGTCTTCTCTTGATTTCTTCTTTAGCTCTTTGTTGCTCTATGCAGACTTTTCCTGATATTTTGTCACACGTTTTAAAAAATGGAGCTAAGAGTGTGTGCACAGGGCACCTGAAGACACTTATTTAAGTTAGAATGAATTATGGGAATTGCGCACATCTTCTCCATTCTCCTGGCATGGCATGAGCTCTGTGCTGTGCATGCTGTCTGGCCTCATCAGGTTGCTTAGGCTCACTGTGGTCACCGTTCTCTGGATTCGCCTGGTGAGACCAGCATACTTCAGTATTTCTCCTAGCACCTAAGCTAGCATTGTGTTGTCTGGGTCCTAAAGACCATTCAAGTGAAAATTCTGTATTTCTTTTTATCCAGAAGTTGTTGTATTTCTGCGGACCCCTTGTAGTATTTTCACAAGAAAGAAAATTCCTTTTTTTCCCCTTCTGCTAGATGCATCAAAGACTCAACCACTGAGAAACTTAATGAAAACTTCAGGTCAAATCTGTCTAAGCAGTGATATTGGACACAGCTGGTAGCCGTGAACTCAGTATAATCAGATTTAACTTTTTGGCTTGCTTCTTACTTTAAAAACCAAACCAGCAACTGTCGATTTCTTTAAGCCACCTTTGTTGTCTTGTTTTGTAGACACATGTGTATGGTAATGCGAGGGGTACAGAAAATGAACAGCAAAACTGTGACCAGCACGATGTTGGGTGTGTTCCGGGAAGATCCAAAGACTCGGGAAGAGTTTCTAACTCTCATTAAGAGCTGAACTTCAGCGTGTGTCCTGTGGTTTGCAGATCGTGCCACTAGAAACATTGTTTGTCTGGTCTTAACTGTTTGTACATTCCGTTTCCAGTTGTTGTTACAGATGTGAACTTTATCCCTTGTCACTAATTGTGTTTAATAATTATTTATAGCAATGAAATAAAAGTAATTAATAAAGGGGTGAGCCCTCTACTTTCTTCTTGCCACCTTTTAGTGGTAACTGTCAAGGAAACTGCCAAATAGTGTAAGTTACATGCACAAAACCACTGCCATTTGGATAACCATTGGGTGCTGGAAAGGAAGAAAAACTCAAGTATTTTGTTCAAATACTATGGTAATTGGGTTCATAAGCGTAGGAATTTTGGGAATGGGAGGAAATTATGGCCAATATACTGTTTTTTTCCCCCTCCCCAAACAAAAATGGTGTAGTGCTTAAAATAATTCCTGTACGGCATGCAGCATTGCTCTGCAAACACAAAGTCCAACAGGCTCCACCATAATCACATTTCATAAACTGCCAGGGCACTTTATTTTTTATATATTTATATTTTTTTTAATTTTTTTTTCAACGTTTTTTATTTATTTTTGGGACAGAGAGACAGAGCATGAACGGGGGAGGGGCAGAGAGAGAGGGAGACACAGAATCGGAAACAGGCTCCAGGCTCCGAGCCATCAGCCCAGAGCCTGACGCGGGGCTCGAACTCACGGACTGCGAGATCGTGACCTGGCTGAAGTTGGACGCTTAACCGACTGCGCCACCCAGGCGCCCCTATATATTTATTTTTTTAACTGTCCAGTGATAATGTTAGTCATGAAAGGGAAGGTAGTAGGATATCTATGTTTTTGATTTTACTATGAGCTAAAAAGGCACGTTTCTACTTTCTGTTCTTTTTTAAATTCAAGTACAAAGAATTTGTTCCTTTTGTTTACGAATGTATTCCCATGTCAACATACAGGGATTTAGACATTTAACTCTCTGTGCCTTGATGCGAATATCACACCACTTAGAGTGTAGCTACCTTTGCCATTTTTTAAAAAGCCGTTATTTTATGAGACTTAAGTACCAACACTGCAAATAACTAGTCCTCACAATTTTACCTTTAGAAGTCTCTTGCAAGCTTACTTTGTGTATTCCTTATAGATGCCTCAAAACTTTTTTAAAAGTCTTATCAAGTATTTTTCTATGTATTTCCAGAAACTTTTGAGAATGTCCATCATTTTCAGGTCTGCAGAACCATAGCTTCTGTGAATATGAAAGATGGCAGAATGAACTAACTGTGGACTGCATTGTGACCGATAGCCAATGTTTAATGAAAGCTGCATTGTTGGTGCCTATGAAAATGCACTGTAATTTTCTGGAATTACTGGAACATATAGGAAGCCCCCATATTGGCTCCTCTTGTGGTCCCTGTGGGTCTTGTCTTCAGTGTAACTGTTCAAGTGGTATATAGGTCTTTTCTTCCAGGAAGCTGTTGCCTTATTAATGACTACCTGAAATTTCCTCCACTGGGGCAGTGTGGGCCAAATTAAAACAAGAAAGAAAAAACCCAACTCCCCTGCAAAAACGCAACCACAGTCATTCCATGGAAAAGTCTCTTATTTGGTTGACCTCATGCTCTTCAGATTTATTCTGTTACCTTCAGAACTAATTGCAGTGCTTTCTTTAACCTTGATGGTCCTAAATCTGCCACTTTGATGTCATTTGACTTATGATGGGACACGGTGGCAGAAGTGCTGTTTATTTATTTAAGTTTATTTATTTATTTTGAGAGAGTGAGCGCGCATGCGCAGAGTAGGGGCAGAGAGAGAGAGAGAGAGAGAGAGAAAGAGAGGGAGAGAGAAAATCCCAAGCAAGCTCTGCTCTGTCAGCACAGAGCCCAATGCAGGGCTTGATCTCACAAACCCATGAGATCATGACCTGAGCTGAAACCAAGAGTTGTTTGCTTAACCAACTGAGCCACCCAGACGCCCCCAGAAGTAATGTTTAAAAAAAAAAAAAAATTCTTCCCTACTTCTATTTTCTATATTTTTCTATACTTGGAGTTTCTGAAATACAGTGTTAATTCATTCTGAGTTCCTTTAAAAAAATCTAATCTGATATAAACATTATCCTGCTTAATGTTTAGACATTTAAGAACTGGAATTAAGCACTCAACTCATGTTTGGTATTTTAAAGTAAAAAAAGATGTGATTTGGAGGACCAAAGAAATTATTAGCTATAAATTCATCTTTCGGAGATCAATTGTATTCCTTTTTAATGAGTCTCTAACATTTCCTACAAGTGTTCTCATAAAGGTCTAATGTATCTACAGGCTATTGTCTTATTGGTAAATGCAAAGTAATCTTGTCTGTTTTACTCTAGTCTGCAGTACTTTAAAATTTTCATATCTGTGAATCCATTTTGGGGATTTTTAAGAATTTGATGCATTTAAGTACACTGTTCAATTGTTTGAATTTTATGTATGCGTGCATCTGTTCCTGAAGTTGGTTCTATTGAAATTATTAAAGTGTTATACCATAGTTTCTTGTGAAAGTAGTTTCTTTCTGAACCACTTGTATAGATATAACAATAGATTATTTTAATTGTATTCTCTTTTACCAAAGATACCCATCATAAGGGCTTCCCTCAGTCATCAAGCTATTAAAATATAAATCCCAGTGGCAGTAGAAATTAACCTGGGGTTCTCTGTCTTCCTTTGGTATTTGGTTTGGGTATTACTGTCTTCACCCTCTGGCTGGTAAGGGAAGAGGAGGTCTGGGGTAAGAGTGAAGAGTCTGAGTGGCCCTCATGTCCCTATTGTCCTAAATCTAAGTTTGAAAAACATCAGCCTCCTGAGAACTGGTGCTGTTTCTGTGTGGGAGCTGTTGGAGGAAGAGCAGGCTGGGGCAGGGAGCCAGGCAGTGCTGGGAGTGGAAGAGAGTTTCCCTCCTTCTTCTAGGGAAGAGCCTGCTTTGGACAAAACTTCCAACGAAGTGCAAAGGTTTTGCTGCCTCTTTTCTGTGTCTGGTGCCCTTGTCCATACCTCCTTTGGGGTTCTTCTCCCCATTTGCTGCTCCACCTAGGCAGAGGCCCCTGCCTTTCACTAATGTCCATGTGCCCAGATGCTGGGGCTCTGGAGTGGCCTGCTGCTCCTTCAAGGACTCTGTGGACTGTTGGGCAGTGAATCTAGCCACCCAATCTAGAAATGCTTATTGAAATACCACATTCCTAAAACCATAACTCAGTAGAACAACGAGCTGCTCAACTAAGCCCAAGTTGCTGCCCCTGAGTTTTTTCACTTTTAAAGATTGGCTGAGTTCCCTATTTTGTCGCTTAGGGAAAGAGCAGTTGCAGACACCAAAGGTTTTAGAGAATGCTGCCAACACAGAACACCTGGATTCACCCTGAAGGGCCTGGGTCCACTTGTTGATGGTGAGAAGAGGGAGTCTCAGTAGATGAGTTCAAGGCGAAGTATAAATACACGATAGCCGCCCCCCCTCCCCCGAGGTACCTGGTTTATGTTTATTTTAGTCTTTACTATGGAAAAAAAAAACAGGGGCACCTGGGTAAGTCGGTTAAGCGTCTGACTTCAGCTCAGGTCATGATCTTGTGGTCCGTGAATTCGAGCCCTGCGTCAGGCTCTGTGCTGACAGCTCAGAGGCTGGAGCCTGCTTCGGATTCTGTGTCTCCCTGTCTCTCTGCCCCTCCCCCCTCTCACACTCTGTCTTTTTCTCAAAAATAAATAAACATTAACAAAATTTTTTCGTAAAAAATAATTAAAAAAATTTTTTTTAACGTTTATTTATTTTTGAGACAGAGAGAGACAGAGCATGAACGGGGGAGGGTCACAGAGAGAGGGAGACACAGAATCTGAAACAGGCTCCAGGCTCTGAGCTGTCAGCACAGAGCCTAACATGGGGCTTGAACCCACAGACCGTGAGATCATGACCTGAGCCGAAGTCGGACGCTTAACTGACCGAGCCACCCAGGTGCCCCAAAAATAATTTAAAAAAAGAAAAAAACATACATAACAGTAGATAGTACATAATTACGTGACCCCCATGTACCCATCACCTAGCTTCAATAAGTCTCAACTCATGGCCATCTTGATTCCTCCGTTACCTCCCATCCCCGCTGGATTATTTCAAAGCAAATTCCAGATATTATCTCACCCATGAAATATTTGATTATCTAAAAGGAGAGGAATCACATAAAAAAAATCCATTATCACACACAAAAAATGATGCTTTAATATCAAATATCCAGTCGGCATTCAATTTTCCCTCATTGTCTCATAAATTTATTCATTGCTTATTTGAATCAAGCTACAGATGAGTTCCATACATTGCAATTGGTTGATCTGTTTTTTTTTTTAATTGTGGTAAAAAACACATAAAATTTACTATCCTAACCATTTTTAGTATACACTTAGTAACAGCTATATGTATGTTGTTGCACACCAGATCTCTAGAACCTTTTTCATTTTGTAAAACTGAAACCTTATATCCACTGAACTCTTTCCCCCTCCCCCCAATCCCTGGTAATCACCATTCTGCTTCTGTTTCTGAGTTTGACTACTTTAGATTCTTCATATAAAGTAGAATCATGCAGTATTTGTCTTTTTGTGACTGGCTTAATTTCACTGAGCATTATATTCTCCAGACTCATCTATGTTGTAGCATATGACAGGGTTTTCTTCTTTGTAAAGGTTAAATAATATTCCACAATGTATATACTACATTTTTAGAATTCATTAATGTATTCATGGGCATTTAGATTGCTTCCACCTCTTGGCTATTGTGAATAATACTGCAATGAATATGGGTGTGCAAATATCTCCTCGAGAACCTGCTTTTTTTTTTAACTTTATTATTATTTTTTAATTTACATCCAAATTAGTTAGCATATAGTGAAGCAATGATTTCAGGAGTCGATTCCTTAATGCCCCTACCCATTTAGCCCATCCCCTCTCCCACAATCCCTCCAGCAACCCTCAGTTCATTCTCCATATTTATGAGTCTCTTTCGAGAACCTGTTTTTAATTCTTTTGGATATATACCCAGAAGTGGGATTATAGAATTTCTATATTCTCTCTATATGGTAATTCTTTTTTTTTTTTTTTTCAACGTTTTTTTATTTTTATTTTTTTTGGGACAGAGAGAGACAGAGCATGAATGGGGGAGGGGCAGAGAGAGAGGGAGACACAGAATGGGAAACAGGCTCCAGGCTCCGAGCCATCGGCCCAGAGCCCGACGCGGGGCTCGAACTCACGGACCGCGAGATCGTGACCTGGCTGAAGTTGGACGCTTAACCGACGGCGCCACCCAGGCGCCCCTATATGGTAATTCTTTAAAAAATTTTCAGGAACCTCCATTCTGTTTTCCATAAAATGGCTGTACCATTTTACATTCCTACCAACAGTGTACCAAGTGTTCTAATTTCTCCTCATTCTTACCAAAACTTGTTATTTTCCAGCTTTTTTGGTTTATGGCCATCCTAAGGGGGCATGAAATAATAGTTCATTGTGGTTTGGATTTGCATTTCACTGACGATTAGTGACCTTGAGCATCTTTTCATAAGCATATTGGTCACTTGTATATCTTCTTTGGAGAAAAGTCTACTTGGGTCCTATGCCCATTTTTTTTTAATCAGGTTATTTATTTTGTTGTTATTGAGCATGGGAGCTCTTTATAACCCTTTATCAGATAAATAGTTTGCAAATAGTTTTCCCATTTTATAGATTGCCTTTTCAGTCTTTGCTTCTTTTGATGCACAGTTTTTAGGTTTGATGGAGTCCCATTTGTCTACTTTTACTTTTGTTGCCTATGCCTTTGGTGTCATATCCAAGAAATCATTGCCCATTTGAGCGTTGTGAAGATTTCCCTCTATGCTTTTTTCTAGGGGTTTTATAGTTTTAGTTCTCACGTTTAGATCTTTAATCCATTTTTAGTTAATTTTTGTGTATGGTGTAAAGTGTGGGTCCAACTTCATTCTTTTACAAGTGGGTGCCTAGTTTTTCCAACACCATTGTTGAAGAGATTCTCTTCCCCCATTGTGTAGCATTGGCACCTTTGTCAAAAATCATTTGATCATAACATGCGGATTTATTTCTGAGCTGTCTATTCTGTTCTATTGGTCTATATGTCTTCATGCTAGAACTACACTATTTTGATTGTTGTAGCTTTGTAATATGTTTTGAAATGAGAGAGAAAGTGTGAGGCCTCCGGCTTTGTTTCAAAATGGTTTTGGCTATTTGGGGTCCTTTGAGATTCCATATAAATCTATTTCTGCAAAAAAGGCCATTGGGATTTCGTTGAATGTAGAGATTCTTTGGGTAGTATGAATATTTTAATAATATTAAGTGTTATAATCCATGAACATGAGATATTTTTTCCATTTATTTATGTCTTTAATTTCTTTCATCACTGTTTTGTAGTTTTCACTGTTTAAGTCTTTCCCCATCTTGGTTAAGTTTATTCCTAAGTGTCTTATTTTATTTTATTTTGTTTTATTTTATTTTATTTTATTTATTTTTAACAGACTTTATTAGACAGTTTAGGTCAGGATACAGAGATTTCTCCTATACCTCCTGCCCATGCTCATGTGGCCTCCCCCATTATCATCATCCTACAGCAGAGTGGTGCATTTGTTACAAATGATCAACCAACATTGACACAAAGTCCATAGTTTACATTAGGTTTCACTCTTGGTGTTGTACCTTCTATTGGTTTGGACAATATAATAATACAGCATAATAATGTGTATCCACCATTACACTGTCATACAGAGTAGTTTTTGCTGCCCTAAGTATCATCTGTGCTCCATGTATTCATCACCTACTCTATTCTTTGTGATGCTATTGTAAATAGAATTTTCTTAATTTCTTCTTTGGATTATTCATTGGTTGATATGTTTCTTAAGTCTGTTTAAAGTTGTAGGTTCACCTCTTGCTCCCTTTCTTTTATACTATCCTTACCATTTATTTGGTCATTTGCTTTTGGAGAAGTCCCTGTGAGCTCATGAAATGTCAACTGCTGGGATGTCTGTGGCTGCCCGAATGAAGTGAAACTTCAATTAAGCAGAAGAGAAAGGGCTGCTGTCTTCTATGACATTCCTCCATGACCTTAAACTCCTATTCCCAAGGCAGCCTGGACCCTGAGGCAGCACTGAGTAGTGCAGGCTCACCCTTCAACTTGGACACAGCTCTTTTTAGTTTTGTAACCCAGTAACACCCACCCAGGTATGGAATAGCGTTTATTCCTTTTTTGGTGGGGGGAGGTGTCTATCTTTTCTGGATAGGCTTTAGTTTTAAAATATCTACCACACGGCTTCCTTGGCTGCCAAGATTTGGTTAAGGTGGAAGGGTTATTATAGGACTGGAAATAGTGAATCCGCCAGGACTTGACATCACTTTGAGGTCCTGTCCTTGGGGAATTCCAAGGTTTGGGTTGGACGGTAGGAGTGTTTGGGTGCCTGACTGCTGTTACATCTGTATGGCCCTCTGAGTAAGGATACCAGGCTGGCTCTGGCTGACTGGGGTGGAGAAGGAAGTGACACACCAGGTCTTGTTTTTAAGCAGCTTCTTTTATTCTCTCCCTAATGGTGTAGTTATGACTTGCTTACAAATCCTGTTGGGATAACTCCTAGCACATGTATTACACAGCCCTAATACATCCATCCGCTTTTCCTCTTATTTCTACATTCTCCTGTTTGGTTTGAGCAATGTGTCCACAACCCTGACCTTTTGAGAAATCCTTTAACTTCTGGAACTGACTGTGCTGCCCAGAGAGATGTGGTTTGGCTGTTGGTCAGTGCAGAGAAGGCTGTGTCGAGGGGAGCCTGGCATGAAATGCCTGGGCATGTATGAAAACTTCCTCTGAGGCTGTCACACTTCTGCTTTGTTGATTTTCTTCTCATTTTAGGATGAGTTTCTTCTCCCTCTTTTTTTCCTGGATTTTTTCTTATTTGAAAATGTGCTGAGTGAATAGACCAATGGGATATTTTTCTTTCTAGTTTGTCTTTTTGTGGGGTTTCCCATTATATGTGTGATGATACTAATTTTTAGTCATATCCTATCTTAACTGGTAAATTTATTTGTGGAGACTTTTCTCTTTGGAGGGTCATTTCACATCTACAACCTAGGGATAAACTGAAAAGAGACAGAAAAGTTAGTAAATTAAAAAAAAAATTTTGGGGTGCTTGGGTGGCTCAGTCGGTTGGGCGGCTGACTTCGGCTCAGGACATGATCTCGCAGTCCGTGAGTTCGAGCCCCACGTCGGGCTCTGGGCTGATGGCTCAGAGCCCGGAGCCTGTTTCAGATTCTGTGTCTCCCTCTCTCTGACCCTCCCCTGTTCATGCTCTGTCTCTCTCCATCTCAAAAATAAATAAACGTTAAACAAAAAAATTAAAACAAATCAATTTAAAACAACTAGGAACCACAGGATTATTTCATATTGGTCATTTGGAAAGTAACTTTAACCAAGGACAACTAACCTCAGAGCAAAATTTCTCATTTCTCATTTCTGGATTGAAAGTTGATTCTCCTGAAAGTTGATTCACTGTGACCTAGGAGCATGTAAACTTGAAGTCCTTATTCAAATCTAATTTGACCTTTTCTTGCTTAGCAGTTGTCAAAATCACCTCACAATGAAGGGGTAAGAGGAGATTGATTTTTTTATGTCAATCCTTGAATATTTTAACAGAATTTTCCACATAAACTTAATATTTAGAAAATAATTATAAAATAAAAAGGGTCTTATGCATTTGAAGTATAGATAGGTCAGCAATAAATTCTCATGTCCTTTTTAACTAGAGCACTGTAAAAAAAACTTTAATCAATGTGAAACCCTGAGTTTTGAAAACTGATCATTTGTTCCCTGCATTTTAATTTTGGGGGGATGGAAGAAGAATTTTCCAGATTTAACAGTGTGTGTGATGTGCACATGTGCATGTGTACCCAATGTTAAATCTGGAAAAGTTGTTACTAGATGCTTGTTTGTTTTTTTTTTAATGTTTGTTTATTTTGAGTGAGAGAGAGTGAGAGGGACAGAGAGAGGGAGGCAGAGGATCTGAAGCAGGCTCTGCGCTGACATCAGACAGCCCCATGCAGAGATCAAACTAACGAACCTGGGAGATCATGACCTGAGCATCAGACACTTAACCGACTGAGCCACTCAGGTGCTCCTACAAGGTGCTTGCTTATCTATCTATCTATCTATCTATCTATCTATCTATCTATTTAAAAAATGTTCATTTATTTTTGAGAGAGAGAGAAACAGAGTGAGTGGGGGAGAGGCAGAGAGAGAGAGGGAGACAGAACCTGAAGCAGGCTCCAGGTTCCAAGCTGTCTGCATAGAGCCCGATGCAGGGCTGAAATGCCATGAACTGTGAGATCATGACCTGAGCCGAAGTCAGATGCTCAACTGACTGAGCTACCCAGGCATCCCCAAGGTGCTCTTTTAAAGTGGGGTAAACATTCAATAGAACTTCCCACAGTATTATTTTCTTGACAGTCTTCTTGAATAAAGAACATTTCTATTTTATCGGTGAGCAAGTTTGGGCTCTAGGAAGATTAAATGACTTGCATCACTGCCACTGGATTAAAGAACAGAGGTTCCTATCTTGTTGCTCCATCTGTTGGTCTTTCTATTAGTCAATGGGCTCAGGCCGTTAGATTACTCGTAACAGCTCATCGTTGTAGCTAGTTAATCTTTTCCAGGTGACCTCTGTAACGCTGAGCCCCCATTGTTTTGAATTGGAATCTGATTTTTGAAAATGTAAGTTGGCCTTGTCCTTTGAACTCAAAAGTGCAAAGAAAGGGTTGTGAATTGGCTACGTGTATTGTTTCATCTGGTCATACGGTCTTAAATGCTTACATTAAAAAAAATTTTTTTTTTTATACTGGTAACACATGTACTTAGAACAAAATTCAAACAGCACAAATGATATTAAGGAAAGGCTTACTTTTACTTCTGCCCGTGAGTAAGCCAGACAATAGTTACTACCAGGGATATTTTATGAAATGCTTTACTAACTATTATTGTAAATTGAAAACCCTCTTTCCTCCATGGAAGCTGTTTGTACTTTTAATGGTAAAATGTGTCGCTCTAAAGTGGTGAGTGGTTTCTGTAACTATCAGAATGTGAGATCCATTAAGATTATTATTTATAGTGTTCTTAGGTCAACATTAGATGCTTTTTTGGAAACTTTTTTTAGCAAAAATTTCAGCCAAAAAATGTGTCCACTTTACAGAAGTTTGACCACTTTAGCAATGAAAAGTGCTTCTGATGAGCTGAGTGTTTAAAGCAGAGGCTCTTAAAATTTTTTTTCCCCACTTGTCACCATTTTTAAATAGCGAATGCATTCATTTGCATACAATTAAAAAACACAGTGAAAAGTCTCTCTGTCCCCAACCACCCAGTTCCCCTCCCCCAAATGACTGGTTTTTACTACCTTCTTACTTATAATTCCAAAAATATTTAAGGTGTATGTAAGCAAGTTAATACACACAGAGAATTATTCCTATACTACATTTAATATATATTAGTTTGCTTATTTGAATCAGAATTGCCTGGGGAACTGTTAGATAATATATGTGTCTCTACCCTATGAAGACTTACTTGGTATTCGTATTTTGAAAAAAAATAACTGCCCTTGGTTATTTTGGTGGGTTCCTCTGGTTGAGAACCACTAGTCTAAGATCTGTTCAGAAAAATGGGACACATCAGGAAGCCACTGGGCCCAAGTCCAGGTGATTTGGACAGAAAAGCAGCTGCATGGATCCTTCTGCGAGCTGTGAGCAATCGGTTCCACCATCCACAGTTAAGGGCATCTGCAACCACTCAGCTGATAAGTCTAAAGGTAAATTGCCCCTTAAAAGGGACTGTCTCCAGATTAATATAATTAGTGCTGCAATTACCCGTGTATAAATAACTTAATTCTCTGGTCTGATTTTTCTAAATATATCTTACTTTTTCCCCCTGATTTTTTTAGTTGATCATCATAGAAAACTTAGAAAATATAGGAAGGTATAAAGAAAAGGACTAGTTACCTATAATCACACAGTCCAGGGATAACTACTCTTAACATTTATTTTAAAGTTGTAAAAATAATATATATACACTCCTGGATTATTTAGAACAAATTTGTCCAGACATCATTTCATTTCATCTGTATTTACTTCAATATGTAACACCAATGAATAAAGGGCAAGGAAGGACTTAAAACACACACGCATTACTACACCCAACAAACATCTACAATGATTACTTAATATCATACCCATTCTGCATTGACCTTTTCTCAGATTGTCTCAAATTTCTTTTTAGTGTTCATTATTAACACTTTGATATATACTCTGCCAGCCTTTGCCTCCTCGTTATCCCCATGTAACTGTCTAATTCTTTAGATAATGTAAAGTACACATAGCCTTTCCCTCTTTGGTATCTTACAACTTTGTTTAAATGGTTATGTGACATTCCATGATGGAAATAATCATCATGTATTGCTCAAATTTATAATGAAGAACTTATAGATTGTTTCCAGTTTTTTTATTATTATAAATAATGCTATAGTAAACATTTCTATTTCCCAAGAATAAGGTTCTAGATATGGATTTATAGAACAAACAGTCACTCCCCCTCTTTCCCTCTTCCCCTCTCTTAACAAAAATGGATGACCTCACTTGAACTAGTCATGACACCTCCCAACCTCTACAATATATAGTTATCCCTTTATATGTAATTGTCTCCTAGCTAAATAGTACACAGATTAATTTCTTCTTTTACCTAGGGGCACCTTTGCACTTCATTTATCTTGGCAGATTCATATTTTTATTTTTTTATTAAAAATTTTTTAATGTTTATTTGTTTTTGAGAGAGGGAGATAGAATGTGAGTAGGGTGAGGGGCAGAGAGAGAGGGAGACACAGAATCTGAAGCAGTCTCTAGGCTCCAAGCTGTCAGCATAGAGCCTAATGCGGGGCCCAAACCCACGAGCCATGAGATCATGACCTGAGCCAAAGTTGGATGCCCAACTGACTGAGCCACCCAGGTGCCCCAGATTCACATTTTTAAACAGAATATTTTCTTGAGACAGTTGTAGGTCTACATGCTATTGTGAAAAACATTGCACAGAGATCCCTTATATACTTTGCAATGGTTTCCCTCAATGCTAAATTGAACAAAACTATCATACAATATCATAACCAGGATACTGACATTGATACAATTTACTAATCTTATTCAGATTTTCCCAGTTTTGCTTGCACTCGTGTGTGTGTGTGTGTGTGTGTGTGTGTGTGTGTGTGTGTTTGTATTAAGTTTTAATAATGAACATTTGGTTTGGTATCCACTTTCACAGGGTCAAGATAAGTAAACAGTTCTAACAGCACAAGGGTCCATTGTATTGTTTTATTATAATCTCACATCCCACATCTTCACATTAAAAAAAAAAAAACTCTTGAGATCTGAGTTCTGCATTTCAGTATGCTTGTGATCCTTAGTCCTTTCTAATGACAGTATACAAAACCACAGTTCATCTTGTTAAAATAATAATAAAAACTCTAGGACATTGTAAAGAAAGACCTTGGATTATGTATGGCTTTACTGAAACTAGCTAATAAATAGATGAGAATGATTTGTGATTAGTACATCAATTGTTTGTAAATGAAAGGGTGTGTTTTGAGGTTATTGGAAAACTGTTCTCAGGAGGAAATTTAAGCACACGCGCGCGCACACACACACACACACACACACACACAAAGACTTTTGGTAAATATTCCAGATTGCTTCCAGACAAAGTATTACCAACATTGAGTATCATTTTAAAAATGTAATATATTCCTAAGTGGACAATATTTTCATTGTTCTACTTTTGTGTTAAAGTCGTAATACATTTATTATCAAATTGGGTCTCAAAGATTATAGCCAATGTTCTCCTAGAGGATATGGGACAGACGTTTCTTTAATTTCTCTGGTTGTCCAATACTTCAAAACGTTATTTTCAGCAAAAATCAAATCACTAAACTGCCAAATGCAATAAGCATTCAGACTTCTATCTTTAACAAAGCTGGTACTAACTAATCTGCTCATGTGGTTGAGGCAATCATATTTTGTTTAATGTGGCTTTCTGTCTAAAGACAGACTGGAAGACTTTTGCTAAAATTATTTCTAAAAGGGATTTGATCTAAGTCAAAAGATACTTACCTTTTCTAAGTACAGTTGAATGAAAATAATTTTATTTTCTTTGAGAGGAGATAATCTCTGAGAGGAGGGGCCCTCTCAGTTTCTTTCTGAGAAATGATCATATTTTTCTCCTTGTTACTGGTCAGGGTACTCCAAATCATCATGGCACGCACCATGGCCTGATGTCTCCTTTTGTTGGGTCAGAATTACTGATCTATAGTGAATCAGTGTGGAGCTACCTTTATTATAACCCACTGTTTCTGCAAAAGTAAGAGCATTGCTGAACTTGGAATTGAGGAGATTATAAACAACACTACATGGATGAATTTGAAATTGAAGGGATATAGAGAATAGGTGTGGGGGTAGATGATATAAACAGGTGGCATTAGAAGGGACTGTCCTCAGGCAAATATAACATGGGGAGGTGCTGGGGTTAGAAACGCAATCTATGATAAATCATTCCCTAATTAGCCTAGAGAAGTGAGTATACATGATGCATAGAAAATGCAATTTAATTGTAACCATGTAGTCCTGAACAATATAGATCTAGAAATCATATTGAGTATAAGCAAAAAAGATCAAATTCTGAAAGATCCTCTACATGTCATTGAAAACAACTATATATATGTGTATATATATATATATATATATATATATATTTTTTTTTTTACCCCAACAATTCTACTTTTGAGAATTTATCCTTTACATGTATTTGTGTATGTGTCAAAGTGTTGTTTGTGTACAAGGTTTATTCATTTCAGCATTGTTTGTAACAAGAAAGTTCTTGCTTATAAGTCAGCTCTCAACCCAAAGTATGTGAAGTGATCATTTGAGGTTTGGATTGTGATTTTTAGAGTCCTTCCACCTGGAGGTGGATTAGATTTTTGATCCCTGTCAACCTTAATTTCTTGGTCTCACAATGAAGAAAGTTCTGGGATTAGGCAGGTAACTCAGGTGGTTCTTGTTGAGAACCTTTAAAATCGTAAGTTAACATCGCATTCTAAGAAAATAGCTCGTGGACCGGGAGTCCTGGCCTCCTTGATTTACTTTCAGTTTTAGAGGCTGGAACAGGGAAGTCTGGGGGCAGTGGTTCTTCAATAACATGTTCTGTAAGCAGATGAAGTGAGCAATGCAGACTTGTCCTCCTTACTCTTCTTACTCTTTTCCTTTAGGATTGAAAGCAAAGGGCCAAAACTCTTATGTAAAAGCCACATGAGGTATTGTGACATGGAAGGGGAGTGCAGACCTGAGTGCCTGTAATTCTGAACAGACTGTTTATTTTTTAAGCAACATCTGTGTTTCATAATCTGTTTTATAGATATGTAATTGCTCTGATAATTTGCAGTGTACTGAGTTTGGGGAAGATCATTATTGAAGACCTAGAATTTCTGACAGTATTGGGACACAGAGTTCCCCCTCTTAGCTTTTAAAAACATGGAAGAAAACAAAAATATGGATGTGAGAAACGTAACCATGGAATGCTACTTGTCTCTATGGTGAGAAATATTTACACAGTCATAAAGTAAACACTGATTACTGAGTTAACTAAAAGTTGTAAGATAACCTCTATCTTCATTTGTGACGACACAGTTTAGATAACATCTAACTTGAACAATCAAGAAAGAGCAATTAAGCACATTTTTTAGTTAAGTTACTACAAGGAGATACAGGTGAACCACTTTTAAGACGTTGTTTGTAAATGGGGAGGTGGGGTCGACTCTTGCTTAAATTGTAAACCTGTCGCTTTTTGACTTTTTAAAAAATCGTGTGCCTGTACTTCTTTTGTTCAAAGTTAAAAATATATATCTTTAAAATATATATATACATCTTTATCTACATATATGGAGCCAAGAGAAAAAAGGTAAGTATAGGGTCTGTAACGACTATTTGAAATATCTTTGAACGTTACAGCTGAAGTAAGTTTTGGGGGAAAAAAGGATAAAGATAAAGTATGTGAATTCTTGGATGAAATAAAGAAATCATTGCTTTCATCTGAATTTTTGCATCTTTATTTCTCTGTAATTCTCAGTCCTTTTGGTACGCTAGATGAGGGATTGCAAAACTTTTTCTGCAAAGTGACTGATAGGAAATATTTTAGACTTGGCAGATCATGGTGGTTTCTGTTGCAACTGCTGAACTTTGCCATTGTAGTGTGAAAGCTGCCATAAGGCAATATGTAAATGAAAAGATATGGCTGTGTTCCAATTCATTTTTTTATTTTTTATTTTTAGAGAGAAAGAGAAAGAGAGCATGTACACGTGCAAACCGGGGAGGGGCAGAGGGAGAGGGAGAGAGACAATCTCAAGCAAACTCCACACTCAGTGCAGAGCCCCATGAGGGGCTCCATCTTAAGACCATGAGACAATGACCTTAGCCGAAATTCAGAGTTGGATGCTTAACCAACTGAGCCATCCAGGAGCCCTGGCTATGTTCCAATTCAACTGCATTTATGGACACTGAAAACTGAATCTCATATAATTTTTATGTGTAATAAAACATTCTTTTTTTTGTTTTAATCATTAAAAAATATAAAAGCCAGGGGCTCCTAGGTGGCTCAGTTGGTTGAGTGTCTAACTTCAGCTCAGGTCATGATCTTGGGGTTCACGGGTTCGAGTCTGGTGTCAGCACAGAGCCTGGAGCCTGCTTCGGATTCTGTGTCTCTCTATATCTCTGTCCCTCCCCTACTTGTGCTCTTTACTCTCTCTCAAAAATAAATAAACATTTAAAAAAGTTTTTAAGTATAAAAAACATTTGTACCTCGTAGACTTTACAAAAGCAGGTGTGGACAGGATTTGGCTAGCAGGCTAGAATTTGCGGACCCCGGCCCTAGATCTAACACATTTGTGTGGTTCTCTCCCATGAACAGCAAGGAGCTGCAACCATATGGGCTGCAAAGAGGAATTTAACCTGAAGTAGGTGAGCGTCAGTTTCCCAGCATTTACAACTATGGAAATGATCCCATAGAAGGCTTTAAAATCCTCTTGGCCTCCTTTTCTCCTCTCCTTCTTCCCTATTCTCATTTATTTTTACTGTTTAGATTATAGAAACATCCCTGTGAATGAAGCTATATTTCAGTGAGTACTTCATTGCTGGAAATTTCACTACCAGAGATAGAAATAATACAGGAAGGAGGCCATGGTATAGAAGCCTGGGTTCTTTGTTCCAGGGGAGCTGGTTTGGGGCACCCTAGCTCCAGAAGCTCCTGAGGGATTGGGTATCAAGGAGGCTTCATGGATATCAGGCCCTATCTCTGCTCATGGGTTACCAGACCAGGTGGTTCCTGGGAGCAAGGTCCTGTGTGCCCTGACAAGGCTGCCCTGGAGACAGCACCACAGCCCCCTTCCTTGTCGCCTACAGTTGGTATTGATGAGGGAGACCCAGATCTTCTCATACATGACTGTTCCCTTTGGTTTAACCGTGTTGTGTATTGGAGTGCAAAGATGAGTAAGACTGCCCTGTCCTTAAGTCTAGTGAGAGATAATATGGAGAAATATGGGAAACACTTGGATAAAGAGCACTAATATATGTAGAGCCCACAATGGACAGGGGAGTAATGGAGAAAGAAGGTCAAAGAGGTGGACAGGGGCTAGGCCACAGAAAACCCTGCCTATATGCTTTGCCCAGGGCCTGATCCTGAAGCTCTGGAAAGCTAGTGGAAGGATTTTAAGCAGAGAAGTGTGGTTTGTAATCAGAGTTGGAGGACAGACAGCTTAGGGGGGCCACTGCATTAATTTAGGGGGGATAATGAAGCCCAATCTAGATCAGTGGCAGTGGAGTCTGAGAAAAGCAGACAGCAGAAGAATTTAAGAGGTAGAACCTGAACAGTTTGTTTGCAAATGACTGAAGACAATTAATGTGGGACAGTCCCCAGTTTGGGGCCTTGGGTGTCTGAGAATTACAGTAGTACTGATCACTGAGATTATAATAAGAGAAATGGGCATTTGGGGGTATTTGGGGTACGGGAAGGGTGGGCAGTAGAGCCTTCAGTTAGTCATCATCGAGATCCCTGTGGGACACCCAAGTGCAGATGTCTAGAAATGAAAGTTTAAGAGTGAGGTCTGAGCAGGAGGCAGAGAGGTGAAAGTCAACTGCAGACCAGTGGCTGCTCAAGTTGTACCTGGAGCTGAGTCAGCCAAGAGAGAGCACAGTGAGGACACTGGAGAGATGTGAACTTTCCCAAAGACCATCCATAGTTAGACTCAGGGAACGATGAGAGATGGGTGTGCTCAATGTCCAGATGGGTTTTCCAGAAAGAGAGAATGTGAGGATATCAAGGTAGATGTATGTAAAAGGTGAATGTATCTATGAGGATGTTTATCCTAGAATTGTTCATATTTAAAAGTTGAAATAACTTAAATATCCAGCAACAAGGACTAAATCATGGCATGACCATGTGATAGAATACCATGCAGCTGTTAAAATATAAAAAATTTATATATAAAAAAAAACCACTGGTGACAGATACATCAAAATGAATAATAGAAAATACTATTTTAGTATTCATATATTATTTATTCAGTACTCACTTAAGTTTTCCTATTTGCCTTCTCTCTTTTCCAGATTGAACACAATAAACTTATATTACATTGGTAGGTAGGCAAACCCATCAGGGTAAGCAAGACAACTGGAGAAGTGCCCATTGGATTCAGTATGTGGAAATCACTGCCAAAGCTGCCTGAAGAGTGAATGGGAAGAGAGGAAGTAGAAACTGCAAGTTTAGACTTAATTTTTTTTTTCTTTTTTCTGAGAGAGAGAGCATGGCATGTGAGTGAGTGGGGGAAGGGCAGAGGGAGAGAGAGAATCTTAAGCAGGCTCCATGCACCAGCATGGAACCCAACAAAGGGTTCCGTATCATGACTGTGTGATCATGACCTGACCAAAATTAAGAGCTGGCCGTTTAACTGACTGAGTCACCCAGGTGCCCCATAGATTTTTCTTTGAGGATGGCCATAAAGGGAAAGTGAGACAAAGGGAGTCATGTCTACTGTGGATGAGGAGCTGAGGGAATTACTTTCTCAGGTAGGGAGTCTTATTATTATTATTATTTTTTAAATTTACATCCAAGTTAGTTAGCATATGGTGCAACAATAATTTCAGGGGTAGATTCCTTAGTGACCCTTACCCATTTAGCCCATCCCCCCCCCCACAACCCCTCCAGTAACCTTCTATTTGTTCTCCATATTTTTGAGTCTCTTATGTTTTGTCCCCCTCCCTGTTTTTATATTCTTTTTGTTTCCCTTCCCTTGTGTTCATCTGTTCTGTGTCTTAAAGTCCCCATATGAGTGAAGTCATATGATATTTGTCTTTCTCTGACTGACTAATTTCACTTAGTATAACACCCTCTAGTTCCATCCACATAGTTGCAAATGGCAAGATTTCATCCTTTTTGATTGCCGAGTAATATCCCATTGTATATACATATACCACATTTTCTTTATCCATTCATCCATCGATGGACATTTGGGCTCTTTCCATACTTGGCTATTGATAGTGCTGCTATAAACATTGGGGTGCGTGTGACTCTTTGAAATAGCATATTAGGTGGGGAGTCTTGATCGAGCCCCTATGTTAAAGAAAAGAATCAGTCTCTCAGGAGAGGTTGTAGGCTACAGGTCTGAAGGGGATTGTTGATGGGGCAGGGAAGGAGAAGAGAAGAAGGAAGAGGGGGCTAGAGCTTATTTATTTTAGGTATGACCTGTGGGCAAGATATAGGAAAGAGGATAGAAAGAATGCGGACAAAATCAATGATGTGTGGGTGTGGAGCGGGGACCAAGGATGTGCATTCTTGAGTGAGATGGCTTCCTGTCTGAGATCTGTGTTTAAATACTGTGGGGGGGGGGCAGGGGCATGGGTTGGGATACATGAAACAAGATCAGTGAGTCGTTGACAAATGTTGAAGCTGGGTAATGAATAGAAGTTCACTATATGATTCTGCATACTTTTGTAAAATTGCCAAGATTAAATTCAAAAGGGCCCTATCCTTACTTGAAGATAACAGCTGAGTCTGACCTGCATTCTCCTACCTGAGACTGTTAACCCAACTGCTTCCTACTCCATTATCCCAAACAGTAGAGGCTTCCTGCCTGCCTTGTTTCTTGTCCCAGCCCCTCTGGGGATGGGGCCCTGGGCAAGTCCATGCTGGATGGCAGTTTCTGCAGCAAGGATTCAGTGGCCAGACTAGTAACCTGGAAAAAAAAACACAGAATCTTGAATGCAGAGCCCCCAAGTAATCCTGGGTCAATAACATCAAAACATGCAATAAAAAGTAAGTTGGCCTGTGTATCCTCCAATCCCCCCTGGGTATTGTGTGGTCCAAAGGTTCTGTGGGCCAAGGGGTCTCTGCATTTGAATTCATGGTGGAACAATAATTGGGGAGAGAATTATCATGTTGTGCTTTGCTCAGGTGTCCCATTCCCAGCCCCAGGACCTGGGCATCACTCTGAAAGGCTTTCATCTTCTCATGTGATTATGGTACCCAGAATAAAAACTTTAGGCCTTTTTTTCTTAAGATGGTGCTTTTAAAATTTTTGGCATATAATGGAAGTGCAGTAAATGCTAGGTCATCATCATCATCATCGTTCCTCGGATAGAACTTTCAAATATCATGTTTTAGGAGCTGATATGTTCTCAGAGTTTATTCCCTTCAAGTCACTCATTCTGTAGATAAAGACACTAGCTCAAGTGACTTGTCCCAGGTCATACAGCTGTTAGTGGCAGGGTAGATGACAAACCTTTCTTCTTGAACACCCCATAGTGAGGATCTAAATCTACTTGTAACCCTTTCAAAGCCTGGGCCCAAGCAGAGGGTAATGTGGTAAAAGAAATACTGTCCAGAAGCCAAAGGCAACCCCAAAGCAGCTGAAGTCCATTGCTTAGCCTTCTTCAAAACTGTCAAGAGGATTCCTTTCCATAAACCACAGAAAAAAAATGACAAAACCTCTTGCCTTCATCTACAATATCCATCATGCCTTCAGCAGCCCCAGAACAATCCCCTCCATAATTCAAGCTCTTCCCCAACATTGCTCTCTCCCTCCCATTACCCGTTCCTCCAAAAGAAAGGATACTCCCTCTTTGGGAGGGGGGAGGCACAAGGGAAGTCACCTGACAATTGCAGGCTTGATTTTGGCAGGCTGGCAGAGGAGGCAAGGCTGTGGACAACCCCCATGATAATATCCTCAGAAAGGTAGCTGGGGGTGACAAGGTAGTGATGACAGGCAGGCCATGTATGCCAGAAGTGAGGCCTTTTTAACACACATTCAAGGAAATACATTGAATTGAGAGTTCTGAGACAGCAAAGAAAAGATGTGGAGAGAGCAAGACTATTGGGAAACAGAGAAAGGGGTCAAGTAGAAATGCCTTTTCCATGTGCCAAGTCCATCTTCTCCCCACATGGCTTAGACGCCATGGGCATCTGGGTGCCCTGGGTGATGCCTCTGTACAGCCTCCTAGATCCTCTCCCAACAGCCTTAGTGTCAGAACTGCCAGAGATGAAGCTCTTCTATCCATGCATGTGTATGTCTTGGCTTCTTGGCTATGCTTCCTTCCCAAGTAAGCTTCAGATCTGGGGAGGGTCATCCTGGCATCCTGGCTTACTCTCTTTGTTGAGCTGGGGTGTTTGGTGGCCAAGGAAGGATACATATCCAGGTCATCACCTGTGGCTACTCATGGTGGGCCCTTCCCTAGAAGGAGGTGCATCTGGATCTTGTGGAGGGTTGACTATGCCATGATGGGTGCAGGAGAGCCCCGAGGTCCATGGCGAGGGGACCTGAGCCAATCATTGCAGCTCTGTCCAGACTTTCCAGAGGATCTGGATCGAGAGGGAACCACAGGCCTATATTACTCTCTTTCTGTTTATGTGAAAGAAATATTAAGGACTGAACCATATCTACCTTCCTAGGATATATGGGCTTTCAAATAAATAGAGAAATAAAAATAAGGCCAACAAATTCTATAGATAAATGGGCAAAACACTTTTATGCAGTCTTATCATTAATTAAAATGAATCACCCTCACCCAAAACCTGCCATGTCTCATCAAGACTAATTACAGAATTCATCACTGCCATGAGTGAGTTTTCCTTCCATCCAGCAAGATGCTCACAATCACAAGTTACTATTCCTCATAGCAGGTGGGCAAGAGCAATGACTATCTCTTTGAGTTTTCAGCCAGCAATCAATATGGCATCTTACTGAGCTCATATTGTTAAGGAGTGGCCATGGTGGAGGTGGTGGAGTTGATAACAGCTAGTGGGGAGGCCTTCTGTGCCTGAGGTGCATACAGACTAAAGAGAAGATGAGGCTAAGTCATGTGTGGCCATCAGAGAATGGAGAAGTCTATCCCAAGGGCCTGTTGTATGGACTGTTCATTTCTTCATTCATTCAACAGACACTTAATGAATTTTGGGTATGTGCCAGGCATGGTTGTAGATACCAGGAATAGAGCAGAGAAGAAAACACATCCCCTATTTTTGTGGAGGGTGCATTCTATGGGAGTGGAGACAGCACAAAATGATAACATATGGCATGCAGTAATGATAAAATGTTGAGGCAGAGGAATGGACAGATTACTATTTAGGATGAGTGGTCCAGGAAGATCTTTTTTTTTTTTTTTTAAGTGTTTATTTGTTTTTGAGAGAGAGAGAAAGAGCACACAAGCAGGGAAGGAGCAGAGGGGGAGGGAGAATCCCAAGCAGGCTCTGCACTGTCAGCACAGAGCCCAACGCAGGGCTCGATTCCACGAATTGTGAGATTATGACCTGAGCTGAAACCAAGAGTTGGCCAGTTAACCGACTGAGCCACTCAGGTGCCCCCAGGAAGATCTTTCTAATTGGCTGGCAATTGAACAGAGCAGAGAGAAGGTGAGAGCCAAGAGGATACCTGGGGGGAGAGACTCTGAGGGAGCAGTGAGCACCCAGGGCCCAGGTGGGAGTGCATGAAGGAGGAAGCAGTGTGTCTGCTGGGCAGGGAGTGCAGGAGAGTGGGGGCCAGTGGGTTTGGGTCTGAAGGGCTATGTGGGTCATTTAAGTCATTGGCTTTTACTGAGCCATTGTGGGGTGTTGAGAAAGGGCAGGATCTGACTTAGGTTTTACAGGAACAGCTAGGTTAGTCTGGTAAGAATGGAGTAGGTGGGACAAGCTGGGTGTAGCCAGTGGCTCATGATATCCAGGGAAGACAGCTGAGAGTGGCTTGAACCAGGGTGGTCATGGTAGGTTTTGAGAAGTGGAGGGATTATGGATGCATTTTCAAGTAGAGCTGACAAGACCTGCTGACAGATTGCATGTGGGGTGTGGGAGAAGGGAAGGAGGCAAGGATGACTCTAAGACCCAGCACGAGCAACTGGAAGAATGGAGTTACCACTGAGGCTCTAGAAAGGATACAGCCAAAGTGACGGTGACCAAAGGGCTGAGACACCAGTGGCTCATGGAAGCAAAGATAAAAATTGGAGTGTATTTATGGATGAATATGTCTACTTGTTGTAATGAGGAAGAGGTTGCAAATTGGTAGGCCCTGGGCTGAATCTGGCTGGTGGACATGTGTGGTTTGGTTCTCACAGTTACTTAATAAGTAACTCAACTCAATTAGTTGATATTTAGAACCAATGGGCTTTTATATAAAAATATGGATTTCCTGCTTCTTTTAGGAAAGTGGAAGTTCTGGCAATCCAGGTGAGGGCTGGTTGGCCCTGGATGACAGCTAGCCCCTTTGGCAGGGTGCCCCCCCCCATTCCCTATTATTTTATAGCTGCTTGCTACCCTCTCTCAATCCCGGTCTCCTCATTTGAAAATAGGAATAACAGTAGTACTTACCTCCTGGGGTTATTAGGAAAATTAACAGACATAACTCATGTAAAGCAACTAGAATACATGGTTATCGACTAAGTATTCAAAAATGCTTGCTTTATTGTTGTTGGTATTATTATCTGTCTGGTCTTGCAGGGCTGTGAATTTGCAGCTCTTGCCAGGAGGATTTCAGAAAGCTGGAGGATGATTCTAACAGGGGTTGAGAGGTGAGTGAAGCTTCCCTTAATAAATAATGGCACCAAACCAGAAAGCAGGAGGGAAGGAGGCACAGCTCCGAGACACTTAGAAAATTGTGTCCGCCTGAGCGCTATCAGCCCCACAGATCAGGGTTCATTTCTCTTCTTCCGCAGAGCTCGGCATAGTGGCCTGGATCACCCAGTGACTCATCTAATAGCCCAGTGAGTTTGCCCAGCTTGCAGCATCACAAATTACATTTGCAGCCTCCTTATCAGGCAAGCTAGGAAATTAAACCTAAACGGCTATGGTGTTGCTAAGTAATATGGCTGCATACACAGACACCCGAGGCTGAGACCATCACAGCCCCATTCAAGCATCATTTCCCACTGTGGCTAATAAGGTTTGAGACCTTCAGAGAAACTGTTATTTTTTTAAGGTCAGAAAATGAGGTTACTTGGTTATAAGCAAAAGAGAGAATTTCCCTTCTAGATGCTATGTGTGTGCATGTGTGTGTGTATGTGTGTGTGTATGAGTGTATGTGTGTTTGTATATGGGTCCCTGTTGGAAATCTATAGTCTTGTGGCTAGTGAAAGTGAGGGGCAGGAAGCCAGTTTGCCTTCCTGAACCCCTCTGCCCTGGGCCATCTTTGTCCATTTTAGGGTTTGGCTCCTCATGGACCCACCAAGTGTAAAGCTTGAGGGCATAAATCCAGGGAATGAGGCAATAGTTCCGTGGCCCCCTTAGTTCACACGGGTAAGGATTTAGCATGTGTATCATCACCCCAGTGTGGCTCTTCTGTAACTTAGTATCTCTGCTGGGTGGTGAAGTGTGGTCAGGGGGTTGAGGCATCTGGATCCCATGAGCCCTCTACAAGCTCCCTCTCTAAAAGGAGTCCCTCCATCTTCTCTGATCTGGGCTCCTGGGAAGGGGTGAGAGAGTGAATTCCTATTTAATTAGTATCTTCAATCACATTGTCTTCACAATGCTGCGGATTATTTTTCAAGACTCATTCAGGTTGTGTGAGCCTCACATATTTCTGGTTGGTGAGAAGAGGGTAGAGCTTATAGGCCACTGGAGGGAGATGCCTGCTGTCCAGTGGGTGTGTTTGACTTGTGCGGGTCTGAGGTAAGATCTGAGTTCCATCCTCTGGTAGCTCTTGATAATCTGATCTAGCCAGTCCTGATCCTCACTAAGCAGAAGAAGGTGGAGAATTTCTTCTGGCTTTTGTTGTGTGGTATGAGACATGGCTGTGCCCAGATGGGACAAAGACTTTCAGACAAGAGATGTCTCCAAATCAAACTTTCCATATTCCCTTCTTTCCATTTTTTTGATAGGCATGGGCCCATTTCCCTGGGAAAGAGCTGTGCTCTGTTAGAATGAGACTAATCTGTGGGACTACCCCAGCTGGCCATTGGGACATCCCTGTCCACCTCCACGTGAGTGATATGTGACCTCACCTTTATATATCACTCAGGAAACACTTGAACAAGCAGGGGTCATATTTCAGTCCAGTCTTTGGTTTTAACAACTAGTCAGGTGTAGATAATGATATTTAATCATTAAACCACCAACATATCTCATTTTGTAAGTGCTTTGCAAACCTTGTGTGGCTGTGAGCTATGATTTGTTTTCATGTGAATGTGACATGGTGCTTGGGTCTTATTGGTTAATTTTCATATAAGTCTATTTTTGCCAAATGTTTTCACTACTAATTTGTTGCATAGTAAGTTAAATCAAGAGCTGTATGATTTGTGTCCCCTTTAACACTGTTTCTATTTGAAGGCCATATTTAAACAGTGCCCTTTTCTCTGGAGGGCTGTCACTTGGTCCAGTAGATGTGTTTCTTTGGATCGTTCTTTTATGACTTGTATTGGTCCTGCTGCCAGAAAGACTTCCAGAGAGTGAGTTGGCCCCATGCTGAGTGCCTCTATAGCTCTGCTTACCTTCCTCTGGATGACCAGTGAGTTGCTAAGCACATGCGTCTGCATGGCTATGTACTTGCCCATTTCTGAGGCCTTCAACTCTATCTGAATTCTCTGAGCTGGTATACAGTCTGGATTAGGTTTCCCAGGGGAAGGGAGACCACTGCCTCCACTGGCAGGTTCTTAGCACAGGACAAGAACAACCTCAGGACATCCTGATTCTCCAAGGACCAGAAGGCACCACTCCCACCTAGGAGAGTGACACGTTGGTGCAGCAGCCTTGTGTTTTGGGGACAGTCCCACCTCATTCAGAATTGCTTCTATCTCCACCACTGTTGAAACATCCTGGCTAAGTCTAGGGTCCCCACTTTTTCTTCCTTTCCTTCAAAGTGAAGACTGGTCAGCACCTTAGAGATGATGATGCATCTTTAAAGTGATAGCCTTTTACAAAATTCTGATGATGGGGTGCCTGAGTGGCTCAGTCAGTTGAGTGTCCGACTCTTGATTTCAGCTCAGTTCATGATCCTGGGGACGTGGAGTCGAGCCCCATGTCAGGCTCTGCACTGAGCATGGAGACTGCTTAAGATTCTCTTTCTTAGTAGGAAACATGGTGCTTTTTGCTACATTTGGTTAAGAGTGAATGAATATGCATCTCCTGTCTATCTACAATTTCATGTGCTCCTGCTGACTGATTTATCAAGGCAGTTGGTCAGGGGTGAAATACCAAAGGCCCTCCAAGTCTCAGTTTAGCAAGGAATGTAATATTGAAAACTTTTATGAGGAATTCTTTCTAAATCCTTTGAAACCTAATTCCTAATTCCACCTTTCTAGATTTTATATATTAATTTTTCTGACTTCAATAAATTGTTAACTATCTTCAAATTTTTAATAAACTTATGTATCTTTTTTTTAAAAAAAGTGCTTGTGCACTCTCTAAAATAAAAAAAATTATAAAATTCTGATGGTTTATTGCAGATTCATGGTGGAAAATGAAAATACAGAACAGCACCATCAAAAAAATTAAAAAACACTCATAACCCATCATTAACCCACAGAATACCACTACTAACCTTCTGAAACATCTAGTTCCGGATTTTGTCTATTCACATACATATATACACACATTTACATATGTATATAATGTATATATTTAAAAATGGGATCATAATATTTTGCTACCTGCTTTTCTCATTAACACTGTATTGGCATTCCCATGCCATTAAAGTATTCTACATCATCATTTTGATTGCCTGTCATTTTTTATATGGATACATTCTGGTTTATTCAGCCTGTTCCCTATTATGGGACATTTAGGTCGATTCCAGTCCTTTTTTTGTTGTTATAATCATTGACGTAAGGGACATCCTTGAGGTATGTCAAAGGTTAGCACATTTTTAAAAGACTTTGATATTGCCAAACTATTTTCCTGAAAGGTATACATATTACTGACCAGCTGTGTATAGATGCCTTTTATTGCAATTTAAAACATATTTGCCAATTTAATAGGTGAAAAATGAGCATCTCCTTGTTAATTTTAATATCGTGGAATGTGCGAGGTTAAACATTCTCCCTGCCATTAATTGGCTGGCGGGGATATTTCGTGCTCCCCTGCTTCTAGATGATGGAGTTTAAAACTGTTGTTAGTTACCACTTAGGAAGATAAAATTGGGGCATGCTGCCAGGGAGCTGAGGGTAGTTAAAGTGGTCGCTATTAGACTTCAGAGCCTAAAACCAATCTTCCTAAGTGTGTTTTCAATCATCCCTGAGTGGGTCTTCTAATCTGAGGGTATCTTCTCCTCCAGGCCTCCTGTAGGTCAGAACCTGAAGGAGCATGACGTGGAACACAAGAGGCATGGGGAGGCGTCTTGATATAGACAGGGTGCGTGGCTCACTAATGGATTGATATCCTATACCTCCAGTCATTCCCCTTTTTCTTCCCCTCATTCATGCAGATAATCACATATTGAATATCTTTCATTTTGCTTTATGGTGTCTATTTCCTTATATGATGGAGTAACTCGAGTGTTTGATGTCATTGTTGTTATTTTGTGTCTGCCCAGGAGGTAGTTGAGAACCAGCTGTGTATGAATACCAGGCTTCTACTGTTTCTAGGTATGCAAACTCACAGGGCTAGGTGAGGAGAGAGGTCACAGCAGGGGAGCCGGATTTGGGAGGCGCGTTAAAGGCAGAGGGTACACTCTGGATCAGATCTGTAATCTGTAATATGCAACATGTTGAGAGGACCAGCAATCCTGGGGTGGCATGGCTGGGCTTTGAGGACATATTGATGTACCATGCTCCTTTCATGATACAAAAATGACTTTCATGCAATTCATTCTTGTGTGAAGGTCCAGGGTGGATCTAGAAGACAAAATCATGAGGTATTTTGCCAGTTTCAATAACCAAGTTTTTGGGGAGAAAACGAATGGCTGGGGTGGGGGGGTGGTGAAAGCCTGGAAGGCGGTGAAATCTGAGGGGATGCTGGCTTCCCTCCAGCTGAAGCAGGCTCTTGTGAAGGCTGGGCTAGAATGGCCCGTCCATCATCGCAAACTGGCGGGTGTTCCCAGAAGAGCCGCTGAGGTGTGAGAGAAACTGCCTTGTTACCAGGAATGTGGGAAAGAGTGGAGGTTTTATGTATAATTTCCTTTTCTCAGAATCCAAAATAGTCATAAATAAGCCCAAAGAGGCAACAGGCAGGAGAATGAAACATGAATGCCTATCATTTCTGAGGAGCTAGAAACTGAGAAGAATTCAAATAGATCTTTCACTGTGGATTTGGACTCCGAAGTAACTTGGCCAAAGCTAAATGTAGTCAGTTTACAAAAAGGGCTCTGCAAGGTGACATAATGCCACAGAGAGAAGATTTTCACAGTGGAAAAACAGGTTTGGCACAGACAAGCTCTAAACTCTTTGGAAATCATAGTCCTGTACTCTCCACAGATCCTTGAGAGTTAAAGGCTAAGACTGTTAGAACATCATGACAGGGTTTTACATCAGTCCTCCTTGCTGTGAAAGGACTTGGGTCTTTTGGTGTTGAATGCACAGAGGAGAGGATTTGGGAGGGCTGGTGGCACAACAGTTGGCTGCCTTGAAGAGAACTGCCTCTTGGAAGAATCTAGAGGCATTTGGTTGAACTTAGTGGTGTGCCAGCATTTATTATTAATCACACTGAAACTGCTTTTTCTTTGTCTTGTATTTTCTTGTAAATCTGACTTGATCTTCATAATATAAGATATTTTCCAGAGCTTTATTGAATTTCAGTTTTTTAGTCGGGATTTGAACAACTGCTGAGGCTCATGGGAGGGGCAGTTTTATAACATACATGGAGAGGAAGGAGGAATGTGTGTTTTATAAGCCAAGGTAGCATGTGTTTAAGGGGTCAGGCATGGACCCTCAGGCCTGATAGGGGCGCTGTGGAACAGTGGTGGGCAGAGTAAAAATCATAGAGTCATGCCACAGTATAGTAGTCCTCCTTATCTGTGGTTATGCTTCCTGTGATTTCAGGTACCCACTGGTCAACCAAGGTCTGGAAGCAGAATGTCAGAAGGTCACTAGTAGCCTAACACTACGTCACAACACCTGCATCATTCACCTTATTTCATCTCTTCATGGAAGCATTTTATCATCTCATGTCATCACAAGAGGAGGAAGAAGGGTGAGTACAGCGCTCCTTTCGCAGTACAAAAATGGACTTTCATGCAATTCATTTCAGTCAGAAGTTCCAGGGATGGATTTGGAAGACAAAAATCATAAGATATTCTGAGAGAGGTCACATTCATGTAACTTTTATTGCAGCCTATTGTTATAATTCTATTTTGTTATTAGTTGTTGTGACTCTTACTATGTGATTCTTACTATGCCTAACTTATAAATTAAATTTTATCATAGGTATGTATGTACAAGAAAAAAAAACATAGTATCTATAGGGATTGGTACTATATGTGCTTCTAGTCATTCCCTGGGGGGCCTTGGAACATGTCCCCCATGGATAAGAGGGGGGGCCACTATAGGTGCCATTGGACGCTTAGCTCCCACTCCACCTGGAGATGTCAAGGCCTTGTTTTCTGTCCCAGGGTCTGTGTGTAACTGGGATGGGAGACCCTTTTACTTGAGAGCTATTATCTTTGCTGCATGATTAGACTCTCCTGACCTTAGTTCTCACTTGTAAAATGAAGTAATAATAGTATCCATCTCGAGGAATTGTGTGATTAACTGAGTTAATACCTTTAAAAAAGAAAGAGCACTTAGAGCACAGAGTGAACAAGCCATGCATGTTAACTATTATGATGACGGTAGTAGTAATGACCATCCCTATTGGATATCACAGATGGAGGCAGCCTAGGGTGGTTACATGATGTCGCTGTCTCCTGGCAAGGATCCAATGAATCCCCGCTTTACACCTCCATGGCTTTGCTGAGGACATGGTGAAGAGTGTGAGGACTGTTGTTCTATCTACTTCTGGAAGGGGCTGATGGAGAAATAACCAGGCCTGTGAGTTTATACAACAGTGGGTCAAAGTGTAAAACTTGACCTTGAGAATTTCATTAATCTCTTCAATTATATTGAAGGCAGCAGAAAAGTCACTTCTCACACAGGTCCCCAAGAATTAAAAGAGTGAATGCTGTCCTCTAACTCTTGGCCTTGCCACTTATCAGCTGTGTCAACTTGGGCCGGTTACTTAACCTCTCTGAACTGCAAATTCTTCATTTGTAAAATGGGAAGACTATAGCATTGTTGGAATTACTGAATCAGATGATATCTGTAGAGTTAATAGCAAATTAAGTTCTTGGATCCAGGCGACAGCTCAATAGAAGCCTGTTATCATGCCTATTATTATTTTTATTATAAATGCTTATAATTACAAGCTACCTTTACAGTTTTCAATTTACAATGCAGGGAACAGGTTACTTTCACAGCAGGGCTTGTCCTGTGACGATCTTCTCCATCACCTTAAAAGATGTTCACATTCATAGGAATTCCCTCACCTGGGCTGGGCCTGACCCTCAGAACTCTGTGGTTGTCTATGTGAAGATGGGCATTATCCACGGGAAGATTTCCATGCAAAAGCGTCCTGGTTGCACAAGTGTTGGGTCCAAGTCATCCTGCCTCTGAGAGTGTCTACAGCCCCAGGGAATGGGTCATGGCTCCTACTGGATGATTAGGACTTTTGAGGACTTTTGAGGTGTCCAGACTCAAGCCCTCCTCACCATTGACTTTTTCCACTGGGCAAATTCCTAGGAGTAGACTGGCAGGATTACATGGTGTTCGTTTAACTTTTTTTTTTTTTTTTTTTTTTTGAGAGAGAGAGAGTGCATGAGCTGGGAAGAAGGGCAGAGGGAGGGAGAGAGAGAATCTCAATCCTACATGGGGCTCAATCCTATGACCCTGGGATTATAACCTGAGCCAAAATCAAAACTCAACTGACTGAGCCACCCAGGCACCCCTGTTCAATGTTAAAAAAAACTGCCAACTGTTGTCCAACATGGTTGTACCATTTTATATCCCCTCCAGTTCTAACTGTATCATCTCTCCAGCCTCATTTTCCATTCTTCCCCTTACAGCAAAGTCAGTGCTTTCCAAACTTCAAGAAAAAAATCTATCTATCTATCTATTTTAACTTTAACATTTATTTATTTCAGAGAAAGAGAGAGGGGGAGAGACAGCATGAGCAGGGGAGGGGCAGAGAGAGAGGGAGACACAGAATCTGAAGCAGACTCAAACTCATGACCTGAGCTGAAGTCAGATGCTCAACCAACTGAGCCACCCAGGCACTCCATATATATATATATATACACGTATATATATACGTGTATATATATATATATACGTGTATATATATATATATATAAATGTGTATATATATATATACGTATATATATAAATGTGTATAGATAGATAGATAGATAGATAGATATTTTTTTTTTTTTAAGAAGCAGAACTTTAAAAATAATGAAGGCCATACCTAGACACCCAGTAAATAAAGCAGAGGGAGATAGATGCTTTGGCTGAAGGGTTGGGGGAAGTGCATGGAGCCTGAAGCTGTGAGGCACCTCTGCCCACCCTGGGGCTGAGGGCAACACAGAGTGAAGACCCCTTCTAGGTCACAAGCATGAGTTAAGTTCAGTTGGATTTAACTTTCAGTTGAATTCTGGGCCTGTCAGAGAAGCCATGATATTGTCCTGGCTTGGGCTGCCAACATCTCTGCTAGCCATGCTAAAAGCCTTCCGTGGGGGCCATCCAAGCTGGGGGCAGAGGGCGAGCCCCTGAGAGGAGGACCAAACGCAGCAGGCTTGCTATGGGGATGATGTTTCTTACGGGACGGAAAAGATTTTCAGGATATGAATGCTACTTTTCCACCACCGTGGTGTGTCAGTCAAACTTACTCCGTCTGCAGGACAAATATCAGAAGCTGTGGGACTCCAGATACCAGGGACAAAGGAACAAATTGGGAACATTGTGCACAAAAAAGATTTTAATAAAGATTGAACTGACTCCTCGAGTAGATTCTGCCACTCTTCTTATTGTGATCTTGACAGTGATGCAGGGCGGGAATGAAAAGGCTGAGCCTGAGGCGATTCATATTCCTGGCACTGACAGGTGAGTGTAGCCTAAATGGTGGCTGACAACAGAGGGGCCTTTGCAAGGGTGCTCGAGGGACACCCTCTCTTCCCGCCAAGATCTCCCCTCTCTGCCCTCACCACCCAGCCCCACCTGGCTCAGGGCTCCAACGCTGAGGCCTCAGTGTGCATGGGGAGCTTGACGAAAGCAGATACCTGGGCTCTTAACCTTCACTCAGCACCCCTTGGGTAGGGACCTGAGGAGCTGTGTTTTCACCAAGCCCTCCACATGTGTCTTCTTCCTCCACCTTTCACCTTTTATTGTGGAAACGTTGAAACATATACAAAAGTAGTTAGAATAATATCACAACCCCCTGAGTATTTACAGCCCAGCTCCAACAGGTACCAATACGGACAATCTTGTGTCATCTCTAACCGTTCCCTTCTTTTCTTCTTGTATTAATTTTGAGTCAAATCCCAGACATCACATTATTTCATCCATAGACAGATCAGTATGTATGGCTAAGAGATCAGGGCTTTTTTTTTTTTTTTTTAAAGACATATCCACAGTATCAAATCTCACCCAACAAAGGAGCAGTAATTTCTGGGTGTTTCTTTTTTTTTTTAATTTTTTTTTTTCAACTTTTTTTTTTTTTTTTTTTTTATTTTGGGACAGAGAGAGACAGAGCATGAACGGGGGAGGGGCAGAGAGAGAGGGAGACACAGAATCGGAAACAGGCTCCAGGCTCCGAGCCATCAGCCCAGAGCCTGACGCGGGGCTCGAACTCACGGACCGCGAGATCGTGACCTGGCTGAAGTCGGACGCTTAACCGACTGCGCCACCCAGGCGCCCCTCTGGGTGTTTCTTATACAAAGTCAAGTGAAAGGACCACAGTCCTAAGTGCTCTTGTCCAATTGGAAAGTCACCTCCTCAGCTAGCAGGAGCCACCCTGACACGTGCTGGAGGAGGATGTGCATTTTTTTTTTTAATATTAGTTATCTTTAACTTTTATTTATTTATTTTTTTAACGTTTATTTATTTTTGAGACAGAGAGAGACAGAGCATGAACGGGGGAGGGTCAGAGACAGGGAGACACAGAATCCGAAACAGGCTCCAGGCTCTGAGCTGTCAGCACAGAGCCCGACGCGGGGCTCAAACTCACAAACCGTGAGATCATGACCTGAGCCGGAGTCGGATGCTTAACCGACTGAGCCACCCAGGCGCCCCAGATGTGCATTTTTTTTAAAGTTTATTTATTCAGAGAGAGAGAGAGAGAGAATGCAGGAAGGGCAGAGAGAGAGGGAATGAGAGAATTCCAAGCAGACTCTGCACTGTCAATGTGGATCCCCATGTGGGGCTCAAACTCATGAACTGTGAGGTCACAACCTGATCTGAATCCAAGAGTTAGTAGCTTAACCGACTGAACCATCCAGGTGCCCCCTGGGATGTGCCTTTTTAAAGCTGGCAGGAGCGCTACTTCTGGAAATCTACACTTAAAAGAGAAAAATAGCACAAAGTCACGCTGATTACTTGCACTGCAAAAGTGTCCCTGACTCTCAGGCCTAGGAATCTGGGAGTCTTGTAGTAGAAGCCTTCTATTTATTTTTCAGACAAATTCTGTGTTCTAACCTAAAGGGCAGAAGGACAGCCGTTGAGTTTCCTAGGGATAGTCAGTCTCTGGGGCTACTAGTATGACGTCACTCTGCGGGTTCTCTGAAATGACCCTAGTTTTCAAACGTCTGGTTAGGAAACCTGGGCTTGATTCCTATATGGCTCTCCAGTTTATGTGTTGTGTAGTTTTCTTATGTGCATTATAGACGATGGTGTTTGCCTGACAGTAGATACCGTGGCTGGTATACATACCTGCTGGAGTCCAGGGAGGGTGTGATGATGCTGGTCATGTGCTCTCCTACCTGGTTGTGCTCACTGCCCCTCCGCCCCCGGAGCCCACCCACAGCTTTGCAGGCCCACCTTCACTCCTGGATCTCTAGTCACGGTTTCTGTCAGGAGCTCAGCAGGAGCCAACTGCACTTCCCTGATGCCCAGAGTCCCCAAAGCTGGTGGGCGGAGCAGGCCCTGTTGGGACACCTGCCTTACTTGCTCCCCTTCAGGAGCCCTTTGCACTGCATGGTGTGAATCTCCCTGGCCGACTGTCTTGTCTCTTCCTGGTAAGAGCACAATTGCCCATACATGAAGACCTCAGACGTAAGACTGGTTTGGCCTTGGCTAACCAGGTGTCCCTCGATTCCAGGGAGGGGCAGGGAACGAGGAAAGGGAGCTTTGCCAGTGGAGGAGGCTGCATGAGGAGACAGCGAGATGCCAGGGTCTTCTCATGCTGTCTCTCCTCAGAGGCAAATAGTGTTCAGTCGTAAGCAACCAGGAAGATGAGTTCACCCGTGTGGATCCCAGTGCAGTGAGGCCAAAGGCTCAAAGTCCCCTGATAACAGTTTCTTCCTCTCAGCAGAGGCCCGGTTGTGTCTGGAGAGTGGTCAAAGGAGTAGCTGTGGACAGAAGTCGCTTCTCTGCCTGCTTTTAGATGCCTGGAGAGGCCAAGGTGTATCTCCCAAAGGGCCTAGTCTGTCCAGAAGTGACTGTTTATTGACTGGCTGGACATTCTATTCCTAGAGGCAAACAGACCCCCCCTCCCCCCACGAAACCTGGTGTTTCTGAGGAGGTTCACAACAGCCTACTGGCACAGCTCAAGCAAAGGTATCTAGTATCCACCTGGTGAAACTTAGGCATGACTTCGGGAGTTGTCAAAGACGAGGCAGGCCATGGGGGAGATGGCCTTGGCTTTGGAACTAGTAGGTCCAAATTCCATTTCGTGCCAGTGGAGTGGCGGGCGGGGTGTCAGTTGGTATAACCATAGCAGAGGAGAGTTTGATGATGTCACTCAAGATCACAAATGCATGTATCCTTCGACCCAGAAATTCTGCTTGAGCAAAAGGACATATGTCAAGGAGGCTCACTGCGGTGTGTTAGTAATAGCAAGAGCTTGGCAACATCTAAATGCTCATTGGTAGTGGACAAGTTAAATAACCTGTGGTTCTTCCATACCATAGACTTTTAAAAAAGAATGAGGATGGGGGCGCCTGGGTGGCGCAGTCGGTTAAGCGTCCGACTTCAGCCAGGTCACGATCTCGCGGTCCGTGAGTTCGAGCCCCGCGTCAGGCTCTGGGCTGATGGCTCGGAGCCTGGAGCCTGTTTCCGATTCTGTGTCTCCCTCTCTCTCTGCCCCTCCCCCGTTCATGCTCTGTCTCTCTCTGTCCCAAAAATAAAAAATAAAAAATAAAAATAAATAAAAATAAATAAAAAAATAAAAAAAAAATAAAAAAATAAAAAAGAATGAGGCAGCTCTATACATTTACTGCTACAGAATGATCTTCAGAGATATTATTGAGTGAAAAAAGGCAAAGTGCAGAATAACGTATAGTATGCTACCTTTTGTGTTTTGTAAAAAAGATTCCTTTTATATGCATAGAACGTGTATGGACAAATAGCCAGAAACTGAAAACCCAGTTTATCCCTGGAGCAGTGACCTGGGGTGGGGGGGGAGGGGGGGAGCAGTGGTGGGAGGGAAATGTATTTTTTACTATAAATGCCTTTGTAAAATCTGAGTTCTGTACTATTTGTGTATGTATGTATTTATTTATTTTTTAACGTTTATTTATTTTTGAGACAGAGAGAGACAGAGCACGAACGGGGGAGGGGCAGAGAGAGAGGGAAACAAAGAATCGGAAGCAGGCTCCAGGCTCTGAGCCATCAGCCCAGAACCCGACGCGGGGTTCGAACTCACAGACCGTGAGATCGTGACCTGAGCTGAAGTCGGACACTTAACTGACTGAGCCACCCAGGCGCCCCTGTACGTATTTAGAATAAAGTACATTTGAATAAAATTTCTGACATTTATAGGCTGTGTGACTTTGGGCAAGTCACTTACCTCCCTAAGCCGCCTCTGTAGAATCGGGTAAGATTTCTGTTACAGTATTGCAATAATGATGAGAACTAATGGAGAGGAAGTGCCTTGTGCAGGCTGTGCTGGTGAAGGGGATTCAGCCAGTGGAGCTTCCGTGTTTGTTTATGACTATATTTTAAGTTGTTACCATCTGGATACCAGGGTGGGGAGAACAATCCTGGGCTGGGAGAGACGGTGGTTTGGAAAACCGTGGACACCTCAAGGGCAAGGATGGCCTCTTCATCCCCTCCATGCCTGGGCCACGCAAACCTGAGCTGTTTGGGTGGTGCTGTTGTCCCTAGCTGCCTTCTCTGAGCAAATGTATGAGTAGTTGAGAATGCTCTATCCGCTAGAGGGCGTCGGCTACTGGGTTGCTTCTCTTATCTCTGGAATTTCTTCTTGGGCTGCCAGAATGTGAGAGGAGATTTGCCAGGGAAAATGTTTAAGGTGACCTTTTCCTCCGTACAGTGACCATGAATACATTGCTTATTGGTTCTTGTTAGGCCTGGGGGATTCCTAATCACCAAAGGTGCTGTAGGAACCGGCATAACCTTGGGGATGGATGGGTGTGTGTGTGTGTGTGTGTGTGTGTGTGTGTGTGTGTGCCTGTGTGTATGCATGGGCTTGCATGGGGTGTGGGTGTTTGTGTGTGTGCACGAGGCTGTGTGGTGTGTGTTTGCATGCATGAGCATGCATGGTATACATATATATGTGTGAGTGCAGGGCCCTGGGTTGTGAGTTCTGGGTCAGTTAGCCTCTGCCTGAGGGGTGCTCTGCCCCGAAATGGACTGAGCTGCTCCAGGCTTCCAAGCAGTCAGGCTATAGGACCCATACCTTACATTTGGAGAATGCTTTATATTCTTAGATCCCTCCATCTACCCTGGATCACTGCTTCTCACTAGACCTGTTCATCCACCATTTCTTGCCTCCCTGTGCCTTTATGAATAACCTTTCCCCCAGACAGGAGGAGGAAGGGATCACCAAGAGAATTCCGTGTCCCAGGTAAATCATGCTCCAAATGCTCTTCTCTGGAGGATAATGTGCCCCAGCTTCTGCTGGTGCTGGCTGGGGCACCTACTAGACTGTGTCTGTGCCCTCTGCCTCCACCTCTCCACTCACAGCAGATCCAGAGGGGCTAGAGGACATTTTCTTTCAGTAGTCTCTTGGTGACACATCATGGGAGCTCACAGCTCCTGACTCTTAGACCAAATCTCCAAGATTAAGCAACAGCTGTGGATTCCAAGGGGGAGGAAGAAATGGTCTGTCCCCAGGATGCCTAGCTTTTGTAGGTGCTTCTAGGCCAGGGAGCATGCTGGGAATGGCCCCAAGTTCTGACTTTGTAGCTTATGACTCCGGCCGTTGACTAAAGAGGTGTGGACTGGATGGCACTTAGGGTTTGTAGTAATGATGACAATAATAGCCAGTAACACTCAAGAAGATATCCTACATGTTTGACAGACACTGCTCTAGGTGCTTTGCAAACATCAACTCATTTAATCTTCTGAATATAGAGGATTCAATACCTCCTCAGCTGTTTAATACCCCATTGGGTATTACTCCCATTTCACAGATAGGGAAATGGAGGCACAGAAATGTGATATGATTTACCTAAGGACACACAGCTGGTAAGTGGCATAGCTAGGAACTGAACTCAGGAAATCAAGCTCCAAAGCTCCAGTGATTCAAAGCTGGTCTATTCAGGTTCACAGCACTTCTTCGAGGCACCCAGAAGGGGAGAAATCTCATTTTAAAGATTAAGAAAGCTCTTGGGGTGCCTGGGTGGCTCAGTTGGTTAAACATCCAACTCTGGCTCAGGTCACGATTTCATGGTTTGTGAGTTCAAGCCCCACATTGGGCTCTGTGCTGACAGCTCGGAGCCTAGAGCCTGCTTCAGATTCTGTGTCTCCCTCTCTCTCTGCTCCTCCTCCACTTGAGCTCTCTCTCTCAAATAAACATTAAAAATTTTTTTTAAAAAAACACATTAAAGGTGAAGGAAGCTAGATTCCAAAATGGATACAACGCTTGCAGTTTCATAGGCTCTTCTCCACAGTCCTAGTCAAGGAACACCCCATTCAGAATAAATCTGAAAAGCAAGGCACCTTGAATACGTGTCTGAATTGGGGTTGGGGCGTATGTTGGGAGCCGAAGAACCTTTCCTGCCCAGGAGCCAGGGTCCCATGGGCAGTCTCTCTAAAGGTACATCTGAGAGCGTGGGAAGCTGCCGTGGCCTTCCGCACCTCTTCCAGCAGGAGAGGCCAAGCCGTTCTTCCCTCCCGGGTCTCCTCCTCTGGCTGAAGGGAGGGGTTCCATTGAAGCTTCTTCACTCCCGGCATAGCTAGTGGAGGAGGGTGGGAAGCCACTGCAGGCACTTTGGCGGCTCTACTGGCGGTTCCTTTTCATTTAATTTTATTTTTTGAGTCAGTCCCTCAAACTACCAGGTTTGCTGGCTTCCTGCTGGCTCTCCACTGAACCCAGCCTTTGAATGGGGGACCGAGTCCGAACAGCCTCAGACGTGCCCTGAAGGTGAGAACCGCTGCTCATAAAAGCACCTTTCATAGCATTAAATTCCTCTGCTTCGGAGTCTTTGAACCTGGAGTGATCCACAGGTTGCAGCCCAGCTGGAGATGTGTGATAAAAGAAATTGGCCTGCTCAGAGTCCAGTGGGAGCTGTCAGAGGAGGAGAGTTTGACAGTGTGAAGCTGGGCCTGGTAATGAGACCCCGGTAATTCCACAGCATGGGTGGACAGGAGGTCACCCACGCATTCAGGACACCGCCTAGTCCAGTGACACCACTTCGAGCTCCTCCAGACTTTGAGGGCCTGAAGAGAGGCAGTGAACCCAGATCAAATGACCAGAGTGTGTGTATGTAACGGACCCACATTCCCCGACAGTGGGGATGGATGACTGGCTAGACAGGGACCCCAGAACCTGATCCGTCTGGGCCCAGGGTAGGACTACACTTTCCAGATCCGTTGAAGTCAAACGTGGCCATGTGAGTCTCTTTGGCTGGTAAAGAGTGAGCTGGTGGAAGCCAGTCCTTCTTTTCCACTGCCGGGGCAAACATCAGTGCTTGGGTCGGGGGGCAGTTGTGCCAGCCTGGGTTCTAGCATGTGCTACATGGAGCAGAGGCCCCAGCTGACCTGTGATGGTAGTGCAGCCCAGCGAGAAGTCAGTCTTTGTGGTTTCAAGCCACTGAAATTTTGGGGATGTCTGTTAATGCAGCATAATCTAACTAATACTGACATTCATGGATAACCAGATTGATGAACTCCGACTGTGGATCACTTAGCTAGTGTGGTATGCATCCCAAGCAACAAAATTTGTTAACCTAAAGTGCACATAATTTCTGAAATTGAGTCTTTGTGGTAGGCACTACAAGCACCTTGCAAGCCAGTGGGGAGGGAATTTGGGAAGTGGCTCTGAGCCTGCTGGTACTCTACCACTGATTCTGCCTGGCTTAGAGACTTCCAGTACGTAGGACACCCAAGGACTGTGATGGGTCAGGTGCTTATTTTTAGTTCTTTTTTTAATGTTGATTTATTTATTTTTGAGAGAGAGAGAGAGAGAGAGAGAGAGAGAGAGAGAGAGAGAGAAAGGACAAGGAGGGGAAGGAAGGAGAGAGAATCCCAGGCAGGCTCCATGCTGTCAGCACAGAGCCCAGTGTAGGGCTGGAACTCATGAACCATGAGATTATGACCTGAGCCAAAATCAAGAGTCAGATGCTTAACAGACTGAGCCACCCAGGAGCCCCTTATTTTTAGTTCTGTAATGAGTCAATGGAAACAGCTATCTTTTACCCTTATCTATTAAAGCTGCAGAAGCGTATCACAGGCCTCTTGAGTAAAAGAGGAGATGTAGGTCCCCTTAATGTGAGGTTCTTACATTTGCTATACATTAGAATAACCTGGGAATTTGAAAGCCCCATGCCCAGGTCAGGCCCCAGACCAACCCAGTCTGAGTGTCTGAGGGGAGGCCAACATCAGCAGCTGCCAAAGCTCTCCATGTGATCAATATGCAGCCAGGCCGAAAACCATAGTCATGGGGGCTCCTCTTCTTTCAGTAGGGACCATATTTTCACCAATGTCTTGAGATGGTCATTTTGCAGAATTCTATTGCCTACATATAACCTGTGTCTCAGGCTGCAACAGACGTTGGAAAGAAAAGGCCTGGAGACTCACTGCAGTCTCCTTAGTGTGAGGGCTTATAGGTCAAAGGGGGCTCCTGGAACCAAAGATGGCCAGCTATGGTCCCTCCTAGGAGGATTTGGGGGTACACAGACCTGGATTTGAGCTCCTACCCCACCCTTCTCTGTAATAGCTCTGTGATCTGCAACAACTTGCTTGACATCTCTGAGCCTCAGTTTTCCCACCTGCAAAGTGGGGATAATCTAATGTCAGCCTTATTGGCTTAGCACAATTGTCTCTGAATAACTACTAGCTATTTATTATCTCTCTCCCAGGTGACTTGTCTTGAATGATGAGGCAGGTGATGTAATTTAACAAATTCTGTCTGCTGCCTTTGTCCCAGTCCATGCCTTCCCTGGTAAATGGGACCCCAACTCCCCAGCTGCCTAAGCCAGAAACTTGGGAGGCATTCCAGGCTGTTCAGTCTCTCCCTTAATCCCCACATCCAGCCCATCATTAACCATGATGCCTCTACCCCCTAAGAATCTCATAGATCTGTCCAGTTCTCCTATTCCTACCGCCACCGCCTTTCACCCCCCACCTTGTGGGCTGTCTGCACTAATGCAGTAGCCCCTGGTGAGTCTCCCCAGCTCCCCGACTTTGATGCTGCTCTAATCCACTTCCCAAAATACAGTCAGAGAGATCTTTCTAGAATGTAAATTTCCTACCAGATATTAAAGCAAATTTTAAAGTTGTCATAATTAAAACAGTGGGGATGCTGGTGCATAAATAGACAAACATATCAATGGAAAGAAAAATAGAAAGCCCAGAAATAGACCTGAATATATACAGGAAGTTTATATATTTGAAAAGCGGCATTTCAAATCAGTGGAGGAAAGATAGATTATTCAATAAATAGCATAGGCACAACTGGGTAGTCATCTTTCCATAGAAATAAAAGTGGATCCATACCTCATGCTTCATACAAGGAGTGGTTAAAAGATATAAATGTAAAAAATTAATTGGTAAAGATACTAGAGGAAAACATAGTATATCTCCAAGTGGAGAGGGCATTTTAGAATATGACTTAAAATCAGAAGCCAAAAAGGAAAAGATCAAGAGATTCAATTTAAATTAAAAAAATTCTCTATGGCAACAGTTACCATAGGCAAAATCAAAAAACAAATAAATTGGGAAAAATATTTGTAACTCATATCACAGAACAAAGGTTAATTTCCACAATATGTGAAGAGCTTCTACAAATTAATTAGAAAAAGACCAACAACCCAATGGTGAAGTGGGCAAATATATGGAGAGTTGAAAGGGAAATGCAAATGACTATTAAGCTTATAAAAATAAGGCGCCTGGGTGGCTCAGTCGGTTAAGAATCCGACTTTGGCTCAGGTCATGATCTCACGGTTCACGAGTTTGAGCCCCGCATTGGGCTCTGTGCTGATAGCTCAGAGCTTGGAGCCTGCTTTGGATTCTGTGTCTCCTTCTGTCTCTGCACGTTCCCTGCTCACACTCTGTCTCTATCTCTCAAAGATAAATAAACTTTAAAAAAAAAAAATATATATATATATATATGCCCAACCTCACTCGAATAAGATACATGTAAATGAAAAGGACACTGATATTAGTTTTCACTTATTAGATTGAAAATAAAAAAAATTTGATGATACAGAAATTGCTGAGAGTGTAGGGGAAAAAGCATCATCAAAAAGCTATTTCGGAAAAAGTAGCTAGATGACAATGACACCTGTGATGGATAGTTTCATTTGTCAAAGCAGAAAGGCTATAGTACCCAGTTTTTTAATCCAACATGAATTTGGGTGTTGCAGTGAAGGTATTTTGTAGATGTGGTTAATATCTACAATCAACTAACATTAAGTAAAGGAGATTCGTCTTGATGATGTAAGTGGGCTTCATCCAATCAGTTGAAGGTCTCAAGAGCAAATACTGAGGTTTCTGGCAGAAGGAGAAATTCTGCCTCAAGAATGAAGATTCAGTTCCTTTCTGTCTGAGTCTCCAGGCCACTGGTCTCCCCTACAGAATCCAGACTTGCCAGCCCTCACGATCAATTCCTTAAAATAAATCTCTCTCTCTTCTATAATCTCCTACTCCTTCTGTTCCTCTAGAGAATCCTGACTGATATAATATCCTTTAATTCAGCAACCCCGCTTTCCCACTTGTGGAACGCTTGCACACATGTGAAATGACCCATATACCATTTATTTCACCATAACATTGTTTGTAACAGAAAGAGTGAAGGCAATCCGAGTGTCCATCAGTAACGGGATGGTTAAGAAGTCATGTTAATCCGCAGAGTGAAGCACTGTGTATGAGGCAATGATGTAGAACGGTTTCCAATACTGATTTAAGAGGAAAAAAAAGAAAAATACCACACAATGTTGACCAGCGTGCAGGGTATGCTCTTTCGTGTGTAGAAAGGGGAGAAATATTCCAGTGTTTGTAAACATACAAAGTATCTTTTGGCGGGCACATAAGAAATTACCACTGAATGTCTCCAGGGCAGGGAACTAGTGGCCAGGGCATGGGACAGGAGGGGGACATTCCACCTAGGCCCTTTTGTTTCACAAAACAAAGCCTCTCATGTCTGATCATATCACTCCCCAGCAAGGGTAGCTATCGTCCTTAAGGCAGAGTTACATTTTTTTTTTTTTAACCAGGGTTTATAAGGTTTTACGGCCCTACCTCTGCCTTCATCCCATCTCTGACCCTAACCCCTATGGTTTCCCATTCTCTGCATTCTCCATACCAGTCCCATATTTCCTTATTTCAGTTCCTAAACTCATATGCTGTCCCTTGGGAGAGCAAATTGGGAATGCCCCCGAGGCTCTTTCCACAAGTTCCTGGTTTTTGGTCCTTCTGTATCGTTCCCTTTCTTCCTAGGGATGGGTGGCATGGCTAGTGTTTGACGTCCCTCTGCTGTGAGCTTGGCTTCCCCAGGGAACCCAACAATGAACACAGAGCTCTGCCCACTGGCTTCCTCTGGGCTCTGGGTGGTCACGTCCCACCCAGGAGGATTACGGCAGTCCTTATTCTCTTTCTTGCCCTCTTGGGGACCCCTGGTCCATGAGATTATATCATTCAGGCTAAGAGACTGATAGGGACAGGGACCCCGCCCCCCCAGATGGCCTGTTGAGGCATCTCAGTTTTTTTTCATGTGGGCACAGGGAAGAGAGCTCACTGTAATTGAACTTTACCTACCTGTTCCAGAAGGAATTAGGCACTTGTGTCTTTCAAGGCATCCTCTGTCTTCAGACATCCAGCTGGTCAGCACCCAGCCCTCAGGAAGTCCTGTTGTAGGAGGAAGACAGCAAACCTGGGGCCAGTCCCTTAAATCATTTCAGTGGGGGATGAGTTAGACATGACACTTTGGAAGCACACCTGGCTAAATGCAGTGAACTTCGGGTGAACAAGGGCTTGGATTCTGTGTCTTAGCACAGGACAGTGGAGTAGGTTAGTAGATGAAGCAATCTGGACCTCAGAGCACAGGGATGGGATAAGACATGCAGGGTAGGGTGTATGCTCTCTGTCCAGGGTTTGGATGTATACATTTGGTGATGGATGGGGGAAATGATTTGTCATGTATAGATTTTATTTCTCTCATTTGCAGTTTGCTGACTTTGCACATATTCCATCTTGGATGAGTAACAGGGTCATAGGTCAATGCTGAAAGGGACTCAGTCTGGTACAAGTACAGGAAATCCACGTATAGCTTTTTCCCAGTGAACAGAGCTGGGGTGTGTATAATGGAAAGCATTATGGTTGGACTGGACAGATTTGACAGTTCAGATGGACAGATTCTGATTGGACAGATTCAACTTTCGGGTTTTGTAGTTTCATCTGACTTCACTCTGGAGCTTGTTAGAATTTTATGGCATGGAAAACTGGAACTGTCTCCTAAGGATGTTGGCACAAACAGGGGCACCTAGTCCTGGGTGTGGCCCCCACAGGAGGATTTAAACTGGAACCTCTCTGCCATCTTGGGATCCAACAGCTCTGATGGGACCATTTCACTCACCAAAGCTCTGATTTTGTTTCTCCTGGATAGGACTTAAAAAAAAAAAAAAAGAACTTCAAAAAACTGTGGAACACACTATTTAAAAACATGCATTCTGAGTCAAGCGTAAACACAAAGCTGTCTTTTTATAAAGTCTGAGCTTTATACGGTTGCCAAAATGCTTCTCCGTCAGTTTTAAAAATTGAAGTAGAAACCACTTAAGAGTGAAAAATATTCCATGGAGGAAATTCTCAGACACTGACTTCCCAAGTTTACATCGCAGAGAGGTCCATATCTGTGTGCAAGAGCCCCATGGGCGAAGCTGGTCAGATGGAGACCTTGGGCCAGGTTGTTACATGGGAGGATACTGTGAAAGACCATTCACTCCAGTGGAGCTCCTCAGCAACGTTTGTAAGGTCGTTCTTAAGTTTGCCAAAGATCTCCAATTCCCTAGGCACCTGCATTTCCTACTTCATGTACCTGTATCCTAAATGTGTAGATAGATGCACACACACAGAGGAGCCACCCTCCATTCTCAATCCATCTGTGCCAGAAACTGAGTGTGGGAAGTGAGAAGACACATCTCAGGGATGCTCTGGAAATAGTGCTCTATTGCTTGACCCATTTCCAGAGACTTCAGGTTCAGGCTCTCACCTCCCATAACCAGTCCCATTACCTTCTGGATTTTCCTCTTCATTTCCTTCCAACACATCCCCTTTCTCAAATATTTTGTTTTCAGCTTTTAGAAATGACTAGGGAACAAAGTGCTTGTGTTCTTCAGCCCACTTCCAGGCTTTCCTCGGACCTGATAGGCACTTCTCTACTGTATTGTGGGCATTGTTGACCTGGGTGAGGGGAGATGTTGGCATTAGGATTTCCATCATCTCATCCTGAGGGCAATATCCCAGACTGATTTTGCAGACTGACTCTAGAGCTTAGGGAGCCAGAACAGTGCTACTTTTTATAGCAATTTGACAGAATAATTTTGTCGAGTCTAGTACAAGACAGGGCTTGTGATTAAAAAACTTTCTTATTGTATTTTACAAAAGAATTGGGCTATGTGGATTAGAAGTAAATAGCCACCACTACAACTGTAATTCACAGATGGTTTGAGACACAGTGAGCTAGGGCATGCTAGAGCTACTGTTAACAATCCAGAGGCTGAAGTGCTCAGGGAAGAGGTGCTTTTCGGGTATGGATTGTGAGGTATGGATGGAAAATAGAAAATAGAAGTGTTTGTGGAAGACTGTGGAGGGATATCTGTCAGGTGTGCTGGAGTGATGTGCTAGCATTGCCCACTGGAAAAGGGGAAATAGATGAAGTACAAGCTGCCATAGTGAGCTTCTCTGTGGGCCAGGTGCACGCTGACCACTCCACATCTTTATAGAGAAGGGTTAGGTTCTAGTTATGGGTGAGATTTTTGCTGTCCTTAAGCCCCCCTCTCAACATCCAAGTCTTGGGCTGATAGGGAGTCAGGGCCATGGATGAACATAGTAGCTGTTCCAGGGACCAAGCCAAGGTGCTTTCACAGGAGTTTGGATTCTCCTTGTATTACCCTCTTGGCACCTTCCTCATTAGCATAGAGAGCATGAATTGATGGTGCCCATCTGTGCTCCTTCTGGAGTCCTCTCACAAGCCCATTGCAGCCTCTTCCCAGCCAGTATGCTATAGAGGTGTTACACATCCCCCTTTAATAATGGAATTAAGGCTCTTCTGCAGAGAGGACTGCTAGGGGACACCCTAAATGCTCTACCCTATGAGTAATGTCTCCAGGATTGAACATTCTGTTACTAAGTTCAATGGCAAAGAGCCACAGCTTTGCTGAGAAAAGCACGAGCCAACTCCTTTCGGGCTACCATGCTGAGCCCTGTTTCTCTTAATCTCCTACCTTTCACATTTATTCTCATTTCACACATTGCAGAAGTGAGGCTCAACTTTTCTCTTGCACATTATCCCCTTCCCTTCAGAAGAGTCTGGTCATACAGTGAGTTGTATCTCATTTGAGTAATGAGAATTTAACTTTAAGAGGAATTTAGCATCATTTAATATCTCAGCTTATGAGGCATTTCTACGTTTCCAGGGAAACCTGATTTTGCATTTCGGTTGAGTAGCTTGAGCCTGGTAAAAAGAGTGTGTGGTCATTGTTACAATATCAAGCTGTGGTTGCCTCAGAGAAATCTTGGTTTGGTGGTAATAACCTCTATATCCTATTTTTTCTTTTGTCTTCTCCTTCTCTGGATTACAGGTTTAATTATATAAACCTTGAGTATCATTAGGCCAAAAAACAAACGAAGCCAAAGATCAGAGAGGTTAAGTAACTTGTTGCCTATCACACAGCCCGAGATTTCAAACCCATATTAGTCTCTCCAGCCATATCCTTAACTGGCATTATTTAGAATTTATATCAAATATCATACTGGAATTAGAGGTATTAGAATGAGATTCAAGCCACGTGTAGTCAAAACCCCAAGGCTCCAAGGACGCTGCTGTTTCTTCTTGCCATGGTTTAGGGTTGCAATATGATTTCATAGGCATTGAGGATGGAGAGTAAGTTATAAGCAGTATCATTTACAAGGATAGGGTTTGGATTTAGAAACATGCCTTCAAGTCAGGTGATGCATTCATTGGCTACTCTGGGCACATATCAAGCTGCATAAATTTTTATACCTCTCTACCCTACTCTTTTGTAAAAAAAAAAAACAAAACTCATAGTTGCAGACATAATTTGCATAGAACGGTCAGGTGGTAATAGTTTACAGGGATGTCATGTTCATTCTTCCTTGCTAGCTTATTTCTAAGATTCAGTTTGTTTTCTAATCGATCACATTGACAAAAAGGAAAAAAGACACACACACCAATGTTACAAAACCTTGTATTAATCATTTCCCTTCACTTTCAATATAACATTGATATGAAATATAGCCATGATTCTTAGTTACATGGAGGAAATGAGTAATAAATACATTGTAGCAAGTTTAAACCACAAGGGTGTTTCACTGGTAACAACATTTGAAAACTGTACACTTGCAAAGAACAGCATCTTCAAACATTAGTATATCTGTATATCAGTAAAGCTTTACATGTAACAAACATGCTATTTCCATATATGACAAATTTAAAAAATATGCATTGCTTGGCAACATGAACTAGGCAAAAATAGTTCTTTGTTCACTAACTTTATACAGGAAAACAGGACGGAGGCATGCATGTACAATAGGGATGCCTGCACGGGGCATGCAACAAAAGAAAGCTTTTTAAAAGTCAGCTTACATTAGGCATAAATACACGAGGGTTATATATTAATAAGGGAGGAAGTCTTCTGTTTGACATTATTAACATTCCTGTTTTCTTCCTATTCCTCCCAGAGGAATACACATTCACCTTTAAGTAGAGATAAAGGAATTACAAAAAAATAAAACGCACTTTGCAAACATCTCTGATGACTTGTAAAAAAAAAAAAAATCAACATTAGTGTTATCACAGCCCCATGTGCAAATGATCCTTCTGCAGGTCCTCCTTGTAAGAGGCACACCCCAGTGCCTTGGTCAGGCTGTTTCCCTGCACCCAAGCTGGAGCTGCCCGCTGCAGACACCTCCAGAGGGCCGAGACTGCGGCCTGCTTTTCCTCCCCTCGCTGCCCTCCTGGTTGCATGTCTATGCATTCAGCCCAGCTCAGTCCCCCAGCCTGGGCTTTGGGTGAGATCCTGGTTCTAGCTGGGGAATGCACATCTACAAACCTTGCACCGGCAGTAGCTACAAGAGGTGCAGAACAACACAGACCCGGAGAAGTCTCCCATTCCATAAAAGGCAGCCAGTGACACCTCAAAAGAAAACCTTGTTTCCCTCAGTGTCTCTTCAAATGAATGGGAGATGGGGGCCCAGCTGTAGTTCCAATCCTGAGTACCAAAAAGGGACCATCAATACACAGGATTTGAGAGCTCGGTGCAAACAGCCACCCTCTGCAGGCAGACCCAGCAGCATCTGTTTTGCTTGCTGGCCCTCCTTTAAAAAGTGAAACTCAAAAAGCACGTGGAAAAAGACACATATCAGCAGCAATGTTTCAATTCTTGTACACAGTTCATGTGTGTCTTCCTACTGTTTCTGGTTAAGAAACCACTATGAATAAAAAGCACCAATAAAACATCATACATGGTAACAATATCGTAGACCGCCACTGTCCCTGGGACAGTGTAGAGATGCCAAAATACATACTGCTTAAATCAGAAAAAAGGGGGGGACGGGAGGACATGTAGTGAAATAGATTTTACTCTGAGATTTTTAATGTTTACTATTAATATAAAACAGTTGCATTTGGGGGTCAATGGGTAAATACAAAAAAAGGCACTGCCGCTTTATTACTAAATATCGGACTTCACAGCCTTACGCATGCAACTGTTTGATTCTTTTATAAATAAAGTTCTTTTGCTTCAGGATTTTAAAATTGAGCTGTATACCTGCAGTCAACACAGGACTCAAAACAAGGTGGGGACAGGCTCCTAAAATTTATCAGAACACTCAACTTAAAAAAAAAAAACACTAATAGCAAAACACAACTAAGTAGATAAATCTATACACAGTCGATGAAAAATAAGCTTTTCTTTTTTTAAAAAAAAGAATTATGTTGTTATTAATAACAGACTTTATCATGGTTACCAGCCATAGCAAGTTAATAAGTAACATATCCAAAATAATATCTCTAATAATCAGATAACCATTGTTTCTATATTCAGTGAAGGAATAAATAGAAATCCAGATTTGCAAATACTTTAAGGTCTTCTTCCTTTTAAAGGATTCATGCTAATGTGATTGTGTTTACAATCTGTTTTCTGAACAACCCAAGTCTTTATGGATGTATGTGTTTTGCAGCAGATCTGAATGCTTTCTCATTTCTCCACAAGATGTGTAATACCATTGTTTTTTCTTCTCTTTATTAACTTCCTCAGCATCCAAAAACACCTTCACAAACCCTCTGGTCTTACTTTGGCCTTCAACATTTTTGATCTATTCCTGCCTTACATGTGATCGTCCATCCCAACACATTCCCCAAGTAACACTAAGTTGTTTAGAAAAGGGGTGTGGAGGATGAATGTTAATGGCACTTGGTTAAAAAAAAAAAAATCAACTAAAAAATGCTGCCTCTTTCTGCACATGGATTTGCATCTTTACAATGTAGTCACCCAAGAGGAAGTCTCTTTTCTTAATGCAAAGCATGGTATCATGGGTTCAAGCCCCCTTTACTCGCTAAAGGCTGTCTACAATTAAGATGCTCCCACCTTTTTAAACCTTAAGACTTAGAAAGCAAGGCTGTGTTAGTGCACATTTTCAATCTTGAAAGGAAAAGAAAGTTGTTTAGATTGCATTAAGGCCTTTTAAATCTGTATTTACTTCATTAACCTTTCTTTTTTAAAAAAATAACCGTAAGCGAGTGCAGCTATTTTCATGGTGTGATCTCAATTTCGATTCTGACTTTGCTAAAAGAAATGGCACCAGACTCACCCATTTAATAAACAGGCCTTATACCACCTCCCTGATCTCGCCTCTGGCTGAGCATTCATACCATCATTTACACAACCCAATTTTCCAGTGCAGAGCACAACTCCTCTTCGATTTCCTTTAATACTCTCCATTGTATCGAATCCCAAACGTAGTCTTTCTTGCCCTTAAGAAACAGAGCTATTACTTTGTGGTAGCATAGTTTGTTCATCTCTCACTATGTCAGGACTGGTTTTTTTCTCCCTTCTGTGTGTGGCTGGGTAGATAAATCAGCCAACAACACAGCAAATCCCTGACATACACGTGGATAGAACCACGTTTCCATCACGCAGTTGACCTTTCCTACACCTTTCTTCACTGCCCACCTGGTACGGTGGGGGCCTGGCCGCGAGGACTGCACATGTCCCCGCAGGCCCTCTCTGCCACTTGCTGACTGACCGGTTATACACTGTTGCTGGGCCTTGCTCTCCTCCTGTTCCTCAGCAGTGAGCGAGCCAGGGGGTTGCCGCCCCCAGCTTCGGGTTTCTGAGTGCAACCGCAGAAGCGGTGTTTTGAGCTCATCATCTGGAATTAAGGCCTTTTGCAAGGCGAAAATGTCGGTCCTTGCCATTTTTCCTCCAGGGGAACTTGAACCCACGCGTGTGTGTGTGTGTGTGTGTGCGCGCGCGCGCAGCGAAGCAGGGGGCGCTAGGATGAAACCTTGCAGTAGGGTGGGGAGGAAGAGGTCTCCGGGTGAGAAGCAAATCCAGCCCAGAAAGGGGCCGCAGGATTCTTTTACACTCTCTTGGTGACCCGCGAACAAACACTAACTGATCACACGCTGCGTCCCCCTCGTACCTTCCCAGTGCTCTACCCCTCGCAGCCACATACTCTCCCGCCAACCCACCTGCACGCGCCGCCTCCCCCCTCCGCCCGCGGGGGGGCGGGGGGGAACGACTGACGCCTCGGCCCACGTGACATGCATTCGCCTTCCCGGCAAGCACCGCTCCGCAGTCATTGTAAGAGACAACCCTGCTGCTATTATAAAAATAGAGGAAAAAAAATGAATCCGTATCAACAAATCCTTTACAAAAACCACAGTATGAAGAGAAGTTCTATCCAAACTCTTTACACATTATGTACCCTTTAAAATTGTTATGTAAACAATACACAAATCAAAGTTTCTCTGCAATTTTGTCGGAGGGGATGTTCCCCCTCCGCCGCCGGTGCCGTGCGGCCCTCTCCCGCGGCTCGACTCCAAACCGGGTCCTCGGGGGAAGCCGATCCGGGCGGCGGGGAGGGCGGGCCGCCATCTTGCTTTGGTCGCAGGCCCGCACGACTGTGTCCTGGGGCCTGACTGCGGAGGCGGCGTCGAGGCGCTCCCAGGCCCGAGGCCTCCGCCTCCCAACCGCGGCTCTCGCGTCTCTTCCACGGCGGTGCTCTTTTTGTTCTCTTCTGCCCCTCCTTCCATCCAGGAGGTCACCTGCGCTCCCTCGCTTCCCTAGAGACCCCCTCCCCCACCCCGCACACCAAGCCATCCCGTGACAGAAACAAATGACAAAATTACCACTCCCCGGTCTACTGATATGTTTACAAGGACGACCTACGCTCTCACAAAATCAAAATGGGAGAGGGACCAGGGGAAAAAAAGGCTGCAAAGGATCTCGGAGGATTCCGTGCAACCCTGAAGATGGTTGACACTGGACCCGCAGCAGTCGATTTCACGGCCAGCGCGGTCGCTCTCATCTTCAGCTTCTAGATTGTGGAGGTCCGGTCAACCCCGTCTGGGAGAGAGAGAACACACGATGGGCACAGGTGAACAAAACCGTTTCTTCACGTCCTTCCTGGTCTCTGAAGACAGGTAAGGGCCCAACTTACCCATCCGCTCACTCCCTCGTTCACACACCCACCCACTCAACATCTGGAGAACAGCCATCTTTCCAAGAGCTGTAAAGAGCCTGGGAATCCACGTGAAGAGACCTAGTCCTCTCACATGCTAGTCGGGGCAGACACGTAAAGCCACAGTGATGGAGTAGTGATGGCTGCTATGATGGAGTATGTACCGGGCACAGCAGGAACGTGGAGGAAGGGCTATGTAAGGTGCCCCTGGAAGTCAAGGGCAGTTTCACAGAGGAAGAAAATGACTTTTGTAAGATGGTGCTGGTAGCAGAAGAGAGGAGGCAGAAAAGGGAGAGGGTGAGGAGGGCGTCCTGCTCACGCTTACGTGTGATGTTGGTTGTCAGATGGTGGGGGCTGAGAGCTGGATGGAGGTCTAGGATGAGGGGTGGGGGGATGGAGGAGTGGCAGGAGATGTGCCGAAAAGCTGGCAGCAGGACATGCGGGTGGGCCTGTCCAGCTTACACCCCTTTGGCAGCATCTCTGTGTCACCGAGTCCCTGTTGAAAGACTGGGCATGAGGTGGCTATGACTCTGAGCCCTGGTCACAGCTGACTAGACCAGGGGTATGCATCTGACCCGCAGTGATCCAGCTTCTCAGCCTCAAGAATCTGATTCGGGGTACGCACCATCGTTAGAGGTTGTGGGCACGGGGAACTGAAAGATCCTGTGGAAGTGGGTGAATGCTGAAGCTACGGAGGGTAGGCCGTGTCTACATTATGGAGAGTTGGTGAAACCAGGCTATAACATGGAGGAGGTGCATGTCAGAGACAGAGGCTAGGAGTGAAACAGACTGCAGAGGGAGCTGATGGCCGCCCAGCTCCTTTTCGGTTGTCTGCGTGCACATGGGACTATAGGAGAGTCCCCACCCCAGAATGAGGCCATAAGGGTCTTGTGTGCTATGAACAGGGGCTTGGACTTGGTAATCGGGGCATTATAAGCAGAGTAATCAGATCTGATTTTAGAATGGCTTCTCTGGCAGTTGTGTCAGATGACCTGAAAGAGGACACGGCTCGTGGCAGGTGGACCCCAGTAGTGGTCCATGCTGGGGATTGTCTGCAAGGGCTTACCCAGTGAACAGACAGAAGCATGGGTTAGCCACTGTAGTAGGTACAAGCAGCTGTGTTCAGTGACCACGAAATGAAGGCCGGGGGAGGGATGCAGGAGGCCTCCCTGGTTTTACTGATACCCAAACATCAGCAGGTGTGTCCTGATCTAAACGATGTGACAAACCTGGTCTACCAGGAGCATCTAGATGCGGCAGGCAGAACTCACGTGAGAGGTGAGTGGCACAGTGTTCAGGGAAAGCTGTGGGACCTAAGTGATAGGGAGGAATGCCGAGTACACTGCACAGGCCTGGCTTCCTCTCATGGGTAGGTTCACGTACAGTTTTAAGAGACGGTACCAGGTTTCCGGGTTTGCTGGGTTTCTCCCAATGGTAACATTTTGCAAAACTATAATATTACCACCAAGGTACTGATGTTGATACAATCTACCGGTCTTACTCAGATCTTCCCAATTTTATTTGTAATTGTGTGTGTCCCTAAAGTTCCATATAGTTTTTGGAGAGATTTTAAAGAAGAAAAGCAAATGACCTTTGAGAGTGTTTATGGTATCAGGTCATCAATCCTAGAGGCCCCCACATGTTAACTTATAATCAGTAACCTTTTGCTGACTTCTGCAAGTGTTAACCTGAGCCTCTTTTTTTTTTTTTTAATTAAAAAAAATGTTGGGGCGCCTGGGTGGCTCAGTCGGTTAAGTGGCCGACTTCGGCTCAGGTCATGATCTCGCGGTCCGTGAGTTCGGGCCCCGCATCGGGCTCTGTGCTGACAGCTCAGAGCCTGGAGCCTGTTTCAAATTCTGTGTCTCCCTCTCTCTCTGACCCTCCCCTGTTCATGCTGTCTCTCCCTGTCTCAAAAATAAATAAACGTTAAAAAAAAATTGTAAAAAAAAAAAAAATGTTTATTTATTTTTGAGAGAGAGAGACAGAGTGTGAGCGGGGTAGAGGCAGAGAGAGGGGAGACACAGAATCCAAAGCAGGCTCCAGGGTCTGAGCTGTCAGCACAGAGCCTGACGCGGGGCTCGAACTCACAAACCGTGAGATCATGACCTGTGCCGAAGTCGGACGCTCAACCAACGGAGCCACCAGGGCCCCTAACCTGAGCCTCTTATGGTGGTTCTGCAGTGGTAATGGGTCATGAGAAACAGTGAGTCTGTGTAAGTGTGTACATAATGTGTGGCTGTGTAGAGGTCACTCTCTTGTCTATAGAAGTGGAGTGGCACACTCTTGCCAGGCCTCACCAGTCTGCTCATTAATGCCAACCCTTCATAGCTGTGTAAGTGGGGAGCTAGAAACATGAAAATCTTAATTAACCTAACCCCAACCTGCATTTTTACTGAATTCTAATCCCACGCCTCATCCTACAAGGGTGATGGCATTCATCTGCCAGGAAATGACCAACAGGTACGTCCAGACTCACCATTTACAGTTGTGCAAGTTGTGCACTGCATAACTCTGAGCAGCACCATTCACATGTATTCATTATAGGTTTTATAGTTATTATGACAAATATCAAGTAAGTGGCAGAACAGCATCTTGAGAAAGTGGAGCCTTTTTCTAATTTGCACAAAGTCTCCATATCTGCTAGAAGTGGGGCTGTTAATAAGTCCCAAGGAGGAGTAAGGAGAGAAGATGAGAAGGAATGGCAAGGAGCATCAGAGAGTGGACTGGACATTCCTCTTTGTGGTAGGATTTACTGCAGACTTCATCCTGCTTGAAGGAGCCTTGCTTTTGTAAAGCTGTGGCTGTTCCTGCCCATAAAACCCCTCTGCAGGAGGAAGATAGCAGCCAGGCCTGAGTCTTCCTTTATATCTGAGGCCACCAATCAGGAGCAGGCCCAACAGAGCCAGATGAAAGCCTTAAATATTCACAAACCAAGATGGCAGAGGCAACTACCTTCTGGGTGCTTTGGAGGGGCCAGGGGAAGGGCAAAGCAGAGACAGACAGGGAAGGCCAAAGAGAAAAATGGCTTAGACTGGCACAGGGGGGCTGCAGTTAGTGCAGGACACTGAGAGCAGAGATGTCAGCACAAAAGATTGGGCCCGCAAGGCCTGGGGTCCATGGACCATCCTAGTATGTGGTATCCCAGGAACTTGGACACCCTCCCTTCCTGTCCTGAGACACAGGCAGAGGAACGTCTTTTGCTTTGCTTTACTCTCTCTCTCATTATTTGTCCTCCTGTAAAATGACTAATTCATTGGCATTCTGTCCCCAGAAAAGTCATCTTCCCCAGCACCTGGAAGAGGTGGGCTAGCAGAGAGGTGCCGTAATAGTGGGAGGGCTCAATGCCACTGTGCCCAGTTGGGCCACCCTGAACTTAATTTGCATTCTTTGCTCGGGAAACTGCTTACGAGGCTTCCCACCAGAGAGGATTATTGAGGGAAAACATAGCAATAAAAAGGCTTAGGAGATTAACAAGATGAAAACATTAGCAAAAAAAATCAGTTCAAAGAGGTTTTCTGTAACTATAGAAGAATAGGCTAAAAAACGAAGCCTTTCCAATGAAAACCTCCCTTTAATAAAGCGCATTTGGCACTCTTGCTACTAATGATGATAACGTTAGCACTTAGCAGTTTGATAAGGGCTTCCAGCATGCCAATTATCTGAGATATATCAAGCCCTGGGGGAGAAGGTCAGTTCTCCTTGCTGACTCTCAAAGGCAGCAGGAGTTCTTCACCCGCCAGCTCCTGTAGGGTGGCAGGGAGCTTGGGCTGCCTGCAGTGGGCTGAGCTTGGCCTGAATTCTCACGGTCTGGGAGGCTTCCCTTTTTGAAAAATTGAGTTGTAATTTGCATATCACAAATTTCACCCTTTTAAAGCGTACAATTCAGAGGTTTTTCGTATATTCACAGAGCTGTGCAGCCGTCACCACTATCTAATTCCAGAACGTTTTCATCAGGTACCCATCAAGCAGTCACCTCCATTCCCAGTTCCCTCCGGCCCCTGACAACCACTAATCTATACTGTCTGTCTCTATAGATTTGCCTGTTCTGGACACTTCATAAATTCCTAAATGGAATCAGATACTGTGTGGCCTTTTGTGTCTGACTTCTTTCATATAGCATAATGTTTTCAAGGTTCATCCAAATTGTAGCATGTATCAGTAGCTCATTTCCTTTTTAAGGCTGTATGATATTCCACTGCCTGGCTATACGACATTTCACTCATCCATTTCCATCTGCTGATGGACCTTGGGTTTGTTTCCCATTACTCATTAGGGGCTATCAGTGAGCTGACCCAATCTCCTTGGTGAGCTGGAGAAGAGGAGCTCATGGCACCTCCCCTATAGAGGTGCCAAGGATGGACCAATGATGCTGTGAAGCTTCTAAGATAGGAGTGGCCAAGTGTTTGCAAATGGGGTTCCTGGAACCCCAGGGAGGTCACATCGGGAGCTGTGCCTTCCCACTGTCTGTTCAGTCAGCAGTGCTGGGAGGCCTTCAGCTAGCTCCCTTCTGGTACTGAGTGGAAGCTTTCTCTGGGCTATAGAGAGCCTTGCACAGCTGAGATCAGGTGGGTGCAGTCCTTGCTTTCCAATCTGCTCCATGTAGAGCATTTATTGGCCTCATATTTGGTGTCATGATAAGATTGTGTTTATAGGGACTAAAAATCCAAAAACCCCTGGTTAGGAGAACGAAGCTTGGGGAACAGCAGCTGACAGCAGCCTTTCTCCCCACCACTGCCAGATAGCACAGATTTTGGCTCTAGGTGTGCTGACTGCCCATCTCCAGGGTGGGTGAGCACATCCTGACTGGAGAGGGCTATTGGGAAGGGTCACAGGAGGCCTCTCTGACTCAGAGTCTCCCGGAGGTTGGCAGGAAGGGGTGGACATCTCTCCTCTGCCTGCCAAACATCCCTAGGGCTGGCTGGGAAACCAGGCTGGAGTAAGGCAATTGGTTAGTACCAGGAGGGCACTGAAGGCCTCCTGGGGTTTTTGTGATGACGTAGGGCTTCAGCCCAAACAAATGGTGGGACAACGCAGCTGCTTCTGGAGCTCCTTATGGGGCTGCAGCCCGTAGGCACACTGAACTAGATCATCACTGTCACACTGTGAAGGACATCTCAGACTGCTTGGGGCTCCAGGCATCATGGAAGCCGTTTGGAACAGGGAGACAGAAAAACAAGCAGGGAATTTTGTTTCAAAAATTCTATTTTTAGAGCAAGCTGGGATATGCTTGGACCAGACTGGGAGATCTAGTGCCGAGAAGGAAAGAATCCAATTCTGTGGCGGGGGGGATGTTGCCACTAAAAGCCATGTCTTGTGTTTCTGACTCCTCCAGCTCACAGTGTTTGGCTAGGACAGCTGCTGTGGTGGAACCTCAGTGTGCACTGGGTGGGTGTCTCTGAGCAAAGATGGATAGCTTTGGTCTCCAGGTCCCTGACCCGCCTCCCAGAAAAGGAGGAGCAGGGTGCTGTGGGTACTAGGTGAAGTATGGCTTGATGAGGCTCCAACAGTACTCTGAGGCCCTCCTCTCTCCCTGTCCCCTGCCTACTTCCCCTGTATCTTTCCCATTACTCCTGAGCTACTGCCAGAGTGTGGACAGCAAATGATTGGTAATCCTTCCAGTCAGGCCATAAAATGCAGGAAGGACCCACTCACCTCCCAGGGCGTGCTCGGTCATACTGAGGCACAAGGACTCCAGCCTATTGTTGATGTCAGGTTCAGTCACAGGAAGCTGGAATTCTGCAAGGGACAAAGGGTTATGTTGGTGACAGAGACTTTGAGAACAAGGAGAAGGTATGTACAGTGCTGTGGGGCTCCTCCCCCCCCTGACCCTGGGAGGACTCCGGGGATTATCAGGGTCAGTAGAGCGGTAAGTTACACCCTGGTTTCAACCAAACTCTGAGTCTGCTAGACGCAGAGAGTCCATTGTGAACATGGGCGGCTGGAAGAAAACTGGTAACTAAAAATAGCTGGTCACAGTCAGTCTGTCCAGCCTCTGTTCAGAACCCTCCAGCAGCTTCCCATCAGAGTAACAGCCAAGCCCCTGCCATGGCCCTCAGGGCCCACATGATCTGGCCTTTATTAACCTCTGCCTGTGTATGGCTCTCTCCTTCCTTCACTCCATCCCAGGCCTTCTTCTGCCCCAGGGACTTGGCACTGCTGTTCTCTCTGCCCACAATGGTGGTCCCTAGATATTTTCATGGCTGTGCTCTCCCTGCCTTCACATCTCTGGCTCTCCTACTGTCTCTTTAGAAAGGACATTATATATGAACAGAACTTTTCTGGCCCTATCCCTTTCCTCAGCTTTATTTATTTTTGTCCACAGCTATCACCAACATCTGATATATTATGTATTTGCTTGCTGCTTGCCCCCAGTTGGATTTTCACTTCACTGGAGCAGGACTTGGCTCTGCTGCTACCTGCGCCTAGACCCGGCACCTGGAACTTGGCGCATTTTTTTTTTTTTAATTTTTTTTTTCAACGTTTTTTATTTATTTTTGGGACAGAGAGAGACAGAGCATGAACGGGGGAGGGGCAGAGAGAGAGGGAGACACAGAATCGGAAACAGGCTCCAGGCTCCGAGCCATCAGCCTAGAGCCTGACGCGGGGCTCGAACTCACGGACCGCGAGATCGTGACCTGGCTGAAGTCGGACGCTTAACCAACTGCGCCACCCAGGCGCCCCGGCGCATTTTTGCTTTGTTACAAGGAAATGGAAACCACAGCATGGCGAGTGCCTCTTCTGAATTCAGGACCGTGCCAGGTGCCCAGTTCTCAAGCGAGACTCAGAGAGGCCAAGTGACTTGGGAGGTTAGCTCGCTAACACAAGAGCCCACAAAGGTCTGATTCCAGAGCTGGTACTGTCCTGCATGCTGCAGCAACTACAGGTGCCTGTCAGTACTCTCAGCCTCTAGCCACTTAGAAGGGCTGAGATGTCTGCTGTGGGGGCTATCACTGCCCAGGACAATGCTGTGTGCATTCTAATCACAAAGCCTCCTTTATCATCTGGACCCTCCCTATCTCCCCAGGCTCCAGTCCCTCATCCTCCCCACCCCTCCTCCTCCTCCTCCTCCTCCTCTTCCTCCTCCTCCTCCTCCTGTTCTGTTGGGGCCCTCACTGTCAGTACCTCCCCCATCTCTCATCCTGGGAAGCTCCTGAGCATCTTTCACTGGCTTGCAGACTTTTTTATTTCCCATAATATACCCAGCCATGGTCTTCTGGCATACTTCATACATGTCTATTGAGTGATGAAAAAGATGGAACAAGAAATAAAAGGAAAGTCTGACAACTAAGAATTGTGAAATCCTATGGCGGGAGTGGGGGTGGGGGCAGAAAAATCAACAATGGGATATGTTCTGGGGGTCTGGGAATTTTAACACTGCCACTGTCTTCATATGTGACCGTAGGAAACTTCTCATCATTGTGCCTTAGCTCTTCCATCTGTAAGTGGGGAAAGGATCCTGGTAGCCCAAGCTTCAGGCCAGTTCCTTGCTCCTTCGAATCTCCACCAGGGGGCACTTGGGGCTGGAGGGCAGGATTACAAGTGAGGTTAGGTTGGTGGTTTAATGGGATAGGAAGTTGAAACCAATAGCTAAACCAAAGTATTTGTTTTCCTTGATCAGCTATACATTTAAGTTTTCTCTGCAATCTGTGTTCCCCATTACTGGCTAATTCACAGGCAGATGTCATTTCCATTGTTTAAAATTCTCAGAGTAAATTGGCAAAATGGATCAATATGAAAAGCACTAGGGAGCAGATAGGGTTCTTTCTGACACAAGTTCCAGCCAGCATCAATGGTTTTGAAAGGCAACTGTGCCAATTTATGAGCAGACAGAGGACGATCAGGCTTCCCAGGAAGCTGGGAGCCAGGGAGAATTGAAGGGTCTTTCCCACCCCACCCACTGTTGCTCTCAGAGTAGGGTCGGGGCAATTAGACAATCCAGAGGGAAGAGTATTTTAGTATTTTCATCCATTCATGTGAAAATCATATGCATGCAAAATTAGCAGCCTTCAGGGTGTGAAATCTATAAAATAGAAACACAGTTTTATATATAGCCAGTTAGCAAATATGAAAAAAAAAACCCTCAGCAATTATAACCATCCATATGCTCATTGTAAAATTTAGTTTACTCTCTAGCACTCCCCTTTAAACAAACACTGTGGAGAGATTTGGATAAATAAAGATGCTCGACATTTGGAGAGAAGTGTTTCAGCTGCAGGATTTCTTGCCAACACGCAGCAAAATGCCATATTCTAAGCCTAGGACTGTTTCAAAAAGGGGGCTGAGAAATGCAGGGCTCTCCACTCTAGAATCTCCAAACCTTAGTGGCTGCTCTTTTAGGTTGAAAGTTGGCATGGTTCTTTTTATCTTTCAGCTCTTCCCTCTGGTGCGCTAGGGTGTCATGACCCTCCCCACCACTCTCAGAGTGGCTCTGAAAAATTCTGAGTCTCAGGAGAAGCCCATATGTTCACACTCCAGAGTTTCCTAATAGTGTGACTTTTTAATTGTGTATTTGATAAAAACAGATCTGTGGCATCTCCCCACACATACAAGACAGAGGGAGACCAGCTGGGTGGATAACAGCTTCCATCTCAGGCTAGAAGCCCTCAGCCAAGTGTGGCTTGGGTGGGCAGAACTCTTAAAGCCCGAGAGAAGCATTTGGGCAGCTCCTGCCACCCAGGTACACAAGAACCAGCAGGCCAGCTCTTGCTGTGGCTGCTGTTAACCCAAGGGCTCACTGCATTTAGCCTGGGCTCCCAGCTGTAATGGACAAGGCAGACGTAGTTTTATGTCTAAGGTAAAAAGGAAAGACTGACTAACTAAGCCTTCTCTGCTGTTGTGTGCAACAGGCCTGTTTCCTTAGCTCAGACGGTATCTCTGAGAACTAGGAATTTTTCCCCTATCAGACCATTCCAGTATTTAGTGAGGATCCCCCGTTCTAGGATGCCCAGGGTTTAGGCTGATGTGGGACTTTTTAATTGTGCCTTTCCAAAAGTCCCATAAGTACAGAGCCTAGTGCTCAGGCCCAGGGTCAAGAAGATTCTGGAAGGGGGGCGCCTGGGTGGCTCAGTCGGTTAAGCATCCGACTCCGGCTTAGGTCATGATCTCACTGTACGTGAGTTCGAGCCCCGAGTTGGGCTCTGTGCTGACGACAGCTCGGAGCCTGGAGCCTATTTCAGATTCTGTGTCTCCCTCTCTCTGACCCTCCCCTGTTCATGCTCTGTCTCTCTGTCTCAAAAACAAACAAACATTAAAAAAACATTAGATTCTGGAAGGGAGCAGCCACCCATTCCTAATGAAGTGCTGCTGTTGGGTCCACCTGGGGGGGTGGGGATGTGGCTTTTCCTTGGCAGAAACCAGCCATCTCAGCTGAGTGTCTGCTATGTGGCACCTATGGTGCAATTCTGCAGCTCTCTCCCAGTCCCTGAGGCTGAGGTAAACAGGCCAGTGTCTTTAGTACTTTATAATAATAAATGGAGTATTCTAGGAAAAATCTCTAGAATCCCAATTTGCCAATGATAGTTAAGACCACTTGTTGAATAACTAGGAAGGCTTCAAGTTAAGTGAGAAGTGGGATTGCTGGGAGGAGAGAAATCGGGGAGGTTGATGAGGATGGGACAGAGGATGGAGACGTGGGATCTGGACTGGATAAAGGGAATAAGGAAGAAAGGGAAACAGGGAGTATGGGAACCAAGCAGAAAGGGAGGGCAGTAACAGAAGGAAAAGAAATCAGTGTGGGCAGGGACACTGATCATTGCAGAGACAGTCGTGGCGGTCATGGCGGGTGACAGAGGAACAGGAGTAAGTCAGTCACACACCCCTGAGTCTGCTATGGGGAATGAAGCTTTTCTCTGGTGGCCTAATTCCTAAACCTGCAGAAGTTTGTGCTGTAGAAATCCTCTGGGACCCACACTTTCATGCAAAGTGATGAGGAGAATATGGTATAAGACAATATTGTACTATCTTGCCCCAGATTGGACTGAGTTTAACTTTCAGACGCAGGAGAACACGGGCCCAGCTGGGTTCTTAGCTGTGATACAACTGATTCATTTACCAACCTCCCTATTATCTGCCAATCCTGAGCAGGACTGTTTGCCTTGGCTTACCAGAAGTCAGAGAGCAAATGTGCATCAGATACTTTAAGTGGGTCCCTGTTCTGGTCACTTCCTCTGCATGGCAGTCCCTTCCGTTCCCCTAATGGACCTAGTGGGTGGATGGTAGTCTTCCTTTCCATACTCTTTCAAAAGGTAGTTCTCTGGAAGGAACCTGAAACTCCCACTGAAGAGGAAATGAATGGTGACAGCTTTGTGCACTGTGCACTGTGCTTCCAGGTGTGCATCATTCTGAGTGTGGAAGAAATACAGTCATGAGCTGGTGCATAGGGGAGGTTTGCTATGGTGAACAGATACATCACATCATGAAATGCTGCCCTGTAAGGCACCTTATTCATCTCCCATCTGGACAGTCGAGCACCAATGGTAGTTTGCACATGGTGTTGTGCAAGGGAAGGAAGAAATCCCCAGAATGTGGCTCTGTGAGGCTGCCTAACCTACCCTTCCCCATACTTTTCTTTTAAAGTTGGCTTCTGGTCCCTCTGCCCTTTCCTGTCAGGCCCTCCAGATGGTTAGGAGCTTTGATGGCCTAGTGTCACACCAGGGCTGTTTTGAGATCCTCTCTGACTGGATCTCAAGGGTTGGCTGAGCCTGGGTCAGCAGGAAAGATCTGCTTCCAAGATAAGGTAATCACTCTCCAAGCAATTTGCAAACGAATTTTCCAGTTTGGAAAACACCCTGCCTTTTGGGGAAACATGATGTCACTCACCAGGCACGACACTTGTTTTGAGCTCAGACAACCCCTCTGGTGAGTTTATCAGATCCCCTCCCCCTTGCTCTGAGAGGACCAGCCTAGTGCTTCTTATTCACACCGGAGGCCATTGAGAGGCAGCAGTCACTTAACGGCTCTCCTGGTTTGTCCTGGGAAACATCTAAAATCTGTCTGTGTAGGAATAAATTAAAAAAACACCCTGACATGGCCTCCTAGGGGTCCACAAATCCTGTAGATCCAGGAAAGACGACATTATCTTGCAGATTCAAGCCAGGTGACTGATCGGTTGATACAAAAGTTGGGGGCTTGTTCTAGCTCCTAGACTTTGGAGACATGTAAAGTCTTCCACCATTTTAATGGAAGTATTTAAGTTTACAGAATTGAAACTTCCTTAGAATGTATTATAGTTTCCAAGATTTACCCATATGGTTTAAAATGGATGCTCTGAAGACCTCTAATGGCCAGGAGGAAGCCACTATGCTATACTGTAAACACAGTTTTCTAAGTATTTAATTTGGGGTTGATTATACATCTCTATTCCATTTTGTGTTCACTACTACTCCTACTTGTGTAAAGATGAAAGCCACTGGCTGCTTTTCAGATTTTGACTCCTTGATATGATACTTATAGTTTAGTCCCGCTCCGCCCCCCCCCCCCCCCCCCCCTCCGGCCACCAGCCCCTAGATCCCTGCCTAGTTAACAAGGATGTGCTGCTCTGGGTGGAAGGGCCCAAGAGACCCCGTCTATCTAGGACAACTTCATCTGGGTCTGGCTATGGCAGTTAGATGGGCCTGCCCTGTGAAGGAGGCTGTCTCCTCAGGAAGAAGCAAGAGTTCTGGTTATGACTTCTGGTCTTGAAAACCAGTGTCTGATCTGTAAGGGGCAGGGATGACCTTGGAGACTGAAGAGGAGCATCCCTCCGCCCATGACAGTGACTTTGTGCAGCCTCTGTTCCCTTTAGCCAGGGATCCTGAGTCATGGCTGTGCCCTGCCTCACCCTTCATGACCATGTCCCAGGAAGAGCCGCCCAGTGTGGGCTGAGTGTGCTAGTCAGGACTTAGGAGTGGCTCCTGCCGAGCACTCACCAGTGTATTTGCAGTCAGGAAATCTGGAGTAGCCCTGTCCCCATGCCTTGGCTATTATTAGAAATGCCAGGGTTCATCAGACCCTTGCTGTAGGTGGGTTTGTAATGCTTATGCTAGAGGCTAATTTAATCCCCCCTTTCCAAAAAAGTTCCCAAGCAGTTTCTGGAATTCTAAGTCTAGCATACAAAGAACATTATTTAGAGACTTCTGGGTTAACTACCAGGAAAACTGAAAATCCTTGTAAGTGGCTGCCTCTGGGAGATGAGACTGTGGGCTGGGAGGGGGAGGGGAAAGGGGCAGTCACTTTTTCTTAAAAGCCCTCCTGTATTATTTGATTTTTTAACTATGGGAATAACAGGCTTCATGGGAAGAGCATGCAAATGATCTTAGCGTCATAGTTGCCCTGAGCATGAGCAAGCGGCTCACAACTGCTCTACAACAGCAGAGGGGAAACAAAAATGCAGGTGGGAGATCTGTATCTACAGACTCAAATAGTCTTCCTAGGGATGGCCCAACTCTTCCTGGTGGGCCTGGTCTTCCCAATTAAGACAGGGAGAATGTGGGGAAAAAGAGAGGACTGAGGACTTGGAAGAGAGCCAAAGGAAGGGATAAGAGCTTTAGAATGGAGCAAGGAGGCTACAAGTATATAGGGATTGAAGGAGAGGGAGAGTGGTCAGCTATGCTAGGGCTCCTGTGAGGCTATGAGGTGGCTGGGCTGCAGTCCCAGGACTGAGGTCAGGATGAAAGATCTCCTTGTACCCAGCATGTCTCCCAATATTGTCTAGATTCTCTTATTGGGAATGGATTACACATGATTCTGCACCAAAACAGAGACTGGGACTAAATGACCTAGGGAGAAGACCTTCGGAGTCCCTAAATTTTATCAAATATTTCTTCCCAGGAAGTTATAAGTATCAAAACAGAGAAAAGGAGCTTTAAAACAAAAGTATGCAAAGAGGAGAGGTTCTAGAAGTCAAGAAGCAACCTCAAGCAAGCATCTGGACTGTCGTCCTTTCCTGACACACCTTACCTTGTGGTGGCTTCTCACTTCCCTTCCTCCTCAGTGTCTCCCCACCTCCTCGAGGCACATGCCTGCTCAAAATCTTCCATACATTCCTCACTGAGAATGGCTGGGGCCTGAGCTCCTCGGCCTTGGATTCAGAGCCCTCATCATCAGCTGTAATCCTTCCAGTTCCCTTGGTCTACTCTCTGCTACTTCAGTCTGACCCTTTGACTTAGCCACGGCTTCTGGAACTCACTGAGATAGTACAATTGCAGTCTTGCTCTCTTCACTCCTTCTGCCTGCAACTCCACCCTCCTCTTTCCACTTCACCCCCTGTCGCCTGAAGCTCAGCTCCAGTTCCAAGAAGCTTTCTTGCCCACCCAGGCCACAGTGACATTTCCTCTCCTTAAAGTTCTATAAGACTTACTGTATAGAGCGTGTCTACTGCCTAAGGTGGGTATTTTCCTACAGGTACAACACCTGTTCCTGATTTTCCTGCCTAGAAGGTCACCTAGCTAGATACAGTAATTGCTTGCATGGCTTCATAGGACTCATGAGTCTTAAGAGGTCACTGTCTGCATAGATAAAGTGTGCAAGCAATTGTTGTCTGTGCATAATTCTGGCTACTCTGTTTTAGGAGGCTCATGGTGAGAGGTGCAGCTGACTTGAAGTGCACCAAATTGCTCTTTAACCAAGTAAAGGGAAGATGACTGGTCCAATAAGTCATGTTTGCAAGGCGCTCCCAAACCAGGGGAAGTCTCTTAGTGCTAATGCTGTCAAGTTTTCTCTTTCTCTGTCTCACTTCCTGCACATCCCCCCACGTATACACAAAGTACACACACACACACACACACTACACATGGAACCCCTCCCAACTCCCCCAAATAGCCCTCCAGTGATAACTCTGGTTTAATCAATCTAGAAATATGACTAGTATCAAAAATATCCCCGTCAGATTGCAACCGACTCTGGGGCTCCATGTGCTGGCTCCCAGCCAGCCAGCCGCTATTCATGCTGGCAAGGCACAGTTTAAAAAAGGAAAGGCTTCTATAAGCTCAAAAGAATGCGTGGTGACAGTCGAGGCTAAGCACTTTCCGGCTGGGTTCACAGGGGCATCTATTTTGGCGTCCTTGCCTCCCCTGTGTCAGGGGGAGGAGAGAGGGAGAGATCAAGTGCATAGACCTACCTGGCTGCTGGAACATCAGCATATTCTGTGGAGAAGTGTGCACAGGCAACGAGCGGGTCCTTTGGACTGAGCTGTGGGTGCGGCTTGGCATGCTGTTGCTGCCCCCAGGATTGGCAAACCAGAGGTTCTAATGAGAAATGCAAAAGGGGAACCATTAGTCCAGACAGGGGAGGGGGTGCAGAGCAGGGCTACCGGCCAGAATTCAAGAGGCAAATACCCCTGGAGAACTCTTTGCTAACTTCTGGAAAAAGGCTTGCAGGCTACCCATCTGCATATTTATAGAGAGGGGGTTTAGATTCCATTCATTTTTATCCCCCTCTCCAAGCCCCGGGCCTCTCTAAGCCCCAGCTTAATCTGGACAGCTCTCTCCCTTACTATCTCCAAAACTCTTTTTATCCCTTTTGTTGCCTTTGCTTTTCCTATCACTTTTTTCAGGGATGGGAAGAGTTCTATAAATGTTTGCAACGAAGAGCACAAACTATTTCAAGGCTCTCATTTGATTTTCCTTTTGAGATTCTTACAACTTACTACAAAGCGAGGGGGAGAAAAAAGAATCTTTCAGCTGGCAACGAGCTGGCACACTTAGCTTGCGTTTATTATCACGCGGGTGTCCTAGTGGTGACTTCCTCTTGAACTGATTTGGGGCTTCCCACAACAGTCAGATAGTGGGGCTCTCTCATACCTTGTCCTATCCCCTGGGGCATAAATGCTGCCCATTTTGCCTGGAACTGTTTTCCTGTTTTTAAACCAATCTGCCATCCCTAAGTTCCTCATGACAACCCAGGCCCACTTGTGTCCCTCTACTCCCAGCCCCAACCTGCAGAGCCCCACAGAGCTGGGCACACAAGTGCAATGCATTGGGTGGGGTAGAGAAACAGGACTTTGGGGTGAGAAGCTTTGGGACGGAAGTCAGCTCTATACCGCATAGCAAAGACCTCTGGGCAGCCTGGCCTTGAATAGGCAGAGAATGTTCCAGCTCTCCCTCTGGTAGCCTCTCTTAGGCTCCTCTTTGGATTCTCCACCACACCTGGGACCGTGACAAAGGAGCTATCTTCCATGAATAAAAAGGCTGAGAAAGCTCCTTAGATGCTCAGGCTCCTCTGGAACCCAGATCTGGGAGGTGTTGAGGTCTGCTGGGTCAGGTAAAGGAGCCAGGCAAATAAAAGATAGGTCTCGCAGTGCTTCCTCAAGGCCCTCATGTGCAGGGCCCACACAATTAAAGGTTAACGTGGTTATAGAGCATCTTAAATAAATGCACATGAAGCCAGGTACAGCCATGTAATTGCTGTGTCTCCCAGAGAAACAGTGCAAACAGCTGGTTCCCTCCCAGCATAGGGCCACGTGTATCTCACTGTGGCCTTCCCTTGGCCTCTCCGCTCACCTCAGGGGTCATGTGGGGGTAGGTCCTGAAGCCTCAGGCCCTGAGCCTGGTTGCCCACCCTTCTTCTTGGGGCAGAACAAACCTGTCTTCCTTGTTTCATGATGGCGGGGTTGGCTGTGGTGTTGCGCTGGGTGGAGCTGACAAATCCACTGGTACCCAGGAGGCCAAGGCGGGCAGAAGGGACGTTCCGGGAGGGGATCTGGTACTGGCGTGGGTTCCGTCTGCCCATACCACCGCCTACAGAGCTGGGTGTCGGGAGGGAGTTAGACTGCCCAAAGCCGCGACTGTGAGAGGGAACAGAGAAGAATGGGGAGACTGTCAGTCACCCTTAGCCCTTCCCAAACCCAGGTTGCCAGTGGGATGCCTCCTTGGAACCTGCCTACATTTTGACAGCTGTGAGGTCTATCTAGGGGCAGGGGGTGGTTCTGTGCCAGGAAAGGGCTATGATTAAAGTGACAGCTAAGAGACATCCGAGAGTGACTATCATGTGCACCATCCTGGGACTATCACATTAATTCTTCAGTTCTTACGACAACCCTATGAAGTAGGTGCTCTATCCTCTGTTACAGCTGGAGAAATAAAACAGGGAGCTTAACAATTTTGCAGAGGTCACACAGACAGCAGGCGACAGCGCTGCAATATGTGCCTAGGAAGTTAACCAGGGTGCTCTTCAGCTTTCTTCCGTGCTGGATTCCAGGGCCCTGAGCACTCACGTGCCCATCAAGAAGCCACACAGCACAAAAGCAGCCGAGCCAGGATCAGTGCTCCTTCCGTCACACCACAGTCTTTCTGATGTCTGTCTGTATGGCACACTTGGAGGGAGTAGCCAGTGAGCCCCACTAAGATGTAAGCTCCAAGAGAGAAAACATGGTGTCTGTCCTCATCAGTCCTGCATGTCCCATGCCTGAGTCAGCTCCTGGTACAGCAAGTGCACGTTGAATGAACGAATGAATCTCTGTCATCATGATGCTTCTTCTCCCTGTGGAAAAGCTGACCCCACATCTGGGGCTCTGACTCCCAGGTTGAGAGTAGGGAAGGGGAACAGAGATGATGACGTTTGCAAGTGCTCCAGACCTAGATGCTGACAGCTCCCCACTCCACAGACCCTTCCTGCAGAAAGATCGGGAGGTTGCGTGCTTTCCCACATGGACCTACGTAGGCTGCCAGGGACCCCTGGCATTGCACTCGGATGCTGTGCTCCCATTGCTCCAGTGACCTCAGCGCCCAAGAACTCATCCTCTCCAACATGCCTCAGGTTCTGGGAGGGTACACAGCAGCCAGTAGGGTTTCAGGAACCAGCACATTCCTTCCAAGAAGAGTCAGCTTTAGTCATTCACTGGTGTTTAACTCACAGTGCTTTACCTCCAACAGCCACAAGATGGAACAGACTTGCTTTCCCAGCCACACAGGGGAGGTCTGTACCAAACCTGTGAGGAGACTCCAGGAGACAGGGCTGACGTAGTTTAACCAGTTGAAGATGATTGGGGGCAGGGGTGCTGTAAAACAGTCATTTCCTGAGAAAGGGTTGTGGGGGGTGGAGAGGGGCATCTAAGCCATCAGCACTGTTAATCTCAGAGAATGTTTTCTCTTCTTCCCAGAATGCCTAAATTTCCAAGGGGGAAAGGGGGTACGGAAGAGAATTCCATGGGTGAGCTGGCTGCAACTGGTTTCTGGACTTGTGTCTTTCCACTTCCAGGTTTTTGTGGCCAAGGAAAGGATTCCTGATTTCTGTCAGGGGCCCATCTATGTGTGGTAAGAAGGACATTCATGGGTTATATGTATCTAGCTCATCCTTTCCCACCTCCTTTTTACTAGCATTAAAATTTTTTGGTTTGAAAGAAGAAATTTGGGCCAGGAGGGGATAAAAGTAATTTCATGTGATCTAGGAGACCTCTTTTGAGAAGGATAGTCTGAGATCCACGACAAGTGGAAACAAGGATCAAGTGGTTTTTTTGTTTTTTTTTTAACTATGAAGACTAGTCCTTTGGTTTTTAGAGTTGGAATATTGGCCACCTGGTAGATGATTCAGTATTCTAAGACTTCTTATTTAGTGCAGATAGCTTTTTTGCTCATTTTCCTTTTCGGTTGGATTTTTAAAAAGCTATTTCATATGCAAAATACAGTAGTCAGTGAGTGATGCTAAAATGATTTGTGCTTCCAGGAAGGGCAAGACTATATTCTTGAGCAATGTGGGCAGAGGATTCTGCTATGGGACACTTGGTCACTGAAGACAGGAGGGCTCTAGGGACTCCTAAAGTTAGGATGCATGAGTTGGGCTGTATGCAGCAGGTAGAGCCCAGAACATTTTGGGGTCAGGATAGATGAGGGGGCAGAATTTGGATAGGCTACCTTTCTAATATCTATGGGGCCCTACTGTGACATACTTAGTTGGTTATTGTAAAGCCAGAGTTGTTGAGGGTTGCCACTTCTGGCAACCAGAGTCAGGGCTTAGGTTACTTAAGACCACTAGGCTTAATGACATAATCATTCTCTCTGGGGAGAGAACCAAGTGAAACAAGTAAGTTTTCATTCCTTATCCTTTTTTTTAAACATATTTTTAAAAATTTTTACTTATTTTTGAGAGAGAGAGAGTGTGAGCAGGGGAGGAGCAGAGAGAGGGAGACACAGAATCTGAAGCAGGCTCTAGGCTCTGAGTTGTCAGCACAGAGCCCAACACAGGGCTTGAACTCATGGACCGCGAGATCATGACCTGAGCTGAAGTCGGATGCTTTAACCGACTGAGCCACCCAGGCACCCCTCATTCCTTATTCTTTTACTCTGCCCACCTCTGCTTTCCTAAATCTGACCATCTGATTTCATTACGTTGAAATGCGTGAAAAGACTGAGAAAATAACATTAATAAGAACAAACTAATTGGGGATTTGTGAGAATTCATGCAGGGGCTGGGCTGCAGTTACCTTTGTACTATGGGAGGAACAGGTCTTCAAAGCAAATTAATAGGATAAAAAGATCTCATTAATAGCATAAAAAGGGGTAATATAAATGAGAACAAATTATTTTCTAGAGCCTTAGCAACTTCCAATTGAACATCCACAATTGATGAGTGAATTTATTCTTATCAATAAAAACAGGTCCATCAAGATTCCAATATGGCAAACCTTGGGTAGCCCAAGACAAACGTTAGTTAATAACACTCTAGAGAGGTCAGGTTTAATGGGAACTCTCATATGGACCAAGGACAAAGCAGAGCAGACAGAGGCAGGGGATGACAGTCTTGAGAGAAGCAAAGAGCTTAAAATCTCTATCTTTATCTTTATCCTCTAAAGTCCTTCTTCTCCTTGGAACTTGTTTCCTGAGGGCTCGCTGTTGGCAAGAGGGTCTGGAACCTCATCCTCTCGCTCGAGAGAGATGCACTGTTGCCCTTATAAGGAGAGCGAGCCTGGGAAGGGGGTAGTCCCTGAGATGGGAGGCCTATGAGCAGGCCTGCCTTTTACCTGGGCCCCTGGCAATCCTCAGGGTGCACAGGTGGTCCAGTCCATCCCACCAGGAAGGGCAACCCCAGAGAGCTTGGAGACAGGGAGCTGCCATAAAGAGGGCTGCTCTTCCTGACTTTTTTCTACACATCAGCTGGAGTCTATGAGAGCTGCCTGGCATGTGGCATGTACAATGGTTAAGAGCACTGACTCTGCAGCTGGTGCTGGCTTGCCTGGTCCAAATCCTGGATACCACTGCCTACAGACTCCTCTGTAAATTGAAGTTAATAATAGCAACTGTACCTCATATGGTTGTTGCAAGGATTATATGTATTAATATTCCTAAAATGCTTGGATACCACTTGGCACATAGTACTAAATGTTTGTTTAATAAATAATGGTGTTATATATGCTAGAATATAACACTTCAATTTTTACATTAATCTTTAATGAAAGGTTTTCATAAATCCCAACTATCCTTATCTCCCTTAAATAATGTGAAATAGTGATGTTTTAAGGCACACTTATGCAAATAAATGCCAAAATTTTTAACAACACAGAGCTTCTCTATATACACGAAGAAATGAATTCAGAACTTTTTAGGTACAAGTGAAAAAATTATCTGCTCATGTTTAAAAATGTACAATAGAAAGTTGATTTTTCAGGATGTCTGTATATCAGTCTTTTGTTTCCCCCCAACTCCCTGTCATTGTTGAAGGCTTTACCCCACACCCCCCTTGATTCTTCCCCTGGATTGTCACTGTAATTCACCTTTAATATGCAATTGGATTCTTTAATTTAAAACCAGATTAAGGTAATGGGTTCTAAAGTACAACGAGGCTTATTTTTAACTGCATCCAAGAAGCTGAAGTACTATGAAAAATCAAGAGTGGTACTGCTCCACTCTTAGATTGCAGCTCAGACCAAAATAGACCAGCACTGGGCTCTTCACCCTGCCACCAACTATAATTAGCTAGTCTGCAGCTAGAAGGAAGAAAAAATGACACTACCTTGTAAGGTGCTAATAGAACCCATTTTTGTCCTTTCAGGGCCCCCTCTTGTGGATCAACCACCAGTTGTTTTGTGGGCATTCATTAAATCATACCCGTCCCCTCTGGACTAATACCGTCATTTTGATCATGTAAATTGAGTTACAAAAGATCATGTTCAGTTCTTCTTCTGGGCATGCTTTCTCTCCATAGCCTTTTCCCAACCCCGTCTGTTTAAGGGATCTCCAATTCCCCACAGGGCATCCTTGTGGACAAGGAATGGTGATGCCTGCCATAGTCCTGCCCAGGAACCCAGGCAGGCAGTGACACACCAGGGAACCACCGTGCATTAAGAAGAACAAAATCCCAACATACTTTCTTTGCTGTCGATATCCTGATATGTCTAGAAGGGTTTTCCGAGGGAAAGACCGAAAGAGCTTCTGCACCTGCTGTTTCCATGACAACAATCTTTTTTTCTGAGTCTCTGTAAATGCCTGCAAAAACAAACAGGACTTTTTAATGGGTGGCGCAGCCTGGCATTAGAGGGAGAAACATGCAATTAATAGGGGGAACATCGGAGTCTCTGGCAGTTGCCTTTTCTTCACCTGCTCCCTACCTGATCCAAATGGCAGTCAGTTTCACTTGGGAGCCACCTGTACCGACAATTCAAGTTATTTGACATTGGAGGTGCCTGGTAAAGTACATGCATTAAGCTTTTGACAACCCTTGTTTTTGGTTGCATTTCTGGCAGATCCATACTCACTTTCCCCTTCCTCCTGACTCTACTCTGGACTCTACAGATTAACCAAGAATGAATTGCAAAATGGACTGTTGAATACTCTGGCTTTTGCAGGCCCCCTATGTGTTCATAATCAATGGAAATGCTAAACCACTTCAAAAATCAATCTGCTTGATGGTGTGTGGTCACCCTGGAGTGGTCTTCAGGGTTTCAGAAAATGGAAGAATAGTCTCTGCTATGTTATACTATACTATACTATACTATACTATACTATACTATACTATACTATACGTCAGGATAGGTGCACTGGGGGTTTTATAGGGCATGGGGCTTTGCTGAGAAATCTCCAGTTAAAGGATCCTGTGCCCTACAAAAACCCCAGTGCACCAGTCCTGACCTAAATTTTAGGAAAATCGGTAGATCTGATGCCTTCTCAAATCCTTTTTAGTAAAATTGGCATTGAGGGGGTGTTTTGCCTGCTTCATAACACACTGACATCTGTATTACGCCTTCTTTTGTGTATGCTGAAGTCCAGGGAAAGACTTTATAGGGGTTATGAGTCCCCAAGGCAGAGACACTCAAATCTGTATTATATTAGAATCCCTCAAGAAGACCTAGACCCCTTCCCACATACCTAGAGCCTGATATAAGAGATCTGGAGAGGAGTCCAGGTGATGTTTGCAACAGGTGCCCTGGTAATTCTGCTGCAGATGGAACACGGACATTTGGCATTCTAGATGGTTTGAGGACCCTACGTGCAATATAGAAATCCCCTGGCGGGAGACTAGAACATTGGCCCACACCCTGTGGGAGACCCATCAGCTTTGATTGATTAGCAGTAACAATGATGGAGATAACATACCCATGTACTTTTGTCAATAAGACAGTGAAAATCCTTTAAGTAGCAATAAACTATTACTTAGAGTAACAGACTATATGACTACTTTCCATAAAGGAAACTGATTCCTTAAACAGAGAAAAAAAATGACAGCTTAATTTTCTCCAGATGACATTTAATCTTTAAGGACCTAAACACAGGGGAGCTATGTGAACAAAAAAACAAAAAGATGTTAGTTATATTGCGAAAAAATTATTGACTTGCAAACCCCTTCCTGCTGGATGACCTTAGCCAGACACATTTAAGGATATCCACTAAAGGAGGTCTACCCAACCCAGAGATTCCATGCCTCATTAAAGAGGTGCAGACACTGCTTAAGGTGCATGGTAGGATGGTCTCATGGTTACAAGGTAAGGACATGGTTCTACTCTGTGGTCCCTTCTCATTTGTTGGTAATGCTTGGTGAGTGTCCACCTATACATGAATGTCTGAAAACTTGAAAGGCAAGCATCGCTGATAGACTAATAAAGGGATGGATAGATTCTCCTTTTGACTGGCTTATTCTGCCAAAGTTTGAGAACACAGGATGCAGATGCACTGATCAAGATGACTTGGGGAGGAGAGTCCAGCCCAGTTGGTTGGAGGAAGGCTCTGGATGGATACGGACAGGGTTTGAATCCCTGCATACCCTTATGCAAGTTCCTTTAGCTGAGACTCGGTTCCTTCTAAAAACCGTGGATAATAATATCTCCCTCAAAAAGACGTAAGGATTAAATGAGACAACAAATGAAATGCAATTAGAATACTTAGAACATACCTGACTGTTAGTAATGGTTCAATAACTGCTGCTCATAGATACTCTAGCCAGGGTTTTTTTGGTTGTGCAAACCAGCCCTTTGGTGGTGGTGTATGAATGTTTGTCACATATGGTATTTAGCAATCACCTTTAGCCCCCAACAAATGATTTCAAGTTGTCAAAACTGTAATACCGAGCTGGTCTAGGGCCAGCCTGAAGGACAGCTGGCCTGAGTTTCCAAGTGACAAAGGAGGAAATGGCTTACTTTACAGACATGCATTCAAAGTGCTTCCAAGGACATTTCCAAGAAGGTGGAAATGTTTATATCCCACCCCCTGGCCCCAGAGAGGTCAGCTCATTCGTTCAACACTGGCACCAGGCTCATTTAGTTCTGGGTTGCAGATAGAATCAAGCCCCTTAGCCATGCTGAGTGAGTGTGGTGGCCACTTCTCAGTCCTGGAGGCTGCAGCTGGGAGGCACAGAGAGGAGCTGGGTCATGGCTGGCAATGAGCGATTTCCAGAAGCTGGTCTGTGTGTGTGTGTGTCTGCAAAGTAGCACTCCATCATGGGAGCTCCACTGTCAACTGGGATGGCTGACACATGACCTCAGCCATTCCAATGGCAGCTCTGGGTTGGGCTGGTAGCAGCTTCCTCAGGGACTGGAGGGGAAGGAACCTCCATAGTATAGATTGACATAGCCAGTCACCCCATTCCGAGTCCTGTGTCACGATCAGGGCCGAACCAATGAGTCTGTATGGAAGAAGATGGCTAGGGTGTGCCCCACAGCTTTTGTGGCGGGATTAAAAAAGGCTCATAAAAGGGGCAAGAACTCCTCTCTGCAGAACCTCCTGGAGATGGTGAGGAGGCAAGAAGCCAGGGATTATAATGCAGCAAAGTAGTCTCAGAAATGAAATCCAGAACTTTCCTGTCCTCCCTTCTGTTACTCTAGGGAGTTGGTCCCTTTGTCCCCGGGAGGAAGGAAAGTGTCTAGGTTCGGTCAACATCCTATCCAGTCAGGTAAGGAATAGCACATTCGGGCTGTGAAAGGGAGTCCTGTTTCATGGAGCCCAGGTATAAATCTCAGCCAGGATGGAGACTGCGTGCTTCGACAGGGCCTCACAGGGAGGAGGTGTTCTGCCCAACAGAATAACCCAAGCCTGTGGAAAATTATTCAGACACGTTTCCTCTTTCTTGAACTAAAATAATAATAAAAGGTCTTGCACAGCATTTTCCCTCCCAAAGCAGAGTATAGTCCTCTCCATCCGGACATGAATTCAGGCGAGCAGACATAGCATAAGCCCCTTTCTGCCTGTGACTCCCTCCAGCCACAGGTCCCTCTACTGCAGTCGAGGCCTCTTGCCAGCAGATGAGTCCACATGGTGCCATCTTTGCATTTAATCACTTGGGCAGGCAGGGAGAAAAAAAAAAAAACTAGGCATTTGCTAAATATTCTAAGGAAATGGAAAAGAGAGCCAGGCTGCACAAGGAGGGCATGCACAGTGGCAGGAAAGTGAGAAGCATCAGGCCACAGCTTTGGGGCTGGTGGAGACCAATTAGGAAGCTTGTGCACTGTCCAACGGAGGCAGCTGGAGGGCTCATCAGTCCCCCCCAAACCCACTCCAAACATACTCTCCCCCGCCCCCACCCCCCTGTAAGACACAGCACTCTCCAAATGCTGTTCTTTCTGCCTGGAGCGCTCCCACCTACTTAGGTGAGTCTTTACCACCAAGACCCCAGCTTGCCTTTCAGACGTAGCTTGGGGACAGTTCCTCTGAGGAAAAGCCATTTCCGGTTCTGGCTTTGGTGGCCTCACTCCTCACCTGGGCTCCATAGGATGCCAGGACAGCCTTATCCTCATGTATGTGATGACCTGGTTTCCTTGTCTCCCCTGCTACCCTCATACCATAAGCTACATAGTCAGGGATGGGGTCTGGGTGCTTAATAAAGATCTGTGGAATGAATGAGTTCTAAAATTCTTCAACACGTTCTTGCCTTCTTTTCTTCCTGTTGCTTTTTGCTGGCCAAAACAAGTAGGGTGTCAGGATTGCACATAGCAAAGAGTGAGTTGGGGATTGCGGAGAGGGACACAAGAATTTGCGCTGCTGAAAGGAAATAGCAAAAAGGAGAGTTTAGGGGACACTGTGGGTCAGTAGCTGGGAAGGAAACTCAGAATTCTGAGACCATAACCTGCACGTGAGGGGGGGTGGGGGCCCAGGGAGCTGGCCTTTGACAGATGGGCCTGTGTGGCAGCTGGCAGGGTGAGGGCAGTGTGAGTGGGGCAGTGGGTAAGGGGGACAGACCTCTGTGCCGGGTGTCTCCCTTCACTGGGGCCCACTGCACTTCTGGGGCTCTGGCTGCTAACCTGGCAAAGGTGAGGAGACTTGGGGGCCTTTGTCATCTTATTCTAACGTTAAAGTCCCAAAGAAAGACCTCAGTGCTAAGTTTTTCCAAAGCCTACACTGTGACTCTTGTCTCTATGACTCTTTGAGGGGGTGCTCCCAAGAAGCTACTGGAGTCTTGGGTCCGAAACACAATCCCCTGTCCCCACATGGGTCTCAGGGCAACTGCCAGGGCAGGTGGCTGCTCCGGCCCAGCAGTGTCCAGGACCCGGTCTGCTCCATCAGGAAGATTGCACTTGCACTGAGTCTAATGGGAACACCTCCAGCCAGCCTCAGTCCTCCTTCAAAAGGACATGTGGCTCAACACAATTCCTATAAAAATCACAAATCAGACCACACACAAACACGTGATTTTTTTTTTTGTTTTTGCACACTCTCTCACCCTCCTTCAACTTTCCCTGAGCCAAAAGACAAAATGTTTCAACACAAAATTTTAAAAGGACTTGAAAACACCAAAACTAGGTGGCAGGGTTGAGTGTTAACCACCTTAGGCTCGGTCACTCAGGTATGCTTCCAGAGCCAGAAGTTTCTCTCAGGCGTTCACCCTTACATCAGAGCTCAGTCTAGATGAATCTTGACACCAAAGTCACATACAGGCTGTGCTTAGGTTTGAAGCCACCATAGCTGGGTTCTGCCCAGGCTATGATTAATGCCTGTCTACTCTTCAAAAACAAGTTGTTGGGAGACCCAAGTGATCACATCACAGAAACTCTGAGAACCATTTCTAAGCAATGAGAAAAACAGTTTTGTGAAATTCATTACTACTCACCTCATGAATTAGACACTTGTCTATGAGCTGTAAATAGGAACTTATATTTTCCTCATCAGGTCTGGAGACCAAGAGCTGTGTGCACACTGTGAATTAAAAAAAAATAGAAAAGATGAATTAGAAACATGCATACCCATTCTAACCTCGGAGATCTGTCTCTGATTTCCTTTCAGGACCAATATTTTGAGAGGTATGTGTGCCTGTGGCTTTACGTAAGGTTCACAAAAAAGGCCAGGAGGCTCCTCATTCCACTGAAGTCAAAGGCTTGGTCACCACAGGAGCCCTCGCTTTGAGAAGCCCCTTCGCTTAATTCCAGGCATACCATTCTATATTAAGCCTTCTGCAATCCAGCCTGAGACACTCTGGGAGAAGAATGCAGCCGTGTCCTGAGCTCTATCTTTGAAAGAGGCTCCTTTGGAGAAGAGAGTTCAAAGGCATCAAAGACCATCAACGTTCTCAGAAAGCAGTCTTCATCATTTGATGAATGAACTGTGCGCCTCATTTGGAGGAATGAGTCTGGCACATCTTTTAGGACATGAGGTGTGTGGGCACACACATGGGCAGGAGCCCGCGACTCCGTCATTGGAGGGTTATTTTCTCAAAGTGGTAACACACCTTTATACACACACAAGTTCACCTACACACTCAAGAAACTGAAGCAATAAGACCGAGCAGAGTCAGTCAGCAAGTAGAGTGCACACCCCCACTGGGATTCTCATGACCCCGGTATCATAGCCCATTCTAATCTCATCCTAGAGGCGGTGATGCTCTGATTTTGATGGGGGTGTTTAGAAGGCTGCGGTAGAGGTGGTTGGACAAAAGATGTCAGAAGTGAAAATGCCTTGCACTCAAGTAGACCAAGCTTGAAACCTGGGCATAATGATTCCTTTCTCTTCCTAATCCTGAATAACCAGTGTGTCACAGAATCCCTCTTATATCATGTCTTTGCACATAGATTTTTAGTACAGCATTGTTTGTAATAACAAAAACTTGAAAACCACCTCAGTGTCCATTAACTGGGGTCCTGTTAAATTATACTTTTTGCATATAGCGGAACAGTATGCAACGTTTAAAAAAGAATAGGGTGGTGATATCGTATGGATAGAAATACTAAAAGTATATAATGTAGGAAAAACTAGCTGCAGAAAAATGTATAAACAACACCTGTTTGTGTGTGAAAAGGATTCTCATGTGCTTGTATACGATTAGTACAAAGTTCCTGAAGGGATATTCTAAACCTGTTTATAGCAGTCACCGCTGCAGAGGAAGATGGCAGGGCTTGGGCGACAGGTTATTTTTCACTTTCCATCATTTTGTTTAGTTTTGATTTTTTATGTTGAGCATGGATTTATAATTTATTTGAAAGTAGCTAAACGGTAACAAGTAGCCATGCCAGAGAAGTTCGGGTCTCCGAGCCCACCAGGGGTTACACTCAGGTATCCACTCCCACATGTATCTTTACCCAGGGGGTCATCTGTTCTAATCCCACACTGTGAAGAGCCCCCATTGGGGGTGGGAGGCTGGGAGGTAGAGAGAGCTAGGAGGTGAGTGGGAGGAGACCAGGGACCCACCCTGGCCATCTCAGCTCAAAGGGATGATACAAGTCTCCTCTGAGCCAGATTCCTATGGAGGTCTTTTTTCTTTTTTTTAGGATGTGGGCACATGGGAAGTTTCTCACTGCACCTCTAAGACTCAGGTGTCCGTTTCTTTTGGTAAAAACTTGGTTTCTTTAAAATGATCTGGGGGCGCCTGGGTGACTCAGTCGGTTAAGCGTCCGACTTCGGCTCAGGTCATGATCTCACAGTCCATGAGTTCGAGCCCCGCGTCGGGCTTTGTGCGGACAGCTGGGAGCCTGGAGCCTGTTTCAGATTCTGTGTCTCCCTCTTTCTCTGACCCTCCCCTGTTCATGTTCTGTCTCTGTCTGTCTCAAAAATAAATAAATGTTAAAAAAAATAAAAAAAAAATAAAATAAAATGATCTGAAATATTGGACAATGAAGACAAAAAATTGTTTCTTCTTCCCAAAGGAAAAGTACTGGCATTCATTGCGTTTTTAAAATAATCACACTTTCTTGTGGGACACCCCGTGTAAGCGCAAATTATTCTAGCACTGGACCTTTCAAAGATAATCACGTAGTCACTGTGCCACGCACGGGGGAGGTAGAAAGAGTGCTCCTACCCAAAGAATCACATGAGAATTCAGTCTGCCCTCCACAGACAGGCACACAGCATGGCTATGGTGCCTTCAAAGAGTAGTCTGTATTAAGGGAAGGGCTGACTTCCTTCCGCCCGCAGGCCCAGAGGCCCAATGAGCACCCACTCTGCTAGCAGGGCCCAGCTTTGAGGGAGTGGAAGAGAAAAGGAGACAGGGTTAAGGAAGAGGCCTCTGGGGGTCAGAGAGATTGGAGTTCAGTTCCAAATGACAACCTTTGAGCCTCACTCTCCTCATCTGTAAATGGGCTAATGGCATCTACCCTGACAGGTTTATCCAGCACCCTGGGGAAGCTCCTCAGGAACCAGGAGTTCTGATTAGTGGTGTTGAGAGAACAATGGCGGAGGTGGGAGAATCAGGCTCTACCTTTCCCCATGACACGTGTGAACTGCCCAGGGAGATCCCCCTCCGGCAGGGGGGCGACGGCCAGCTCCCCATCACAGCTACTCAGCTGGTGTGGCTGGAGCCCACCGCTGGCCCCAGCGGAGGCGGTGGCTGTGGCACCAGTGGCTGCGGCACTGTCTTTGCAGTCAGGGGTCTGGCCCTCAGGGCCCATCAGTGAGGGCGGGTGGGGGGCCTGGGGCTCCCGGCGGCAAGCCTCGGGGGTGGTGCTTGGGGAGCTGTAGGCCTTGATGGGAGTCAGGATCATCTGGTGCAGCTCCTGGAGCGGGATGCGCAGGTTGCCCCCTTCGATGATGTCCTGGATGGCCAGAGGGAGAAGACTTTGGTTAGGGTCAGCACTGGGTGTGGCCCACCTTGACGTCTCCCTCCCCCTGCCCGGAGCTATTCCCAGGCGGGACTCACAGCTGCTGGCCCCTTCATCCCAACAGTCTTCGGAAATGCAGCCATTTTATCATTCTATTATTAGCCCGGTAGAAAACTTGGCAAAATACAGATATGCATAGTGAGGAAAATATACATCACCTGAAAATCTCACCATCTAGAGGTGATCACTAAAACGATTTTGTATATTTCCTTCCCTGGCTTCCTCAGTGAATTTCTATAAAAAGCATTTATATATTTTACATGCACATACTTTAGAAGCTGTATAATAAAGCTGGGTCATGTGGTAACTTCCTGTCCTGTGTAGGATGAAGGGACCTGCTCGTTCACACCCTCAGCCCATACCACAGGGCAGTGGTTAAGAATACAGACTCTAGGAGGGTGCCTGGATGGCTCGGTCCGTTAAGTGTCTGATCTCACTCAGATCATGATCTCATGGTGTTTGGGATCGAGCCCCACCTTGGGCTCTGCCCTAACGGTGCAGAGACTGCTAGGGATTCTCTCTCTCTCTCTCTCTCTCTCTCTCTCTGCCCCTCCCCTGCTGGCTCTCTCCCTCTCTCTCAAAACAAGTAAAATTTCAAAGAATACAGACTCTAGGACAGATGCTGGGGTTCAAATTCTGACACTACTGTATGACCTTGGGTAAACAACTTAACCTCCCTGTACCTATTTCTGTGTATAAAATAAAGATAACATCTGGCTCAATGGGTGGTTGTGAGGATGTTAATATCTGTAAAGCTGCAGGTCAGGGTCAGGTTCCCATGTCATGTGCTTCTTTGTTAATAGGTATGTGTCGAGTGCTGTGATGAACTGGGCACTGTCCTAGGCAAGAGGTTATGGGGGGAAGAGTCTTTGTGGTTCCCTTGGGGAGTTTACAACCCACCCTGAGATGAACATACTGCGCTAGGGTGCAGGCCAGGGTGGCTGTGAAGGGAGGCTGTCTGAGGGGGTGATGGTGGACTGGGAACCCAAATGAATGTGGGCGTGAGGACCCTGGGAAAGCGTGCCCCATGCAGAGGGCATGGTGAAGGCAGAGGCTCTGAGGTGGGGGCATGCCAGGGTGTGTGAGGAATAGCAAGGAGGTGGAACAGGATGGGGAGAGGAGAGGGTGGGGAATGAGGTTTCTACTGGGGCCTGAGCATGGAGGCAAGGAAGCTGGGAGTTTTTCTAAATGAGAAGAGACATCAGGGGAAGTTTTGAGCAAGGGAGTGACATGTTGTTGAAGTTTCATTCTGGAGAGAAATATGTACAATATATGTGTATACAATACAGTTGACTCTTGAACAACATGAGTTTGAACTGTGTGTGTCCACTTACATGCGGATTTTTCCGATAAATACAGTACAGTGTTGAGAATTTACTGATGATTTTCTTAGCATTTTCTATTCTGTAGCTGACTTTATTATAGGAATACAGAATATAACATATATAGCGTACAATATATCTTCAGTAAGGCTTCCAGTCAACAGTAGGCTATTAGTAGTTCAGTTTTTGGGGAGTCAGAAGTTACACATGGATTTTCAGCTGCACAGGGGAGGAGTCAGTGCCCCATGTTGTTTAAGGATCAACTAAACTTGTACATAATATAAATGGTTTTATATGTTGTATAATAAAATTGGGGCCTTCTGCACATACAATTTGATATACTGGTGGTTATTTATTAGGAAAAAGAGTGAGCGCTGATTCTGGTTGACATTTATCTATGTGCCAGATCCTCACAGAGGCACAGGACAGGCTCTGACGCTTGTGGCTGGGTGTCAGGGCCTGGGAATCATTTTTGGCATGGAGAGCGGTCCGGCCCTCTGCCCCAGTGCTGCCCAAGTGCTCTTGCAACAGACCTCTCCTTGGGACCCAGGAAGGACACTGACAATCAAGGCCCTGATTACTAATGAAGTATTTACTCTCCTGAGAGCACAGAATGGCAAAGACATCATTTCAAAAGCCTGAAGCATGAGTACCAGTCCATTCCTGGGTTCCTCTAAGAAAAACTGCTTGATGGTATCCAGGAACACAAGCCCATGGAACACGATCACCTCTATACTCAGACTTTCCGATCAATCGATAGCACATTGGGCTTCCTATCAATTGATTAGAAAAAGGAAACTGGAGGACGGCAGCCTTGAATAGGCACGTTTCAGTTCAGGGCAGCAAAACACCAATAGCCCAGCCCCACCATTGGCGGGAACCTGCTTTGCTCAGGAGGTTGGAAGCAGAAACTTAGCCTAGTTGGCACCCAGGGTCATTGAGTAAAGTGAAATGCTAAGTAGCCATCAGCATTGTTTCAGTCCTGGCCAGGGCCACTGTCCAGCCTGTTTTAGAGGAGAGCGTCCATTTTTCTTTTAAAGAGGAGAGCTTGAGAGTCTACGGCCTTCCTTCTAAACCTGGCAGACATGGCGTGGGGAAGACTAGCTTGCTGCCTACGCCAGCAAACCTAAGGCAGGAGTCATTCCCAGTTTTCCTGCTGCCCAGACTGGACCAGTCTTTTCCAGAGTCTAGATGGAGTCACGTGACTGGTCAGTCGATTTTGGACTTGGTGATCTATCAGGGCAGGGCATATGAGGCAAGCTAGCTGACCCATGCCAGGAGAGCACCTATGGCCTTTCCTGATCCAACTATGTGCCAACTGGGGTGGGGGGGATCCCTGCCTCTAGGTCCTTCACTTCCTGCCAACTGCCTAACTGGTACCTGGGATGTGGGGGCTCCTGATCTTGTCCAGCCCCTGACTGGGGGTGGGGGGGGAGGGGGGAAGCAGAAGGAGAGAGGAGGGATGAAGCTTCCTCACTGAGTGGGAGCTGAGTAGGCAGAGCTGGCTGGCCTATTTGGGAGATCACATGCATCCCTGCCATGCCATCCCACGTGACAGCTAACACTGAGGTGAGCAAATGCATGCTCATGACATTGTGTCAACTGCCACCAAACAACCCTCACTTGGCTCTTGTCACATGCAAAAAGGCTTCTGTAGTTACTCAGTGATGGAGGAAGGGGATTTTGATTATGCTAATAGCTGAACTCTTTGGAACAGGAAACATACACTTGCCCCAAGTTCAAATCTTACCTTACTCCACTGGAGACAACCACACCAAAAAGGAAGCCATAAACCTAATGAATAATGATGGACACTTTCTGTCAAATATAACTTATCAGGAATCATGCAGAGTTTTTTTTTGTTTTGTCTTCCCCCATAGACTTGAAGCCACTGTCTCAAAGAAAACACTCAGCTAACAAGTTAACAATGCCCCTTACGTCAGCCTTTGTAGGGTTACATATCTGACTCTTCAGAAATCAATTCTAGAACTCAACACTGAGTGCCCAAGTTGAGAAGGAAGCTAGAAAATGGCCCAAGTGGGACCCAATCCAGTGTCCTCCAACTAGCTGTGGGAATTAATTCTCCATGTTGACAAAAATAGGGAACCAACCCAAGTCTCTACTGATCCTTCAGGCCATAAATATACTCCTACATTATAAACACAAAGAGGCAAAATGAAGCTGTCCGTTTGCTAATGTGCCTAGCCGAGGAGCTCATGGCAGAGGGAGCTCGAGGCAGAGGCCTCCACGAAGGCCGGCCCACCAATGCCAGCAGTCAGCTCTGGTGGCACAGCTCAGGGCCCATGCACAGGACAGGAAGCTAAGCTACTTGCCAACCCCTCACCTGGCTTTCTTAGGTCTTAGAGGAAGACTGGTTTGAAACCTTTCTCAGGGCACGTGACAGCAGCAAGGGGCAAATCGTCTGGAAGACAGAACTTGGGCAGCCAGTGTCTTGACACTTACACACTGACCATAGTCCCATCTTTCCCCCAGTGTGAGCAGACCTGGACCTCTTGCACAGTAGATAGCACTCCTGCACCTACTTAAATCTACTCCCCTGCCACCTTTCATTCACCACACTCCAGCTGGGCCCAACCAGGAGCTAAGCACTGTGAAGCATCAGGGACCTAGAAACAAATACAATAGAATCCTTGCCCTGAGATGCTTACAGTTTCTGGGGTCCATACAGTGTGAGCATGCAGCCAGAACAGGGAGCTGTGGGAACATTGTGTGTGTGTGTGTGTGTGTGTGTGTGTGTCCGTCCTTTCTCTGTGCCAGGTTCCCAGGGAATAGTTTAGCTTCATAGTTTGGGAATTAGTTGAAAAATGACAGTAAATAAAAGCATGTGAAACATTTTCGTTATTAAAGATCAATGTTGAAAAGTTTGCCCCAGCAACATTCTAATCTTTCCTTTTTCTTTTCCACCAAACATCTTGAGAAGTCTGTACCTCCTTACCCCGTGGCCTCAACACCCATTCACACTTCTGGGTTCCTGGGTTTCTGCTTCTATCCCTCCTTTCTCCTTATATCCCTTCTCATCATGGCCACCAGTGACCTGCTGGCAGCCAGTTCCAGGGGGCAGTGTTCAGTCCTCACTGTAGGGGACACATCCACAGCACCTGATGGGATTTGCTCCTTTAAATGCTTCTCTGATCCCCTGGGTGGGCTCAGCCTGTCACTGTTCAGTCCCTCCATATCTTCTGGATGGTGCTTCTTGGGGTCTGTCCTCAGCTCTTCCACTTGGCACACACTTCTGGAGGAGTCAACTGCCATTATGCACAGATGACCCACAGATGAGTCTTTCAAGGCCTTGTGGACTCTAGCCTTGTTCTTCTGGCCGCTAATTTGCCTTTTCTGCCTGGGTGTCCCAAAGGCACCTCAGACTCAATCTGGCCAACTGAACTCAACTCCACTTCTCCAAACCTGGCAACTCCTCCTATATCTGCTATTCCCAAATGGCACGGCACCAAGGCCACTGCCTGGACTTCTGCTAAATGACCTCTCTTATCCCTCTCCACCCTCGTGGGCCCTGCCTTAGCTCCAGGGTGCACCAAGTCTGGCTGTAGGTTCCTAACGAGTCTTCCAGCCAGTGTCGGCCCCTCCGAGGTTTCCCTCTTCGTCACCACTGCAGAGTGCTGTGCTTCATCCCAGGAAGATTCCCCCACCTGCCTCGGTGACGACACTGATCACAAGGGATTTGAGAGCACCGGCTGTGTCTGTGTGACATGTCTGTGTCACAGTGTGCATCTCGTGCTCCCCAAAGGCAGGAGCCACATATTACTGTGTTACTCACGGGTAGCCTCCAGTGGATGCGGTAAATGTAGTCCAAGGCAGCTGCTTAGTAAGTGTTCAGGCTGAGTGGAAGGGCTCTGGACATCGAGCTTATCTGCAGCAACCACTGATTATGAACTAGCCCTGGGCGGGGCCCCAGGTTCTGTGTGAGGTAAGAATGCTGTAGGCAAGCAAAGGCCTGATGATAGCATTTTCAACAGCATAACCAGCTTAGGACGTGTGGGAGCACGAGAGAAAGGGCTGATGGAGTTTGCCGCTGGTGGCCTAAGTGGTAACACATTAGGGATGACTCCCTCCCTCAAAGAGCAGGAGAGCCTTGGGTCCCAGAGGAGCGAGCCAAGGGGCTGAGTCCCCAGTGGATGCTGAGGACCCCCAACCCCAGGTCATGAGCTCCTGAAGGGACAAGCACACAAGTGTCTGTACTCAGGTGTTCTGAAGCAAGCTGAACGTGCTGGTCTCCTAGACGCACAAGCTTTCCTCCTCAGGGACGTCGAAATAAACTCATTACTGCTCTTCTCTTGATCATTAGCTGCTCTCAGACTTTGTATGAAATTTGTCATCTTTTTATCAATTCCCATTCCAGGCACCTAAGTGGCTCAGTCAGTTGAGCATCTGACTCTTGATTTAGGCTCAGGTCATGATGATTTCACGGTTCATGAGTTTGAGCCCCACATCAGGCTCTGTGCTGACAGTGCAGAGCCTGCTTGGGATTCTCTCTCTCCCCGTCTCTCTCCGCCCCTCCCCTGCTTGTACTCTGCTTCTCTCTCAAAATAAATAAAAATAAACTTAAAAAAATTCCCATTCCAGTGAACCAGGCAGAAAGTATTTTTGTGGAATCACTATTATCCTAGGTGTGAAATGGCACAGACTCATCAAAGGCCAGATAGAAAGTCTGTGGCATATCAAGGCCACCTGTGCCAGCCTGTGCCCTCGTGTGTCCACACACTGATATGGCCCAAGGCTACAGGGAGTAGAGCAAACAGCAGTTGCATCTCGTCTTTCAGGTGGGTGCATTTCCTCAGTGCAGAGTTCCTGTGAGTTCCTAAAGGATGCTCTGGAAGTAAGGGGTGGGGGTTGGGTGGGGTGGGGGGACAGTCACCCTTTCACCGTAATACTTAGCAAGCTAGTCATTATGCAGAAAGCTTTCTGTGCTTTCTAACAGATAAGGAGAAAATTGGCCTTTTGAATGGTCCCCAAAAGAGAATGGTTTCTTATATTAAAGATGGCAATAATCACTGTTAGACAAACCGCTTGGTAAAGGAGTTATCATAAAATTAAGAACAACAATAACCTCGGGTTCAGTTGGATAGGTCACGTGTCATTTGTGATTTACTTTAATTAGGGGCAGACCTTTCATCACAGATGGGCATGTGACTAGCCTCTATATCTATCCCATGGCTTTAAAGCCCCTTTCCTTATAAAGTTATATATGCTTATTCTATACATATACTTTATATTTTATGTGATATGCATTAAATATAACTTTATATGTTGTATATAAAATTATATACACACATCTTTTTAAAAAAAATTTTTTTTAAGTTTTATTTATTTAAGTGACCTCTACACCCAATGCGGGGCTCAAACTCATGACCCTGAGATGAAGACTCATATGCTCTTCTGACTGAGCCAGCCAGGCGCCCCTATTTTTATAAGTTAAAAAAAAAAACCTCTCACTGCATTAAAACGTTTATGTTCTTACAAAACTTGCATTAGCCCTACCTCCCTCAATACTTTGTTTCCTTCCAAAGTCACCCTGGACACACTAGAGGACCTCACCACTCAGGCTCCGCAGGCAGCACATCCCTACAGAACTTTCCACCCACCAGTCCCAACCACCTCCCAACAGCTATGCACAAGAATCCCAACTTGGGGCAGAGGGCAGCCCAGGAACAGGCCTGCTCTCCTCTGTACCTCAGATGAAATCATAAAGCCACCACGTCCTAAAAATATCATTACCAGGGTGATGTCCGGATACAAAGATAGGAAGAGAACTTGTTTAGGCAACAAACGAAAAGGGACAGTAGCAGCTGATAGGTGCTTATCAGCCAAATGATTTTCATTCCCTCTATTGAACCTGGAGTTTACTGGGATGGCCGGTCACAGGCTGCCTCGACCCAGGGAATAAGTACATTTCAGCAGTCAGGTTACCCAGAAGCTTGGGGAACCAGGATAGTTCACTTGAAAATCCTTTCATGTTTTTCTGCCTCTGGTAGGGAAACAAGGTGATACACTCTATAAAAGGTCTGCCAGTGACACTTTCGACTGAGAATCTTCCCGTGATAAAGGTGGAGATGTGCCTTCACCTGGTGATAACTTACCCTTTCCAAAGACTTCAGGAGGTTTTGTCTTTCTTTGAGCTTCTGAATACTGATGACAATTTTGTGTCTTGCACCTTTGGTAACATTCTGTAATTAAATAAAAGTTATATTTAAAGATATATTTTTAAGAACCAGTTTAAAGACTCTTGGAGGCTATTTACTATCTTCTTGGTTCCTACATTTGTAGACCAGTAAATATCCATTTGTCTCTCTCTTCAGTACTCATTGTCATAAACCTCTCCTTACTAAATATTTTAACTACATCTGGCTACACATTTGCCCGTGTCCTTTGGTTGTGACCTTTAGGAGAAGAGAGAGGGAGCTAGAACAGCCAATTACCCACCCAGCATGAAATGTCTTCACAGTCTTAAAGGATCATTTTAAAGTCATACACCCTCTTCTCCATATTTTGCCATGTCAGTCCCTCAGTTTGCCTGAAGGTCTCCATCCCATACAGATCTTCATTGTTTTCTCAACCCTTTCGTAGGTTTTCCATCTCAAGAATATGTGAAGGCTGGTGCAATTCTACCAGGTGTCCTACAACCAGGGCAATTTTTGGCAGTTTTCAGGTCATCTTTGGTCTCCAGTCATCACTTCAGCTAAATGATTAGGATTCACAGTTAGGACTGTGGATTTTGTCTTAACTGTGTGCAATGCTGAGCCTACGGATTTATTTAAACCCTTGTTGACTACAGATACCACACATTTCCAAGCAGGTCCTTTCTTAAATCAGGTCTCTACTACAGACTTCTGGTGACTTCTTGCAACTAGTCATAGGATTCCTCTTAAAGAAGGAAAAGATGGGAACACCAGACGCCTCTCCTTCAGAGATATTTACACTCAAGTGACAACTGAACTCACTCTCTAGGATAAAGTGTTAGGGGGCAGATTTGTTTACCTTGACTTTGGGTTCAAGTGAATTAAATTACTCTGAAAAATTTGTGCTGGCCTCTGGCTTGGCCCTCTTTGTCAATTATTTCTTGTTTGTTCGTTTGGTTTGTTTGTTTGTTTGTTTTCTCAAGTCAATAACTGAGGACTTAGATTTTTTTTTTTCCCCTCAACTCTGACCCAAACACAAAAAATGCTGTTAGAGGTCGCTCTCATCAATCCCTGGGATCTCAAGGAGCAATCAAGATGTAAAAAGCAGCGGGAGAAGTGTTAGGAAGTTGAAATTAGTGCCTTTCATTCTCTGAGAATGTGCAGTGACTTTGGGCTTTGTCTTGCATCTCAATACTGGTATTCAGCCAGGCCTGCAGAGGTTAACTGAGGGTACTGAATATGCAATGGGAAACCAGCATGTGCTGGGAGGTATGCTTCCAGAGCAGTCCTGCCCCAAATGGTACAATCTCCTCTTCCTGCAAGGGAAATACTGTTAGCTTATTCAGACCATTAATTCTTTTAAATCATTGCTCGAAGGAAAACTGAGGTCAATTAGAAACATGCAAATGGCATTTTAACCAAGGGAAACAAAGACATTGCTCAGATTTATTTACTCAAGCACAGCATGGTACGAAGCATGCTTAGTTTTGAGGGGGGTCTGTCGACTGGCCTAGCCTTTGGCATCCACACTTGGGGAAAGATGCCTTAGAAGGAAGGGAGAACATTGTTCTTTTATGGGCACACATAGGGAAATGAAATCTGAGACCTGGGGTAATCTCATTCTCTGTGACTATCCCATGTTATTCAAGGTAGTTAGAAGAAAAAGGATTTTGCACAACTTACTCCAATCTCAGCTGAGTCCAATCTGAACATGCTTTTAGAAAAACGTTGGGGAAGGTCTGAGGCATGATCTGGTGCTTCGACTCACTAACTACTAGAAGTTAGCTGATTTGAAAACCAGACTGGACAACAGACAACCAATCTGTCATTGTCCAAACAAACCCTAGTTGGCCAGATGGAGAGATGGGGCAAGGAAAGCAAAAGCAGGGACACAGACTCTTTGAGGCTTTGGTCAAAGGTTACTTCTAGGCCACTCTACTGATTCCTCCCTGGCACCTTGAATGTAGAGCGTGCACCTAGGTCATACCTTTTTCAACATACTCTTTCTCACTAAGCCTCATTTGCCTTAGAGTTACCTGCTGGTCTCCATCTCCTACTGGACCCCGAAGGCAAGAACCCAGCCTTACTCACCATGCAATGCTGGCCAGCACCTGACAGTTCCTAGAATAAGGCAAGCTACTAGGTGGGAATAGGTATGGGTCCAAACAAGGTATATCTTGGGCTTCAACTTCAGGTTCCACCTGGGGCACCTTCTCAGAGGATGGTCCCTTGAAGCACATACCTGAGCCTCCAGCTGACACTCAGTAAGGGCCATCATTTCCTCATAGGTCATCTGGGAGAAAAGAGCAGCGTACTTGTGCAGGCGGAGGCTTTTTAACCAGGCTGGAACATCTGTGGTGCAAGATGTGCAAGAGATGGGGAGAGAAATTGAAAGGGAACGAGAAGAGATGACAAAAGATATGGGAATAGAGAAAGGAAAGGAGGGTGATGGTCAGAGGGAAAAAAAGAAAAAAAAAACCCTTTATGTTACTACTTGTTCAATTCAATTTTGGCAGCAAATTCTGGACTTTGAAATCTTGGTCTAGCCCTGATATTCCTGCTGTTGGGCTCCCTTATACTACTTTAGACTAGGGGTGGCTAACTTGGGGTCCATGGGCTTCAGGGCATATAGGAATTCCCTAAAATTATATCCCAATTTGTAAATATGTTTAGTTTTCTGGGCAGAAATCATCCATAGTTTCCATAAGATTCTCAGAGGGATTCATGACCAAAACTATGGCAAGGAACGCCTTGATTTGGAGAGAACTGACTTAGAATGTTAAAGCTACGCATGATGAGTCTTCATCTCAAAGAAAACTTCTTTCTAGGTTCAGTGTAGCTCTCCACATGCTGCTTCCTCTGCTTCCACAGTGATAGGTAAACCAGGCAACTGTAGGACCCACGGGTGGGGTTGCTGTCATTCTTAGCCTAATCCTTCTTCTGCCTTCCTGTGCCCCAGTGGGAATAAGGGCATCCTAGACTCCAAACTATCACGTGTGTGTGTGTGTGTGTGTGTGTGTGTGTCTGCTGACCACTTCTCCAAGTTATGGAATGTATCTGGATGTGTCTCTGACCTTTTGCTTGAATATTGACGACAAATGTACCAAGACTGGAAGGACCCAGAGATTGCTTAGACCATAGGATAATAGAAATTCCAAAGCAGATCTGAAATAAGCCCAAATCTGGGATTCTCGAGTTGGGAAAATTAATAGAAATAGTATCAGAATTCATGAGAGTTATCACCTTGTTGCTAAGTACAACCAAAGCAAAGCGCTTGTGCATGCTCTTTAGCATTTCTGCGCTGATGGGATCTTTGAGAAATCTCTAGAATCAGCTTCCTCCACTCCTTGCTCATTTTACAGATGGCAAAATTAAGTCATTAAGTCTAGTTTATGGAGTATGTGGTGAACTGGGGACTAGAACCAGGCCTCCCAATTCCTAGCTTTTTCCTATGTCATATCAACTTCTTGTGAGATGAGGGCCAAACAGCCCGTCAGTGCTAGGGCTGGGTAAACAATGACTGCAAAGTACTTAGAAATGTTGATGCACTGGGTAAATGTTATTCATGTTTCCTATAAAGTGTTACCCATTACTAACCATGTTGATTACGATATACTGTCTATTTCCACGTGCTTTATTCTGAGGCACTGACAAACACTCCAGAGTAAGTGGGAACCTTCCAATTTTCAATTTTTAAAGTAGTTAACTGGGATTGATTAAAGAAACCTGGCCTCCTCTGAAATCAGGCCCTGATTTCAGGCCCCCTGGGGGAACAAAACCAGGCTTGATTTTGTGCTTGGAGGCCCTTCATTCTACAGTGACAAGCAGAGGGTCCCTCTGGGATCATCAGTAACCACAGAGACAAGGCTTCCCCAGGCACATAGTACGGACCCCTAACATCCTCCTCGACTCAAACTGTAGTTCGGTAGAGTCCAGACCCTGCCAGCTCGGACTCCGGTGCTGTCCTTCCTGCGACATCCTGGACCTGTTTTACCAGACTTTATTCTCCATCATGTCTTGTTGTTGCTGAAACAATGCTAATACGTCTGCAGAGTGACCAGGCAAATAACAACAGCTCTGGCTCTTGGGCCAATAACTTGTTAACAACTTTGGCACCAGGATTCATGTTTGCTACTTTGAAAAGCCCCAAGTTGCTGCTCAGAAAACTCACTGATCATGATTCAGGGAAGTCTGGGTAACCCCAAGGCACACTTGGGCAAAATCTGTTGCAGAGATTACAGAGCATCTCATGGGCCAGATTTTCACTGGGTGCCCTACAGTTGAATCATGCAAAATCCACCAATGATAAAACAAGAGTCCTCAGCTACTAAATCATGTTAAAAACTGGGTATTTTATATGCCAAGAGAACAATGTAGGGTTTTAAGAGTTGGGGAGAGCGGGATGCAAGTCTGGGCTTGTCAAGACTAATACTCCAATCAATACTAGTTCCTTTCCACAAAATATCTGACAACTAGAATTTCTATTAGAGGGCTGGAAGGGCCTGCCTCACCTATTTAGTCAAAATGCGGGTCATTGGGAATTGTCTTCCTACAAAAGGTTCCTACACAACACGGTGAGTTAGGCCTTCCTGAGAAGTTACTTCTAGATAATGTTGCTGGGAAATGTAAGCTCCTCTTGGCCGTATATTCCCTTGAGGCAGGCACATGTTGACTCTGCTTGTATAGCGAGTGTCTCAGTGCCTAGCTCGGTGTTGTGTGCTTGAAGAGCTCTCCTTCCTGAAACATGAACTGATGAACAAAGAAGAAAAAATCCCAGTTCTTAAGAACATAGCCTACTAATCTTTCATCCCCTGGTTGGAGACAAGGTACCTTCTTTTGCCAGGAATTAAAACAAAACTCCTTTAGGAGGGAAATAAACCAGAGAAGCAAGAGCACCAGGACCATTTCACTCCTCCCAAGCCAGGAACTCCAATGACTTGGATGCTAGATTCTGTGACGATGTTACCCAGAGGCAAAGTCGAGCTAAAAGTTCAGGTCCTTTCCTGTGTACCAGGTGCCACAGGGTTGGATGCAAAGCTAAGAACCACCTCATATAACCTCAGATATTGTGGTTTTTCATTCTGCAAAGCTGTGGCTACGGTTGAGAGACACAGACAAGCAGGGGTATTTCCTTTGGGAGCAGATACGTGATTGATGTCATGCGTGCCTCCTGGGCTCCCACCTCTGGCTGGCACATAGCCATTTAGCTTCATCTGGGCTGCTTCTGCTTGACATGCCAATGGAGATCCCAGACGACTAGAAAGTCACTCTCTTATGCAGTGTGGGAAAGATTAAGATGCTTTTGCTCTATGCTGGGTTGACTTCCTTGGCAAGTGTGAGCATCCTGATATTTGCTCAACATTTTGAAAGTTTGCTGTGGGGGCCAGGCATGTCCCTGCCATCAAGGAACTTTTAATCCAAAGAGAATAGCTGACTCACACAAAACATTTATAATAGTTGAAGGACAAGTGCTAAGTCAACTCAAAGTTCTAGGCAGGCACAGAACAGAGTTCTAGGCAGGCAGAATATGCATTCTGATTTGCCCTGGGGAGTAAGGGATAGCTTCAAAGTAGCAGCAGTCCTGGAATCACTGGGCAGACCTACTGAGGAAGCCATCTGAGGAGGCAGGAACAGCATATTAGCAAGCACAGAGCTAAGAGAGCATTTGGGGCTGAGCAAGCACTTGGGTGAATGATAGTAAGTAACAAGGTGGGACAAATAGGCAGGGGTCCAATGATTGAGATCTCTAATGCTGAAACAAGGACAGTAGGCCTCATGTTTGGGTGATGAGGCACTGCTGAAATCTGGGCAGCAGAGGCACTGTCAGATGAGTATGTGAGAAAGGTGACGGCTGTCAGTGTAAAGCCTGGACGAGGGGATGTGGGAGTGGAGGCTGGGAGATGAACCGAAGCCCTTGGAGATGGCTTGGAAGGGCGGTGGTGAGAAGGAAAGGATATAAATGGACAGCACTTGAAGATCAGGGAATAGGGAATGTGAGTGAGACTGGTGGTTCTTCTTCTTCTTCAAGCTTGGGAAGACAGAAAGTACAGGGGGGCAGCAGGTTTGGGGTGGCAAGGGAGAGATGGTGAGCTCTACTTCATGTTGGCCGAGCGTCACTGCCTTTGAGCCATCCAGGTGGAAAAGTCAACTAGAAGGATCTCTGAAGCGAGGTCTGAGCCGGAGAACTTGTCAGCAGCACGTGGTGGGTGGTGGCTTGAAGCCATGGAAGTGGGTGAGGTCACTTAGGGAAAGAGCATGGAATGAGAACAGGGGTGAGCTAAGATGGAGCCCTGGGAGCATGAGAAGGTGTGAGAAGAGAAGCCCATGAAGAAAACTAGGAGGAGGAAGCTGAAGGGTAGCAGGTTTCTAGGAGAAAGCACTATGTGCAGATAGTGGCCCCTGTGCACAGTGTCCGTCTTTCACAAAGCTCCTTCTAGATCTTGTTGCAGTCCATAGTGGTTTATGTTCACAAGGCCTTTTTTGGGCACAGTGCTACACTCATCTTTTCCGGGCTCTGTGTGTACCTGATGGTCTTTACCAATGGGATCAATTTCCAATTATGCTGAGTTCTATTTCCCCTTTTAGAGTTTGGACAAACCAGCCACAGAGAGGTTCTGTGGTGCGCACAACAGCTCACACAGAGGCTGGGCTCCAAGTAGAACTTGAGCTGCTTTTTTCAAATATTCGCTGCTGGAATGGCTGCAAATACCACTCAGCAGGCCATGCAGCACCTGCCTCACAAACAAAGAGGCTCCACAAGATTGAAAGATGGAACCGGTACTGCAGAAGGGCTCAATATGGGAAGCATCATAAAGGGCAGGGAGTAAAACGTTCCTGGAAGAGAGAAACGCGAACAGCCTTGGCTTCCACAAGGAGCCTCACCTTGTGGTGGTCCTGGTACCTGCAGACAGAAGAGAAACTCCCATTCACCACAGAGAGCCAGGCTACTCTCAAACAACTCTCTCTCTTCCCAGGAAACAACTGCATCCTTGGTCTTTGAGGGAGAGGAGTGAGCCAACTGAGGGGTAAGAAGAGGCTAACTCTTCAGTGTTGAAGTGAGAGGGGAAAGATTCCTTTCAAATCCAAAGCAGAAGTCTAGGAATATCATCGATATTACTGATGCCTGTCTCTTTCTGGCCAGAGCAGAATGAACAGCTCAGTGCTTTTCTAGCCTCTGAGCGAAAGGAAGAAGGCGCCTTGGTCTATGGTTCTTGTGAACTGTGAGCACGCTCCTCAGTCCTGGGAAGTGTCCATGGTGGCCTCCAGGAGGGGTTCCATGCTGATGGGGAGCATGTGTGGGTCTCTGAAGAAACAGGTTGAGTGAAATACCCACTTAGAGGGTTTGGATACAAGTGCAGGGACTCAATTTCTCAGTTTCTGTTAGCCGTGACATTCATAAGTGGTTTTCCACACGCAGCTTGCTTTGCGTCATTAAATAGCGGCTGGGTTCCACGTCGCAAGCTACCCTCTGCGTGCCTGCACAGTTCTTAAAGCGCTGCAGCAGAAGACACACACTTGGCAAGGAAGGGTGGTTAAAAGACTCATGACCCTTAGAATTTGGGGGAATCCAGGAAATTTGCTTTTCAAGGACAAGGAGCCTTCTGCCTACCTTCGAAGAGGGGACACAATCTGAGCCCATTAGGACGTATCCATGCAGGCTATATGCTGGTATTTGGGAGTAAAGAAAGTAAGGTAAATTTACTAAATCCTGGCCTTGAAGTTAGACGAATTCAAGACAGCGTCTAGAAAGTCAACATTCAGAAAACAGTGGCTTGTTGCCATGACAGCCATGCAGAAGAGTGTCTCAGCCCCCTCCCACTCTGTCACTTACACCTTTATGACCCTCAGAAATGCTGTATTCACAATCTTGCTCAAGAAGGTGTCTGTCGGGGTTCTTTGTCTTTAAGAGAATCACACTTCTCAATAATTTTTCTAATTTCATTCTAAGACAGGCAGAAGTTCAGAGGTTTACATTTCAAAAACAACTCAAAACCCCACAACTGGCTACTTCAGACTAGGCAATATATTTCCTTTGCTGTGGAAAAAAAAAGTTTACTTACATTTCATCTAAGAAAGACTCCCTAGAAAAGGCAACCTAAGCCTATTTTCGCAGTCCCTGGTCCCCTCCACTCTTAACTGCTGTGTTTCTATCAAGGTTCCTGAAGCCACAGTTTCCTTCTTAACCTGTTTTATGTCTATAGACAAACAATGTAACAGTTTCAGTTACCTCCATATTTTGTACTAATATAACAGCAACACATCATAAGTCAACCCAGTTAATGTTAACCCATTATGGTGAGGCTGAAGCATATATCAAGAGAAACAGACCGTAACCTCTACCCCTTTCACGCTGACGACTGCAATGAGAAAGTCATGGAGCCTCTCACTCGGAGGAGCCCAAATCTATGAGCCTTACTAGCCAGGAATCTGGAAGGGAGCCTCCCACGTGAGTTTCCCTACAGGTAGGCAGAATGTTCAACCTGTGCAGGCGAGGAGAGGAGCCAGAGCTCAGGGAGGCTGTGCCAGGGAAGAACATGGTGCACCACAGTGTTGGCCCACCTCCACTGGAAAGTTCTGTAGGTTCTCGTACTCCCCATGCTTCCCAATGGCCCTCAATCTGTTTCTTCTATATGCTCTTTGCCTTAGATGATACCATGGGCTATCCAGCTGTCCCAGGCAGAAAGCTGGGCATCGTCCTCAATTCCTCCTGCTCCGGAGCACCATCTGCATTTAACTAGCGCACTTTCAGTTCTGAGCTGTCTCATCTCTACCTCCCGAAGACCACACAGACACATTCCTTTGAATCCATTCTTGCTGCTGCTTGCCTTGGTCCCACCTCGTTCTCCTCCTCAGTCACTAAAATATCCCCCACCTCTCAGCTGGCTTCCCAGTCCAGACGCCCCTGCCCCTCATCCCCTCCTCCATGTCCCCCCAACACTTCTGCTAGGGTCTGATTTCTAATGAGCAAACGTAAGCAGGTCGCTCTGCCGCTAAATGCCTTCAACAGCTTCTATCAATGTCAGATCTTTCGCAAAGCCTAGCATCTGGTTTTCCCCTCTTCCCAGACTTCTTTCCCATGTGACACTTGAGCCATAGATGCACTCAGTCAACCTGTCCCATCACCATGCTTTCATGTATTCTTCTCCCTTTGCACAGAATGCCCTTCCCTTCCCTTATATACTTGGCTAACTTTAATCATGCTTCAAGACTCAGCTCCAGGACTCTCCTCCTCAGGAACTTTCCTTGACTTCTCTCCACTTTGCATTAGGGACCTCCTTGGTGCCTGTCTGACCCAGCACAAGTCTCCGAAGACAAGACATTTTCACAGCCATACACCTGCATCAGGTACCTGTTTGTTGTTCATGTGACAGGACTCCCTTGAGGCAGGTACAATCTGTTTCTTCTCTGTCTCCCCAGTAACTAGCCCCAAGCCTCTCTCAGCAGGTGCTTAAAAGTCAACTGACTTGATAAGGACTAAAGTAAAACCTAATAAGTCTTTCTTTTTTTCTCTTTGCTCCCGTAGAACACAGCCACATCACTCATCAACAGCGCTGGCCTTTTGAGAAGTCTTTGTGTGTTGCGTCTACACATCATTTCTGAGGACATGGTGCTAAAATGAGGGGCAGGAATGCTCCCTCCCCCAATGGACTTCTGCTCTTCTATATTTTCTCCTCCTTCCAGGAAATTATGGGAGTATCTTTTTTCTCCTCTCGGCCACCTGAAGGCTTTGCATGAGAGAAGAGGTAAGAGAGCACATTCCACTCATGTTGGCACCGAGGGGAAGGAGGACATAACTGAGTATCGACTCGGGAGTCATGAATCTGGGATTCTTCCCCTGGGAAATGTTACGGTGACATTTCTGCAAACAAGGACAACTGAATTTAGAAACCACAATCAGCATATCTGATCCAAACATGTATAACCAGTAGCCTCCACAGGGCATGTTAAGGGGTGGGGGGAACTCTCATATTCCTGCTGTTTCCCACTTCTGTTCATTAATTTCTACTTCAGTAGCTAATCCCATTCTTGCTTTACCCTGAGATTAGTCCGAGATCCCTACCCTGAGGGACATCCAATCTGTGCTTTGGAGCTGACTTACATCTTCAGGATGGGTATTTACTATAAAAGGAAAAACAAAGCAAAGCAGACAGATGATGTTAATCCTCTGAGAGCACAAGTTGGTCTACTTGGGAGAGAACTTCGTGACGATCCCTGACAGGGTGTGCTGACACCAAGACAAAAGAGGGAGAGATCGATGTTTGTGAAAATCTTAAAAAGAAGAATGCTGGGCCGTGAGCTTTATTTCACACTTTTGACCCAAGAGGCACATTCCTAAGGGACGGTTCGTAGCCAAACCTGGCAGGTTGTCCAGATGAAAAGGAAGGAATAGATGAACAATGTTTCAGCAAGGTATGCAGAGCTGTTGGCAAGAAAGATGAATTCATACTAAATTCAGCTCAATTCTGGTGACTTTTTATCCTTTTCCCAAGGTGTAGGGGGAGGGCTGACATGCATCTTCTGGAGATCTGGAACTCCTCCAAATTCAACCGCAGATACCTTGTTGTTTCTATGTACTAGGCTTTTTTTTTAAATGTAGGAAAATAGCAATGCAGTGATGGCATCCCGAGGTGGACCGGAAAGTAGCCTCAAAGGGCTGATAATTCTGCCAGAGGACCTGGTCCCAAGAAAGAAAGAGATGTGAATTCGAGAGGAAGAGCTGGCTCTTTTTAGAAGCACAGCCTTAGATTTCATATTTCATTTCCCAGAAAGTATGAATTAATTTGGAAACTTAAAATGGGCGTCTGCTCTTGGACGTAGGGATCCAATGAGAACCTCTTAGGCTGGGCATGGTGAGGGCTGCTTCCTGGGTGCGTCCTGGAAGGCCACTCTGGATAGTCTCTGCTGACAGAGTTGAGCAGTGGCCTTTTCGAGAAGACCTCTCCAGGCATAGCCAGGGGGTGGCTTTTTGGATGCTTTTGGACCCTGACTCTGGATGCTTACTGTTTTGGGGTATGGACATATCTACTGCTTGACCTATCAGCTGAACTGTGAATACACTTATCCCACAAACAGAATCCTTCATTGTTTCTCATGTCCTCATTCAAATATGTTTTGCCCTTTGCTTTGCTATGGACTTTATATTTTGAATCCCAAACCAATTCTTTGGAGCAAGCAGTTCAATAGGTCAGCAGAAGGTGGATATACATAGGAAAGAGTCCACTGTTTCATCCGGTCACCAAATAGCTTGTTTTCTGACCATATCCCTTGGGCCTATAAAGAAACTCTTGGATATAAGCGCTTATCTGCATCACTTTCTGACTGAAGAATCTCTGAGGAGACAATTCTTATCAATTCTGAAGAAAAGAATAGAAGAGGCTTATATATGGGATATTCCTTGAACTTTGATTTTGACTTTTATTCTAAAACAGCAATAAGAAATTGGCTCAATTTTCCTCTCATTCATTTCTCTTTAAAAACGTGCTCGCAGGGTGCCTGGGTGGCTCGGTTGGTTAAGCATCCGTCCTCGGCTCAGGTCATGATCTCACGGTTTGTGAGTTCAGGCCCCACGTCAGGCTCTGCACAGACAGCTCAGAGCCTGGAGCCTGCCTCAGATTCTGTGTCTCCCTTTCTCTCTGTCCCTCCCTTACTCGTGCTCTGTCTCTCTCTCTCTCTCTCATAAATAAATAAAGACATTAAAAGAATGCTCTCATTATTGTTTTCTCACCTCACCATGACAGCACACAGTGAGCATACTTTTAACTACTTTGGGAGAATGTTGAAGGTGTACATTAAAGAAGAAAGAAAGAAAGAGGAAAGGAAAGGAAAGAAAGAAAGAGAAAGAAAGAGGAAAGGAAAGAAAGAAAGAAAGAAAGAAAGAAAGAAAAGTAAAAGGAAGAAAGAAAGAAAAAGAAAAAGAAAGAAAAGTAAAAGGAAGAAAGAAAAAGAAAGTAAAAGGAAGAAAGAAAGAAAAAGAAAGAAAGAAAAGTAAAAGGAAGAAAGAAAAAAGAAAAGAAAGCAACCCTCTTATAACCAGACAGGCCCAGCATTCCTCTCTAGGAGAGGTCTGTATCCTAGAGAACGGCCTTCCCACAGGACCCTCCTCGCCCTTGAACACAAAGGCCAAGGCCTCCTTCCCTCAGTTACCAATTAGAATCGCACATATGTTTTCTCAGAAACGTGCCGCCAGACACTCCACTTCGCCTGGGAAGAAGCTAGTCCAGAACAATGGCTGACCCTGCCTCCCTTGGTCCCTCAGGTGCTCCGGTGCCCCAGTGACAGATGCCCTGCAGGCTTACCTAAAGCCTGGCTGAGCCTCACCTGCTACCCGTCACCTGGGGCTCAGCCGCTTGAGCACACAACCACGTAACGTGGACTCAGAAATGAGTTTTGCTACATCTCCAAAATTATGACACATTCCCTCGAAAACTGTGAAAGAGAAAGAGGACACACATCCCCTCCATGCCAAAATGAGCCATTGTTTGTGCTGCCTGTTAAACACCTTTAAAGACCCACTTGTATCAGCAGAAGAAAAGCATCAAGACACATCCCACTCACTCTGGGCATTCATCACGGGGTGGGGGTGGCATGGGGAGCACACAGGCCTGCAGTTGAGGGAGAGGAACGTTTGAGGAATGCACTTCATTCCCCTAGTGGACAGGCTCCGTGTTTCAGCCTGGTACTCTCTCATAGCCAGCCCCTGGGTGGTCATGGGCGTCTTTCTGTGCCACACTGTGATGGCAGAGAGGGGACTCAGTAGACAGCCTCCTTTGTCAACACTGATCCTTCTTGAAGGGAAGGTCAGAGACACAAAACCTCAGCACCATGGATGCCAGCAAAGGGGGTGCTCCCAGAACCCCCCTCAGCACTGTACTCCCAGAAGCATGACTGGTTATTGTTTCTCCATCGAAAACATATTAGTGTGTCCCTGATGAGCATCTTTCCCTAAGGACTTCCCAGACCTTGAACAACTTAGCGTCTAAAAATACAAAATGCACGTATCCTCTTTGAACCTATCACGGGTAATTGGGAAGTCTCTGTCTCCTGATGAGTATCGTTAAGAAAAGGACAGATTTACAGGGCAATGTACAAACATTTATTTATGCTGCACAAAAAGGCCTTTATCACCTGTATGCAAATCTGTTATCAGGCTTAAAATACTGTCAGAGATTCTCAGTGGTATTTTTTTCATGTCCCTTAAACAGATGCAGAGAAAAGAATTTAAAAGTTTCTTTGGATATCAAAGGAATAGGGAGAGAGAAAGGAAGCACTACAATGATTCTGCATTAAGAAAGACCTAAAAAAAAAAAAAAAGATCCTGTGGTTTGTTTTGTTACATTATTGATGGTTCCCTGGCCACAGCAAGGAGGTAGAAGGCTGGAGTAGCTGAGCGCCTTTACAAACAGGGCAGGCTGAGAAATGTATGTGCAAACAGTAGATCCTATCAGTTAGCTGTGACTCATTTAACTGCCTACAAGTCCCTGCATTAAAAAAAAAGAAAAGAAAAAAAAAAGAGTGTTGACCTCTCTTGCTCTGGCTCCTGCTTCCCAGGCTTCCCAGGAAGGGGAATCCCAGGAATGGTTAACCCTGAAGCTCTGCAAGGGATGGGTCCAATGCATAAGCCTGGGGAGAGGACTGGGCTCCTCTCTTGCTCACTATCTACCTCTCTTTTTACCCTTCTAACTCCAAATAAAGGGGCCAACTCTGTTCCCAGTGGTTTCTCGTTCAGTCACTCACCTTTCATACCACTACCTTCTTCTTGGAATGTGTTACGAGCAGTGTTCTGATCTTCTAAGTGTTCACTCCCACCACTTCCTGAAGAGGCTACACTGCTTTGTGGAGACAGGGGGGCATGATCGGATGGGAGGCACTGGGGTCCTCTAGCTCGTAAGTCCTCATGAGACATCCATCCATGTCCTAGAGGCTGGTTTGGCACATTCATGGGTGGGGTAAGGGACACAGATCGTTTCAAAGGGCTGTGGTGTGCCTGGCCTGAGAGAACTGGAAAAAAAAAATAAAATGAAATAGGTTATTCCCCCCCCTTTAGCCTGGGCCACAGAGAACCCACAATACCTTTTAACCCTGAGAGATGATGCTAACCTGTCTGACGACTCTATCGGTGGTCACCGCAGGCTGAATACAGGCCTGGCAGGGGCTTTCCCTTCAAGGGCTGCTGTCTGGACCTTGTGCTGGGCTGGGTTTCCCCAGGGAGACTATACCTATAGTGCCCACACATCTGGCCTTAGGCTTTGTGGGTCAGGGTCTGGTTTTCATTCTAACTCTAGAAATCAGGATTTGTGGCAGTAGGCCTATAAATCAGGTGAGGCTTGACAGCCTGGCAAAGTGGCCATCTGCCAAGAGTAAAAAGAACATACGCTGCACATTTTTTTTTTTTTTTAAACACACAAAACCCAACATTACCCGTGTCATTAGGGTGGACTCTTAGAGGGCAAGGCAGGCTGGTTACCATTTGGGATCTTTGCTGGGCTGAGCTAGAAGGTGGGCTAGTCCTTCCGACCAGGAACCAGGGGAAACTATCAGCTCTGGAAGGGTGCAGGCTCAGCGAGGGCCGCCGTACTAACCCGGACCTCAGGGTACGTGTGGGACACTGGTAGCTGTGTGTGAAAGGGCCGATTCTTTCCCTCGGCTTCACAGGTTAATGCCAAACTTCATCTTGAAAACACTTCCAGGTAACAAGGCTTTCATTCAGAAGCCAGTGGGGTGCGCTCAGTGAGCTGGGGGTGGTTTTTACCAGCATGTTTAACTCGTCCACACAGCGGGCAACATCTGCGTAGCCCCCGTGTTTAATTTCTTTTCCAGAAAACTAGGAAAAAGCAACAAAACTCACATAACTAGCCAAATCAAATGGAGGTCATTCGAGGGAGGGATTTAACCAAAATCAATGCCGAGGAAGCCGACGGTACCCTTGGTTGGTTTTTCTGGGCGTGTTAAGTGACAGCTTCACAAAATAAGTCTATTCATAACATTCTCTCCAAGCACTGGTCCCTCACAGGCCCAGTTTATTTTGACTGCTGCAGCGCTAGCATGGAATTGAGCCACATGCATTTTTAAACATTTTTCAGGGAAGCCATTAAGTTCCATCTCAGGCCGTATCCCCTACAGTGAGGTATTTGCTCCCCCAAGTCCAGACAAGCGCTTCTTTGCTGGTGTTAATCTCCGTGTTTTTTAGTCAGCAGACCTGACATCCCAGTCTAAGAAGTTCTGTTCTTGGTTAAACTGCGTTTCTGGTGTGGTAGCACACCACACAAAGACCTGGGCAGTAGGTTACCTTGCCCCGAACTGAAAGATAAAGACCAGAGCCAAAAGGCTGGGTGTTCCCAGAAAGTGTCTTTGGACAGTGGTGGTGTGGGAAGGTAGCTTATGGTCAGCTGGCATCAGCCAGGCCCCGAGAGCAATGAGGCTCACACCTCTGTTGTCAATGTTTCCATGTGGCTTCAGATGGCCAGAGGGCAGCTTGTGTGAAAGGGGGGCAATCAGAAGGGTCAGACACTTCTTTATGAACAAAATAGGAGGGGAACAAGAGAGCTGCTGAGTTTATCATTTGCAACCTGGGAAATTTCTACATTAGGTAGATTCTATCAAAGGCAAGGAATTCTCATTGAACTTTAAAAAACGCAAGGGGAACATTGTTTAAAAAAAAAATTTGTTTTGACCCTGACAGGCTGAAATAGCTTGCCTTTCCACTAAATAGACTAGGGAAGAAACTATTTTAAAAGGCTCCCTGGAAAATGCATTGCTACCTGGTTGGATCAGAAGTAGCAAGAGAAAAAGAAAAAAAAAAAAAGCAGAAAGAAAAAAATAAATAAAAAGGAAGCAGCAGCAAAAATGAAGAGAGAAGCCAACAGGAAGGAAAGCCAGACATCCAGAAAATCCATTTCATGCCTGTCTAAGTATTTATATAAAATGGGGCAGACTTGTTTAGGCCTGCACCAAGTGCTGGGATGGTCCAGCTTAAACATCTTTGCTCCCTGGTACCTTGGCAACCATTTCAGAGTATCTGGTGGATGCTCCGAATGTGCCAGCCAGGTGTGCCTCAAGCAGAAATGGGGGCTCCTCTTCATAGCCAGGATTGGAGTAAGCCTAAAACCATAAAAACAGGCCTTGCCGAAGAGAGAAACGCAGCTTTGAAGTGCTTTAGCACCTAGTCTGGTTAGAGGTGACAAGTAAATCTATAATCACGGGTAGTAACCCTGCTAAGAGAGTCCCCACCTTTGGATACTGAGAACAATACCCCACATGTTGAATAAGCAGTTGAATTCCATTGTTGGATGGAGCCAATTTGCTTCTTTCCCCCTAAACTTTTCTTAAAAGCCACACTGCCTCCCCATTGATGGGCATCCTTGGGGAGGTTGTCAGTATCCAAGGAATCCACTGGTTATTGAGAATGGAACAAAGTAGGTACCTAACTTAATGGGACTTAAAGGGATACATCACAGAAACCTACACCCATGTCTTCATATATTCCTGAGCTTGACTGATGTCACAGGGGATGTGGTATAAACTTGGCCTCTGCCTCTAATAAAAAAATCAATTATACCTGAGGTGCCAGAGCCTTTTCGCAGTAACTTTCTACTAAAGGCCCCACCCTGTCTGTATCATAAAGACTCCCGCAGCTGGGCACCGAAACAGAAAGATCTCCTTAGGAGCTGACCTACTGTTTCAACCAAGCAAAATGCCTCCCACTAAGCTTCTGATTTGCAGAGAGGGCCATGCATTTAGACCCAGGCTGGATGCCACACCTAAATAAGAGCAGAGTCATGTTGGGCAAATGCCTCATTTCTCCAAGGAGAACCAAAGCCCCAGGCAATACAGGCTTGGCTTCCTGTGGGAAGGAGACAGAAGCCGGTGACAGGTGACCTGCCAACAGTGCCATATTGGGGTGAAGACAGATCTTCAGGTAGAGGTGGAGGCCTTGGCCACAAAGCCAATTTTCATGTTACCTCGTGAGCTAGAGTACTTTGTTTGGCACGGACTGGCAGAGGAAATAATAAATGCCATGGGCAGAGCGCAGGAAGATAGGCCACACTGCCATGGAATTAATGAGGTGGCCAGGGGCAGGTTATCGATGGTTGTCCCATCACTCCATTTTTTAACCGAAAGAACTCATCTGAAGTGGTGATAAAAGGATGAAGAGGGAAAATGGATATTGAAATAAACAGATAAATAAATTTCCTTTTCCTATGAGTAGGGAGGGAGAGCAGTGAAAACAGTCTTCTGTGTTAGCTGTCCCAGAATGACTCTAGCTAGAAGCAGACCTTTCGAATGTTCTCGCTTGTGGACTGCTATGCAGCAGACAACGACCAATGCTCCATTCAGACTTAAGCTGCCCCAGGTGTATTCGAACATGGCAGAATTAAGTACACCTTGAAAAAAAAGATCTCAGTATAGATTAGAAATTGGCAGTTTCCAGCAGAATTGAAGTCCTAAGTTTACATTGCATTTGTGACTTTATCATAGGTGAGGTGGGGGGCAGGATGTTTCAGAGTAGATTCATTACATTGCAAATCCTACTAAAAACTACCCAGGGGAACAAGGTTGTGCCTCTTTCTGCTCTTGAAAAACTGAAGCTAAAACTTCATACTGTGTACAGTATAGATTCAATATTGCTTATTAATTTTAGAAGGAAATATAGATTCAATATTGCTTATATTTTATTATAGGAAATGTCAAGTATGTACACATATACATGTGTGTATGTGTATGTACGTCAATACAATACTATAATCTAGGGGATCGTTTGTAAATTCAAGTGAACCAAAAATTAATAATATCTATTGAATAAGTCTAGTTGAAATATGCAAAACACAGCTAAAAATAATCTTGCTACAGCACTGGAGCTGTGTGATGTGAGTACAGAGGGTCTTCTAATCTGGCAGTAAACTCTGTCATACCATTCTTGGCTAGCCAACTTCTCTGACCTCATTTAACCTCATGATTTGTTTTTCATCTCGAGACTATCTTTAATGAGACTCCTTTCAACGCCTTTTTAGAGGAAAATACGATACCTGGCTCTGGGTTCTGTTCTTTGAAGTATTTTCTTGAAAGCCTGGAAATCAGATTTCTTACCCCTTTCTTTTGACCAACTTGACTTCATCTCAATTTTTAGTTACTGAAATAAAATTCAGCAAAAGACTTTCGGGGATAGACTCTTTTAAGAAAATTAGGTATAACTACTTTTTGTGCTTTCTAATGTGACAAATGATAGGGTTTGTAGAAAGAGGAAGTTTTGGGATACTGGCCCAACTATCTCTTTGGTTCACTGTCAGGTTAGGCATTATACCTCACAGTCAAGGAGAGAAGAAGTGATCCCCATAAGCGAACCATCCAGATAATGGAAGCTCCACTGTTACACTGAAACTTTATCCTAACAAACTTTAATGCAGATCTTTCAAAGATACATTGCATACTTCCCTGTTCTACTTAAACTTACACACTGAATGCAATTTATGCATTTCATGCTTTAAAAGGTATTGTTATGGGGTACCAGAGCAGCTCAGTCGGTTAGGTGGCAGACTTGATTTCAATTTGGGTCAAGATCTTGTGGTTCGTGAGATCGAGCCTCATATTGGGCTCCACGCTGACAGTGCGAAGAGTCTGCTTTGGATTCTCTCCCTCCCTTTCTGTCTTCTCCCCCACTCACGCTCACTCTCTCTCAAACTAAAGAAATAAAACTTAGAAAAAAATTTTTTTGAATTATTATTATGAACATAGATTCTTAACATTTCACAGCTGGAAGCCCCCTGCAAGGTAGTTCAATAATTCCCAAGGTATGAACTGTGGACCCCTGGGTAGTGGAAATATTTTAATTTCCCTATACACACCACACTGTTTATAGATGAAACACTGTGTTGCAAATAATTTTTATATACATGCAGAGTATTAAAATTAATAAAATATAAATTAATTTACATGCTGCTGAATTCCTAGCTCTTTTTGTCATTTTTTCTCCTTTCAACAGATTCAAAGTGCAAATCTTGTTTTACGGGGACGCCAATTTTTCTTTTTATATGTTACTGACTGAGGCCAAAACTCAATAAATAATAGAGATGATTATTGTTCTCTGCTTTGTTGACTGAGGTTTTCATGGGCAATAGAGGTAGCCTCAGGAACCCCATGCTCAAAGTCCTCTGCACACCTCTCAGTTATACCCTTGCCTCAAATTCCGTCAACCATCACTTTTCATCGCTACCAATATGTTTCCACCTATTTACAGGCTTAACATTTTGTCCTAGAGTTTGGAATCTAGAGTATTGAGGTTGACTTCTTTTTGAATAAGGGTAGGAAATACTCCCATTTTCCTAATGTCACGCCCTTTCATCAAACCCAATAGTTTGTCTTCTCAACCCGAGGTTGAGTTCCACATCCTCATCACGTCCTTATGAACACAGCCACGTAGTCGGGATTTGAAGTTCTCATCTCTTTTCTTCCTAAGCCAGTCTCTCCATTTCTAATTCGACAAGATGCCCTTCTCACAGAGACATTTGTGCTTCATTAAAATGTTCAAATTCTAGACGCTCGTGATAAAACTCAGTCCAATTGCAAGCGTGACTAAACTTTGCAAAAATAACTCATTCTGATTTAGGGATTTTAAAAAGTAAGAACGAGGAAACTAAGCATTTATCTATTATTTTAAAATATGAACTTCAAATTTCTTTCCAACATTAAAAGGTCGTAGCCAATTCCCTCCTCTGGAGGTACATGCTGCATGTATCCACATACCATGATAAAGCCGAGGGAATATGCTACTTATAAGCTGATAATGGTGTACTTTCAGAGTATCTTCTAGACCTACATCCAAAAGTAAACCTACATCCACAAGAAATTCGGAGTATCAGTAGAACCTTTGCTGAATACACCAACTCGAGGGCTCGTATCATGTAGTTCTTAAATTGTGCTGTAAAAGATGGTTTGATACTTGTCAAGTTTAAAGAAGAAAAAGTTCAACCCACTGCCAGCTACAAAATCAAATCATCTCCAAGTTACTAGGGGAGTGTTTCTGTTCATCCCTTTAGTTACTTAAGGCCTGCTTATCAGGCATCTTTCAGGTGTCATCCAAGAATTTCTTCTGAGAGTACTTTCAGAGCATCTAAGGAACTGCTACAAAAGGCTTTCCATTTTCAAAGACTGGAGTTCTGTTAATACCACTTGTATGAATGATTCCAGACATTTGCTTAAGGAAAAAAAAAAAAAAGCCAACATTTTAGAGACTCAGTGGTGAAACGATATTAGACCCTGGATTCCTCTTCTTTAGTTGGTTTTGTGGTGCCACAACCAGTAATCAGAGGCCCTGTAGTGGGAATCTTTGGGGAAGAAAAGATTAATAGTACTGTAAGAATACATTTAAAAACAAAACAAAACCAGGGTACTTGATCAGTGACATCATGCAAAGAAAAAGACAACACCAGTCATATTTATGGCCAAGTATGGATTTGTGTAAAAGGTGGGGGGTGGGGGGGGGAAGAAGGGATTAATGACTAAGGTTAAAATTAACATGCTCTGCCATCATTGCTTCAGGGAATAGATTAAAAGCAAATCTAGAAGGTTATATGCCTCAACTCTGCATGCTTGCTCTCTGCTTCTTGTTCAAAGGTTTGGAAAAGCAGTGCTCACAACATCTGGACACCAGAAGATGATTCCCCCAAACAGCTTCAGACTCCACCTCATTCTGGGGGAAGAAAAGAGACCATGCTACAAAGGAAAGATGTGGTTGGTGGACAGGGTGTTCCCGACAAGCCCAAAGAGGAAGCCACACACTCTCTGGGAAGAGAAAACGTACACTTGCCTAAGCAACAAAACAAAACAAAGGGAGACTCTGGAAGCAGATGAAACCGCAAAGAACATCACAGAAAGGTTGACAAATACACACTGCTAAATCTCCTTTTCCCTATTAAATCTCATTTCCATACAGTATTGAAATGAAAGTATTCTGATGCAGGGAAAAGCACCTGGAGAGGTTTCTTCAATAATGTGAGTCCTTGTCACTGATGTCAGCTCTTATTACTCTACGGACAGCTCAGCCTTTGGGCAGAGCAAAGATGTATGTTTCTGCCTTCACATTATCACTTAAACATTTGGGCTTTTAAGAAGTAAATTAGGATGTTTCTGGCAGACTTTTATTGCTGCATTAATCTTTGGTACATTTCATTTGTCCTCTTTTGTCGGTTTCTATAATGGCAAAACTGGGTGTCATCCAGTAGAAAATCTATTTTAGATAACTGCTATTTGACTTTATATTGTCATTATTTATGAAATAAGTTAGACAAGAAGCCAGTATATACATTTTACAGAAATTGGTTGAATCTTACCCACAGGTTTAACTTCAAATCAAGCAGTCCTAAAAGGAAACTGCCCAGATCCTGATTCCCTTCTATCAAAACCAATGACATCAATATGGAAGAATTTGACACAACTGTAGCAGATGTTTAAGCCAATTCAACGAACTGTGGGATCAAGCCAGCCACTTCTAAAGTTCCTGTATACTGGGGTAACTTCTACTTTCCTGCATTATGTTTCTTTTCCTAGCTATATTTATACCTATATGCACTCAACCTTGAGGCTTGTCCATGGAACTTCTACCCACATAGACAGTGAAGAGATGAAATCCAGAAATGAATTCAGACAGAGATGCAGAGTTTGAATCATTTTGTTTATGACACCAAGCAGAGTAAATAATTGAGTCAAGCAAGTGGCCAGGAGTGGATTTAAGAGGGTATGTCCTTTTTCATTTTCCAGCTAATCCACAAAAATGCCCCAGTCATTGTGTTGAAGGAAGAAAGTGGAGAAACTCAGAGAGATAGATGTCCGATGACAAAACTTCCCTCCTACCCCTTTCTTAAAAGATAACTGTCAAATTGTCACTGCTGATGTGCTCACCTGAGCTCACACGCCTATCCAGGAAGTGCTGCTGAAGTTTACAAAATGTGATTGTCCATCCTGTGTTTAACAACTTCAGGGCTGCTAACTGGGCATGGGTACTGGAAAAGTAATCCTCATGTGGAAGTGCAAACAGCCAGGGTTTCGTGATTGAGCAACTAAGTCCCCCCACCACCCCCCACACCGGAGCATCAGTCCCAAGGCCATGGCAGAGTCGCTGAACAAATCGTCAGGGTATCCTTTTACATCCTGACACTGCTAGCGACACTGGTCCAGAGAAGATGCAGGTCAACCCCTTGAAAGGGGCTAACAAAGGATATTTTTAACCCTGTCTATGAACGCCTACCTTGAGCTGAACCACAGGCAAAGTCTGCCGCTGGAACCTAAAGTCTCCCAGATAAGACGGCAGGGTGGCTCTTAAATGCCATGGCACTCATTAGTCAAGTTAGATGCATAAATCCTGCCATCAGGGCCTCCACTCAGCTGACTGCATGACTGGTGCCAAGATCTCTCCGGGTGCGAGACTCTGAACTTTGCCTTGATTGAGCAAAAATATATTTTTTCCCCTTTTCTTTCTAGTTTGAGGAGAAGGGTGATAAATAGAGATGTATTATGTGGTCCCGACTAATGCTTAACTTAGTTACTTGATAGAAGAATGAGAACCCAAGTTTCTCAGTGCTGTGGCTCGCAGGACAATTGACTGATTAGGGAATTGGTTCTTGTTTTCATTAAAGCATTCAATCTAAATGTCAAATGTAATAATACACATAAATAACCATTCAAAAAACCCACAATTTGAGCTTACATTGCTAATTAGATGTTTTTTGTTGTTGTTGTTAATTAAGAGAAATTGGATGGTGTAGGCTCTCCTGGCTTCTTAATTATATTTGATTGAATCACCATGTGATTCAAGACAAGCTATTGAGGCTTCACACATCCCAATTCCCGCCTTAGTTCACCTTTGGTATCTTATTGGATTCCAAACTGTCACAACCAGCCCCCGTGGGTGTTGAAACATGGTGATACTGGTACTCTGTTTGTAAAATTGATTTACTGCGGTCTGTAATTACACATCACGATTTGAATTCTTGACTCGGTACTGCATTTTTCACTTAAACCGTACTGTTCTTCTCCACCCCAGAGAAACAGCATTTACGTAATTGCTCTCAACTCATCTACTTGGGTATTATAAATCAGTCCTGCAATAAAAGACTTCCAGAGACACTGCAGGCACAAGGTTCCTGGCATAACTCAGGCCCCAGGACTGTTCTCGTTTAAGGACAGGAATCGAACAGCGTTCATTTCTTACTGGAGATGAGATGGGAAGGGCTGTCTGGAGACTTTGGATCCGAAGTCAAAGAGAAAGGGGCCAGAGAGTGACCGAGAGGGCTGGGTCGAACCCAGATGGCCAGCTCAGATCCACAGGTCGGGTCCCCCTGCTCCTTGTCTACTTCTGGGTCCCGCTTCACCTGTCACACAAACTGTATAGTGTGTGTGTGTGTGTGTGTGTTCTGCTATTACAGGTCATATACTGGTGACCCTCTGCATTCACAGATTCCATATTTGTGAATTCACCGATTTGCTAAACTTTATTTGTAGGCCCCGAATCAATACATGTGGCATTGTCATGGTCATTCATGCACACGCTCAGAGTGGCAAAAACTTTGAGTCTCTGGTGCACATGTTCCCAACTGAGGCTCAACAGGCACTACTCTCTGCCTTCCTGTGTTCGCTCTTATCCTGTAAATGGGTGTCCTTTCCGAGGTCTGTTTAGTGCCATGTTTTTCTCACTTTGATGTTTTTTTTTTTGGTGATTTTGCTATTTAAAATGCCTCCCCCAACCCCTGGGGTGCCTGGGCGGCTCAGTTGGTTAAGGGTTCGCCTACGGCTCAGGACATGATCTCATGGTTCATGAGTTTGAGTCCAGTTCGTGAGTTCGAGCCCCCCATCGGGCTAGCTGCTGTCAGCGCAGAGCCTGCTTCAGATCCTGTGTTCCCCCTGCTCCCGCCCTTCCCCCTCTCATGCTCGCTCACACTCTCTGTCGCTCTCTCTCAAAAATATTACATTTAGAAATAAATAAATAAAATGGCCCCCGAGTGTAGTAGTGCTAAGGTGCTGTTTGGTTCCTAAGTGCAGGAAGGCTGTGATGTGCCTTAGAGAGAAACGAGATGGAGTAGGTAAGCTTCATTCAGGTATGAGTCACAGTGCTGTTGGCCTTGAGTTCCAGGTCAGTGCAGCGACAACCTGTATCACATAAGATGTCTTCAAACACACATGAAACAAAGTGATGTATTGACTAGTTGATGAAAATGTTCAGAGACTTGCAGGAACATAACCCTGTATCTCCCCAGGAGCAATGGTTCAGGATTTGCTAATTCAGTGTTCACCGTGACTTTATAGAACATAACTATTGCAAATAATCCAAACTCACTGTGTTATATATTGATGCAAACTCTTCACTCCACCTCCCATCTTGGGACATTTTTTGGACACATTTGCCACATTTTTGCCTCAGGCTAGTGGTTCTTAAACTTGGCTGCACAATGGGCGCTGTTGGAGCCTTTAAAAATCCTGATGTCCAGGCTCCATTCCAGACTGAAGTAATAGAAAGATCCTTGTATAGTGGGGTTGGAGCATTCATACTTTTTTAATGCACCTGAGTACTTTTAATGGCTAGCCAGGTGGAAAACTACTGTCTTGGGCTATTTTTTTGCCTGAGTGTTCACCCCAAACTCAGTCCCACATCCTGGACATTGCAAACTTCCCCAGGGTTGGATGCCATTTCTGCCTGGTCTTCAAAAGATGCCCACAAGGAATGGGCATCTTGTTTACTTTTCAAGTGGCTCTGAAAAGACAACATACAAATCACTGTTTCTCCTACCAAACCAGCCTTGTTTGCTTTGGATTCACAAGTAGACCTCGGTGCAGGCTCTTCCGCTCAGGATTTTATCACTCTTGCCCTGCCTTCCAAGTAAAATAAATGATATTTTGCTTCTAGAATTCCAACCTAAATGGTATGTGAGCAGAAATATCCAAAGACTCCTGAGACACATGTTTTTACTCCTGAACAATGGTACTTGCTTCTTGCGGTAGCCATTTCACTCTTGCTGAGTAGGAAGAGAGGGTCAGGGGCCAGCTGGAGGTCCTCTCTGAATGTGAATCAGCTGTAGGAGGCTCGGAGCATATTTTCTCTTAGTCTGGAAATGCCACTGGTGAGAGCATAACTGATTAACAAACTGCAAAAACTGTGCTCTAGATCCATGGACCAGCGGCACTGGAATCACCCGGGCATTTGTCAGAAAGGCTGGACTCTCTGGCCTTACCACAGATCTAGAGAACCAGGATCTGTATTCGAAGATGCCAGACATGTGTGCATATTCAAGGTTAAGAGACACTGCCTTATACCCAGCTCTGACTTGCTGGCTGGGCACTAGTTCTCTTGATGTTGAGGTAGGCACCAACCATACAAAGAGCAGTCTCCTAGAGTGACAAGATTTTGGGATTTGGGTAGTAAGTCATATCATCTTTCTGTGCCTTGGTTTCTCCCAATAGTAGATTTCAAAGGCTACATCTTGGAATTGTTCAAAAAAGTCAAATCATCTCATGCACATAAAAGGGTTTTGCAAAGTGTGAAGTGCTACAAAAATATTAGCTATTAGTTGTCAGAGTAAGAATACTTCAATGTAAACCAACACTGCCAGTGGAAAAATCAACTCAAAGTACTAGCCAATCTAATGACATTCATGGGTCATTTTAGCATATTATGTGTGGTATGAAAAATATCTCTGATTACTTGATAGTGTTTCACAGATTTACAAGAGATAAATTTCCCCCATAGCCTGTTGTACCAAAAAGAGTATCTTCCTTGCTCTTTCAGAATCCTTACTTATACGGACAAGCTTCTCTCGGCCCTAATCAGAATCTTCTTCCTTTGATTGAGACTCAACTTGGACTTTCCTGTCCTTTCATGCATTTCATTTTTATTTTCTGGAGGGTCAGGGCATATGAATCACCTTCTTTATCATTAGATTTCAGTGTCCAGAACTCCTCATGAGACCTCTTTTTCTGTCCTGACATTGGTTAAGCAACACTGATTGCTTGAAGTCCTTACTGAAGATTCTAAGTACCTCCATTATATTTAGAAATTCAAGCTGAGAACCTATTATGTGGCTCGATAACACTGGGTTCTGCATGTACAAAACAAGGGGAATGGACTAGATGAATGAATGAATGAATGAATTCATCAGGTATGTGTCGAGTGCCCACCACGTTCCACGCTCTAAAAGCTGAGGGTACAACATTGAAAAAGCCATTATAGCTCAGTGGATGATCTTTCAGCCTCTCCCTGAGCCAACCTTCCACAATGTTATTAGCATATTTACCATTCTCATTTGGACAAGGTATTTTCCCCACATTATTTATTTCTGCATATTTTTTAAAAGTCTGCCTTGTAATACCAATGGAAGAGCCAGCCAAGGGTGTCAGGGCAAAGGATCTGCCAGCTGCTCACCACAGTCAAGGTTCTGGAGAAGGGAAGGCACTGAATCATATCATCCTCCTCCCCCTTCCTGGCTCATCCCAACGCTCTCCTTTCTCCCACACATTTCAGGCTCTCCTGAAAGGGTGACTGGATAAATGAATGCCTTGTCTCCTCACTCTGCATCTTTCTTACCTGCCCCAGGCTGGGGATACTGTACTGTCATTTCCCCAAATGCAACCCAAAAGACCTATCCTTAAAAACCACCTTTCCTGGTCCTTCATTCTCTGAAGAAGAAGTCACATGGCAGTGAGCACAGTGGCAGCACCAGCTACCATTTGCCAATGCCAGCTAAGTGTCATGTAAGGATACACACTGTTCCATTTAATCCTCATTTAATGCCTTCAGAGGTAGGTTCTATCAATTACTCCTCCCACCATACCTCCCCAACACAAATTTCACAGATAGGAAGCTGAGGTGCAGAGGGTAAGGGACTTGTCAAAGATAGACAGCTAGGAAGGGCCAAGAGACAGGGTTCAAAACAAGGTTCTCTGATGTGCAAACCTGCCTTCTTAAGACCATCACTACACTGCTTCTTGTGGCAGAAAGAACCGCCTGGGCTTAGACTCTTAGTCCTGGAGCTGAACACTCAATATCCAAAACTCTGAGCAAATCTATTGGCTCCTCAGTGTCTTAGGATTTCATCTGGAAAATAGTTATAACAATAGTAATACCTCTTCTACCTACTTCCCAGGGTTGAATCAAATGGAATCATTTGCTGCCTGCCTCATTCTTATCCGTCCACATGTCCATCTACCCATCCATCCATCCATCCATCCAATTTGCTGAGCCTCTACCCTGTGCTGAGTATATACTGGGCACTAGGATGGATGATCAAGACCCACTAAGATGATGTGTGGAAAACTGCTTTTGAAGTGACAAAATGTGAGTTGTTACCTTCCTGGGAAAAGAGTTTAAGGTAACCTCCTCATTCAACAGACTCTTAGTATCTCTATGCATCGGGCACTGGACTAGTCATTGGGGCTACAGATGCCAAGGAAAGTATACTAGGAGACAGGGCTGCACAGATCAGTCTCTTCTGTGTATTAAGCCACCACCTGCTATGGTTAGAAGCACACAGCAGCCAGGAGCTGTAAGGCGGTGCTGATATTCTAAGTAACACATTGCATTAAGGTGAAGAAATGCTGAAAGAAGTAAACATTTTAGGTGATTTCAATTTCAATTAATTCATCACCATATCTCAAGGACTAAAGAGAGTTTTTGAGGAGGTGGCAGTACACCAGGACCAAGCTGCCTCTCTGAACCCTGGCCCTTCATTTTAGACGGACAAAAGCAGGAAATATATGAAAGTCAAAAAAGCTCTTCTCTTGCTTCCACGGTAAATGTGCATGTTGTTTCCTTGGCTGTAAGTTGGCTATTCCACACAATCATTTAAAATCCATGGCTCTGAGATGCATGAAGATTCCCTATAACTGAATTAGAAATCACCTGCTCAACCACATGGAAAGCATCTCTTTTCCATTTGGGCTTTCCCCAAATGACTCACAAAGCTTATGGTTTTGGTCCTGTGTGGGTGGTCTGAGGGCAGAGTCAGGCAATCATCTGCATAAAAGAGCCAAACCAGGATCTTTTCATTTTAAATTAAATGCTGTAGGAGCAGCAGACTTAAGGGAAACAACCTAGCTTTTTTTTTTCCCCTTCAAAGATGTAAGATAACCACAATGTTTCCCTAAATGAAAAGCTCTGCTTCAAAAATGATTCCCCCTGAAATGAACATTGACTCACCAGGTGCTTGAAGGGATGGATACGGAGCTTTTCATTCCTGAGGCAAGACCTCAGGAGAACTGGTGGAGAGCAATGCCAATGTTTTATTGAAAAGTAGATGTTGCTGTTGTTTAGGTGCCCAGTGGAGTTGGTCCTGATGGAATTTTAATGATGGTCCTACATTTCTTGGGCCCTTCCTCCAAAAATATTATTTTCAGAAGACTGGAAGGTATAATACTGAAATTTATTTCCCTCATTTATTTACTCCCTAATTATCTCAGAATTCCAGAACTTTAGAGCAGGAAGGGAATTTAAAGACATGATTTAGGAATCATCTAACCCGCACTTCCCTCCCCTCGCCATTTTATAAGTTAAAGAATCAGAGGCTTGGAGAGATACAGCAATTGACCAAGGCCCCTCAACTAAGTTGATGTTGAAGCTAAGACTAGAGCCTTGATGTTTTTGGTCTCCGTCATTCATATTGCATCAATGGTTATTAGTCTTCATGTCAATGTCATTGATAAAGAAGAATAGAATAATAAATCTGTGATCTAAAACAGATGATCCTCCATTTAACACCAGAGTAATACACTGCAGAACCCAACTGTTGAGAACTGTAGACCTGTACAACCTCATAAACAGTGTAACCCAAACACAGCAGGAACTAGGCCATCCTAAAAATGATCATTCACTATAAGGGTTTTTCCAGAACCAAAGCTGTTGCATCTTTGCACTGGGTTGGGATTTTCCAGGTCTGGGCGCCCTGTGCACCTGTCCTTCTCATATTAGCTGTCCACACTGTTTAGTCATCCACCACTCTAGACCTGCAACAGGACCCTCTCTTTATTGCCTAACTGGTCAGCAAGATTGCCACCACTGATGTGAAATCAAGTGTTGTTTGTGGATTGGAAAAAGCAACACCGTCTTTAGTCAAAGTCTTCACCTGTGGACTTCTACCCCTATTACAATTAATCCTGCTCATCAGTTTGGATTGTGCTTATTTAATTCTGTGGTTTTAATTATGACAATACATTGTGGAGAGGTTTGCAGCTGGGATGTCTATATGTAGACCTAGAAGCCATCATTTATATACCTAATTATCTAATGAATCAACCAATTTGTCATTTGAAAAGACTGGGCATTTTCACTGGGATGTCACTGTTGTCTGACCTGGGCCTTGGAGATGGTTATTTATTATTTACTGATGCTTCATAATTAGCAGAACTGAAGAATCCGTCATTTTAAAGCCTGAAAAATACCTTCAGGGATCATTCAATCAATATTTCTGTTCTCTGCAGCCTTGTTCCCAGGTAAGACAATGGAAATTGAAGGAAGGTGATTGACAGGCTGAAGGTCACCTCATGAATTAGAAGCACTGAGCTCAACTTCCAGGAATCCTTCTACCTGGCCATGAGATCTTCTGACAGTCTCTTAGTATCCAAATACAGCCCTTGCTTTAACAGAAACAGGCAACATCCTATTAGTTATCCAGAGTTCTGGTGGGAAGATCAATATTAGGAAAAGTTCAAGCTTGAAGAGGGAGTTCCCCATTAAAGATTTTAATTTAAAAGGAGCATATTTATCCCCATTTAAAATCAATGGGTATGAGTAGCATAAAGTTTTACTTCACTGCCTAATCCTCAGAGATAGAAATAGTTATGGGTAAGATAATTATTTTTTATTGGGATGTAGGCACTATACAAAGATATCTACATTTCATGTCATTCATTCATTCATTCATACAATAAGTATGTATTAGTATAAGTAAGTATAAGTAAGTATTATTCATTCAATAAGTATTTATTCAATATCTATGCTGTGTCAGGCGGTGTTTTGGACAACAGGAATACTGCAATGAACAAGACCAGGCCCCTGACTTCTTGGGTTTTATATTCAAGTGGAGGAGATAGATCTTAAACAAGTAAGCAAATTAAAATAGACTTCTAATTTATGCAGATGTTCCTCTATTCCTTCTGGAAACTCACTAAAATGACAGCAAATGCATAAACCCATAGGAAAAGAATTCGGGAGAGAGGACAGCAGAAGACAGTGGGTATCACCAGTCCACTGAAGTCATTTTGGAAGCTGGAAACAGAAGGACATGGGATAACTGACTCAGCAGACCAAAGAAAGAGGACATGTATGTCCACAGGAGGGGGGGTGTATGACCACTCATGCCGCAGAAGTCCCAAGAAGTTGGGGATTCAGAGACCAGGTACTTCTGAAGACAGGGAGGGGGCCAAAATAGGAGGTTTGGTAGAAAGTATGTCTAAGGCACAAGGAGACCCTTAGATTCTCTCCCCAATCCCATAAAACTAAGCATCTTAGCACCATTCTCCTAACAGCCCCCAGAACTCTGGCAGCCAGGCCTGAATCTTCCAGGAGGAGACAAGGATTCTAGGGGAAGTGGACTGATCCATGAGAAGGAAGTACAGCTGGTATACTGCGTGAGCCCTCAACAAAAGCAGCCAGGCCACATTCCTACCCGATCTCTCTGTGGTAAAATTCACACATATAAGGTTCTGGTGCCTTCCCATTAGGTGAAAGGACTCTTGCTTGAGAGACAGGGTTCAAAATAAACAGAAAAAGAAACTCTAAGGAAGCACAATGTTGGGAGCAAAGAAAGACTCCAAAACTCAACTGTAATGTCTTCAGAGCTATTAGCAAAGATTTTGCATCCATGAAATAAGAACAGAATGCAACAGAAAAAGGAACATTCAAAGAACAAGAAAGAACTCTTGCAATTTGCAAATATGATAGAGATTAAAAATTGTATAATAGGTTTGGAAGATAAAGTTGTAGAAATCACCTAGAAAGTAGAACAAAAAATTGGAAATAGGAATGGAAAAGTTAAGGAAATTACAAGATCATTAGAGAAGAGCTAGTATGTGATTAAAAGGAGTTCCTAAAAAAGAAAAGACAGAAAATGAATGAGAGGAAAATATTTTTTAAGTTTGAGAAAATTTCCTAGAACTGAAGGAGAACAAGTTTGTGGAGTAGGACTGAAATAGGAGGGTAGAAGCCTCCAGTAAGGGTATCTTCAAGAAAAAACACCAAGAGGACTTTCACAATCACTCATGGGGTGGCGATTATTCCCCTCTTTTAAAAAATTTTTTTTTAATGTTTCTATTTATTTTTGAGACATAGAGAGACAGAGCATGAGCAGGAGAGGGGCAGAGAGTGAGGGAGACACAGAATCTGAAGCAGGCTCCAGGCTCTGAGCTGTTGGCATAGAGCCCGACGCAGGGCTTGAACTCGCAGACTGCGAGATCATGACCTGAGCTGAAGTCAGACGCTTAACCAACTGAGCCACCCAGACACCTCTATTCCCCTCTTTTTAATATAAGGAAATCAAGGCCAAGAGAGGCTAAGGCATTTCTCCAAGGTCACACAGCTAGTAATCAGTGGAAATGGGATTGAAACCCAGGTTGGTCTGACTTCAAAACATGTGCTCTGAACCACAACTTGATATTGTCTGAGATCTTTCTGGACTCTGATTCTGCCACCTAGTATATTAGTGACCCTGCTAGATCTGTGCCCCCAGCACATGTTCTTGAGTTAACGAGAGTATAAGCAAGGAGGGAATGTTGAGAAGTGTGGGGTCATCTGCCCCAACTCTCCCTTCAATCCTAGAATCAAACTTCTCCAGCACTGAAGGAAGACCCCCAATGCCACTCTATGATGGGCCCAGAGATAGGATTCCCAGTGGGATTCCTCACGATCATCATAAATTGGTCTGAGGTAGAAATTCCACTAAAGTTCCAATTGGGTAGTCCTGGCATCAGGATTCTACGGATTCGTTAGGTTGAAGAGAAATTCGGGTATCAAGCAGATTTTTCCTAGAGTTCCAACAGCTCAGCCAAGGGTCCATTCAAATCTTTGCCAATCTGGATGATTCCAAGGGGCTGAGTCTAAGCTGGTCTAAAAAAGGGAGAGGCAGAGGGGGAAAGTGTTCCTCTGTACCCTTCTTCTCCAAAGTCAGGATTCTTTTTCCCCCCACCAAGTGCAACTATCCTTGCAAGTGCTTTGTTTCTCTCAGGCCGTACCAGCTAGGGTGGCAGACTGTCTCACAGGGTTAGTGTCTCTGGAAGTAAACCATTTACTCATTGAGATGAAGTGGAGTTGAAAACAACAACTTGCAAGCAAAAGCAATCTCCTGGGCCAAGGAATCTTAGCAGCCTTTTTGCTTGGAGTCACAACAGTTTGAGGATTCGACCACTGAGTGTATAAAGCGTCTTGCTCCTAAGCCATTGCAGGAGGAGCCAAAAATCCCAAGCCTTGGTCAAGGAGAGGAGCATATCTTTTCTCTTGGCCACTTTGTGGCTATTTTTCCAGAGTGAAGACCCAAGAAGTAAACGTGAAATCCTCTACTTGCTCTGTCCTTTTGGAAAAAGCACTTATTTTTTGTGTTGACCTTTCTAAAAAGTTTGTTCTTGCAACTGCACAAAGACAGAAGGCGGCTCCCACGCAGACGTGTGGACGTGAATGAGGAGAGGGTCACGAGCGTGACCTCGGCATCAAGCCGTCCTGGTCAAATGCTTAAAGAGCTTTTCTCTGAGCAACTGCTTCTCCAGTACCCCATAATTAGCCTGCTCTCAGAACTGCATACAGATTGAGTGGCTGGGGAAGAGGAGCAAGAGAATAACTCTAAAAGCAAATAAAAATTATGCAGCTGTCTCTAGCTAGAGAGAGAGAGATCACCAACAGAAAATTAGGGAGAGAACTGTGACCGTACAAAGCTTTGAATTCTTTTTCACAAATCTCACAGATTGAAAAGAAAGACTTCAAGCCACACATCTACCCTCTCTGATCATTGACAATACTTATTCCTCAGCGACAGTGAGCTATGCACCTAAGACTTACCTTGAATTTAGGGTCTGCAGCTCAGTTCCAGACTTAGGGACTGGCTGGCCTCAATCACGTTGTCAGCCTCATACCCAAAGTAGAGGCGCTTTGGGGAATCAAAAACCCCGACTCTGGGGCTGAGCACACAGTTTTTTGAGATTCCAGGTGAATTTGGAGCTAGTTGCCAAAAGTAACGAAATGTACACATGTGGTCATAGTTACCCAAAGATGCCATTATTGTATTTGCGGGGAGCTCTGGCTTTTCAGATGATACTTAGGTAGAACATTCAGTTGGGATATTTAAATTATCCTGCTAAACTAGCAGAGTTAATAACAATATCACAGGCACAGAATGATTTCTTGGATAATGATGAACATGTGTGAGTAATTCCCTTTCTCACAACATAGCTCCCTGAGGCCTGATGACTACCCCCAAACTCTTCCAACTTCCCAAGCATGCTGCAGTCTTGAACATTCTCCCTTTGCACCCAGTGGATACAGACCCAGGCATTACTCTAGCCAAGCCTTCTCATCAACATCTCTCCTCAGCAAGCTATCTCTCCCATTCCTGAAAGTAGTTGGGAAGACTGCAATCTCCACATTCAGAAATGCAGCCTGAGGTGGGATTTAGGGTACCACCTGCCCTGTCCATCCAATGCCACAGAGATGGGACTTGTTAAAGCCACCTAAGGAATTCCAATTTACTAATCAGAGGACTATTATACACATTGCAAAAAAAAAAAAAAAAATCACCCGATGAAATCCTTTCAATAATTTGTTATCTTACAATGCTTTATAGATTATTGACTTTGATAGAAACTCTCAGGAACTGAGGACCTTAGCCTAATTTTAAGAGCTCCTGCCAATGAAGATTAATTAGAAACCAAGATAATGCATGCCCCAAATCATAGTTCTACTCAATGGAAAAATGGCTTGATTCAAATAAAGATCATTTCAAGCAACTTTTAAAGAATATAGCCACCACACAAATAAAACTATATTATATGCTCTCTCCCTTATGCTTCATCTTGATGCTAGTGAGATTAGCACAGTATGCTGTCTTTTTAAAAAATTATTTTAGACAGCACGTGAGTGGGGGAGGGGGCATAGGGAGAGAGAGAATCTCAAGCAGGTTCCATGCTCAGTGAGGAGTCCAACGCAGGGCTTGACCCCCCCCACCTCTGAGATCATGACCTGAGCTGAAACCAAGAGTCGGATGTTCAACTGACTGAGCCACCAAGGCGTCCCAAGTATGCTCAGTGTCTTAATCGTTGCCACTACCAACCCTCTTCTGCTGAGAAGCCAAACTTCTGGACTCTGAAAGATCATGTTGGGTGTTATCGCCATCCATGGACACCACTCAGAGGCTGCTCCTCAGGAAAGTGGCACTGAGGGGTGCATGTCTATATATATATTTTTTAATGTTTATTTTTGAGAGAGAGAGCAAGCGAGCATGAGCAGGGGAGGGAGAAAGAGAGGGAGACACAGAATCCAAAGCAGGCTCCAGGCTCTGAGCTGTCAGCACAGAGCCCAATGCGGGACTAGAACCCACGAACCATGAGATCATGATCTGAGCTGAAGTTGGACGCTTAACCGACGGAGCCACGCAGGCTCCCCATGCATGTCTATATTTTGACTTGGGTATAGCAAAAATTGTTGTTGTTGTTGTTGTTGTTGTTGTTGTGTGTGTATATGTTTTAATCCAAAATGAATAGTAGCTTTTGACACAGAGCCCCAAGCCTCATGTCCCTGCTCCCTCTGTTTGACTTAATAGCACAGAAATAAGACCAGTGACACATCGAATGTTTATCAGATCTTTGAAAACAAAAGAACCTTCACACAGTCCACTTTTCCTCCAGAAGAATCTCACCACGATGATGCCACAACCACAGAACAAGAGTGGCTCTCAGATGGCCTGTGGTGCAGGCTCCAGGCAACTGAAACTGTTGATCCCCTGACGTATTTTCTTTAACTCAGAAAGGATAGCGAATCCACATTTGTAATTGTGACATGCTCTGGAGTGTTTTATCATCACCAACATCTTGACCTGTAACTGTTGCCAATTTTCTTTTCTTTCTATATGGCAGAGGTCAAGGAACTCAGGATAGTGCCCTTCCCATTAATATACTTTAATATCCTTCTAAATGATCAAATCACTCCTTATTTAGCATTATTACTATTAGTAATTATTACTATTACTAGGCTAAATCACTGTCTTTTCTTTTAGGAGATCTTTCTTCTCTCTCTTTCTTCACTAACATCTTCATATCTTTTTCATTATCTCTCTCTCTCTCTCTCTCTCTCTCTCTAAATTTTTAATAGGTGACACATGGCACTAACATGGTACTCACTTTAAAAGATAGAGTGAGAAATGGTTCCCTGCAAGCCTGGTCTGCCAGACTTTCCAGGTCCACACTCCAGTTAGCAGTAATTGTAGGTGTTCACATTCTTTCAACAATCATGGGGACCAAAATCATATCCGATTCTCATGGAGCGTGTAACTAGTGCCGAGTATATCAGGGGACCCCTCTCCCACCGGGAGCTTCGGCAGGTGCCCCTTCTCCTACATCAGTCCAGTACATCTGCTGGCATTGCGCCCTCCTTCTCCTGCTCATTGCAAGGTAGCAGCACTGTATACTCATCAGCTTCCGCCTTAGAAGCACAGGCTGAGAGCACTAAGAAGGCTCCTTAGGGGTCATCCAACCTCATGCCTCCATAGAGAAGTGGGAGTCCCCATGAGCGCAAGGTCACACACTGAGTTAGAAGTGGAGCGACTTTTCTAATCTACTGCTCTTTTCACCAAGGCACATTCTTTTTCTTCCAAACATTTTGAACTCTGGGGACTGGCCACACTTCCCTGGCCTGTGTCTGTGTGCACAGCCTCATTATATCTCTGTTCAATCCAATTCTGTTAATTAAGGATCATTTTTATAAATTTGAATAATATCCTTACACTTATCACTAATTAAAAAAAAATCATTCTTGTTAGCAATAAATCCCAAAGAGCAACGACAAATTGTTACCTCTGTACTCTGTTTTTTTTTTTGTTTGTTTTGTTTTGTTTTGTTTTTTCTGGTCCATTTTAAGTCATTTGATAAGATATATCATTTGGAACAACCCTTATGGGAATACTGATTTTGTGGAAGTCTGGCTCTTTATGGAGCAGAGTCAAAGTATCTTGATTTCAGGTTAGCATATAGGAGTAGCTTTGTCATAGGGCTGCCCCAGGGAGCCTATTTCACCCTCATTTACTGCAGAGCGTGGGCTGGTGAAAGAAGTCACTCTTACTATGTCAGCATTAACAACCAGTGCAGAAATAATAAGAATGAGGCCTAGTGATGGTTGAGCATCTCCTATTGGCAACTGCTTGACACACATTTCTCATTAAATCCTCGTAACAACCCTAAGAAGCTCTCAACTCAGCTTCACTTTAACTAACTTGCTGGACCAACCAGTACTCTCTTTTCCCTTTAGACTACTTCCTTGATGCCCATGGTGCACTAGCTCTTCAAGGACTGAAATTCAATTGTGCACTTCTGCACCCACCAGTGGACTTGCAGGTGTACCATTGAACATTGTCCACTGAACTTGTTCCCAGACCCATTTATGCTGGTTGTACTTACTGTAACATTTGAAAAGGTATAACAAATGATGACAGGGGCTCCCGGGTGGCTCAGTTAAGTGTCTGGTCTCACTCAGGTCATGATCTCATGGTTTGTGAGTTTGAGCCCCACATTGGGCTCTCTACTCTGAGCATGGAGCCCGCTTTGGATCCTCTGCCCCCCTCCCTCTCTGCCCCTCCTTGTTCTCTCTTTCTCTCAAAATAAATAAATAAATAAATAAATAAACTTTAAAAAATCTTTTAAAAATTTTTAAAAAATGAATGATGACATATGAATTATAAAAAAGTTAATCACACAAAAACTTTGTTACATGCTTTAGAAATAAACAGTCGTTATTTTGCTTAAAAATCTAGTGTTGAGGGACCGCTGGGTGACTCAGTCAATTAAGCGTCTGCCTCTTAATTTTGGCTCAGGTCATGATCTCATGGTTCATGAGTTCCAGCCCCATGTTGGGCTCTGTGTTGATAGCGCAGAGCCTGCTTGGGATTCTCTCTCTCCCTCTCTTTCTGCCCCTCCCCTACTGTGTCTGTCTGTCTGCCTGCCTCTCTGTCAGAATCAATCAATAAATAAACATTAAAAAAAACCTAGTGTTGAATTCAGAAAAACTATAAGCTAAATGATAAAAAGAAAAAAAATCTAGAAAGATTCTGTGCTCTGATTTTTTTTTAATTTTTTTTTTTTCAACATTTTTTAATTTATTTTTGGGACAGAGAGAGACAGAGCATGAACGGGGGAGGGGCAGAGAGAGAGGGAGACACAGAATCGGAAACAGGCTCCAGGCTCCGAGCCATCAGCCCAGAGCCTGACGCGGGGCTCGAACTCACGGACCGCGAGATCGTGACCTGGCTGAAGTCGGACGCTTAACCGACTGCGCCACCCAGGCGCCCCATCTGATTTTTTTTAAAATGGCTACAAACTCTTGCTCCGTTTTGAAGAAATCACAGACAATAGTGCATCAAGGGTGTGAATTATGCAGGGAAGACATACAGCAGCCAGAGTCAGGACCCGTATCCTCAAAGAAAGGTCCACCATACTATACAAAAACAGCACATGAATGTACATCTTCACACTTTAATATTTATGGTCTTATTCCTTTTTTATGATTTCTTGCTTTAAACAGTCATGACAATCAACATATCCTGATCAAGTCAGTTAAGAGGTCCCCCACTGAAACTTATTCCCATTTCATAGATGAAGAAAGGAGCTTTAGAGGTCAAGTAACTTGTCCATCACCATGCATTTAATCATGGGTGAGCTGCAATTGAAAACCAAAGCATCTGTTCTTGATCTTGATGGAAAACCGCCTCATCACTTATTCCCCCAAACTGAATATCTAACATGCCCTTGGCCTTATCATTTCCTGTGTGAGGCAGAAGACTGAAGTATAAAATAATCTGCTATGCATCTTTTAGCTCCATATGGATTTGCTGGGCTTTCCTGAAAGGGTGCATCTCAGCAAGGTTGGCTGTGAAACAAATCTCTAAAGCAAACCCTGTGCTCCCATTGGTTTCTCTAATTCTAGCCGTGGAATTCATCTATGGAAATGGCCCAGACTTTTGGCAAAGAATGATTACTCCAGGGTACGTTAGGAGTTTCAGCCTTTCTCTAATCCACAAAAATCTTATACAGCATTTTCCAGATTTTGGAACTCCCTGTCTTCCTTGCTTCTCCATCTCCATATCCTTCTCTTAATTGACTTTCTGAGATTTCCTATATTCAGACCATACTTTATTTAATAGAATGCTGAGAATGGGGGTGGCAGGAATGATATGTGCAGTGTTTAAGAGTTAGAAAATATAACCCAAATTGACAGTAATCACTGCCACTAAGATTTACCCTCACTTGAAACCATGAAATTCAAGGGCTTAATTTGCTTGATATTAAAGATGTCAAAGTATATACATACATATACACACACAGATATATATAGGTATGGGTATGTAGATACATATATGTAGATACAGATATGCTACATCATGATGTCTTTCTTTAAGGTAAGCTGAGTTTGTCCCTGGAAATCTTAAAAGTGAGAAAAGAAAAAAAAATAAGTAACTGCAAGATTAAAAGTTTTTTTTGTCCAATTGTGTGCGCGTGTGTGTGTGTGGAGTAGCCGCTATTAGACTATGACTTTAAATCTTGTGAAATAATAGAAATCCTAAGACTACAGGGCTCAAAAAGTCCTAAAGAAGCCATGTTATTCATTTCTTCCTCCTTCCTTCCCTCTTCTGGGCTAGTCCAATCTAAGTCCTTTATTCCAGCCAGAATCCATCCTATTTTTTCAATTACAATAGAGAATTAGAAGACAACCGCCTTCCTCTGGCACTCATCTAGTGTTTATTAACAACGCTCACTGTCATTAGGGTCTAAAAAAATCCTCCTGGATAGGGGACGGATGGCACAGCCTCATGACCCGAGGCGCATGGCTCCTGAGGTCTTTGACTTTTCCCAAGCAGTCGGATCTCTGCTGACTCAAAATAAATGAGCAGACTTCCTGCTTACTATGGTGTTTTTTCGATTGTTCTTCCCCACGCCCCCAAAACCAAACACGAAGCGTGGTGAAGAAGAGCACAGTCCTGTAAAAACTCTGGACTCTTGGAAAGGGAGGATTAGGTAGTGGCCATATCAGGTCCTCTGAGATCTCGCTGAGCCACCTTCACACTGTAGTATCAGGGAGGCCAGGGCCACGCTTAAAAAAGTTTCCCCTGAAGGGAAAGGAAGCTGAAGCTAAAAATATCTCATGCCAGCTGTTACAAATGCGTCTCAAAGGAAGCAAAGCAACTAGAGTTACCTCTTTGAAGAGCAAATGAGGGGTTAAGGAAATAATGGAATTTTTCAGTTACATGCCAGGTTGGCTGGATTTGGGGGAGAAAGAAATTTTCCACCCAGAAAGTCTGCTGGTAAAAGACAAAATAATTCCATGAAGATCTAAAAGGAACTCCCAATGACACCAGAGGCTTAGGATGGGGGAGACCTGCCGCCTGCAAAAAAGAATCAGGGTCTGCAGACCTTGACCTTCCGTTTCAGTTTCCAAGAGGCCACTCACAAGACCTCTCTTCTTGTCAGGGCTACCTGAAAGCTGAATGGTGTCTCTCTTTCCCTTGAATATCTGGGTTCTCTTAGTTTTTTGCAGACTGACTGGAATGAGTTTGAAGTGGCTGTTGGTTGTTGGGGCGCCTGGGTGGCTTAGTCTCTCTCTCTCTCTCTCTCTCTCTCTCTCTCTCTCGCCTCCGCAGGCTAAAACTCCTGAACTGTGAGATCATTCGCACCTGCCCGCCAATCAGTACTCGGAGAGTTTTAGCCTGCAGAGGCTCTCACGGGGGTGGGGAGCAGTAAGTTAAGCATCCGACTTTGGTTCAAGTCATGATCTCACGGTTTGTGAGTTCAAGCCCTGTGTCAGGCTCTGTGCTGACAGCTCGGAGCCTGGAGCCTGCTTCAGAGTCTGTCTCTCTCTCTGCCCCTCCCCTGCTTGTGCTCTCTCTCTCTCTCAAAAATAAGTAAACATTAAAAAAAATAAAAAGGAGAAAAAAAGAAAAGTGAAGGGCAGTGGGCAAAGGACTTCTTGAACCAAACAGGTATCTCTGAAGGAGCTGGCCCTGGCTAAAGGGGTCAGTTGATGAACTTGGAGGGGTTTTTCCAACTGGCAGGTCAGGGCTCTCCAAAGGAGCCACTTGCCCTGAGATCCACGACCTTTGCTCCTCATCTTTCCTGCTGGAGTAGTTTTGTTTCAGGTATTGGTTCCATGGCACCTAGTAACCATCTTTCCCATAAATGGACGGACCCTCCACATTCCCAGAAGGCCAAATAACAAAGACCAAAGAAAGCCCAAGAAATATCCAGGCACTGGATGCCTCACTGTTTTTTGTTTTCTAACTTTTAATGTTCAAGCAACTATAGATTTACAAGAAACAGCAAAAATACTAGAGAGGGCTCATGTACCCATCTCCCAGTTCCCCCGAAGGTGACATTTTATCTAACCATAGGGCAATATCAAAACCAGAAACTCGACATTAACATGATACAATTAATGAGACTATGGTAGACCTTACTCGGATCTCAGCAGATCTGATCATACACTGATTTTGGGGGGTGGGGGGTGGGGAGGGCGTATGAATTTGTGCACCCCCTAGGGCATTGTTCACATGAATAAATTCATATAACTGCCGCCACAATCAAGATCACAGTATGTTATTAAGAGTCTGTTAGTATTGAGACCTAGTTGGTAAAATAAGTCACACACAAAAAAAGCAAGAGCAACAACAAATGTCACTATGAGGATTATGACAGAAGGTTAACTGACCAATATTATCACTACATACTTAGTGAATTCCCAAAGACGTCTTCTCGTTTATTCTGGAAATTCATTAACTTCGTGAACATCTGCCTAGTGAGCCCAGGAATTTATTAAGTTCCTACTGTTCAGCAAACATTTATGGCAAGGCGGGCAGACAGGCTTCAGTTCACATGCCATCTCTTATTGAATTATAGTGGCTGCCTTGAGGGGCATATTGAGGAGGATTTGGAGGCCACATCTGGCCTTAGCAAGAGACAGCCATTATCTAACAGAGACACTCTGCCACGGGAGAATGGCAGCTGAACAGATGCCAGGAAATTGCCATCTCCCAAGTTTCGGTGACTTTTTGAGCCACACAGTGTTCTTTCCAGGTGCCAGGAAAGAGGGATAAAGACGACAACCCTTGTCCCCAAGGAATTTGTGATTGGGAAGGGGAGGCAAACTTGTCAACCAAGAATAGTGACACAGAACGCCAAGGGCTAATATTGAAATAGACGGGTCAGTGCAAAGCCAGTGCACTTGGGTGCAATTTGGGCAGAGTCTTACATCTGTGTGCTGTGGAGAACACTGATTCAAGGGAGGCTGGCCCAGGTAGGGACAACTTCAGAGTCAAACAAGGGTCTACTAGCTAGTAACTGAGCCAATCTCCGAGGATAGGATTAAGAGGGACTGGCACGTGTCCTCAAGTCCAAAGCCAGACTCCATAGCCTGACTGCCTGGGTTCAAACCCCAATTCATCCACTTTGTTGGTCTGTGACACTGGGCAAGTTACTTAGCCTCTCTGTGCCTCAATTTTCCTCATCTGTCAAATGGTGATAACAATAATACCCACATCAGAGAGGTTATGAGGATTAAATGAGTTGATATTTATGTAAAAGGTGTTGAACAGTACCCAGCATGTAGTAAACAATATGCAGTTGTGTGCTATTACTGTTAATTTACTTTTTGATGACCTACAGTACCAAATTTTTTTTAATGTATGGTTTTCATTATCAGAAAAATCAATTGAGAGTAATAAAAGAAATACGAAGGTTCCAAGCTGTACCATGAGACTGTAGAAGCAGGCAGTTTAAGTGGAATATATTTTTTGTTACCCAAAGTTTCAGAGTTCTTGCCTCATACCAGGCTGGCTAGCAAATGTAAAGAATGTGAAGAAAAATCAAGTATTGCAATGATCTTCCTTTCATTTGTAACTACAGCACATAGTTTCATTCCAGGTCAAACTCCGCCAGTGAAGACTAGAAACTGGTTAGAAAGGCAGTCCGGGGTAATGGAGGTGGCACTGACCTCCCCACAAGGGGATTCTGTGGGCTCTTAAGAAATCCAGGAGATACTTTTCCCGAATGGTCTTTTCCTAATGGTTTGCTTTTTCTATAGCAGACTTCAGACAGGAAGCAAATGTAGAGATGCTAAGCCAGGTTCTATGCACTTTACCCTTGGAATTGCTTATAATGGCCAAAACAAAGTTGACTAAGATTTGTGCGCAGTTTGTGACAGCCAATACCTTGGTCCTTTCTGGTCCCATGGGCTCATGATGAAGAATCTGTACATTCTTGCTTTCAGTAACCAGACCCTGAGTAGCCTTACGAGGAGAGTGAGGTACTGAAAATTACATTCTTCCCTCTCTTCCGAAACACCTTGATGCTACCCTAAGTGTTTAATCAACTTCTCTGCTGTCCCAAACCATTTGTTTCTTTATTATGGAAGAGAAGGTCCAAAAGTCCTGTGTGATCTCACTTAATTTAACATCTGCAACTAATAAAAAGGTACTCTTGAGTCTGCTTAAATGGATGAAAATTGGTTGACTGTTGTTATATTAGGGTATAGTTTTTGCCTCCCACTCTTAGCCTCATCTTAATCCCTTCTAAAACTCTGCATGGCACCATCATCTGTTTTTAATGCCCTCTAAACATCATTTTTCTCCATCTCAATGTTCTAGCACCTTCTCAAAGTCAACACACATCCAAGATTGGAGCTTGTAGCTAGTTTCTTTCCCTATCCTGCCTTTTATCTCTTTGGAATCACTAACATAACTTTCTTCAGCCCCCAAATGCCTACCATCTGGGAAGTACCCACCCCCCCCCAATTTACCTCTAATATACCTCCTTGATAAATCCAGTGGTTAATTCTTGGTCCTCACCTTAGTAGACACGTCAGTAGAATTTTACTCACTTGATCGCTTTTTCCCCTTGAAACATGTTCTTCATTCGCCTTGTAAGACATACACACACCTGAGTTTTTCCTTACTTCAGTGGTTTCTCCTGCATTTCTTCTGCTTTGTCCTCGGCTTCCCCAGCCTTCATGTTGAAGTGCCCAGTCTCAGTCCTTGGTCCTCTTCTCTACAGACATCTCTGGTTTGGTAATCTTAGTTTCATAGCTCTAAATGCTACTCATGTGCTGGTAACTCCCAAATGTCTATCTTCAGATTGGTCCTCTCTCCCAAACTACATACTCATACATCCAAATGCCTACTAGACACCTCCGATTTGTCACATGGACACACAGATTCATCACAGATGACCCAACTCCAAATCTTACCTTCAAACTTAATAAACAGAAACGTTCTCCATCCTTCCAGTTGCAGAAGCAAAAACTTTCGAGTCATTCTTGAATCCTTTCCCTTACACTCTTCATTTATTTTGTCAGGAAATGCCACTTACTGTACTTCCAAAATAGATCTAGATTCTGACCACTTTTCCCCCTTCTTCTTCAGCCACCCCAGGCAAAGTCAGCACCCTCCTGCCTGGATTACTCCAATAGCCTCTTAACTGGTCATAGTGTTTCTGTCCTTGCCCTTGTATAGTTTATTCTTAATACAGGAGCCAAAGGGATCCCTTTAAAATGTAAGGTCACGTCCCTGGTCTGCCAAAAACCCTCCAATGGCTTCCTGGTTTACTGAGAGCAAAAGTCAAAGTCCTTGCAATGCCCTGCAATGCCCCATAGGATCTGTCTTTCCCTGTTACCTCTGCAAGCTCCACCACTGTCTATGTCACTCTCTTTCAGCCACTGGTCTTCTTGCTTTTCCCCAGCAAGCTGGGAAAAGATCTTGGGATTTTTGCTCAAGCTTTTTCTCTGGCTGGACTGTTCTTCCCCCAGACTCTCACTTGGCTAACCCCCTTACTTCCTTCAAGTCTTTGTTCACACATCACCTTCTCGATGAGGTCTACCCTGACCACCCTATTTATTACTATAATCACCTCACCGTCTAGGCCTGATCCTACTGACCCTACTCTGTTTCTTATTTCCATGCCACTTATCAATCTCTAACACATTATATAATTTCCTCATATACTATAATAGTGTAGACGCAACTCCACAAGGGAGAGCATCTTTGGTCTGCTGACGCACCGAGTGCCTCGAGTAGATTAAGCATATAGTAGGTACTCAATAAACACTTCCTAAGTGAATGAATGAAAAAATAAATGAATCTGTAATGTATGTCCAAAGTCAATACTGAATCCTAATTCTAATAATTATACCTAGGAACGTTTCTAGCATCCATTTCTTCTGCTCCATGCCTGTTCCTATCCCCATGATACCTTTGAAACTCACTGATGTTGTAGTCATCCCTTGTCATTCATCTGGCGTGCACATAGCAGACCAGGCCCCCTTACAGCATTGCTCATATCACTGTCATACAGATGGTGTTATGGCTGGCCTCTTTAGAGCTCTCAGATCCCCTCCATGTCTACTTTTATTGCTTTCTTTCACGAGCTATTTTTCCTTCGTGAACCTTTCCTTCTTCTTCACTGTCTTCCAACCCTGCGTGCTCACTATAACTTCCACCCTTTTGCTCGCAATGAATGTCCCTACCCTTGGTCCCCCCACTCCTGCCATCTCCATCATAGCTTACTTGCCCCATTTCTTGCAAAAGCTTTCTTGACCCTGCAGTTCACAAGAATCTTTCCATTTCAAACATTCACAGTGCTTATAGTACAGACCCCCCATTCAGTTGACACAATCCTGTATTGCCCTATGGCAGCTGTTATTTTTTTTTAACTGCGTTTTTATGTAATGCATGGGTTTTTATGCAAAATTTTTGCAGATTAGTCTGGCTAAAAGAAGATATTTCATTTTTAATTGTGAGACTGATTGATATACCTTCTCTCTCTTGTTATATTATAGGTTCCCTGAAAGTGAATCACTTTCCTTAAGCTTCTTTATATTTTCCATGGACTCAAACACAGTACTCGGTACCCAGAAAGTGGATAGTGTTTTCAGTGCAGTTGAACGATGCAGAATCCACACAGGGAGGAGGCCACAAATGCTAAGGCACTTTGCTGGAGCATAATGACCAAGGGAACCAAACGTTAGTGGAACAAACCAAGATTAAAACCCAAAAACTGTGGGGGCGCCTGGGTGGCGCAGTCGGTTAAGCGTCCGACTTCAGCCAGGTCACGATCTCGCGGTCCGTGAGTTCAAGCCCCACGTCAGGCTCTGGGCTGATGGCTCGGAGCCTGGAGCCTGCTTCCGGTTCTGTGTCTCCCTCTCTCTCTGCCCCTCCCCCGTTCATGCTGTGTCTCTCTCTGTCCCAAAAATAAATAAAAAAACGTTGAAAAAAATTTTTTAAAAAATAAAACCCAAAAACTGTGTAAGGAGGTTGTCTTCTAGTTAGTTTCTTTTCATTAGCTGTCCTTGATGTGGCTGATAATTTGAAAATGCGAAGCACTAAATGATGATCTCAGTTCTCTTACTATGATTTATAAATTATGTTGCTTTGTGTAGATATCTTTTTCCATTTTGAAAGAAAGAAGACATGTAGCTCTTTAGTGCAATAGAAGAGATCTTGGAGCCTTCAGTCCAATCCATTTTCTACTGTGGTGAAATGGTCAAAAGCCACAGCATACTCAAGGACACCTAGTCTATTCTGCATGGCCCTGGGCTCTGGAAAGGTGCTTCATCAGATGACGACCAGAAGGTGCAAATGCAGGCACAGACTCTGGGGTCAGTGCTAGCACTTTGCCCCTCACTATCTTTCCCATTCTCACTGATTCACTTAGCAGACCCTGTTGCCAGCTCTGACCAGCGCTGGGCATCTACATGTGTAATCTAAAGTAACTTCACCATAGTCCTTCAAAGATGGGTATCATGAATGTTCATTGTACAAGTGAGGACCTTGCTCAGAGAGGTTAAGTAACTTGGCCAAGCTGTAGTTAGCAAACTGTAGATCTGAGATTTGGACTTAGCAGGGCATTGACACCAAGGTTCCTGTCCTTTCCGTTTTGTCAAACTGCCTCCCAGGTGCTCAGGAGATATTTAATAGAGGCACGAGTGAATGCATGACCCAAAAGTTGGCAGTTTTGACAAACACAATTTAACCACCATCGACAATGCAGAAGACTGAAGCAATGACATTCATGTTTTGTTAAAGAGATATTGAAATACAAGTGTTGACATGGCCTAAGTGTTTGCATGAAACTTGCTGGAAGACAGATCTAAGATTTCTTTGCCAATGCTCTGAAACAGGGCTCCAACCCCTTTCTTCTTCCTGACATATGTAATCTAGTTATCTCGTTAAACCTTCAAGTCTTTTTCTGCTCAAGTACTACACAGGGACCCAGAGATCTGGGAGGCCATGACAGTCGTTTCTGCATCACCTCCGCTCTGTAGGCTGGAGGGCCACAGTAAAAAGGAAAGTACCCATTGACTACAATCTGATAACCATCTTGAATGTTACACATCTTGTCAAGAGACAGCACTGAATGTGCAAATCAGTAGAGACAGAAATATGATGACCCAAGAATAACTTGAAGACAAGTGACATAAAATTCAACCCCTTAAAATGTAAAAGACCAAGTTCTGAGAGGGCAGGCAGCTTGGAGCTCACATCTCTCCCACCTATCAAAGAGTTTTGTAACAATTACTAGATTCTGTCCCTGACCCAGGAAACTTGGGCCAAAAAGCTCTGTCATCCAGCCTACATGTGTCTGCTTTAACAGTCCCAGCCATCACTCTTTGTCACACACAAGCTAGTGAAACTGTTCCCCGGATTACTAGTCTGTGAAACAGACTGTCCTCAGAACCTCTTACATAATAAATTAATGATGCAATAATCACTTAATTCCCCAAATGTACTAGTTATCAATATCTCAGTGTAAAAATAGAGAAAAAAGGAATTAAAAATCTCATTTTGTAGCATTATGAATGCAGTATCTTCAGTATTTCCTCGGTTATTCCACTAAGGTCCTGTTTCAATTAATGTAGTTATAATTCGACACTCCTATGTATTTGAGAAAGCCATTTAAAAGGGCCCATTAGCAAAAAGATCCAAGTGGAGGTAGAGGCCAAGAAGCTGTCACCGCTAATTCTTAATACTCTCAGATCTTTTAATTGGGGGTTCCTGCATGTTGACAGGCACGTAAGGTCTAACCACAAAAGCTTTCCACTGAGAAAGTTATCTCACTGCAGACACTGTATTCACAAACACACGCAAGTAGCATGGATGATTTCTGTTCAATGACAGGCCCCCCTCCCATACTGTCACTTTACAGAAGCACAAATGGCACGTCTGTCACTTTGCTCAGCCTAAGTGGGGAGCCATACAGAGGATTCCCAGCCCTAGTCCCAGCTGTGAGCAGAGTACTTTGCCTTAGTGGTCAAAAGAGCAGAAAGCTGTCCTCTGCTCCCCCCTTCTGCAGAACGGTTCCTGACCCGCCTCTCCTAGGTGAGGCGGAGTGAGAAAAGGCCACAGCACAGAGCAGCATTCTCAAGTTAGCAAACCTACTTCCCTGGTCAGGAGGAAAAGTGCCCCCAACAACTGGGGCTAAAAACCAGAAAGTGCAAGGGAGGGAACATTCCAGGGTGAAATGAAAAAAAGGGGGAAAAAAAAAAAAAGGAAGAAAGAAAGAAAACAGAAAAAAAAAAAAACCAAAGAAAATGCACAAACCCCATGAGGGCATCTGGTTAACCATGGGTTAGAATCAGGTTTAAAGAATCACTCATAACTCAGTGTTTTGGCAAATCCAAAAACTCCAGGGCGAAAGGCATGCGGGTAAAAGGCATTTCTGTTCGTGGAAACGGGAAGTTTCCTTCTTTCACCACTTACTCTTCTCTCAAACGTATTTATTTTTCAGTCTGTTTATAACCCAAATTTGGACCATCACTCATTTCTACCTGCCCAGCATTTTTATCCTTCCAGAGTCAAAAGAGCAACAGGTATGGGATGCAAAGATCCCCTTCCCACAGCCAATTCCCATCGGCCCATCTCTCCCAGGGTCATGGGGTGCTCAGAGCAGACATTCGCAGTGGGACATGCCACACACAGCAAGTCACCAAAGCACACTGCTTTACGGGCTTCCTGGGAACTTACTTGTACTTGTGCTGGTTCCAATCGTATTGATTGTGGTGGGGACAGATGAAGAGGAGTAGAGGGGCACATGGCCATTCTCACACCCCAGGCTTTTGTCCTGCCAGTTGGAGGCGTTGATGCAAATCCCCGAATCCCGAGAGTTCTGCCACCCATTGAGCTTGTCATCGGAGTTCTGTCTTTGGTGATAGTAGTGAGTCTGCCCATAATCCACAGAGTCTGAGCGGCTTCGGTTCTGGCCGCCGAAGCTGGTCGACGTGCGGTCCTCCAAGTGGTTCAGCCACATGGCTAAAGCACTGCGGTCTTCCAACGAAGTGGCCGGATGTATCAAAGCATAGGACAGCAGCTGCCTGCTCTCCTCGATGTGCTGGTTGTGTTCAATAGAGTGTGCCAGGATTTTGGGCAGCAGTTTCATATACTCAACTTTTGCATCGAGGTTTCCTGGCTTCAGCAAAGGCAGGTGAGTTAACAGGAGGGAAATCACTTTATCCTTGGATTCCTGTTGCCATTGGTTAATGATTCCTGAAAAGGAAAATATACGGGGCAAATAAGCAAATACACCCACAATGGCATGAAACACCGCACTGTAGAGAGAATTCCTATGGGTTAGAGTCTCAATGTATGTACCCTGGCTGAATGTTTCTCCAAATGGCCCACTCATCAGATTGGATGACTGACTCCGGGATGTTGGGGGGCACTGACATCAATGAAACACAGAACAAATGTTCTTAGAGGTTCGGGTGCTCAATCTAATTCCCATTCAGGTCTCCAAAGAGGCTACAACTACTTTGGTACAACCAAATAGAACTTACAGCCCTGCACTCTTTCTTAGAAAAGTCCAGACACACCTTCAGATAGGGGGATAAGGAATAAGAAAATCTCCACAGAAAAGCAAGTGTTGTCAAACGTTCATTGGATCCCTTGGAGGTAAGGCTGCTTTCCCTACCCCAGACATCTGTGGAAAAGTAGTTTACACCCTGGCAAAGGCATCTGTGTGAAGTAAAACTTCCTAGATGGAGAAATCTGTCAGAAAAAGAAAGAACTCCCCTCATCTCAGTGCAGGGTGCACTTTCTCATGAGAAGCTACCTCAGAAAACAATTGTGATCTCAAACCCAGGATGGGACTTAGCTCCAGTAGCACCTCCGATCACACGTGATAAGCAAGCTATTTTTCTTCATGTATAGAAAATCTGGTTAGTTGTCTTTATTATGGTAAAATATATATAACATAATATCTACTATTTTCACCATTTTCAAGCATGCAGTGGTGTGGCTTTAAGGACATTCACAATGTTGTGCAGCCATCACCACCATCCATCTCCAGATCTTTTTCATCTTTTCAAACTGAAACTCTGTACTCACTGAATGATCCCTCCATATTTCTCCCCTCCCCCAGCTTCTGGCAACCACCGCTGTATTTTCTGTCTGTCTATTTGACTACTCTAGTTACCTCTTGTAAGTGAAATCATACAGTATTTGTCCTTTTGTGACTGGTTATTTCACTTGGTATCATGTCTTCAACGTTCATTCGTGAGAAGATCCATTTTTAACACACTCTCAAGGATCCCTTCTTGTTGCCTTCTACTCAAAACACACACTTGTTGCCTTTAGGTAAACATGGATAAACAATGTACTTTGCCTTGACTGGCCTTTGAGAAGTAGCTTGTTCTGGAAACTGATAGTTATCCTGAAGATCTCAGGCTGCAAGAAAGAAAGCTCCCTTCCAGAAAAGACACTCCTGACAGCTGAAGACATTGCCTCTTGCCTACAAATTACCCTACAATAGGCCAGGGCAGGGCAGTCCTACTGGCTTTCAAGAGGAATCTGCAGAGTTGAAAGGGAGTATCTGGAATTTAGCAGAAGGACTTCACAATTCCAGTAAGACAGAAACATAACAGAACAAGCTCAAGAATCATTGTTGACCAGAAGCTACAAATGCATCAGTCAAGTACTATAAAGCCCCTCGAGATCAAGGGTGTATTCAAAGAAAAGTATCAGGCAAGGAAGACATGATATATAACGAATGAATATAAGCTCCAGAATCTGGCAAACCTGGGCATGAATCCCAGATCTGCCACTTAATTTGCAGTGGGACCTTGTTAAGTTACTTCACCTACCTGAGCCTCAACTTCCTCATCAGTTAAGACTGTTACCAACAGCATCTGTCCCTCCTTGTGTGGTAATACATTAAAAGGACCATCAAGTACTTGATGGTGGACATAATTTCTTCCACTTGTCTCTGCAGTACTCAGGCCCACATTAGAGCCATGTTGGTTGGTTTTGGATACCGAGTTTTAAAAGTAATATATAGAGTCTAAGGATTACCCAGGGAAGATCAGTTAAAAATATCAGAGTTGGAAGAGGTAGGAAGTCAAAAGCTGAAAGAAAATGGGGCTACTGGGCTTACAGGTGAACGATATGAAGAGACACTCAACTCTTTTCAAGTGGGGATTTCATAAGAAGATGAAGAGCCAACTATTTGAAGTAGAAGTCTTCAAATCGAAGCGGCAGAGATTAAGATTGGATGTGGAGAAGAAATGAAGTGCCACAATGACAAAAGACCCAGAGGAGTCACCAAGGAAAGCCTTATAATCTATGTGCTGGAGGCCTGAAGAATAGAGATAGATGCCTAAGGAAGCACTGATGGATAGGAACGTAATGTGAGCTACACACGGTATTTAGAACTTCCTAATATTAAAAGAAAAGTGAAAAGAGGGAGGGGAAATTAATTGTAATGATGTATTTTCTTTAACCCAATGTATCAAAATACTATTTCAACTTGTAATCAACTATAAATTATTGAGGAAACATTCTACATGCCTGTCTTTGCATTAAGTCATCGAAACGCAGGGTGTATATTACCACCGATATCACATCTCAACTTGGACTACCCACAGCTGAAGTGCTCAGAAGCCATGTATGCTGGAGGCTACAGAACGGGCTAGCCACAGAGATGGAGACATTCAGATGGGGAAGGTGGATGGCAGGAGGGCACAAGTGACCTCAGCACGTCCCTCCCAGCTCCAGCTCTATATTTAGCTACCTGTCACCTGACAAAAGACAACCCTGGTGCATTCCGTTAGGTATGGCTTCCCTTTTAAAGTAGCTTTGGGAGATGGAGGAAGCACCAGCTCTAACTTCCCATCAATACATTTTCAGCAAACACCCAGCATGTTTTTATTTTTTTTTTTTTATTTTTATTTATTTATTTTTTTTGGGGGGACAGAGAGAGTCAGAGCATGAACGGGGGAGGGGCAGAGAGAGAGGGAGACACAGAATTGGAAACAGGCTCCAGGCTCCGAGCCATCAGCCCAGAGCCTGACGCGGGGCTCGAACTCACGGACCGCGAGATCGTGACCTGGCTGAAGTCGGACGCTTAACCGACTGCGCCACCCAGGCGCCCCCAGCATGTTTTTAATTACAAGTATGCTTCGGATAAAGATAAAATCTATTCATTAAGCCCAAGGAGCTCAAGAGGCACTGGCAAGAAGCAAAGGGTCCTGAGAGGAAGATCAATCTGTCTGACGTCAATCAGATGATCAGATGTAGCTAGTATACACCCTGGAAAACGTAGACTTAGAAATACAATGTAGGAACAACTCTTAATACAAGTTCACGAGGCTGAGGAACTCCCTAGGTTTCTGCGAGGTCACTTCCCTGTTTGGGTATTCTACCCTTCTGCAAAAGGTCAGCCTTAAAAAAAAAAAAGGGAACAAAAACAAAACATAAATAGGACTCAGAGTGCAAACTAAACATGTTATCTCCATGTAAGCACTCTGGGTCAGGGGTAACCTGGGAGCCAGAGGAGGAACAAGTGCAGCAAAGAGGAAAGGAAAACAAGAGACCTCTGGCCCTGGTCCCTCCCAGGCCTGAAACGGTTCTTTCTGCATTCTCGGTTCAGGGCTTGGATGCTGTGGGACTGTGGTGTAGCCAGGAAGACCACCCTGACTTTTGTGTACTGCCACTGGGAACATGGACCCAAGATAGCCCTCTGAGGGCTTGTACTACTGGATCAAACTATTCTGCAGCAACTACAGACACCACGCTGACAGCTGATGCTATTGAATGGTCTCTATGTGCCAGGCACTCTTCCAACCGCTGTGCGTGTAATTACTCATTTAAATCTCACAAGAAACTTATGAGATAGGTCCTATTACAGTCTAATTTTACAGATGAGGATACAGAGGCACAGAGAAGTCAAGCAATTTGCCTCAGGTCCCCCTGGCTAGTGAGGTGGCAGAATGGGGGTATACAAATGAGCATAAAGATACATAATGATTATCATGCTAGAAGAGTTTGGCCATAAGTTCAATACATTAATATTTATAATATAGATAATATGTGTAATGTGTAACATAGTATCCACATTATAAATATTATATCATATATGATATATAATTACATATAAAAGGTGTATATGTGTATTATATTTACAAAGACAATAATATGAATATATCAATAGAGTACATGGATCAGCAGAAGACTTGCCAGCTATGGAAGGGCAGGAAAACAAGGAGTTGCAGAGACAATGTAGGTGATACTTACTGTGGGTTTTAAAATATGTCCACACCTTCTTTGACATTCCTGTCTAAAAGATGGAGCCTAATGAATTCATTTCTCCTTCAGGGCAGGCTAGACTTAGGGAGTCATTTCTAGCAAATTGAGTGTAGCGGAAAAGACAGTGTATGAGTTTATGGATTAGGTTATAAAAGGCACTGGCAGCTTTTGCCTTGCTTTCTTTTGGGTTACTCACTCTGGGGGAAGTTAGCTACCATGCTATGACGATACTCAAAGAACCCAGTAGGGAGAGGGGTCTTGAAAGTGAGGAACTGAGGCTTCCTGCCAACAGCTAGCACTAACTTGCTAGCCATGTGAGGGAGCCATCTTGGAAGCAGAACCCCTGGCCCCTTAAGCCTTCAGATGACTGCACTCTGGACCACATTTGGGAGACCCTGAGCCAGAACCTCTCATATTCCTGATCCATAGGAATTGCATGTGATAACGTGTTTATTTTTCCTTATCTGCTAAGTTTTGGGTAATGTGTTATGTGATTAAAAAAAAATACAATATACCTCTTCAAAACTGGAATACACCTCTGGAAAAATTAAGCGTTAGCATTGGCTTTGAGCAGTTCAGCCCTTCAGGCAAAATCATTCCCATTCTGAGATCAACTCATGAAGCTAACCTGTTGCCACTCAACAGTCACCTCAGCCTCCCTCATCCTGATTATCCACTCGCCAAACAACTTTTGGACTATAATTTCGCTCCCGGTATCTTCATTCCTAGGTGAGAATGAACTGACCATACAGACTTGGATCGTCTCTTGCAAGATTCTGTGATGATAGCTTTTCAGGGCGAGTTAAATGGTTTCTGATCATGATTTGGCTTCCCGTGGAGGCCTTCCTGTGCTGAGTATATGGACTTGGAGTACATCTGGTCCCTCTGATGATGGCTCCTCATGGCAAGCTAATAAGCCAGGATTGCAAGGTCTACTACTTTCTAGTTAGTACTGAGTCAGTCTCTCAGGGTAAGCATCCCCAGGACACTGATCAGAGAATAAGCATCTCCACCTTCAAACAGAAGCCTGGTCCTACATGTGGGGACTTGGTACATGAGAGCTAGGTCCTGTCCAGCTGCCCTGCCCATTGGTCTTCTTTGCGGCATTCACACCACCTTCCAGAGAGCAAGGAGCATTTACTGAGATGTGTAGTCAACAGATTTTCCTTACTGGGGAAGACTTAGAAATCCTGAAACTTGCAATGAGTCAATCACTTCTGTGATGCAGTTTCTGTTATCATACACCCCAATACCACTGTATTTAGTAGACACTCTGGAATACAGAGGTCCAAGAACAGCAAGATTCAATGGTGCCAACTCACCTCTACTACTTTCTCTGAATATTTTCTCTAGATAAGGAGCAAAGATGTTATTTGCTGGATGTTTTACGAGGGCAAAAGTTGATGATGTATAATTTACAAACCAGTGACATAGGAGTAGTAAAAAAATCCTGAAAGAGCTATAATAAAAGACCATGAGGATTAGGAAACTGTCCCAGTGATTCTTAGAGTGACAAAGATTGTGCTTAAATACCAAGTCTGGTATTATTACTACACAATAGTATGTCAATGTTTAAGGGTTCCAGTTGTTAGTAAATTACCCTTAAATTGCTATTTTATTATACCCTTGTTTTCGGTTTAATAACATTTACTATAAAAGGGTTTCTCACAAGTATATTTAGGCAATTTGTTCATGCGAGAAATGGCTGGAAATTAAGTGCACACACACAAGAAGTACTGTTTAAATAAATGCAATAAAAGGCAGGAATTCTAGTGGATCTTAAATGGTCAAATTCTCCTTGGAAGGATTTCTATTACACGTCATGTACTAAAGCTTTCTAAATGTAGTGCAACTCTGCACAACTTGGGGACAGATGGCCAGTGGTAATAACAGACACTACGCATTTGGTAGGAATGTGAGGTGACAGGGCACCTAAAAAGTCAGGGGGAAAAATGGCAAATCCCAACATGGCAACGGTGGGATTCTTGTGCTGGCACCTGCACTTGTCTATCGTCTCCTAAGGTGCCTACTTGAGCTAGAAATGACTGGACAAACACCCCCATAATTTGGTGGAGCCATATAAGACATGTGGATTAGACTAGCTGTTATGGGGGACTGGGACAGCATGCAGTTACTGAGCCCCTATAGCTGCAAGTGGTGCTTTGAGCAGACATAAAGGACTGGATAGATAGAAACCTTCTCCGTTTTCAAGGAGGGTGACTGCCAGCTTCCAAGGTGGCTCCCATGGACCCTTGCCTTTCAGTATTCACACCCTTGTGTATTCTCCTCCCACACTGAATCCAAACAGGTCTGTGTGACCAATAGAGTGTGGTAAGGTGTTCTGAGATTAGGTCATAGAAGGCATTGTAGCTTCCACCTCCTCTCTTGGCTCCCTCACTCTGCAGGAAGGTAGCTACATCAATTATGAAGACACTCAGGCAGCCCTGGGGGAGGCTTGTGTGGGAAGGAAATCGGACCTCCTGCTAACAGCCAGCACCAACTTGCCAGCCATGTGAGTGAGCTACCTTGGAAATGGATTCTCCAGTTCTAGTCAATACCTTGACTGCAACCATGCAAGAGACCTTAAGCCAGAACTACCCAGCAAGGTTGTCCCAAATTTCTGACCCTCAGAAAACTGTGAGGGGAAGATGATGTGAAGCTCTTAAGTTTTGGGGTGATTTGTTACACAGCAATAGTTGATGAATATAGCTTACTAGTTAACTAATCAGAGCTTCATGTTATTTGGTAAAAAAACAAAAATGCTACTGCCCCAGGGCTCCTGGGTGGCTCAGTTGGTTAAGCGTCCAACTTCAGCTCAGGTCATAATCTCACAGTTTGTGAGTTCGAGCCCCGCATCGGGCTCTGTGCTGACAGCTTGGAGCCTGGAGCCTGCTTCGAATTCTGTCTCCCTCTCTCTCTGCTCCTCCCCCACTCATGCTCTGTTTCTCTCTCTCCTTCAAAAATAAATAAAAACATTAAAAAAAAATTTTTTTTAATGCTACTGCCCCTTGAATTCACTAGAAAAGAAAGGAATCTATGTAGTAGACTGCATAGCCCATTATAACCATTAGAGCTTTCTCTGGGACCATGAGGGTCATTAGCTGTTGGTCATTCACTGACTATCCTCAAAGGGTACCTGTGACTTGAACAGACACCTACAATATCCACTTACCACTCCCAAGTGATCTGGTCATTCTTCCATGAGGTCTCCTTTGCTCCTGAAGGACCCAGACCAGTAGTCAACTAGTCCTGAGATCTTGGCCAAGAGCTCAAGTTAGGGCTGGGATTCACATTCAGGTTTCTGACCTCCTCCTGGCCATGGCTAACTTTTGCAGGTCTAAGGCTGCCCATTCCCAGTGGGCACATAAAACTGGCCAGCTCCCCTGACCACCTGCCTCAGTTTTGACCTCATGTCTGTACAGACGACTCCCACATTTGTATCTCTGGCCCAGGTCTCATCTTGGATGCACATTCAGTTGCATCTTCTACACGTCCACTTGGATGATCTCAAAGTTACTCTGTCCAAAACTGAGTTCCCCCTCTTGCTGTCACTAGATCTGCTCCTTCGGTCCTCTGTTCTATCTCAGCAATGGCTCGTCTATCTTTCCAGTAGCTCAGGTTGAAACCTTCGAGCATCATGGACTGACTACTCCTCTTATATCCCATGTTTAATCTGTTAGCAACTCTGTGTGCTGAATCTTTAAAACATACTCAGATTCTAACCACCTCTCACCACGCTTCTGCATTCCATCCACCTCCTGCCCCACAAACAACATAACGAACAGAATCATCTTTTTATACTGGAAGATAGGTCATGTCACTTCTCTGATCAAACATTCCAACGGTTTCTCATCTCTGAGCAAAAGCCATACAATAATGTATTAGGTCCTCTATGATGGAACCTCATTCCCCACTACTGGTCCCTCGTTCTTTTCAGTCCATTTGGATTCCTTGTTGTTTCTTTCACATGCCAGATATGTGCTACCCCTCAACCTTTGCATTTGCTGTTTCTTCTGCCTGGAATGCTTTTTCCCCTACCCAGATCCACATCCAGCCCCTCTCAGTTATGTCTTTGCTTAAATGTTGCCTTCTGAGTGAGAACTTCTCTGTCCACAGTATTTTAAATTGCCCATATTACTCCCTCACCTTACACTTCCTTATCCACCGTGCCTTGCTTTATTTTTCTCCACAGCATTTACCATGTGACCTGTTGTGTATCACACCTATTTTCTGTACTTCTCCACTAGACAATAGCTCTATGTGGGTAGTAATGTTGTGCCCATTTTCCCATGCATTGTCATTTCTTTATCAATCGCATTTTTAAATGGCTACGTAAAGTTGTTCCCAGGCATTTTGTTTGAGAGTGGTTTGTTAGACTTTGGGATTTCTTACTCAAATCTTAGGCACTTCCTAGAAATTTCTTTTAAATGAAGAATCGGTGACCTGCAAACTATTGTAGGTGTCCCGGGTCACCCCGAAACAGTTCAGTCACCTCTTTCTAGTTGGACTGTGCAGAATTCTGATTACTTTTAGCTTTAGTGTCAAATAAAAACAGGAACGTGTAAAAGAGGAAAATAAAATGACTAACTTAATTTTCAAAATCTTTACTACATTCCCCTCTCAGTATTGTTAGGATGGAAAATTTCCCCACGTGCTGGAAAACAAAAGCATAATGGGTGATTTTCTTGATTGTAACTGACACCAATTAAAGTAATCTTCATGATAAAGATTCATTAGGCTGAGGCAGCAGAATTAGATGTATTTAATATGACTCTCTTGCAAACATCTGTTGAAGAAAGAAAGAAAACCAATGCCAATAGGGCTGTGTTAAAACTATTGTAACATCCAAATTTTTTGGCCGTAAGTAATTATGTTCTAATAAAACCTCACAGGAATGGGTCTCCTAAGAGTCATATAAATTAGAGATGAAGAAAATGTTACCTTACTCTTGACAAATGCAAGACAAATCCTTACAAACCACATTCAGATAGTTTTTTTTATACCAAAAACCTCTCAGAGGAGAGGCCATAAATGTTCCCAAAGCAGGAAGTTTTCCCACTCACTAAACTTCAGTGCCGTTCTCGCACTCCCAGACCACCACTGACAAAACCCCACACACCACAGAATGACTCTCCATTAGTATTTCAGAATAATGAATTGGCAATCCTCATGCTGACCTTGCAAAGGAGGAAAACATGCTTTGTCCAAGAACACTCAGATTCGGGCCTTATTCCATGAGCAGCTCTACAAATGAGAACTTTGAAAGAAGCACACTGTTGCCCAGGTAGCCTACCTGCCATCGTATTTATTAGTGAAGAACTCCAGGCTAAAATCTTTGGCAATGGCCAGATGGAGTCCATAAGGAGTGTCCTGAGAGAAATATACACAGGTCAAATCTCAAAGGAATAGTTCATGCTTGATCCAACAGACCAAACTGAACAACAGCCACTTCCCACAATAGGTTTACAAACCTGGGAAGGGCCGATTCACCTGTGACAACAGGGGGCCATTCTGTGTCTTTAAATGAGTCTGGGCTGTTAAGTCTCACACTTTCTAAAATAATGTGGAAGTTGCTCAGCAACTTACAGGCAAAATTTCCCATCCTGAGAGATGGGAATCCAAAGTGTAAGTGTGAATGTAAGAGCCCTGTGATGTGTGTAAATACTGTCACCAAGGAACAGCACATATACATCCCCAAAATAGACGTGCCAGAAAAGTTGACTGTAAAATTCATGCATCACTCATTTAGGTATGAAATCTGAAATACATTTAAAAGTTATTCTAGGGGAGGAGAGAATGGACAATTTTGTGGAGGGAGGATATTCAAATCCATGGTCACAAATTAACTGTTACTGTATTTGAAAAGAAGGGCCTAATCAACTGTGTAAGGATTGAGTTGGGTAAGCAACCCCCAAAACGTTTCCAATCCTGCTTGCTTTTCCTGATTAGGTATAGCCCTGTAGAGGGAGTGAGAGGCACACCTCTCCTTCTGGTTCTCTTGAGCTATTAGCCAACTCCAGGAATTTATGCAAAGGCAAGCAGAAAAGGCAGTTTATTTTCTTTCACCTGTTCTTTGTGCATCAAACTCATTTTCAGGTAAGTAGGTCTGTTGATGTGCTCAGAATAAGGTTGTTTTGGTTTTCTTGAGAAGGGGAGCTACTTTTTAATTCCTAAAGTCCTCTGTTAAGAAGGAAGAAAGGCAGGAAGGACAATAGAAAAGGATGAAGTTCTGTAATCAGAAATGAGAATGGCCAAGGCTGTTTCTGTCCTTTTGGGCTATTCCCTCCTTCTGGGCATCCCACCTTGAAATTAAAGAGACCCAGAGGTCAGTGGCTGGACCAGAATCAGGGCACTAACCAGATGAGGACGCTTTGCTTTAGCAGACTTTGTGGGAAAGTTGCAGAAGGAGACAAGAGCTCACAGCCCACATTATAGACTACAGACAAAGCTTCTCGTGCATCCTTTCTTTGCCTCAAACATACCGTCTAGAATTCTAAACCAAAAGAGGACCCAAAAACAGCAAGAGGACTTATATAACACTGGTCCAGTGCTGGGAGTGACAGCAGTGGCCCATTTTATTTTTTAAAAAAAACCTTTTTTAATGTTTATTTATTTTTGACTGAGAGAGAGAGAGAGAGAGAGCGCACGCGGATGAGCGGGGGAGGGGCAGAGAGAGAGGAAAACACAGAATCTGAAGCAGGCTCTAGGCTCTGAGCTGTCAGCACAGAGCCCAACGCTGGGCTCGAACTCACAGACTGCGAGATCATGACCTGAGCTGAAGTCGGACATTCAACCAACTGAGCCACCCAGGCACGCTCCATTTTGTTTTAATCTAGCTTTACACCACCACCTTTAAGGGGAGATGTATTTATTAAGCTGTTGGGTCTTTATCTTTAGTCCCTATTATTGTTGATGGCCCAGTGTTAGGGTCTGTCCTCCTTAATGGGGTGTGTGGGGTCAGAGATAGCCATGGGAAAAGTTTTGTACCCCACAGAAATGTCCACAATACAAAAAAATTGGAGAGAGTCAGACCAGAGAGGTAGAAAAAATACTTTAAGAAGGCCTCCATTTATAGAACCAACCAGCAACTCTGTAAGGAATAGAATCCATTTTCTAAAATAACCCCCAGAACCTCCAGCAGACCTCCAATCAGCATCCAACACATTATTTACTGGAAAAAACACAAAAAGCTTAATCGATTATCACTACACCAATGGAGACAACTTGTGGCAATTCAAATCTTAAAAGATTTATCATCAAATATTTTCTGCTGTAGATATGCCCTGCATACATCCAAACCCTTCCCCTCGTCCTCCCCATCCTCATCCATGACGTGGCTTAAGAATCTGCCTCCTCCCTGTTGATCTGCTCTAGCCCTCACTGCCTCTCTACCACACAGACCAGCTCAATGATGTACATGCTGTGTGACTCTCTCCTGAATGAAGACTGCTGGCTCCCTGAGGGCTGGGACAGTGCCTCCCATTTATGTGTCTCTTAATGCTTGTCTAGGTCAGTGCTGATCACGCAGGCTTGCTGGACCACACTGGACAAAAGATACATGTGTTTTTCACATCCAAGTACTAACTAGGCCCGACCCTGCTTAGCTTCCAAGATCAGAAGAGATCGGGCACGTTCAGGGTGGTATGGCCGTAGACACATGTGCTTTTCTATCATAACCGCTGACACAGCAGATCTGTTCCTTCCCAGCTTTGTCTGTCTCTGGTTAGGGTGGTAAGTGTCAACAGCAGAAACCTTCAGGCTAGGGCAGAATAGTGAGGGGACACTGGGCTCTAGCAGAAGGGGAGCTCTGGCCTCCCTTCAGGGGTGGATGCCACTCGTGTCTTCACATTAGCTCCTCCCGAGGTCCTCCTGAGGTTCAGTCAGCTCTCAAAGAGCCATCTCCCACCAACCTACACACACACACACACACACACACACACACACACGTGGAAGCCGAGCTGTCTGGAGACTCAGACCCCAAGACATAGGTTACAAGTACCTAAGATATGCTCAGTTGTCTTGGGTGTCCTTTCTGAGGTATTCACTTCCAAAAACTGTAGGAGCATTAGGTGCTCTAAGTGACTTGAGGAAAAGAAAGATAAGAAAGCATAGCGACTGAGAGCATAGATTCTAGCTGTGTTGTCTGGGCTTGAATCTTGAATTCCAACCATCCATTTGGGTAGCAGTGTGACCTTGGGCAATTCACTTAACTGCTCTACACACTTCGGTTTCCTCATTTGGAAAATGGGATACCTCATAGGACTGTTAAGATGTTTGAATTATTTAACCTGTGTGAAGCAAGGGACCACTGTTTGGCCCATAGTGAATGCTATAAAATTGTTAATGATGGTTACCATCATAGAAGGGACCAGGGCAATGCTCCATGGGATCCTCTCCTGCAGGCTGAGGAAGGGGAGGAGGAGAGGCTAGGAGAGCCAAAAAGGCCTAAGACACAGGTTCTTAGAGTATCGTACCACCCCCAGTCCCCGCCCCCCCGCCCCCGCCAGGCCTCCCCACACACACCTGGGAACCTGTTAGAAATGCAAAATCTGGATCCCCATCATAGATCTACTAAATCAGAAACTCTGTTTAAAAACCCCTTCAGGTGATTTGAATCCAGGCTTAAGTTTGAGAACCACTGGTCAAAGGAACTAAGAGAAAAATCAAGGCCTCCAATTTCTAGCATAGGCATGGTCAGCAGGTTAAGGCTGATGTGAAACCAGGTAGGAAAAATAATATCCTACCAGGAGAAGGGCTAAGAGGAATCAACTCAATCGGTGGCAGGGACCTATTTTTAAGAGGAAGTTGTTGGAGTTTTAAGAAAGTTATCAACAAATAAGCAAGCAAAACGTCATAATGTTTCTAGGAGAGGGATGATCTCTCAACTGTTGCGGTTACAGCAACCTAGCTAGTAAAAAGGAGTGACGGCACCTTCAAAGGCTCAACAGAGAGGCCTTGATCCAGCCCACTTGGGTTTCAGAATGCTGTTAGAACCATTAACAAAGTCTGACCAGGCCTGGGGGTGGCTCATGATAAAATGTACGTGAGAATTTCTGTTCTAAAGTATCTTGACCGTAGAACCACACCGTCGCAAACCATTCCCACATTGCCCCCACCCCGGAGTTCTGCGCTGCTCTGAGAAGGATGGAGGTGGGTGTGCAGTTGGCCCAGAAGAGCCTAGACCACGCAGTTAGACCATTACCTCTAGACGGTTGCTCCGGAGAGCCGTCAGGTAAAGAAGTATCAACTCACGGGTCCGATGATGAACCACGAGACACGCAGCAACAGGAGCAAAATTCTCTCGATTAGAGGACCGTAAGATTTTGCTGAGTTTGGGGGAGAGGGCACAGACGCTGTATAGGTTATATGGAGCTGAACACATTACAGTTGAACCAGATGGTAGATGAAAAGCTGAGTTGATGGAATTATCACATAAGGGATTGCTCCATCTCCTCCCTCCCCACTTTATCCTCCTCCTTTTCTCCCCTCCTCTGGTGTCCACTGGGCACAGCTCATCATTATTGAGTGTCCAGCTGGGTATTGTGATGTCAGAGGCATCGCCCACAGCGGACGATGCTGGAGGAGAGACTAGAGGCCCAGCCATGTTTGGGGACACATGGCCTGACTGGAGCTCCTGTGATACCATGTGGCACCCGCTCCCTCCATTTACTGCTAACATCTCACACCTCATACATCTCTGGAATCCTTTATCCTCCCCTCCCAAAACCAATATTGTGCTTCAGGGAAACTGAGGCACAGAGAAGCTCACACAAGGTCATGCAGCAACACTCTGGTATGCCCATGAACAGTGCCAGAGTTTCCTGACCACTCATCCACACCAGTCCAGGGGCCCCGGCAGCCTTTTATAGAAAGTTTCCACACACCTTCTATTCCTAACCTTGATCACAAGCATCGCCGGTCCACATGCTTTGGAAGCACCAGCAGACTCTCTGTGTCACAGACTTAGTAACGCGCCCCATTTAGGACCATGAGCACAACTTGTTTGCACTGGACGCGGAGTTCTAGATATTCTTCTTGGGCTGCATTTTTGTTTTTATTTCAAACACAGCCAACTAATCAGGGCTTTCTACATCAAAAAAAGCCAATTTTGATTCTCCACAAAAAATCAGCAGCTTACCACACACACCCTTTCCAGGTCATCCCCGAGATGCCAAGGGCATCAAGGGTCTGCGATTTGGGGTAGGAAGAACACTTTGTTCCCAGCTGCCCATGGTGGGGAGCAGTACCCATCTTTTTTGGTTTTTATTTTGCAGGCTGATATTAATAGTAACAGGACATGAAAGATAACCTAATAAATAGAGATTATATATATATTTACACGGATATATATCAGAATGTCTTGACCTTGAGATCAAAAACGGGGTAGGGCCTTTGGAAGAGATTAATGCAAGCCCCTCAGAAGAAGATCTGAAGGTGAAGGTGCAGAGCAGATAAATAACCTTTAGCACATGGCTTGCTCCACTAATCACTGAACAGAGTCCAGTACCTAAATAAAGCCCCAGAAAACCTACACATGGCAAGAACTGACTCACTAATAAAACAACTGATGGGCCAACATAGGGAGTGCTCACCGCCAGTAAGGTGACTTGGTTTCTCAACACGAAAGAAGTACATTTCAACTGTGTAGTAAATAAAATAAAAGTTCATTGTAAAAGAGCCCCGACTGTCCCCCATGTGATCCGCCTTTGCTGCCTCCTCATGTGACTGGCCTCCCAATTTAGAGCGTAACCAACTCCCAGTGACCTGTAATAACACCATTCCCAAATTAGAGCTCTCAATTTGACTTGGCCTCGGTCCCTCCCTCAAAGCAAAATAAAGCATCCGTTTTCTTTTTTTCACATTCATAATACTCTTCTTTTTGAGTTGCCAACTCAAACCCTGCTCCAGTCAGATTGAGCCCTTCCTCTAGTTTTTTTTTTTTTTTTCTGGTTAGCCAAAGAGCCCGATGGAAAAACACCAAGAGACAAAAACAAAAACAAAATCAGACAAAAATTCCAAGTAAGTGACATTCAGCTGGAAAAGCTATGATTCACATGCAAATAAAAAATCTCCCTGAATTCACTGTTATATGACGCAAGCCTCTGGCTTCGACATAAAAAGGGCAGAATGAAATCACCCACAATTAAACTCACTCTGGAATACTGGAATTCTCTGGCTAGGCCTCCCCAACTAATGATAAGAAAACCCCCAACTGTGACAGAATGAAGCTAATTGTGTTGGATCCCAGGGCATCCCCACCTCAGCTGACACTCATTCCTGAACATTCCCCAAGCCAGCATTCTCCACCTTCCCTCACCCCCTGACCTGGACTCAGCATAGCCTACAGGGAGATGGGGCTCAGACGGGTCTCCCAGGGGAAGCCCTCCTTTCTGGGCAGACCGAGGGGATTGTGCTGAGAACTGTGGACCTCACCTCCCACCCCCAACCATCACACTTCCCCTTTTTCTCCTCAGGGGAAAGTTGGTCAGATACCACTTTTTTTTCCAGATGGTTCCCTTAGGATGTGCACTCCATATGCCTGAGAATCACAGAATTCTGGAGATTGGAAGGGCCCTCAAAGATTCCCTTTCCTTTACTATTTGTGGGGGTCCCACCCCATGATTCTTCTGTGATGCTCACCAAGGCTGAGCTCCTTCCTAGCCATGGGGAGCCCACTTTTACCATCAAAGGGGCTAGGATTATTAAAGCCATAATTGGCCTCTCTGCAACTTCTTCCCCTTCAACAAAGGTCAATTTTTCTGAAACCCACAAAGAAGAAATCTAGAGATACTTGTACACCCATTCATAGCAGCCTTATTCACAATAACCAAAAGCAACCCAAATGTCCACCAACAGATGAACGGATAAACAAAGTCTGGTATATACATACAATGGAATACTATTCAGCCTTTAAAAGGAGCGAAATTCTGATACATGCTGCAACATGGATAAAAACTGAAAACATTAAGTGAAATAAAGGAAGCCAGGCACTAAAGAACAAACAGCATATGATTCCTCTTATAGGAGTACCTAGAGTAGGCAAATTCAGAGAGACAAAAAGTAGAATCGTGGTCACCTGGGGCTGAGGGGAGGGGGGGCAGCTATTGTTTAATGTGTGAAGAGTTTCTGTTTGGGATGATGAAAAGGTTTTGGAAATGCAGAGCGGTGAAAGTAGCACCACACGGGGCATATAATTAGTATAACAGGACTGTACATTTAAAAATGATCAAACAGCAAACGTTATGTACATTTTATTGCAATTAAAATTAAAAAAAAAATCTATTCCCCCTTTCACAGGATAGCTATCTCCCTAAATTTTCTTTTTCAACCACAAAATCCCCCGTTCCTTCTAATAATCTTTAGATAATATGATTTCTATGAGCAAAGTCCAGACCCTTACAGCTTCCTGGCCACACTCCTCTGGGTTTACTCGGTATCTCTCTGAAAACCTGGCATCCAGAACTGAACAGCAGACTGTGCAAGCCCCTTGCTGCCCAGGGTCTCCCTCTGAGGTACCCTGCTTAACCCCCAAACGAAAGCTTCACAGGGTGAGCCTCCTGACGGCCTATTTTGGCTAGCTGGGCAAAAAGGGCCAGGTTCAAAAACCTTCCATATTCCACCCCCACCCCCTACTGCCTCCCCAGGCCCAGATCCACCTCCCAGACAGCTGTGGGCAGCTGCAGCTGAGAACTGAAACCATCCGAGGCAACTAGAGGGGGGCGTGGAGTGGGGCTGAGTCTCAGCTGAGCACACTCCGGCCTTTCCACAGATTTCCCTCGTTTCCCGTAGGTGTTTGGCAAATGGAGACAGGGTGGGCCCGGGAGGCGTCTCTCTCCAGGCACTCGGGGACATCTCTTAGCAGCCACCCACCACCAGGCTGTAGCCACCATCATGGTGTTCAAACATGCGGGCTGAACCAGTCTCGCTGGGCTCGGTACACTGGCCCCTCTGGGTTCTTCTGGGAAAGCTTTGAAAGTTTGAGGTGGGAAAGCTCCCTTTTGCATTTTAAAGTATGTTGAAACTGAGCAGCCTGGGTGTTGGTCTGATTCCACAAGTGAGTAATCCATTTCCTGAAAGTAAACTGCTCACCCTTTGGAAGTGGACCAGCGATTTGGGGGTGCCGTCTGAAGTGTCGCTAACTGGGTAAATATTTACAGACACAAGCCATGGAGCTTTTCTAGGAATGTCAGTTAATTTGCTAAATTAATGACCCTTAAGGTGGAACCCTTAAAAAAAGGTTAATTCATCTCTAACGGGTGAATAATTTACGCCTGGGACAAGGTATTGGTTGGGGTGGGGGTGGGGTGGGGTATGCTTGTCTGACTGGTTAGAATAACCACATATAAATTAAAACCAGGCCTGACTTAAAATCTCTATCTTCTGACTTTTTTTTGACTCCTGATTTTCTATTAATATCTGAGCCAACGATGGGTTGACTTTGGAAAACTCTTTTCTTTGCCAATATTTTGCCTGGAGTTTGAAATGACAAGATTTTAAACAATTCCTTTTTGGTAAGTCTACTGGCCTCGGGGATTCCATACAGAAGATCTAATGCATCCACCACTCACTAAAAGACTGTGCTCACCTGGCTGTACCTGAAGATTTGCTTCCCCAATTCTCCTGTGTGGGCAATTTTACACTTCAATCAGCTGGCTTGAAAGAGCCTTTTGCCTTGAATAATAAAAAGGTGATTTCTTTTTGGCTCAAACGATCACTTAAACAATCCTTTCAAAAACACTCCCAGGCCAACTTCTCATCCGCCTCCATAAGACAGGCAATCTGTAAGAAGTAATCTAAATTTTCTTTAAAAGTATGTAGCTAGATGAATGTTTTTGGAGCTCTGTTGGGAAGAAGATGAGTTTGTGTGTGTGGTGGGCTCCGAGGTATGAATAAATCAGTCTGAGAAGCAATTCTCAATCGCAGAATCATGGAAGTTTCTGAATCTGACAGAGAAGAGGTCATTCTGGATTCCCAGCCTCATGCTCAGCCTCCCTCCATCACTCTTCTGTCTCCAAACAAGCCCGTTTGTTGGAATCGCATGTGACTGATGGGCTCAGGCATCACCACTACCCATGTGGGTCTTCCCAAGCAGAAATGGGGGTTTCCCTGACTCCCTCTGAGCCCTGGCATGGTCCTGTGCCTCACACTCTGTCCTGTCGTACGATTACTTGTGCCTGGGTTTTAGACCAATCCTCTAAGACTTCCTGGAATCAGATGCCATCCACCTACCACTCCATCCCCCCCATCAGGGGTACCCAGAAAGGAAATGACTATGTGGGGTCATAGAGCCCGGGTGCCCCAGTCGGTTGAGCATCTGACTTCGGCTCAGGCCATCATCTTGCAGTCCGTGGGTTCGAGCCCCATGTCGGGCTCTGTGCTGACAGCTCAGAGCCTGGAGCCTGCTTCAGAGTCTGTGTCTCCCTCTCTGCCCCTCCCTCGCTCTCTCTCAAAAAGAAACATTAAAAAACTAAAAGAAAGAAATGACTATGTGACTCTGAGAGAGGACAGCTGTCCCTCAGTGTCCTGGAGCCTAAGCCCATGAGGGCCAGAGCATCAGTGAACACTTCCGTCCCTCGAGAGCCAGGCAGGGTGCTGGCTGGGTATACAGTTTCCCCAAGAGGGCCCACCTCTGACAGCAGCATATGGAAGAAAATAATGTGCCAGCTGTGGAGAACCTGGGGTTGGTTATCCAGGTAGCCAGCAATGCTGAAAACAAGGGTTTTTCCTTGTTCGTTCATTTCCTTCCTTCCCAGCAGGCCCACATATGAGGTAGCAGAGTGCTTCACACAAGTCAGTGAATGCCTGAAGAACAAGGCTGGCCTATATTGTTAGTAGAGTGGGAATTCGGTCTTAGTCTATTTCCTTTTATGCTTTCATCTGGCACATGTTCATTCTCCATTGCATTATCTTTTTTATTTATCTTTTTAAGAAGGCAGCCACAGCCAGCATACGGGCCCATCTTGGGAACTCGATTACGTGCTGAGAAACTCCATCTTAAATACTTGCGGGAACGAAAGTAAATGCTTCAAATATAACTATGATTAGTAAGTATTAATGTCAACAGGGTTACCAGGAATCAGGGAATGTCAGACTCACGAGCCGAGCCTTCAGTGGGATGTGTGCTGGTTAAGTCAGGGACCCGGATATGGTGTGTGTGTCACTGGCAATTGTTGCCAGCAGCACTCAACAGCCCCCTAGAAACCACCTTATTTTAGGGTGCAGCCTGACCAGCTCATCTGTGTTCTTGGTTCTTCTTACAAATGAATCGAAACCTAGATGGACATTAGGAAAATAACAATAGTTTAAGAGCAAATCCCAGCATGTCTCCAGAGCAACAGAGAATCAAATTCTGAAAGCAAATAAGATGTTGCTTTATTCTTCTGTCTCTGGCTCTGCTGGCCGGGTGTGAGTGAATTGGGTGTGTCGGGTGAGGGGAGAAGAGTCTCCGGAACATACCATTATGATTATCTAACAATAACAACAGTCTCACTGGCAATGTCAACTGAAAAGATTAAAAGCGCGAGGTTTCTTCTACTCTACATGGCAACCAGCTTCTGAAAAAAAAAAAGTAGAAATATGAACTGCTTTGTTAGGTCTCAGTGATGCTGGCTACTTTAAGGATTTTCAGCCCTTAGCATTATAAACTGAAGAATGCGCTGTTTCGAAACAGAGACTTCTGGATCTTATTTTAACTAAAGTTACTTTTCAATTTTTAGAAAAGGATAGTTAACAAATGTGGCTAAATTTAAGTAACTTTAGTTAGTTCTCCCTTAAAACAACCATGTCATAAAGTAATCAGACACTAAAAAGGCCTCAATACCCACATTACAACCCTACACATTATCTCTGTTCACAGTCCAGAGACATACACAATCCAAGTCTCAGTCACAGTCCTGAAAATGACACCACATTGGCAAGATGCAACTCTACAGCAGATGCACTAAAAAAAGTGAGTGGCAGCTACTAAGGCCCAATTTGCCATGCATTGTCTTATTAATTTTTATTTTCTGAGAAGTAATTTTTTTTCCAAACAGTAAATGTGGCGGTTGTATTAAGACCAACACGGGTTACTGTTCATTCCAATAGTTCTTGTCCTACAACCACATGAAGCCTAAGAAAAGACGGCCGTGGGGGGCGCCTGAGTGGCTCAGTCCAGTTAAGCTGACTTGGGCTCAGGTCATGATCTCACAGTTCTTGAGTTCCAGCCCCGCGTCGGGCTCTGCGCTGACAGCTCAGAGCCTGGAGCCTGCTTCGGATCCTGTGTCTCCCTCTCTCTCTGCCCCTCCCCTGCTTGCGTGCGCTCTCACTCTCCCAAAAACAAACATTAAACAATTTTTTTTTTAAAAACATTGTTGTGTGAAGAAAGACACAGTGACCTCAGACACGTGTGTGAGATCTCCCAACAGATACAGCAATCAATGGTGGTAGAGTACTGGCATTTGCCATCTGTGATCAGAGGATAAGGAGTGTCGCCCCAGTGGGACTTTGAACACACATGTTCCGTTTTCTCTGGACACACATGCACCTGTCCTCCCATCACCACCACCATTTTGCCTCCAAGTCCTCCAGGTCATCATCCCCTCCTGTCTTCTCCAGCCAAATCTTGAAGGCTGTCACACAGAAGTACTTCCCTTCGGACATTCTGAAAGCTTGGTCTGGTAAGGACAAGCAATGGAAGAGTTACTGTGTAGAATCGAGCAAGGCAAAAACGGTCTCTCAAGTGCAGACAGGACCTCAGGGACATAGCACTGGGTTCGAAGTCTGGAATGGAATCTCCTGTACCTCAGTTTCCTCATAAGAAAAAAAATAAATTATAATACCTTCCATCACCAGCCACTTCCAAAGAATGACCAGGAAAACAATGGCTTGTGCATCTAAAGACTCAGCACTACTGTAATGCTAAGGAAGTCACTTTGAATGTCCTTGTCTAAAGATCTTTACTCCTATAGGCTACAACCCCCACTCATGCCCACGCCGTGGGGGCATCCTCTGAAATCCAGTCTTTGCCTAGAATCTTGCATCATCTGGAAAGGGAAGAGAGTTGAAACATTCTTGGTTGCAGATTGGTATTTTTAGCACTTTTTGAAAAGATTAGACTGTTTTTCATATAACTCGTTTCTCATAATATTAGCACTTGTGTTTTAAGAGCACGGAGCAGGGAGCTATTGTTAGAGAAGACAGGATCAGAATAAAGTAGCTGAGTTATCAGCTATATTGCTCATTCTTTTCTTTTGCTGAAAATATCTCCTCAATGTCTACTTTCCAATTAGCAGCTCCAAAATATTCCTGATCCAAAGGACTGTAGATACGTAAGAATCACCAAAAACCAACTTTAGATATTTGACCTTCTATCCCAGTCTCCAAAAGTGATGGGAAACTGGCTCATCTGTGTTTCCACAAAGGCCTACCGGTCCGTCAGACATAAAATTCAAACTCAAGTCAATAAAAAATAAGCACTTGAAATATCTTCCTTACTTCCCCCACTTCTTCCTGCTATCTATTTCTTGGCTATTTTACTACTTTTAAGTCTTACATAGCACAAAGAAAAGGGGAATGTTACTTGAAAGAAGTTTGGGGACAAGGTTGGGTCAAGCAGAGGGTAAATTAAAAGGTTGGGATTATTCAGGGTTTCAATTTTCTATGCTCTCTCAGACCACATGCGCGCATGTGTGTGTGGTGTCTATATATATACATGCACGCATACGACACACACACGCACGCACACACACACACATATACCCACAATTATAGACGGGTAGGTCGACAGAGAGACAAAATGAATGGGCGAGAATTGGCTGCAGGTCATTGGAGACTTTTTAAAAAGCATTCAGATGCTAGTATAAACCCCAGGAGACTAATTCAGCAGACAAAAATGCCCTTTTAACCAAATAGTTCCAACTTATGAGAGAATTTCCTCCTTTCGCCAAAGCCAAATATTTTACTGTGCGTTAAAAGACTAATTAAAACAATATTGTGGTATTCCAGCATGCGTGGGTTATGAAGAGAAACCTTCACTTCATGAGCAAACACTGAATCTCTGGTGAGGGTTAGGCAGGAGTTGTGGAGACTTGCTCTGTTTCATTAATATTCACATATCTACTTGGTAAGAACTGTAGCTTGGAACTATGATTTCCATTACAAAGCCCCTGAAATGCCAGGAATGAGTCATGGCATTGTGCCTGGGCACTGCGCTGATTTTCTCCATTAACCAGGCGTACATACTGACAACTTCCAGGAGAAAAGCTGAATGAGTCAGTTTCAGGAATAAACCGCATTAGAATACTATGTGCGAGGAGGAGTTAGGGTAATAGGAATTGGGTGTTTGTGTGTGTGTGTGTGTGTGTGTGTGTGTGTTATTGTTTTGTTCTCCTTAAATAGAAACATTCATAAAATTCATTTCTCCAAAGAGCAAAAAGCATAGATCCATCCAATTATTAGGCTTCTAACACCATGACCAGATTGGTGGCTCAACCACCGCACAGTGTGGTAACACTGCTAGCTAGGATCAATCACAGCTTTTCAAGGACAATGCCACAGCCACTTGAACACATGGGGCGCTACCTTTGGACCACTTCCAAGCATCTTCTCTTGTCCTGACTGTCTCTTCTTCAGGTGTCTTCCCCTAGCCGACTTCCATAGTGAAATGGGAGTCACAAGGAGACAACAACAAAGGGAGGGAAAGGCGTGGCTAGAATTCAGGCAGAGCAAGTGTGTGTTTCACATGCAGCTGCAACAACCCTAACTGTCCAAATGGATCGCTGGCTTCGGCAGGGAGCGGAATGCATTACGCAGGGCTCTACACTGAGAATGTGGGGACTCCCACATTCTGTCATGTTCCCTTGTGCCATTCTAGTTATGGAAATCGGACTCCAAATCTCTTTAGCCCTCTTCTTCCTTGAGAGTCGTTCCCATATTCAAGAGAGGAAGGCCTAGAACGCTGTCATCTATTAAAAAATATCTGAGTATATTTTGGGAAGTCTGGTAAGGGGAAATACTGAAAGCATCATTGGCTAACATCTCTTCTGATTTTATCTGAAGTTTCAAACCTGGATCATGAAATGACTTGAAAACGGAAGAATCACGATACATGGAGAAATCTGAATATGCCACAGGCACTTGCAAAGCCACACTGTGAAGTTAATTAGGGAGGGTGATTACGAGGAGCTGGCACACCTCTTTCCAGCACGAGCCTGCTGCGCTTCTCATTGGCTCCCCTGTTCAGGATTATACTCAGTTGTTCTACATTTTTCCTAGGACTGAGCCACAGGCTTGCCTTTTCTTTTTTTGGATTTGGCCTCCAATGTTTAGGCACGAGTCAGCACACACAGATGAATAGATGAACTGAGCTAATTTAAGGGAGCCCTCCCATGGAAGGATACTCTTTTAGCCCTCTATATTTAGTTAAGGTTTGTGCCTGTGCAAGATACTTACTAAAGGACTCAATTTTCTAAACCTTGCAAGCGAGGAATCTCTGCCATGAGATCTGCCTCCTAACAGGCTACTTGCTTGTTCACTGGGGTTCTAATGTCCTCATAGAAGCATTCAAACAGGCCAATTAAGGTGACCTCATTTAGATCATAGGGTGACTAGCCTCACTTTCATACATGCAGCAAGCATACACCGTGTTGGGATCCGGATTGGTGAATATCCCTTTCAGACAAAACTTGCTAAAACTTAATTTGATATGACAACTCCATTGAATTGCTACAGAAGCATTCATTTTGACTAAATCACAGAGTTCCGAAATTTTACATTTAGTAACAAACTAACGATCTGGAGCTTTCCACTGCGAAAGCATGGATTCTCGTGCTCTTACACTGTTGCTTAGTCAGACCTAACATGTGGCTAAGGAACAAGTTTAACGTCTAGCCCTCAAGCAAAAAAATTTCAGAAGACTCTGTGGCTTCCTGGCTATAAAATGAACTGCTTTCCATGGTAATGGATGCTCTACCTTCTTTTAAAATTCTCCCCATCCTGCTGATTTGAGTGTCATTTGGGGCATGGCTACTATCAACATTAAGGGATATACTGCACTGTCACGGTGACAAAAGTGTCAATGGATTTCCTCCTCGTGTTTTTGACATTTAAAGACTTCTGCAGAAAGGTAGACTCCATCTGTGTCCTCCTGCTGGCAGAGACTAAACACCTGTATGGTAGAAACCAAGCCAGGATCCGTTCAGTGTCAAGATGGGCCTTTGGAGAACAGAATCAATTACCCACTGCCTTCTTTTGTTTCTCAAATCCTTGGGCGTGCTGAAGAGGTCAAGTTTTAAACAAGCTGCTGTTGCGTTCTTACTTTTTTAGGCAACCTCATGCAGAAATGTGTATCTAAAAGCAACATAAAGGAGCAGCAAAACTCCTGCCCTTCTCTCCCTAAAAATGGAATACATTTACTTGGCAGCATCTTTGCTTCCACTGAATGTATTTACTTCTTAAATGAGACAAACCTCTTGCCAGGCTTCTCGCCCACTCTGCAGGGACATAGGCCTCCTTTGCATAACCTCTTCTTCCCATGGAGAAGAATGAGAACGCCATGCTTTAATCTTTTGGCATTTCTCGTTGGATGCAAGCGGGATCCTAAAAGGGAGTTAGGTCCCAGGAAGGAGAAGTGAATGAATTTTCTTCATTCCCTTCCCCCTTTAATTATGTGTGTCCCAGCATGGTTTTGTTTTTTTTGTTTTTTTTTTTTTTACGACTCATAGAGTAGGCTTCATGCTCAGATAGAGGCAGCAGATGCTTCAGAGAGCAGGGAAGAGTGGCCTCCAGAGTTATGGCTCAGAAAAAGAAACCAATCCAGATCCATGGGCTGAGGTTTGAAGTTTAAGACTAATGGCCGTGACTGTTTACACAGACAGAAGACAGTTATTTAAGGCTGAAATATGATCTACCTTTAGCTCAGCCAAAATGATGATCCAAGAGAAGCGTAACGCTATGTCTTCTTAGACTCCGCTGCCGAGGGGTCCTGCAGAGTGGCGGGGCTGTGGGGCTCCCTCCCAGGGTCTGCAGCGCCCCTGACCCTCACCTCGGAACCCAAGGCCCAGGGTCCCATGGCAGACCCCCTACCCCCGATGATGCCTGGGCATCCTGACAGCAGGTGGGGATTCAGTAGACTTCCAGAATGTTCCTTCTAAGCAGACTGAGGGGGTAAATGAAACCAGTCCAAACCTCAAGTGCTAAAAGCAGCAGGCAGCCTGCTTTGCTGACACTGTCACAGAACCCCTGGTCTAGAACAAGGCAGCCATTATTTTTTCACTGATCCTGAGAGAGCTTCTACTGCCTGTATTGTTTTCTAACTTTGGAAGCACCAAATAAGGACGACTTTTGGTTCAAGGTAGGAGCCACGACTGTTTATATGACCTCACTCTTTCTTACATAATATATTAAACAGGCCCCTTAGGCCTAAGTTTAAAAGCCAAATTCTGCCTCTGGACAAGCATGTGCAGTTCCCATTGAAGTTGGTGTGGCTTGGCTATCAGACAGCTGGGGGCGAACTCCACTCTTCAGCAGGGATATGACGGGTAACTAATAATTTCCAAGACTGCAATATAACGCTCTAATAAAGAGACACTGGAGGAGAATGAAAACAAAAATGCCTTTAAAGCCTAAATCAACAGATACCTCCCATCATTTATGAATGTGCTCATCTATCTCCCTAGCTCACAAGGAACCCTTGAGAGAGGGCCCAGGCACCTCTCTGGAGATCATTCAAGATCTCTTTGGGTGAGTCTCTACTGCAGGAGAAATGCGGCCTGGACCAGAAGGTCATGCTTCCAAGTGTTGACACGGTGGTAACTCGTTCCCAGTCACTTGTGTGGGGAGATGCATGGTGGGTTCCAGAGCAACAGATCACGTTAGAGTTGCACTGTATCATTTCCCCGTTCCCATGCTACACACAGACGTTTTATGGTAATTGATCTTGACTTGGTACATACATAGATTTAACATATACTACTTTGTTCCACAATGAATTTTAAATGACTTCCATGTGGGAACTGCCCTACATCCCCATAACACTTAAAAGCAATAAATTAAGTTAAAGACTTAAAAACAAGATTACTCTCTCATAATAACTTGGATGATTATTTTTAAAATTGAAGATAGCCTTGTCATAGCTAAAGTCGAAAGTAAATCAAACCTAAGGCATTCTGACCTTCCAATTTTTCATTTAAAGACACATCCCAAGATAAGAGGGCATCCTCTCAGTGGCTCTGTGAACCCCGTGCAGCCCTTTCTGAGATCCTACAGAAACCTGCCATCGGTGCACAGAGGGGGAGGCAGAAGGCAACACCCTCCGCATCCTGACAAAGTGTGACATGTGTCGATCACTGAAAACAAAGTCTCCTGAGGTCAGCTTTACTCATCCCCACCTCCCCACCTCCCCAGCACAGACAGCAACATGACTGCATGCAACCCAAGGCTCAAAAGAAACAAAACAGCACACAAAAACAAAAACAAAACAGCTGACGATCCCCTAAAGAAAAAATCTGTAATGTAAAAAGGAAGCAGTGGATGGGGTAACAGTATGACATTTCCTGTCCCCTCCCCCCATGCCAGGACACCTCCCCTCCCTCTGCTCCACGGTTTCGCTTCCTGCTGGGGCTCGGCTGCACATCTTCCCTGACGTATCAATTCAGGCCGATGTGTTGAGCCCTGTTAATCCAACTTTCGACTTCATGCCCACTGGCATCTGGTTCACTGCCAGGTTCGCTGCAACTGAAATGTAGAGACGTACCCTGAGACAGGTTCAGATTCTGGCTTCACACACACTGACCATGGAACTCTAGAGGACGGATTACATTTCACGTTTTCAGTAAAGTCCAAGGTTCCTAGCCTGCCACTCAAAAGCATCCATAATCTCATCTCAAGCTGCTGCTCCCCCTTTCCACCTTCTCCAACCCTATACCTCAGGGCAGACTCTGCCTTGTCTCATGTTTCTCCTCCATCTAGAAAGGCCATTTTGCCCACTTTCGTTTGAAGGGTAAATCCATACCTATTCTAAGCACCTTACACATCTCACTGAATCCTTACAACAACCCTGAGAGGTAGATACTATTATACTCATTTTAAAGATGAGGAAGCAGAGAGACAGAGATGTGACCAAGCCTGCTCAAGCAGCCCAAACGAGGAAGTAGCAAGGCCAAGGTTTGAACCCAATGGTCCAACCCCCAAATTTATGTTCTTCGTGAGGCTAGGCTGCCTTGTTCATAAAACCTCTCTCCTCCCAAACTCCACAGCCCTTTAGTAGTGTCTCTCTTATGGTCCTACCTCTTTTCTGGGAGATGATGAACTTTTCAAGGGCAAAATCCATGTGTGATTAAACTCTGGCCCCCTATGGCTCACCTCCGAGCCCTGCACATGTGCAGTGGGTACCTGTCAATATTCGTGGGCAGAAGGAAGTAAACAAGGAAGGAAAAAGGTACCCATTCAGCAAGGGATCCCTGCTGGGGTGAGGAAAAACGTCATTCTTTATTCTCACCCCTATGTGGTTGCAGTTTTTATATTTACTTTTAGGGTTTTTGGAGCAATTTTAGCTGCTGTGGTAAGGAAAGCAGGTAGCCTGGAAGGATAAAGCTGTGTCCTGTGTGCATGAGAAGGAACAGAACTCAAGTTCCCCTTGGTTCTTGCCATATACAAGAGCTACTTGCAGAGGCAGTGGCAATGACGGTGAGGACAACAGCAGAAATAATAACAAAACCTACTATCAATGATTGCAGGGATGCCTGGGTGGCTCAGTCTGTTAAGTGTCCAACTTTGGCTCAGGTCATGATCTCATGGCTCCTGAGCTCAAGCACCGCCTTGGGCTCTGAGCTGACAGCTCAGAGCCTGGAGCCTGCTTCAGATTCTGTGTCTCCCTCTCTCTCTGCCCCTCCCCACCCCCTTCATGCTCTGTCTGTCTGTCTCAAAAATGAATAAACATTACAAGAAAAGAAATGGTTGCATGCCAGTGCCAGGCACTTTACATCCAGCGTTTGCAATCCTTTCAATAATCCTGCAGGCCAGGCCTTCTCATTTCACTGATGGGAACCAAGATTCAGAAAAGCTAACTCATCTGGTCAAGGTCACAAGCTGGTGAAACACAACACAGAAGCGTGAACCCAGATCTGCTGCATTCAGGGTTGGTCTGGGCTCTGTCCACTGTAACAGCAATGCCTTCGGTCTCCCAGGAGCTAAGAAAAGCAAGTCACCTGGTCCATTCATTCTTTGCTTCCTGGACTCTCTCTTTGCTTTAGGCTTTCAGGTGAAAAACTACCTCGCACACACAGTCCTTCCAAGAAACCAGATGAACTGTAACCCACGTTCACGCTGCTCAGAGTTCTTAATTACTAGGAACATACAGGCCCGCAGTCATTAAAACATACCATGAGATATACAAGAGGGTGGTGCAGATGCAGGAGGGGGGCAAGGGAAGGGGCCAGACAGATTTGCTTGGAGTCAAAGAGGCAGAGAGTGAACTCAATGTTCTGCTTAGAAGAAAGATAAATCATTTTTCATTAACCTATAAAGTTGTCTTAGTTGGGCCACAACAAACACCTGATGCGTTCACAACATTGCCACAAAAGCATTTTAGTGGTCTCGGGTGTAAACAATGGTTTTGCACAGGAAGAGCAATGCCTTTCACCCTGGAGGAGTGGGGAGGAGGGAGGGGGAGGAAGAAGGGAATCCCTCAAAATGAAGCACACACTTAAAACATGATTCAGCTGTGATTCATCAAAGCTGGAGTAGGTATTTCGTTCACTCTAGGATTCTGGGTGCAAAGTGTTCTCTCCATGCTGACAAAGTCATCCTTCCATGCTCCTGAATGATAGGTCACTTCCACTGACGTGCTCTAAAGTTCATAATACATTTAAGATAGATTTTTCTGTGTGTAAGGGAGAGGGGCACTATCGTGAGCAGAAATGCTAATAGCTACTGGGAGCCTGGTTAAAAACCAACCACATTAAGAGTCATGCTTCTAAGGATAAAAGCCCCCATTCAATATTCTTTATCAGCTTGATTCAGCCACATTTGACACACTTGCTACTCATTCCTAGTCATGGTGATTTCAAGTCTGTGACTGTTCCCTTGAAGGGAGCGTTCCATGGAAAGCACGTGTGCTGAAGGGAGCATCTGGGGAGAAAGTGGCAACCTCCCCCCTTGATAAGGGACTCTGGGTCGGGATCATGTGAGCTATTTAACAGTCCCTTGGCTAAGCCTCCTCTAGCAACTAGAATATGAGGCAGGCAGTCTGGGTGCACTGTGTTCAGGGAGTTTCACAGCAATCAATTTCTAACAGATCCAGGCAGTAGCAACAAACTCTGTAGCCCAGACACTGCTCTGACTTATCAGTGGTGCTTCTTCTCAGTGGAAAGAAGACAAATATGGCAGGCTAATCTAAATGTCCTCTGCTCTATTGTCTTTAGCACTGATTTGAGGCTCATCCTTCTGTCTTTCCCTGTCTGTCTGTCCTTCATGATCCTGTAGCAGAACAGGGCAGAAGAAGAGCTCACGCTCAGGAGCCAGACTCCTTGGGTTCAGGTCCTCACCCTGTCACTTACCAGCTGTGGCCTTGGGCAAGTTACTTAGCCTCTCTTGCCTCAGTCTCCTCACCTGTAAGATGCGGTGGAGAATAACGACCTATTTCACAGGGATTTCAAGGGAGTAGACTGGAAAGGGGATTAAGTTAAAACAAAAGTGCCATGTAAGGGTTAGTGTCTTTTTTCCCTTCCTATCTTCCTTCCTTTGCTTTCTTTCAATAACTACTTATTGAATATCCCCTAGACACAAGACTCTACCCTGGATGCCACATAAACTTTGAATATAGACAGGGTGGCGTCCTTGTCCTCCAAGGAAGGACAGAAGGTAAAAAGCTATGGTAGAAAAAGACCACCAGTCTGGGATTTAGGGAGACGGGGCTAAGGCCCCAGCACTGCCACTAACTTCTTTGTGGCGCCCTCACCTGTAAGCACAAGATCCTTCTAGAGATCTTGACAACAGAAAGCAATAGTACCCAGCCAGGCCCCACACACCTTGCCACCTGAGTGATGATACAGTAAGAACCACAACGCAGAGGGGAGAGAAATGATCTCCGGTCGGGCCAGTCATGGAAGGCATCATGGGCTCTGAATGTATGCTTAGCCCTTAAGGAAGGTTGGAGGTTGGGAGATGGAGATGAGGGGACGAGGGATAATGTGCAGACATTCAAGTGTATCTGGGAACTAGCAAACAGCACATTTTGGTGGCAGCTGAGAACTGGTTTGGGGAAAGCAGGAGGGAAAACAGACGAGCTCAGCTTTTGGAGGGCTGGTGTGCAACACAATGGGCAGGTTAGGAGGAGGAGAAAATGTCAGAATGGCAATATGAGGAGACACGTGTGGTGGTGGCCTGCAGGATGGACCAGGTGGAGAGCAAACAGTTGGAAGACAAATGCACAAGGCAGGCATGAAGACTCAGAGGTGGGGGAGGGGTCCCTGGGCTCCGGAGGCAGGCCCCCCACGGGACAGCTGCCCAGGCTGGGGTATGCTCGTCACCTCTTACTCACAGTTCTCTCATGTTCACAAGACGATGACACAGCAAAGTGTAAGCACAGTGCCTGCCCATGGTAAGAACTTAGTAAACATTCTCGAGAAAGCAAAGTAATGGCGTGTGAGAACAGTTGTGAATGAAGCATTACTGTTCACCTGGAAGTCAGTTATTAGTGAAACACACAGCAGGTGACAGCAAAGAGAGGGGCCTCTGGAGACTTTGCCCAGGTGAGCAGGAAGAATACAACAGAGAGAGAGCTGGTAATCCAGTAGAATGTCAGGATGTGGGGGAAGGGCGTGTGCCTCTCCTTGACACTAGTCAGAATGATGTGGGGTAATTGGACACTGTAACTGCTGTGTAGACTAGGGAGAAAATAAAGCCATTGCCTTCCCTGGACCTGGATCCCTGGCTTATAGTCCCTGAGGAAGACAGGAGAGTTACACCTTCTCTCAGACTCAGCCCAAAGCCACCAATGGTGCCAATCGTAGATACCACTGCATCCCATTAAAAGACAGCGTTATTGTTTTCACTGTCAAGGTGAGGAAATTGGGCTGAGGTCACTTGGTGAGTTGGTAACAGCTGAACCCAGAGCCTAGGACTTTGTCATGGACTTGAAAGCCTGTTCCCTTCCCAGCTGTCTCTCAGGGCTGTTTTTGCCCCAATCAGCCTTCACAAACAGATCTAAAACCACAGTGCAAAATACAAGAGCGTGAAATTGGAAATAAAATAGGTGCTTCTACATCTATTTAAATCCCATTTATTTTTAATAACTACTGAGGTTAGGCTTAGCATGAAAGGTGAGTAGTTGGTTTCAATCTTGATTTATGTCTTGGTTGACTAGTAAAATATTGTCATTCTGCTCAAGTGAAAAAAAAGCCCATCGAAAACATCACACTTACTTAGCTTTTCTTAAAACTAAGTGCACATCTCCTGGGCATTTTCTTCTATGGTCTTAAGCATCTGCAATTTGTCAGATTTTGTTTGCTGGTATGTTCCCTTCCTCCAACATGTCGGGGCACATATGTATCTCTAGGTCTATGATAACCAAAGGGCACCCTATCACCTGATTACCCTATCAGTCACACATGAAAAAATTCTCATCTTAAATGGGGATCATTTGTCCTCTTAGTTAAGTCTCTCTGACCATGTTTGTAAATGGAAGGCATCTGGCTCAGAATGGGGGCGAATACAATGCAATAAAAAATAACAGTAATACAAATTGGTTAGCAGGAGAGTCTTCAGTATGAGCAAAAACAACTATGGCAATAAACCTACCCTAACGTGGAAGTGAATGAGAATATCAGGCCGTCGATCAAGAAGTTCACATAGGCATTGTTCTAATTAAATCCACAAAGCATTGCTGATTCTAGTACTTTCCATGGGCCCCTCTTTCCATTGATCTTGGGGGTCCCCTCTTTACCTCCATAGACTAGAACAATGCTTCTGGGGTTTTCCCCACAATCATCTGCTTCTTCTCATACCTCATTCCACAGCTTGGGTGATCATTGTCAGTCTTGCTTGGTCATGAGGGACGAGTCCCTCGTCAGACTTAATCTAAGAACCAAAAAACTCTGGGGCATCTGGGTGGCTCAGTCAGTTGGGCGTCCGACTCCTGGTTTCAGCTTGGGTCACGATCTCATGGTTCGTGGGTTTGAGCCCTGCGATGGGCTCTGCACTGGCGATACAGATTAGGATTCTCTTTCTCTCCCTCTCTCTGCCCCTCCCCTGCTTGCATGCTCTCTCTCTCTCTCTTAAAATAAATAAACTAAAAATAATTTTAAAAAAAAGTCTCTCTTTTACCTGAACAACAGTGGAAAAAATCTGTCTCTTAAACTCACTCCCTGAGCTTGAGAGTCCATACCCTGCCCAGTTGTGTCTCGTTACCAGGAAAGAAACCCACTAGCTCAAAGTCAGAACAACAAGATTTCTTATTGAGACCAGAAAGGGGGTTGAGACATCCCCTTTCTTCCAAAAGCCTGAAATATCAGGCGAGTTCTTCTTTCAATCTGTTCAGATTTTAGTCAGCACATTTTGGTAATTCTAGACCCAGAAAATCCTCGGAAATCAGAGTTCATTACGTAGGGTCAGAGAGATCGAGATGGATGATGGTCAACCAGGAATTAATGAGGATTGCGGACATCCAACCAATTTCACCTGGAGATCTCTGTGGCCATCCATCTTTTCCACCATCTGCTCCAAATTTGGACCTATGCCCTGAGAGGCAAAAGACAAATACATCCATCTTAAAAGTCCACCCAGGTGAAATGCCATTAAATTGCATTATTGCCCAGAACTGCAGAGAGAAACATTTCCTTTCTAGTTAATCTGGCAGCCATCAGTTGTTCCCCACTAACTTGAGAGAAGCATCTGGTTTATGTGCTAGAATAAAATACCCTCACAATCTATCAAAATTAACCCCCTAAGAGCTATTACTGAAACGAAGGACGGTCTCTTATGTGTTGGAGGTAGGTAGATTCATGCTTTCCCACGAAGTTCATGTTCTGGCACACTTATCTTTGGGATCTGCATTCCCTGGGTGAATAGGAACCCAATAATCATACCTGTTTTATGATTTTAAGCATTCCACGTTAGCATAAAATTAAAGCACATTCATACAGCTGTTGTTGCTAAAGACAACAACCACCTCATGGTAAAATATTATTCTTCCTGAGGGCTCTCAGATACCTCTGTTAGCATGTCCAGTATCTACAGGCATTCTTATGTTTTTCCTGCAGTTGTTTGTACTCTGATATAGGGTCTAGACAGAGCACAGAGACAGTGGAAGGTCTTTCCAAAATGTTTTAGACCAAAGAGGGTAGAAAATAACCTTAAATCACATTGGATTTTAGGACATCTCAGATAAGATTTCTTGCATTATATCCTGATCTCACTTCATGAGAAATAGGTATATTCCTCAACTATCTAATTAATTCACCTATTAATAAACCTCATGATCTCATTATTTAAAGGAATTCTCTCTCTCCGTGTGTGTGTGTGTGTGTGTGTGTGTGTGTGTGTGTGTGTGTGTGCTGGGTTCACATAAATAAATACTTCAAATCTTTTTAAGCCAAAGACGATCTTTCTTGAAAACAAGTACTTTGAAAAATACTGTTGTTCAACTCCAAATGGTTTCTCCATTAGAAGAATGTAGACTTCTTCTTCGTTAGGGAGACTACATTGGTTAGGGAGAGAGCAGAGGGACGTAGAGAGAAAAAGAGAGGAGGTGAGAGAAAGAGGGTGGGAGAAAGTTAGTGAGTGCAGTCAGAGAGCTTGTGTAAACAGTATTGCCTACAGTGTCCCCCTGTTACAAGGGCCCTTGATGAACATGCTAAGGGAGATGTCCCTTAGCTGCTTTCACCCAAGCCTGGCTCAGTTCTCTTGTAATCCGCATAAGAGAAGCATCTTGACATGCTTAGTGGATGGGTGTATTTTACACAGCAAACCACAGCCACAAGAGAAATTCTCCAATTCAACATGACTGGGTTGATAGTCTAAAAAACTGGTTAAAGCATGGAATCATAAAAATGATACTCTCATTATATGTATGTATATATTCATTGGTATTTATTATATATTCACAGATATTTATGTGTCATCCTTGCACAGTAGACATGCTGATCTTCTCTGCATCATTCCAATTTTAGTACATGTGCTGCCAAAGTGAGCACTATGTTCACAGATATATAAATGAGTGTGCACTCATTCACGGATTCGGTACAGGAGCAATGCCTTGTCTTTGAAGATGGGTCCACTGTCTGGAATTTCCCAATTTCCTGTATAAACCAGAAATCTGTTATGATTTTCAGGTTCCAGTTTCTTTAAAGAAGATACAAAATCCAAAGACAGCTGAAAAGCAATCTGACTGCAGAGTCCGCCTAGATTTTTATGACTTTCCCCACAATCTTTTAGTGTTATCTTGTTTATACTTAAGTTGCCCATAATTTCTGTTCATCACTGACAAGTCTTTCCAAGACAACGGTGTAGCTTCATAGGAACACCTCTCCTTTTCACACTCATATATCATGTGTTTACATAATATTTAGTTACATGTCTTAAATGGAAAAAGTACAACTGGTGTAAACAGGTTTGGGAACAAACAGCTTGCAGTTGGCTTCTGACTGCACTGATCGGGGAAGTGGGAGGGTCCATGGATAGCAGCTGCCTCACAGGGCACCCAGGCATCTGCTACGCTTGCCGGGGGAGGAGGGAACATGCTTGACTGGAGATGGACCCAGGGAGCTTCTCTGAATCTCAGTTGAGGCTCAACCAAAGAAACAGCTAATGATCTATTCTCATGCGGGAGGGGAAGAAACCAATCAGGTTGGCCCTAGGGAGGAACTGTAGGTTAGTCTCTAACCTGATGCCTTTCTAAGGCGCTCAAGGGTAATTTTGTCTGCTCAATTTTTATCTTATAGACTATTGGATAAACTCCCTCATAAGATGCAGTAACACTGCTGTAAACAGAACAGAAAGAAAAAGTAGTGGTGCTTTTGACCAAACAGAGAAAAACTGAAAGGCGGAATATATATTATAGAAGTACATATAAGTATGTATTATATAAGCACCTATACTTTAAAACATATATATGTAAATATAGTTTATATTTTTATTATATTCATACATAACATATACAAATATTTTTATTATTTTATATTTATATGTAAAGTATATGTATTTAAATATATATTTATATATAAAGTATAAATATATGTAAAATATATATTATATATAAAGTACAGATTTTATATATTTTTATATATTTTAAAGTATATATATACTTCTATATTATATATACTATATATTCTGCCTTTCAGTTATATACATATGTGTGTGTATATGTCTATAAGGGTATATATACATATCTATGGTGTGAGTGTGCGTACTTATCTGATGGTGCTTCATGAGATATGGAGGTTCACACTGTATCTGAAGATAATTTGATGAAAATCTTTAATCCCTAAAATTCCAGCTAGACTGAAAAATTGGCTTAGTTGCCTTAATTCATTACTTCGGACCCCAGTCTATCATTTTACTCATCATCACTGCTATATAGGGTTTGGATAAACAGGTTTTGGATGAAAAGTATCTGAAGCTGAATCCAGCCCCCGGCACAAGGAGTGAGAGCCCACAGTCATCCTTACTGGCCAATTCCACTCTGTGGCCACTTTGCAACACTAGCAGCTGTGAGGGGTGGCATATTTAAAGGGCCTTTATTTAGCTCTTGCATTTTATTTATTTATGATTTATTATTTACATCCTGCTTCCTTCCACGAAGGATTTGGGACAGCTTAGCGCTTCAGTTTAGCCCATTCCTAATCAGTTCAGTCACTTCTCCTTCATCCTGCTATGTCCAACTTCAATAGAGTTGTTTCCCCAGTGTGGCCAATTAACTCGGACCCCTGTGGTCTGGGCCTTCCACTGAGCAACAAAGGCGGTGCTTTTGCAGAGTCTGTGACCTTTGGATTCCTGCCCCAGCAGCACAGGAAATTCTGGCAGCCCTTCCCAGGGCATCCCTTTTGGTGTCAAGACCTCCTGGGGGTGGCATGGGGTGTGGAGACCCACAAGTCCATCAGCAGCTCCACAGCCTGTGCAGAGGGAGCTGAAGAGTAGCCTCAAGGACTCTCCCTGGGGACTTTGTGGGATGCCAAAAAGTGTCCCAGCCAGTAGGGGTCTCCATCAATATGTTCAATAACCACACACCCTTTTGGTGAGAACACGAGAAAGAGCAAGCCTCAATCTCAGCTACTACGGATCTCCACCCATCCACCTCCACCTCCAACCCTGTCAAGTCTCTGACTAAATGGAGCAAAGGATCCACAGGCGTCCTTCAATCTGCCATGATCTTGCTGGGCTGAATAGATCACCTAACTTAACTATGCTTGCTTTCTCCATCTACATCTTAGTGATGAAAACACTGGTCACAGGCATACTTAAAGAACCCCAGGGTGATGGGGCGCCTGGGTGGCTCAGTCGGTTAAGCGTCCGACTTCAGCTCAGGTCACGATCTTGCGGTCCGCGAGTTCGAGCCCCGCGTCGGGCTCTGGGCTGATGGCTCAGAGCCTGGAGCTTGCTTCCGATTCTGTGTCTCCCTCTCTCTCTGCCCCTCCCCCGTTCATGCTGTGTCTCTCTCTGTCTCAAAAATAAATAAACGTTAAAAAAAAAAAAAATTAAAAAAAAAAAAGAACCCCAGGGTGAGAACTGCCACGTGTGGCTGCAGAAAAGCCCCTGAATGTCCTTGTGCCTGAGAGTCGCTCCTATTTGACCATCTTTTCAGGGCCCCAGTCCCTTGCTCTTGCTTTTCTTTGTAAGAATGGCAGCCGCTGATCTCAATGCCTATTACTTTCCCCCGACAGTGAATAAAGCACTGCATTCAATCATCTATTCTTGTTAGCTAGCCTGCACTCCTGGTAATTCTGCTCCCTGAGAGGATAAATAGCATTAGGCACCTAGTACACAGTTGTCCATGTAAGGGATTGTCCTCAGACAAAACAGAGATGCCTCAGACCATCTGAACATATTTTTCCATTAGTGAGGACAGAGTTGCATGCATCACACATAGTCTCCCGCCAACCTTTTCCCAACCAATAGCAGACATGTGGAAACAGTTGGCAGAGGCTCTGGGTGCGACCCTTGGCCATGGAATAGTATGAAGCTAACTTGCATGCACAGGGAATGAATCCACGACAGATTCACTAACCACAGGACTGAGGTTAATGAAGAGATAGATGATCCAAATGCTGGCCTTGATTGGAATGGAAGCAATCTTCACAGAATAGAAAACACTGGGCTAGATTCCCCAACGGTCTACCTCAGTGGTCTGCTCTTACGTGCTAATATTGTGTCATTAGTTGGCTTACCTGGGCTTTCAGTGTCTGCCCACACAAATGCATATTTTAATAGGCAAACAACTCTGTGGCGAAAAGGACTGGACACGTATGCTTGGATTTCAAGTTTGATATAAGCCGTTCAAAGTCACAGGTGAAAAAGGATCTCACTTTATAAAATGGCTTACTTTATAAATGTGGGTCAAGAGGGGTGCTACTAAAAGACATCATGAAGGGTGCCTGAGTGGCTCAGTTGGTTAAGCATCCGACTTCAATTCAGGTCATCATATCACAGTTCATGAGTTCGAGTCCTGTATCGGGCTCTGCACTGACAGCTTGGAGCCTGGAGCCTGCTTTGGATTCTGTCTCTCTCTCTCTCTGCCCCTCCCCCACTGTGCTTTCTCTCTCAAAAATAAATAAACATTAAAAGAATAGAAAAAAAGACATCACGAGATTCTACATTTTTTTAAAACTCTTAAGTTGATGTTATATCCAGTCATTCCATCCAGAGCACACTGAAAGTCTAAGCCGAAATGGAGAGTGAGTCGTGATGACTGGCACATCCACCACCAGCGGATCAAGGTGTCTCCTTGCTTTGCTGAGCTGCAGTCCTCCTGGACAGTGCTGCTCCAGTCCTGGAGACTTACAGCCCCCTGGGCTCCTGCTCCCACAAACTCCCGAGGAACACTCCTCAGCAGTAGAAGGAACTTTCTCCTGTTCTTTGCAAACAGAAAACACCTGTGGCAAAACTTGTGCAGGGGTGAATGTCCCTAGAGAGATGTGGATGACAGTGTGACAACGGCCCGGCCTTATGTCCCCAGCCTATCACTTTCCAGAACAAGTTGACCAGTTTCTCAGAGGACTCTTGGTTCCCTCCATTAATTATGGAGAAAATAAAAATAATATCTACATCCCATGTTCCTATGAGGACAAAAGGAAGTAAGGTAATTTGAGAACAACACAGCACCGTCCAAAGAAGAGCTTAGATAGCGGTGAAGCCTGGAAAATGAGATTAGCTGAGACCCTGGGACCGGGGAAGGCAGACTGACAACGGACTTCTAGAGCAGGCCTGGCTCACTTCCCCACTTCCTCTTCCCAGGCCCAGGCACACCCCCCAGTGATGACACTAGACCACCTCAACTCTGTCCCAGGGTGTTGTTATACAGGGAGCTGAGGCCGTCTCAAGCATAGTCCCAGGTGGAAATGCAGCACAGGTAAGTTTCCAAAGGAACTTTCCAGAGTCCAGAGGCAGCCGGTACTCTGACAGTTGGGTTCTGTGTGTGTGTGTGTGCGTGTGTGTGTGTGTGTTCGTTTTCAGGTGCTCTATCCATCTTTCTTACCCTAAAGCACCAAGTAGAGCATCCCCTGGAAATGTTTGCTGAAGAATGAGAACAGGGATAAGGATTCATCAGGTGATTATTCACAGTCCAGATAAAGGAAGGCTCATAAAACAACCAGACGTCACCACCAAAAAAATCCCCCGATACACACAAACTTTTGTGTGATTAAGAATGATAAGAATGGATCCTGATAAGAATGGGTACCACCAGGGAAGTTGGCAGGTCTCTCATGAATTGTGAGACTGAGTTCCTAACTATGACACATCTCAAAAGCATCACAGGCCTATGGAGATACTGATCCCCTCAACCTTCGAGCAGCTGAGCACAGCCCAGGTACCTGGGTGACTCCAGTGCGCTGAACAAACGTTAGCATTCTCCATGTTCTTGGTCACGTAAGGGACCCCAAAACAGACACAGAAATGTGGACCTGCAATCCTAAACATCTCCTGTTTATAACCCAGAGAGGCAAAGATAAACTGGATGCTTGGATCCTCAGGTTCATTTATCTCCTTGTCTGATTCGTCACTTGTGACATCAGGTCCTCACAAGCACCCCGTGAGTGAGGCATCCACTATTTACAGGTGCATGAACCAGGCCTCAAAGAAGCCAGGTGGCTTGCCCAGTGTCATCCTTTTCTAAGCACCAGCCTGGCCCCTATTCTGCTCATCCTCTACCTCCTCCACAGCACATAAAATGTACCCAGCCAGGGCATACTCCTAATTCTTCAGTCTGACTTCTCTTCTAATGAATGTAATCTTCGAAGATGTGAGAGTGGAAACAAAAGTGAAAAGTAAGGACATTGCAATGGGAAGAGGATAGAGCCACAAATGGCACAGAGAGGTCAGGCTGTAGGCAATGGCTGGATGGAAGAGACTCTTGTTGGTGGGTAGGTTGACTGCAGTAGGGACAGATGGCTACCTACCCAGAGCAGAATGTCAAACAAGCTTTCAGGGCTGTCAGGATGAAGGCTACCTGGAGACGGGACTTGGCAGTCATTTGCCCAAAGAAGGAGGCTGAATCTCGGGCTGGATGACGCCTTGCCGGAGAATCTGGATCACAAGGGGCTTACTGAGCCTCCATGAGGAGGTCTGGGAGTTCTGTGGCCCTAGGTAAACATTTATGATTAATTGGAGAGCTAAATAATTATACCTTCCCTTCAAGCTCCTCTCACATCGAATCATGTGATTCAATTAAAGAATATTCTTGACCTCAAGGTCCTGGAACCTGGACCTCAAGGTCCTGGAACTTTAGGTTCCTAACACTGAACTGACCTGTTAAAGGAATCTTCACTCTGTAGGTCCTCAGCTCCTGGGATGAGTAGGATCTCCCCACCATGCAATCTTTAGACTATCCAGATGTACAGAATTGCAAAGTAGAACCCAAAGAGGACATTCTCACTTCCAAGAGATAGGTGGAAAGGAGGTTGGCTCTGCACTGGCTCATTTCAACAGTCCTCACAGGAAGCTTCCTGAAACTGTCACTTACTCTGCAAGGCTGACTGTCCTACTGGTGCAGCTGGCCCGTAGGAAGGAGCTGGTGGTCATCTGATGTGACTGTACCACTGCAGAGGACAGACAGGTGTCTACGCCTTAGCAGAGAACCCAGCACAACTTTGACAGTAAGGCTGCAATGCTCTCAGCAAAAAAAAACCTTGACTACAAAGCTAGAAATAGTGCTTCCAGCCGACCTCTGCTCTTCCCCTCCATAAACCTAGCATCTCTCCGACCTTGACTGGCAGCGAACAAGCAAGACAAACAGCCCATCACATAGTTCTAGCTGCCTTGGAAAGCAAGAAAGGAATCGGGAGAAAACCTGCACTTTAAGGGATGGGAATGTAACAGAGCAGTGGGGAAACTTCTTTCTACAAGAGCAGCATGGTAGTGTTACTTATGGAGGCAAAATTTTAGCTAATTATCAGTTTCAGTTTCTTATTACACCACAGATAGATGGTGGGTGGACCAGTCTGTTTCAGTGGCCAATGTATCTGGAATGTTTTACAGTAAAATATTTTAATGGCCATTATTAACTATAATGTATCACTGTGAGTTTAGTGAAGAAACTGAAAAATGATCATACTATAGGTATGATTAGACACGTGTATAGATTAAACAGAATGCACACATTCCTATAAAAGGCATCCTGAGTACCAGTCAATGTGGCATTGACTTCCACTGGAAAATAGATGTTAAGTTTCTCCAGGGAATGGAGAAATGGTAAAAAAAAAAAAAAAAAAAAAAAAAAAAAAATCAGGTTATCTGTCATCTTGCCCTGTGGGCTTGGCAAAACAGGAAAAAGCACATAAAAAGGTAGTCCTAGAATCAGCTTTACTAATAATTCTTGCTACTTATTTTAGAAGATATCTGTGCAAGTATTTCAGCACCTCTCTGTATCTCAGCAGAGAGGTTCATGCTGAGTTAGGGAGGTCCTCTCCTTTCCCAAATAAGGCAAGTCCAAACTCAAGGGGGAAAGGCCAGGAAGGGATGACCTAGGGAAGACACCCTGAGAGGGGTCCACCACACCAAGAACAGAAGCTTCTCCAAACAAGTATCCTGGGGAGAAAAGCCGTTGACAGCTTCAAAGTATCTCTCCATATGTCAACAGAGAATAGCCAACCAAAAATGTCATCAATGAAAAACAATCTAGACACAGTGATGTGACATGGAAATCTACTGAATTGATGAAGGGTAAAAACAGAAACTAAAGAGGCGCCTGGGTAGCTCAGTCAGCTAAACGACTGACTCTTGATTTTGGATCAGGTGATCATCTCGTGATTCATGAGATCAAGCCCTGCATCAGGCTCTGTGCTGACAGTGTGGTGCCTGCTTGGGATTCTCTCTCTTCCTCTCTCTCTCGCCCTCCCTCCCTCTTTCTCTCTCAAAATAAATAAAATAAAACTTTAAAAATAAAAAAAAATTAATTACTTAAAAAAACACAGAAACTAAAGATTACTGGAGAGCTGAATTCTATAGGAAGGGAAGTTAAGAGTAAGAATCTAACGCTTTAAGGGTACCTGGGTGGCTCAGTCATTAAGCATTGGACTTCACGACCTCATGGTTTGTGAGTTCGAGTCCCACATCGGGTGAGCTTGAGCCCTGCTTCCAGTAAACAAAACCATGAGTCCCACACTTTGGGTGAGCCCCACTTCTCTCTTTCTCTCTCCCTCTCTGCCCCTCATGGAATTCTCTCTCTCTGCCCCTCACTCACTTGCACCCTCTCTCTCTCTTTCTCTCTCTCTCAAACAAAAAAAGTCTAACCCTTTAGAATCTAAAATCTTGCAATCTAATTTTTATTCATTTTTCCATGTCCCACCATAAAACTAGCTTCCTCAACAATATAAAAATAATAAATATTTGCTGATCATTTATTATTTGCCAAACACTAGAAGCACATTACATGTATCAACTCCTTTCCTTATCAAAACAAACCTATGTGGCAAATTCAATTATTATTACCTTCATTTTACAGAAGACAACATTAAAGCACAAAGAGGTCAAATGAATTGCCTAAGGTCACACACCTGGCAGGTGTGTGGATTCTCACATGGCCATTTTGGCTCCAGAACCTCTGCTCTTAACCATTATGCTTTACTGTCTCTCAATGAAAAGGAATGTCCAAAGGAAAGAGAGAAAACAATGCCAGTGAAATAAAATAGGCTCTACCTGAATCAGCTTGCTGGAATAAATTCAGTGAATAAACAAGGACAGTGTATGCTGTGATTGCCTCCACCCCAGCACTGACCCCTCCCCTCCCCCGCTGTGGGGAGGCCATGGGACTTGGGCAGACCCATCCATTGATGCGGTCCCTGAAAAAGCATATTGTCTATCTGCAAAATAATAAACTGGCATTTCTGTTTATGGATTAGCCTCCTGTGAACTTAGGAAGTGCAAGTCTTTCCCAACCTTCCATGAGGCAACTGATGAAATCACACTAAAGATCTATAAAGCAGAAGATCAGACCCTAGTCCACAATGAAAGCGAGCCAAACAAGAGCAGTGTCCCTTGAAATCCAACCTGAAATAGTCATCTAGTGTAATTCACTTCTCTAAGAGAGAGTAAAAGTGCTCATTTACTGAGCACTTACTATGTTTGTGTCAGACACTGATGGGTTGTTCTCTGTGCCATGTTCTTCACGCATCCTTCTATATTCTCCCTGGACACAGCGGCAGGGGCTTACCAGCCCCAGAAGGAAGGCTGTGGAGTCCACGTATCACACACCAACACTGCTTCTGGGACAAAATTTATGCTGGCCTGTGGCTAAATAAGAAAAATCTGGACAATACAATAGGAGTTTTCCCGGAAGCTATATGGGTATGGTATAGAGGACGGTCCCTTATTCTGAGATTATATTCTTCCTACTTCTGGTATTAAAATATCTTTTCTTTCAGGAAAGGACTATAACATTACATGGCAATTTTGCTATTGCTTTTTTTTTTTTAACATCCTTACTTCTCAGGATAGAAGCTAACAACCCTATGTTGAGCCTCCTCAATTAAAAACATTGTTAGATCATAAAATTCCAAAGCGTAGGGTCACTGGCCCAGGGGACTGATAGCCTGGATTTTGTCCAACCTCAACCACAGGGGGAATTCAGAAAACAAGAGACAATCCCAGTGGCTGAAATTTACCCTGTGCTGCCAGTGGCTTCCTTGCTAAGCCCCTATCTGACCTCTAGTTACTCCCTTGGTCCCCAGTGGCTGCTACCAGTAGGAATTCCCTATCCTTCCTGGCCAAGTTGACATGCTGGGCAGAGTTCAGGACACAGCTTTAAATGTGGTTTCCTGATTAACAGAGAGACTCCAGTTAGGCAGGAAGGAGTTCAAGCTCAAATATTATATGTCATAGTCATCTACCGGTTCTTAGGAATGAATACATCAACAGAAATGACCTGGAGCAAAATACCATTCCTGAGAAAATCCCTAACAACTCAGTGAGAGACTCCTGTTACTGCACTGCATCTTTTGTGTCGTCTTTTGACAAGAAAAGTGTCACGTTAAAGACTCAGTTCCTCTAAAATACATTTACACATTTGAGAAGGCTGATGGTGATGGAGAGAAACGAGTGCTAAAAGGAACCAGGCACCACATCTATATGACTTTCTGGCTAAGAAAGTAGGAGAACCCCCAGAGCAGGAGATGGGGTCGCTGACTTGGCTGTGCCATTAAATTCCCCTTGAATCTTAGGAGAAATCATTCTCTGGCCTTATCCTTCCTCACTTGAAAAATAACATGTCTGGTTGCTCTAAATCCTAACATTCTCTAGTTCTAGTCATTGTCTGGAGGAGAGAGCAAGGTACCTTCATGTCTAGAAGGACACTGAGAAATAATACCGAAAGGAAACATGGAGTGCTCCTCAGGGGTCTCAAGGTCCTGATTAGACACTGATGAAAGATGAGCTGGTAGAACAGACCCCACGGGCATCTCTAGGGGGGTCTCCCCAGAGTGAGCTTCTGGCCAGAGCAAGGAAATGAAGAAGTGGGTCTACAGTGCAGGCAAGAGAAGGTAAGGAAAAGAGCAGGAAGAAAACGGGAGGGGAAGAAGCAGAGAAAAGGCAAGGTCTAATAGAAGTGCAATCTTCTGAGTAGAGAAAAGAGGGAAAGTGCCAAAGAGCAGAGAAAGAAGGGGAAGAAAGAGTCAGACCTCTACCTGTCATTTTTTTAAGTTTATTTATTTATTTTAAGAGACAGAGAGAGAGAATGAGAGCGAGAGCCAAGCAGGGGAGGGGCAGGGAGAGAGGGAGAGAGAATCCAAAGCAGGATCCACACTGTCAGCATAAAGCCCAACCAACATGGACTCGATCCCACCAACTGTGAGATCCTGACCTGAACCAAAACCAAGAGTCGGACACTTAACCTATGGAGCTACCCAGGCACCCCTACCTCTCATTTTGGATAGTAATAGAATTTCATAGCTCCTTCACCATCTGCTTCCCAAAAATGTCACCAGAGGTAAGGTCCCATGGCATCCTGCCAAATTAAATAGAGAAAAGCCTCACTCTTCTAGAGAGCAATACTGTACCATTTTCCCTAATACAGCAAACACAGAGGCAGCCCATCTGTATGCAGATATGACAGAAAAACAAAACAAAACCAAACAAAACTCCACAAAAGGTCCATAACCTTTAAAAAAGAAAAAAAAAGGATTCTGGGCTAACCTATCCAGAAATAGAACATTTTGATTACAAAATAAAAACTAGGTCAATAAGATAATGGACATGACTTAAATGAAAATCACAGTATTTGTAATGGGCTAAAAATGGTATCAATATTACTGCAGAGAAGGAATATAATTAAATGTATTTTTAAACAGCAGCTCCCGCCCCAGCCCTCCAAACCCCAGCCCCGCCACCAGTATCCCTCCACCTCATCGGAGAGGAATGTGCTGGCATGCCACAAGTTGGTCTGAAGAATGCAGAGTTTCCGTACTACTTTAGAAGATCCCAAATGACACTGGTTAGCTACATTCTTTCACTTTTAGATCACTGTTATTCATTTATAAAGCAAAGAAATGGAAAGGTTAGGGATCTGACCATTTCATTCTTTTATGGTTTCTACTATATGGCCAGGAAACATGCAAATGGAAATGAAACTGCCACCATTCTGTCTGGTCGACTGAAACACGGAGAGTTCCAGGCCATCATATGATGTGGATATAGATCCTAAGAGGTTTAGCACGGGCCAGAAATTAAGATAAAGGGTAGCTGTGCAAATTTCTGGTTTTCTTTCTTCAACCTGTGGTGTGACCTTGTGGATAAACTCTAACTCTTGAGTGTAATTTATCTTCCAAGCCCTCACAAGGGGAAGGGAAGCAAAGAGGAGCATGATGAATTAGCCGCAAGGAATAATGTTCTGGATGGTGACTGCAATTACTACGGTGGGCAAGCAAGGACTGCGGTGGCAATGGCATTTCCTCGGATGTCTGTGTAAAAGCCACAGCCTACGGCTCTGTTTATGAGGAAATTATCAGTGGCCCTTCCACACTCCGGATGCCGTCAGGGGTCAAAGAAAGATGACGCAGGCTTACTCGATGATGAAAATATTACCACTGCAAAATATATACGTACACACACAGAGACATGCACAGAGTATTTCTTACTAAAGGAGATTGATTCGATATTTATACCGTGGAACTCTCAGAATAAGATATCTGCATGACTACATATCATAGTCACCATTCAGAAGAGATTATTTTCAAAATCTCTTTGTGGGTAGTGCATGTCTACTAATAAGTTTTTTTAAAGAATTAACTCTTGAATATGTTTAAGTTTCAACACACCAAATATTAGTATCAAGGTACTCATTCATCCTTAGAAAGAACAAAGTTACTTCCCATGGAGAAAATCTGCTGAATGACAGCTGAACTTGTCAAGCAAAAGAGAAGTGGAGAACTTAGTCACTTCGTGTTACGACTCATGTAATGTTGAACTCCCTAAGTGCAATTACGTGTTTGTAAAATATCATTAAGTTAGTGCCCACTTCACCCTCTCTTTACTTTGAGCATCATAATAAAAGATATTTCAATAAGCAGCAAGTGGACAAACAGCCTAACCATGAGTCCTTTCTGTAAGTGACTTCGGGCGTTCCAAACCCCTGATATTCTGAGTCAAGTGAAATAAGTCACTATAATAGGCCTTGAGGAATTCTAAACCAAGAGAAAGGCCAAAAAGTTAAGGATCATCTGAGCTCATCCTATCACTCTCAGGGTTGTTCTTATTTATAGTTCCCTCCTATCACCAGGGCCTCTAAACCGTGAAACAAAAATAGTGAAGCAAATGTGTGGCGAGGGTCACTGCAGACTAGGCAAAATTTCTGCGAATACCCACAAAGCGCGGTGCTCGGTTTTCTGTAGAAAAGTGCTCAGTCAACTCAGTCAATGTCGTTTTTAACTCTGACCTTCCATGACCTCAGTTTGGAGATCCTGATAGGGATGAAAGAAAAGAACTAAAAGGTCAAGCAAGTGAAAAGCACTGAAAGAATGCTCAATACAAGCATATGATACGGGGCACGCCTCTGTCCTGGGAGTCTGGTGGGGGAAAAATGGATTATTTATGGGGGAAGGGAAACCAGATGGCAAAGTAAGCTCTTGACAGGATAAAAGCTTATGTTCGGGAAAGCTTAGGAGGAGGAAAGGGCAACGGAGTAACTTGTACTGTCACAGGGTGAACTTGGTCGAGCAGTGACTTTGGCAGATTTGGGCCTCTAGCAGGGAGGAACCAGCTGGGGGCTGGGGAAACGGGTGTTTTTGGAGAAAGAGAAACAGCTGCCTGAGCACGAGTGTCGGAAGGAAGTCCTCTTCCCTACTGCCAACCCACGAGACGTAAGTATAATCCAGTCGCAGGAGCTACTCTAAGGAGACAAAGGGGGACAAGATCGAGTCCCTGCCAATTAGTGCCCCAAGACCTCTGACAATGGGGCCATTCCAACAAATGCTCCAAGGGAAGAAGCACTAGATCGGGACTCATGGAAGGAGTTCTAATCTTATCTATTTAAGCAGCTATTAATTACAGGTTCAGGAACAGGATGGACTGGTGAATCAATACGTGATGTAAAGATTTATCTATAAACAATATATAAACCCTCTATTCCAAGTCTTTTATCTGATAAAAGTTGTGAGTCTGAAGGACTTAATTGACTTGCATTCACTTCTCCGTCAACTTTGTCAGGTGAGAATCAGCAAACTACAAGAGTTCTCTCTGAAATAATCATTCCCTAAGTAAGGGTCCTCCATAACCCTTTCCACTGCCCTGTGGGTGCATTTTAAGTCAGTAACTATAAGAGAAAATCCTGCTTTTTTTTAATAGCAAACATTCTAACGGTTAAAAGCCTGTACAGACTATAAACAAGAATAAACTAGAATACTGAATATTTCAACACTGGCCATTTTGATGGGAAAAAATGTGAAGTACACATTTCCATGTAAATGGAAATCCTACATTTATAAAAGCAGGCAAGATGATTATGTGTGACAAATACTTATAGGCAAATGAGAAAACTACAAAAAAGTTCCCTCTTCTAAAATAAACTACTCTTTTTTCAGCATACAATTCTCCTAAATTCTGACATTTATGCCTGCTTGAAAAAACAATTTAAGTCAACACTTCCCACTCTGTTATTCAACCCTGAGGCATAAAAATTTGATTAAATAGCCTAAAAATGCTTCCATGCACAAGGAGCAGGCAAAAACTGACTTACACATCACAAAGTCATGCTGTAGCTTGACTTCTACCCATGTGCTCTGTTGGAACCCTCCTAAACCTTGAGCTCTCCATCTTCCACTCTTGCTTTCCCTACCTTCTCCCTTCTTTGAGAACATACCAAAGCCTCCCAGTGTGGGCCTTTCTCCCAGCGATCACCCTCATACTACACTAGTCTCTTCAAAAAACACCTTTTCTGTTTCAACAACACCATAACCAGAATGGCATGCTCCTCCCCTGGGTCAGCACCTCCATTCCAAAACAGGATCCTGTAACTTCCCATTTCCTAAAACCTCCGTCCCACTCTTGAATACTCTTATCACTCAGCTTCTCTTTCTCTTCTGGCTCCTTCCTTCCCCCTAAAGACCTTAGCAAACCATAACTCATCAAATCATGAGACAACTGCAGAATCACATGTTCAACAGCCCACTTGAAACCCCACTAGGATGTCAAATAGGCATCGCTAGCTCAATACGTCTCAAACTGAATTTTTGATTTTGTCTGCAAACCTGGTACTTCTTCAGGGTTTCCCATCGCCACAAATGACAAATACTTTTGCTGAGGGCAAAAGCTTGGAATCATCCCTGATTCCTCTCTCTCTCACACCACACATCTCATCCAACAACAAATTCTGATGACTCTGCTTTGAAAATATATCTCTGGAATCCAACCACTTGTCTCCATATCCACCACTGCTATGCTGGTCCAAGCCATCAGCATCCCTCACCTGGAATACTGGAGTACCCCAACTGAGCTCCCGGCTTCCACTCCTTCTCTGTACCCCATTTGGAGTGGTCATTTACAAAGTCCAGGGAAACTCATTGTCCTTCTCAAACTTTCCAAGGCTTCCCGTCATACTTAGAATACAGTCCAAAGTTTTGGCTCCTGTAGTCCTGTAACCTACAAGTCTACCTTTCCAACTTCATTTCCAACCACACTTTGCCTTGCTCATCCGACTCCGCTCATACTGACTTTCCTGCCATTTTTTAAATTGTATAACTCTGAATATTATCTGTGCATGGATTAAATATTATCTCTATGCAAATGTTAAATCTATTTATCCACCTACACCTGCTTCTCTGATCCAGCCTCAGGATCCACTCTCTGTCTATAAGGCATCTCAAGCTAGATGTTCCTATGCCAACACAAACTAGACACTGCAAAAAGGAGCTGTTTTCCTATCACCAGGCTGGAAACCTTGAAGCAGCTGCCAACCTCCACTGTACTTCCACCCACAATCAGCCAGGTGCCAACTCCTGCCATATCCCTTACCACTGATGCCTCACTTTTGCCCCCTTTCTTCTTCCTCCCTTTATTCGGAGTCTTGCATCTGTCCTGGTCATCTCAGGTCTAAAATCCTATGCCTCCACTTGTCTATTAGCTTCCTCACATTGCTGTACAGGTGTCCATCCAGAGGGCTGGCAAGGGTTTCTTTCTACACCCAAGTTCAAGTGCATCCATGTCAGCCTCCATTCCTGCCTCCCACTACTTAATCCTTCTGTTGTCTTTGACTGTCCCTATACTGTGCAGTATGATAGCCACTAGCCACACATGGCTATTTACACTGCAATTAACTAAAATTGAATACAACTAAAAATTCAGTTCCTCAGCTGCACTGGCCACATATCAAGTGCTCATTGGCCACATGTGGCTAGTGGGAACCCTGCTGTTCATTTCCATCATCACAGAAAGTTCTACTGGGCAGCGCTGGAACCTATCCCCTCTGGAATATTTACTCAACTCCCAAACAAACTGTTCTGGGAGAATAAATCCCATAACCAACAAGCCCTTTCAGCCTAGTTTTACCGAGACATCATGTTTCAGCATTAGGGAGCTCCTGAAACATTCTTCCCTGAGAGCCACCCTAACTTTAAGGGAAGGAAACATTCCATGCTCTTGTCCCTAATACACATACACATGGCTTTCCCTTCATAAAACTTTCCTGTGCAGAGGAAATATTTATATATTACTATTCAATTTGTATTTTTTTCAGTGCTTGATTAGCTCTTATGCCTTCACTGTCTGCTAAATAAGGTTGACTATTTTAGGCCTAATGCTCTTGCAGGCAAAGCCAATATTTAATGATGCTGAGCACAGACGGCTCTTCCAAAAGCATGTTTTAATAAGGGTGACTGCACAGTGGGAAAGCACCTGGGCCTTGGAATTACCTTGCTTCTGAGCTCCTGTCCTGCCACTTACTAGCCAGGGATCTTGGGAAAGTTATTTAACCCTTCATTCTCAGTGTAAGCACCTGTAAAGTGGAGAAAATGGTAACTGTCTTCCTCATTGATTTGTTGTGATAATTAAATGGGATCAGACCCATAAATCTCTCAGCCATGGTTGATATATGATCATCACTCATTAGTGTCAGCTGACAGTATCAATTATTTTAGCTAGTTGTGAACAAAAATAAATTTAAATAATCTTGAGGAGGTTAAAAGCAAGACGAAGAACAAATCTCGAATGCAAACTGCTCATCTTACAGAGTCAAATGAATGTCTTCAGATACAGTGATGGATATTACTGAAATATCAAATCGTGGAAAATATGTATCAAAGTCACATAAATTTGAACATTTCTATTCTGCTTCTTGTATAAAAGCTGCCTAGAGTTTCCAGTTCTTTGGAAAATTTATTTCAGGAACCATGGAACCTTTCTTGGCAAGTTGAACAACTTTCCATTAGTTAAATGCAAGAAGGATGATTTCATTTTAAAAGTGAAATGTGGAAAGTGGTTAAATGGGCAGGCTATAACCAATCATACTAGTCTTTTAGAAAATCTGAAAAACAAAACAATAATAGAAAAAAGGCTTATAATTCAAAGCACATGTGGACATCATTTTGTATTGATTGCTTAAAAGTTCATGCCAGTGAACGAATCAAACGAGAATACATATTCCACACATTTGGAGCCTGAGATAGCTCTTCCTGCCTTCAGTAGCTGAAATTCAGAGGTGGCTGTGTGTACTTACTAGCTAAAGCCAGTATATTAATTCTGCCAAACCTGTCACCCATTCTTCTCTGCTATGGCTTTTGAAGGTACGGAGCCTGTGGTTCTCAAAGTGTGCACCCTGGACCAACAGTAGCAGCATCACCTGGGAACTTGCAAATTCTTGAGCCGCACCCTGGACCTACTGTATTAGAAAAACTCTAGGTCAGGGGGCACTCACATGTCATGTGTGTTTGAAGAAGAAGCCCTCCGGGTCTTTCTAGCACCAGCGCCTAGGAAGCACACCTGGGCGGCACCTGGGCGCTCTATTGGGGGCAGCTCTGGCAGAGAAGCCAGTAGGCTTTTTCCTGGACAGACAGTATTGAAAATATCTTCAACTGGCTGTCATTTGTTTTGACACATGATATGGGTTCAGCCTCCCTCTCTAAGGTATGATTCCCTCATGTGAAAGTAAATGGAATAATTAATAACAATCATTAATAATCATTAATAATGCCAAGCAGAACCCAGGAGGGGAAGACTCCCATGGCTCTAAGGCTCTAAACGTCCACAACATGAGGAAGCTAACCCTGACACCACACATTTTGTCTCTCACGGAGAATGGAGTCAAAATTAGATGGCCCCAAATTATACAGTTTTATAAGAGTTACAGACCACAACAAGAAGCAGAGCAACAATACAAAGAATGGAGTACTGCGGCCAATTTCTCCTAATATTTATTTGTAAATTCATTTTGGGAAACAAAAGACTCCCATAATTATACAAGAAAATCCCACCAACTATATGAAAAACAAACAGAAAGAAAAGATACAAGATGCCCTCTTCAGAGGTTTTTCAAAACATAACACTGCCTAACAGTCTAAACTCATTTAGAGGGAAATGGACAAATACACTTGACCTCACATTTTCATCATATGAAAGTACTTTTAAGCGAGAATTGCCTTTAATGACTTTTGTTGTCATTTTTTAAGAAGATCTAAGGCAAAATGGAAGCTTATTTTAATACTTTGATGATTCCATAATGTTGACAGTTATATTTTCACAATTCAAATGTGTTCTCCAGCACAGCGCCTTATTCATTTTTCAGTGGGAGGGAATAAAATTTAATATGCATTAATTTAAAGTCTTGTGCTTTTTTAAAAACGGGTTTTGTTTGAAGCTTCTTTTACAAGTGTCTTTAGTCGCATATTGTTTTTGCAATTAAGAGGGTTTAAAGAAATTAGCAGATTCTTTCATAAATTCCTATCACAGATGTGCTGCATAGTTGTATATGTATAGCCCATTTCTAAAAGGAGAAAACTTAACAGTAGTTATGTATGGGCAGTGGGATTGTGGGTGGGGGTGAGGCAGACACAGAAGTAAGACTTTTACTTTTTCACTTCAAATCCTTGAACCCTATTCAAACTTATTTTTGTATATATTTTACATAATTCTTTTAACTGCACTAGGTAGAAATAAAATGAGCGAACTTAAAAGTAATAAATCCATATTACTGGACCATTAACCTTTGGTATCCATTTCATCGCCTGTCACCTGATAGCAGCTTCCGCTACCTTTTCCTACGCTGCGGTGTGCTCACACCAGATGACAGCAGGCGCTCATCTGGGACAACTCAGTCAAACTGCAGATGAAAAAACAGAGGCCCAGAGAAGTTGAAGTTTGCCCACATCATCAAATTTACTGATACTGGGGCAAGACTCACCCTCAGTTCTTGAGCTTCTTGGTTTATGCTTTTTTTTTCTTTTTGTAATCGTATCATGTTTCCTGTCACATGTTTTACACACCACTCATGTGTTAATCTAAGATCTGAATCATAATCATGAAGGTACTACAGTGTTACACAGACATGACTCCGCTAGAACTGAAGTCGAGCACTGTAACTGAACCCTGCACCTAGGTCCACGCGGAGGACCGGGACGGGCAAGGTTTAAGACCGGGAACTCAGCAGTTTTCTGCCTGAATTTGACTCCTCCACTTAATAACTGTGAGACTGACTAATTGCAGGTAACCTCTTCACGCCTTATTTTTCTCATCTGTAATGTTGCAGTTAAAAAGAGTATCTATCAACTTAATAGAACCGTGAGGTTTAAATGAAATAATTTATGTCAAGTTCACAGCCAAATGCCTGGTACCTAATAAGGGCTCAATAAAACTTAGCCAACATCAGTTAAAATTTAAATTAATAGGGGCACCTGTTAGTAAAGCATCCGACTTGGGCTCAGGTGATGATCTCACGGTTCGTGGGTTCAAGCCCTGTGTCGGGCTCTGTGCTGACAGCTCAGAGCCTGGAGCCTGCTTCGGATTCTGTGTCTCCCTCTCTCTCTGCCCTTCCCCGGCTCACACTCTGTCTCTCCAAAAGTGAATAAACGTTTAAAAAATATATTTTAGTAAAAAATTTAAATTAATAAATCAGGCACAATTTAGAACCTTGCACACTAACTCTGGCCATTTTTGTAATCTATTACAAACATGGTACCCACCCCAAAATTTGATTGTAAATGCTCATCTTTGCAATGATCTGCATTTACTCCAAGTTTGTAATCTAAGAAAAAGACACACCTCCCAGCTCCATTCTCCCCAGCAGTAAGAGCTGAGTAGCTTGGATTTAATGAATGTGTGTGAACATACTGCGGAATGGTGAAGTCTCCTAAATGAGAGCTCTACTTTGTGTTTAGCATACCCTGAATCGTGGCTGGGAGTCATGGTTTGTTCTCAAATCTCCTGATCACCCAGTGACTTGGATGGTTTCTCCAGCTAGCTGCCAAATGAGAATTTGTTCTAAAAGGTCCCTCCTGGGCTTGCCCACCTTTCCGGCCCAGTGTGAAGTCCGGGGCCTGCCCCTCCATTTAAGTCCCCTCTTTTCTCCTTTCCACTGGTGGAGAGGCCTCTATTCTCTAAGCCAAAAGTGGGGCAGAGAAAAAAAAAACAACTTGTGAGTAATTTCTTTTCATATCTCGAGAAGGTAGTTTTCCCACTATTCTCTTTAGCAAAGAAGTCAGTCAAATTCCCTGTGTCCTCTTTAACAAAAACATTCTTTGAAGGCACAACAGAATAAGCAATAACTGACAATTTAAACATACCTGGAATACTTTGCCACACATATTTCTCCTAACACCACAAAACTCCAAAGAGCATACCAACCCCTGCCTACTGGCTTCAATGGAAATTAAACTATCTAAATCCATTGTCAAGGCATTTGGAAGGCATTAAAAATGCTTGCTGGAAACAATAACAACAACCTACTGAGAGCTCATGCTGTAAACCTCTGGGCCCAGGGGACTTCCTAGCTCAAGGCTGGTGCATCCATACAAGAGCAGACATTTGCTGAGGTCTGGTTTGGTGACAAACTCAAAAGAACAGCTTTGAATTTTGAAACCAACCAATCAAGGGTGTGAGGCATGCACTCACTGGGACCAACAACTGAGTTAAGGAGGTTCACAGTCCATTCATTTGCATGGAGTTAGACCAACAATGAGCTTACTCTGTGACTCTCACAATTGGGGCAAAGAATTCCGAAGGATGTATTCCTTGTTCCTCTTTCCTAATAGTTCTTTTTCAAAATCAGATCTGTTGAAGAGGAGCAGAAGGAAAATGAGCAGAGAAGCGGATGGAGTTTTTTTTTTTTAATTGAGATATCACAGGCATATAACATTTTACTCGTCTTAGGTGTACAACATAGTGATTTCATGTTTGTACATACTGTGGAATGATTACCACAATAAGTTTAGTTAACAACCATCACCACACGTCGTTACAAATTTTTTTCTTGTTCTGAGAATTTTTTTTTTATTTCTTTTTAAGTTTATTTTGAGAGAGACAGAGACAGCATGAGCAGGGGAGGGGTCAGAGAGGGAGAGAGAGTGAATCCCAAGCAGGCTCCGCACTGCCAGTGCAGAGCCTGACTTGGGACTCGATCACAAACCATGAGATCATGACCTGAACCAAAATCAAGAGTCAGATACTTAACCGACTGAGCCACCAAGGCACCCCTCTTGTTTTCAGAACTTTTAAGATCCATTCTGTGAGTGTCTTTCTAATACATAATATATGATATCTAATATAGGGTTGTTAACTAAGTCTCCATGCAGTACATTTCATTCCCATTAATCAACAAGATTTATTGATCTTATAACTGTTTGTCCCTTTTGACCACCTTCACACATTTCACATACTATACCCACCCCCTGCCTCTAGTAGCCACAAATCTGACCTCTTTTTCTATGAGTTTGGTTGTGGTTTGTTTTTAGATTCTACACATAATTGAGACCATACATTATTTATCTTCCTCTGTCTGACTTATTTCACTTAGCCTAATGTCCTCAAGGTCCTCCCATGTTGTTGTCACAAATGGCAAGATTTCCTTCCTTTTTATGGCTGAATAATATTCTACTATATATCACATTTTACTTAAGGGATGGGGCTCTTGCAGCAGGGTTCTAACTCCCTTGCTCTTGCCTGTTGCTGCAATGACTTTTACCAAGTCCCTTGCTGATCCAATGCTTTATTCTTACTGAACATCTGCCCTCCCATACACATAACTAGAGGAACTAAAGATGCAGTTGAATCAGTAAATCACATTGAGGCGTTTGAAGAGAGGAAGTTATTTTCCTGTACAGTCCAGGACTTTCCGACCACATGTTGGGCTCACTGCTGGGCTCTCCATCATTCAGAGGCTCTGGTGGGCCAGTGACACTGCTTGATGCATGTCCTTATATTTATTGATGCTCACAGACTTATGATACCATGTTCAGAAATACAGGATTTGTAGGTTTGGTTAAAGTAGACTTGCTTTCCCTTGACCCAGAAAGCTTTTCTCTTCATCTGACTCTCTGACCCTCCCCTTTCTTCTCCCTCCTCCCCCACCTCCAACCAGGAATGAGGAAGTTGGATCATCCATTCCACAGGATCTTTCATCCCTGTTATTTCAGTGACTAACACAGTACCAGGCACATAGCTTGTACTGAGTGAATGTCTGCTGACTGAACAAAGATTTGCCTGGATTTGGGGCCAGATTCAGGGCTGGATGGATTGAAAAAGGATCCTTGAGGCGCCTGGGTGGCTCAGTCGGTTAAGTGTCCGTCTTCGGCTCAGGTCATGACCTCACGGTCTGTGAGTTCGAGCCCCACGTCGGGCTCTGTGCTGACAGCTTGGGGCCTGGAGCCTGTTTCAGATTCTGTGTCTCCCTCTTTCTCTCTCCTCCCCCGCTCATGCTCTGTCTCTCTTCTCAAAAATAAATAAACATTAAAAAAAAAAAAAAAAAGCATCCTTCTACAGATGGCCAATGCCAGACCAATTTGAAGGCAGCAGTTATGTCAGGTTTTCAACACCAGCCCTTGTTTTGGTGTCACTTCTATCCACTTCCAAGTCCCCAGGAATACCTGGTGCCCTGCTCGTTGAGGGGAATCCACTTGTGTTGCATTCTCTTAGCACTACTCTTCCAGCCTAGACCAAGTGCTGTCCATATTATCATAACTTTAGTCCTCTGCCCTCAATGAGATGTCAGGAAAGAAACCCTTAGTAAATAAGTTCAAGCCATAGTACTGGGAGGAGAAGAGGTAAATGCATTTTATTTCTTTAATAATGTTTATTTATTTATTTTTGAGAGCGAGAAAGAGATCAAGGGGGGGGAGGGGCAGAGAGAGAGGGAGACAGAGAATCCTAAGCAGGCTCCACACTGCCAGCACAGAGCCCAAAGTGGGGCTCGAACCCACAAACTGTGACTGTCACCTGAGCCGAAATCAAAGTCGGACGCTCAGCCAACTGAGCCACCCAGGTGCCCCAGTAAGTGCATTTAGAGAGAGACTTGGAGCTACTATCTACCTCCCAGGAACTTAAAATTTAATGACTTCTTGATAAAAACCCAGACAGATAATTAAATGTCATTGCTTCTCCATACACACAAGGCATCTCCACATAGAAACTACACTGGACTTGGAGTCAGAAGGGGTTTGAGGTGTGGGCCTGACTCCTGTTGGCTGGTTATTTTCAACAAAACATGGACTCTCTCAGATCTGAAATGTTATCATATGTAAAATGGAGAGCATAATGTCCCCCTCTCAGAGTGCTGTTGCACAGATCAAATCCAGTGCCATTTTCTGTCAAATGTAATGTGGAAAATTAATAAGCATAGTGCAACTGCAGAAAAGAAGGAACAAGAAACTATTCCTTGAAAATCCAGAATATAACACAGAAGGGAAAACCGGGACCATATGAAATGCATTTCAGAGGAGACTTGGGTTGTGATTTGCAGGGCCTAACGCATAATCATAAAATCAAAATTACAAGTGCTCCCCGCTTGTAGACCCAGTGTATTCCTACAGACATTGGTGACGAAGGAGATGATGCCTTTACTGAGTGATGATCATACACCTGGCACTATTCTGAGCACTTTATATGTTTTACCTTGTTCAACCCAACAAGAACTCAACGATGAGGTAGAGAAAACTATTACCCCTATTTTATAGATGGGGAAACGAACTAAGGCCCAGAGAGTTTAATTCATTATTTTTTTTTTTTAATTTTTTTTTTCAACGTTTTTTATTTTTATTTTTGGGACAGAGAGAGACAGAGCATGAACGGGGGAGGGGCAGAGAGAGAGGGAGATACAGAATCGGAAACAGGCTCCAGGCTCCGAGCCATCAGCCCAGAGCCTGACGCGGGGCTCGAACTCACGGACCGCGAGATCGTGACCTGGCTGAAGTCGGACGCTTAACCGACTGTACCACCCAGGCGCCCCTTTAATTCATTATTAAGTCCAATTCTCTCCCAGCACATACTTTTCTTTTCAACAGACTGCTGAGAGAAGATAAAAGCATCAGGAAGTGAAAGCTGGGCTTTTATTCAGCGGGACTGAAAGGGTGAAGCAAAGAGAGGAGAAGGTCAAGAGCAGGGATGGGATGAAGTTGTAGACCCTGAGAAGAAACCCGCAGGAATCCTGGGGGGAAAGACCAAAAGGACATCCTTCATAATGGAAGGCAAAATGTAGTCTCTGTGTAAGGCAAAGGCCAGTAGGAAGCAAGGAGAATGTAATTGTTGGGAAATCAACAGAGATCACACCCTGGTGCACCAGACACACTAATCAGCGATGTTCTCCTTTGACCCTGCTGCTGTGACAAGTGAGGGCAGGGGCGAGAGCATACAGATGAAACTGCCGCCACCCCAAAAGCCTCTGAGCATTCAGCGCCACTCCTGTGAGCAATGACAGGAGGAACAGCGAACGCTAGCTGTCACCACCAGACTGCTAATGAAAGCCACAAAGTCTGCAAACAAAACTGCCAACTTATTCGCAATTAAACGATTGATTCCGAAAGAATCAATTCGGAAAAGGAGACCCTTCCACTGGGAACAGCTTTCCTCAGTGGTGAGTCCCCCAACAGGCTTGCCTTAAGAGACCATCAACCAAAATGAGATACAAACGTCCTGACGCTGTCTTTGTCATTCTGTATTTTTCTTCTTCTAAATCAATAAATAATTAATTGAATCTGTGTCAACCAGACTTCTTATATCCCAAACACAGACAAGAGATTCCACAGATCGTTACGGTCATGAAAAAGAATTTACAAAACCAGAGTAAACCATGGAAATCCACGGCACAAAAACTGCCAGGTACTATTATGAGAAAGAGAGAGGTAAGGAAGGTGGCAAGAGAGATGGAAAGATAACATTTCTGAGGAAACAGTAAATGCAGTAGTCACACAGTTTGTTTTGTTTGACTGGGGGAAGACCCATACAAGTCACTCTGTTCCTTGACCTGCTTGGGGTAAGCAGGTTTTGCATATGATGATTTAAAGGCACACAGAAAATGAAATATGCAGATTATTTTTTTTACCAAACACAAGCATTTTGCTTTAATTAGCCAATGCATGCCGACTTTTTTGGCCAAACATATCCTGTTAAAAATGAACAGAATTGCAAGGATTTGGCATTTTAAAAGAAAGTCGTTTGTCAATAGCAGGATGCTACACCTCCTTATAACCTCATCAGTGACCCAGTTGCATTAGAACTAGAACTGGTAGCAAGTAAGTGGGTGTGTGTGTGTGTGTGTGTGTGTGTGTGTGTGTTAACACCAATTTGACATTTAAAACATCTAATCAAGGTAGATTGATTCTTTCCAAACACCCAAGGAAATGGAAGCAGTGTGATATAAACTGACTTGTTTGTAATCCCAAAGCAAAGGACAAATAACCAAAAAACCCCAGGGTTGAACACAGGGAAGCAGGTCTGCACAGAAATGCTGAGGCATTCGGAGCATGCGGAGCCCTTCTTAAGGGAGGGAAGGGAACCCCCAACTCATCCTATCAGGCCATGTTGGCTGCCACTGCTTCACGTGGCCCCACTGGCAAGGCTGGCTACCCCCTACCTCCTCTACATCCTCTCATCCCCGACCCAGATGCCTCATGTGCAACAGAAGGTCGGGTTAGATAAAGGCAAGATGTTGTAGGCAAGGGCGCAGCACACACACGAGAAGCAAAGATGCTAAGATATTTCACCGAGGCTCAACCACCCTGTTTCTTTTCTCACAGCTTCAAGACTGCAGTGCAAGCTGGAGGGGACCATAATGGCAACAGTGAAAATAACAGCGGCCATAGCTCTGTGCCCCCAAGCATCGGGCAACCGTCTCACAGGTTACTGCCCCCATAACAGAGATGAAGAAACAGAAGCTTAGTGAGATTCAAGTAGTTTGCTGGGGCCAATAAGTACCAGTGGCATGGCCCACGGATCTGCTAAGCCATGTCCCCTCCCTTCTAGCATGCCAACCCTACTCTGGCATCTAGACAGACAAATGGGATTCAGAGCACTACGGTTAATAAACCTAAACTTAGTCAGATCTTCAACAATAATAAATGCCAATAGGCAAAATCAACCCTGTTTAACTTAAGGAGGAACGTTTTTTCAACAACAGTGCTGAAAATAGAACTGGCCACATGTCCACTCTCCTAGAACATGGAATAGACACTGGACCCAGGTAATAAGACTAACTTTTCAATTTCTAGCCTGGCTAGAAATCATTATGAATAGTTTCCATGATAATAGAAGTTAATTTTGAGATTCTATTATAACTCAGGATATAATCTGTCCTGAAACAATACAATAAGTGACTGGCTTAATCTCCTTAAAAAACCTCTCTTGTTGCGCAAAGAATAGTAACAGGAACTGTTTTACTAACAGAGGAATCTGCTTTTAAACCACGGACTTATAGATGAATATGCTTTTAAATGAAGGGACTTAACAGCCTCTTTGATAATTTATTATAACTTCTCTTTTTCTTTTACATTTATTCTGGTTAAACAGAGGATATCTATAATGCTAAAAGTTTATGAAATCAATCACTAAATATTTGCCCTCTGAAGGCAAATATTCTAGAATTCTACTGCCTTGGTTCAAGGTAAAATATTAATGTGTACAGAGACTTGTATAGGATTAACGGAGCCAATTCAGCATGACAAATGGGGTGAATTCCATGCACGACACTATGGGAAACATCAGGTTAGTATGCTCCTAAGACCAGCTGCTCCATGCTGTGGCTGCCTCGTACAGTCACCCATGAATCACAAGGATTCACAGTTGCCCTAAGCCTGTGGCATTCACCAAGTGGCTTGCTTGAGCAAAGCAAGACTTCTTCTGCTCCTGGAGAGTGAAGACTCCATATGTTGTGCCATAATCTCCTTGGAGCAAAAATAGCCTCAGGGATTTATATCGTTTCCAGGAAGAAAGGATGTATGGATGGTGACCATTTGGCAAAAAGCTACTGAGGTTGGGACTGGGTGGAATAACGGACCTATTTTGACACCTAAGCCCTTCCTCAAATATAAAAGCAACGTGTTAGCAGAGAGGCTATGGAGTCTGGGCATTGTTTGCTGCTGTATGAGGAATTCTTAATAAAAATTTCAAGAATTCAGGAGATCCTGAGTGGCACATGAAACAAAAGGGAAAGAAATGTCATCTGAGGAGGATCCTAAACGGCCACTTTAGAACCAACTGAACATGACCTCACTGATGGTTCCTGGTCATCCTCTTTGGCTAGTTTCTGCACTTCTCCCAGCTTCTTAATGCTAACATGATTCAATTCTTAGTCCCTGTCTCTCCTCTATCTACCCTCACTCCCTTGCGGATCTCATGTAGTTTCATGCCATGTAGATGGTCTTTAGAGCAAACAGCTCCCACATCTATATATCCCTACCCTTGATCACTCTCTTGAATTCTAGAGTTGTATATCCAACTGCTTATTCAACACTGGACTTGGAAGTATAACAAACATCTCAAATTCAACATGTCCCAAATTGAAAGCATGTTACCTACATTGAGTCATTTATTTATAACCACATATATGAGAATGGTGGGATTATTCTCATTTTATAAAGGACAGTGAAGCACAGAGAGGTAAGATTAGTGTCCAAGGTCACACTTCTAGTGAGTGACACAGCCAAGAGGACTTGAGTCCTCTCTCTCCATCTTCCTCCTCCCTCTACCTCTGCTCTCATGCCTCAGTCCTTTGTATCCAATCCATCAGCAAAGCCTGCAGGCTCCACTTTTTCCATCTCTACTACCACCCAGGGCACCTAAGCTCCATGCTCTCTCTCCCATCTGTCACTGCAATAGCTCCTAACTAATCTCCCTGTCTCCCTCCACTTGCCCCCAACTGTCCACTCTCTGCCTCACAACCTGAGTGATCTTATAAAACCAACCTTTAGACCCTCTCATAGCTTCCATTCCACTCAGAACACACTCCTAAGTAGAGTCGATATGAACTCTGTCTTCCTGTCCAGCTCACAACTGGGCACCGTCCTCCTCATCCACCAGCCTTCAGCCACAATAGTCTGCTTTCTGGTCCTTTAACATACCAGGGCTGCTACTTCTTCCTTATAGCTTAGTCCAAGCTTTTGTGACCCCAAATCTTACATGGCTGGCTGGCTCATCATCTGAGATATGTTCTCAATGTCTCATCCATTGAGTGGCCTTCCTTAACTACCCAATCTACAGTAACTCCTGCCTCCACCCCACATATCCATCCTTGTACACCGTAGTTAGGATTCTTTAGACAGCCAGTTGGCAATATCCATCAAAACCTAAATGCACATACCTAGCCATTTGACCCAGCAATTCTACTTCTAAGAATTCATTCTAAATATAAACTTGTACATGTGTGAAGTGATATATACTCCAGGATTATTTACTGCTGTGTTGCTTCGAATAGCAAAATGATGACAACATCCTAAATGTTCATCAATAAGAGCTCCTTAGATAAATTATTATACATAGTAACAGATAAAATAAATGCACTAGGTACCTAACAACCTTATAAGCTAAGAAGTATTATAAGCCTGCTTTGGGGGCGCCTGGGTGGCTCAGTCAGTTAAGCAACTGACTTCAGCTCAGATCATGAGCTCACGGTTCGTGGGTTCAAGCCCCACATCGGGCTCTGTGCTGACAGCTCAGAGCCTGCATGCAGCCTTCTTCGGATTCTGTGTCTCCCTCTCTCTCTACCCCTCTCCCACTCGTGCTCTGTCTCTCAAAAATAAAATGTTAAATATTTTTTTAAAGTCCACTTTGTGAGGAGAAAACTAAGGAGAGCTTAGGTAACTAACCCGAGATGTTAGCTAGTTAAGTGGTAAAGTGGGGATTCAAACCCCAGGTTCTTAGTCTTTATACTATAATGCTTCCCAGCACACAGTCTCATGGTGAAATACTATGCAGCCATTAAAAGGAATAAAGCATTAGAAACATACTGATAGGGTCTGATCTTTAAGACATGTTATTAAGTGAAAAAGGTACAGAACTGTGGGTAGAGTTTTAACCTCCTGGATATTCTTCCTCCTTTTAAATAATACAAATATATATGTTTGCATACATCTATACAAAGATACATAAGAAACACTGGAAAAATATGTAAGAAACAGTGGTTACTCTAAACAGGGAAACTAGGTGGCTAGAGGCAGGGGTGGGAGAAAACTTACATTCACTGTATAGTCTTTCGTGCCTTTCAATTTTTGTTGTGTATGCACAAACATATACACACTGTCTACTCAAAGAACTCAATAATTAACAAACAGATTGCTGAAATGTTTCCAAAAGAAAAAAAATAGCATACCCAAGTCACTCTGTATCATGTATTTTCTTTACATATCTACAATTAAATGGTTTTTTTAATGTGTGTTTATCTTATGACTTCACTCGAGTCATTATCTAAGATTATTTGTTTTTTCTTTGTGGGGGGGGAGGGCGTAGTGCATATTTACTATACTAGGTATATAAGCTTACTAGACCCCATTAGAATATAAGCTCCATGTGAGAAAATGGGTCAGAAAATGCTGATAATGAGCAAGAAATGGTGAGATTATGAAAGAAAAGGAAAATAATTCAAGTCTTAAAAACCAGGAATGATTTAGTAAAGCTATATGGAAATCTACAAAGCTTCAGTCAGTTTTGGGTAAGTAATTTGGGGTTATAAAAATTATTGTTTATTCAGTCCAGGGAAAACTCCCTCTTTGAGGCTGCATAATACTAAAGAGAACATCTGCCCTGGAAACACCTTCCATGAACCCTTCAGACATGCCTTGTCTAGTCATATCTTCAGATACAAAGGAGTGAGCGCAGTAACAGACCCGAACCACAAACCTGCCAGAAAATGATGATGCTGAGAATGTTCTTCAATTTCAAACTAATTAGCAAGACAGAGAAGGAGAGCATCATTTATTAGTGCTATGTGATGGCTAACTTTATGTGTCAACTTGACTGGACCATGGGGTACCCAGATATTTGGCCCAACATTATTCTGGGTGTGTCTGTGAGGGTGTTTCTGGATGAGATTACATTTAAATTGATAGAATGAGGGGAGCCTGAGTGGCTCAGTCAGTTGAGTGTCCAACTTCAGCTCAGGTCATGATCTCACAGTTTGTGAGTTTGAGACCTGTGTCAGGCTCTGTGCTGACAGCTCAGAGCCTGGAGCCTGCTTAGGATTCTGTGTGTGTGTGCGTGTGTGTGTGTGTGTGTGTGTGTGTGTGTGTGTGTCTGCTCCTCCCCCACTCATGCTCGTTGCTCTCTCTCTCACTCTCTCAAAAATAAACATTAAAAAAATTAAATAAATAAATTGATAGACTGAGCAGAGCTCATTGCTCTCCCGGATGTGGGTGAGCCTCATCCAATCAGTTGAAGGCCTAACTAGGAGAAAAGGCTGACCCTCCCCTAAGAAAGGAAGAATTCCTCCTACCTGATTGCTTCAAGATGGACCATCAGCTTTTTCCAGCATTTGGACTCAAATTGAAACACAGGCTCTTCTGGTTCTCAGGCCTTTGGGCTCAGACAGGAACTAAATCACTGGCTCCCCCAGGTATCAAGCCTGCTGACTCACCCTGCAGATCTTGGGGCTTGTCAAGGTCTACATTATGTGAACCAATTCCTCATAATAAGTATAATACATATACTGTATTATATACAGGTTTCTCTGGAGAACTCTGGCTAATACATGCTCCTTCCTCTGTTAGGAAACTTGTCAGAGTGAAATAGGCCTTGCTTGGTACCACCTATCACTAGAAGCCTGAGATGGGAATACAGTGTTTTGGCACCTGTGTCCCCCTCCCCATGAGAATGCATGAATGTATTCTCAGCTAGTGACAAGAGAACTGACAGATTAAAAGCTGAAGACTTATACACATATACCTGATAAGGGATTTTTATTCCAGAATATATAAAGAACTATTACAACTCAACAACAAAAACCCAAACGACCTGATTATAAAGATGGGCAAAAGACCTGAATAGACATGCCTTCAAAGAAGACATAAAAGTAGCTAATAAGCACATGAAAAGATGCTTGACATCACTAATCATTAGGGAAATGCAAATCAAAACACAATGAGATATCTCATATCCATTAAGATGGCTACTATAAAAAAAAAATAGCAAGTGTTGGCGAGGATGTAGAGATATTGGAATCCTTGTAGACCGCTGGTGGAAATGTAAAATGGTGCAGCTGCTGTGGAGAACAGTATGGCAAGTCCTCAAAAAATTAAAAATAGGATTACCATATGATCTAGCAATTCCACTTCTGGGTATATATCCAAAAGAATTGAAATCAGGATCTCAAAGAGATATTTATACACCCATGTTTATAGCAGCATTATTGAAAACAGCCAGAGGGTGTAAGCCACCCAAGTGTCCATCAACAAATGAATGGATAAGCAAATGCAGAACAGATATACAACGGAATATTATTCACCCTCAAAAAGGAAGAAAATTCTGACACATGCTGCAACATGGTTGAAACTTGAGGATATGCTAAGTGAAATAAACCTGTCACAAAAAGACAAATAATGTATGATTCCACTTCTATGAGGTACTGAGAGCAAATTCATAGAGACAGACAGTAAAAGGGTAGTTGCTCAGGACTAGAGGGAGAGAGGAATGGGGAATTCCTTTTTTTTTTTTTTAATGTTTATTTTTGAGAGAGAGAGAGAGAGAGAGAGAGCTCTGAGATGTTAGCACAGAGCCTGAAATGGGGCTCAAACCCATGAACCATGAGATCATGTTTTGAGCTGAAGGCTACCACTTAACTGAATGAGCCACCCAGGTGCCCCGAAATTCTTTTTTTTTTAATGTTTATTTTGAGAGAGAGACAGACAAAAAGAGACAGAGAAAACATGAGGGGCAGAGAGAGAGAGAGAGAGAGAGAGAGAGAGAGAGAGAGAGAGACTCTCAAGCAGGCTCCATGCTGTCAGTGCAGAGCCCGATGCAGATCTGGATTGCAGGAACCATGAGATCATGACCTGAGCCGAAATCAAGAGTTGGAACCTTAACCGACTGAGCCACCCAGGTGCCCCAGGAATTCTTGTTTAATGGCCATGGGGTTTGAGTTTTATAAGATGGAAAGAGTTCTGCAGATGGCTGATGGTGGTGGCTGCACAACATATAAATGTATTTAATACCACTGAACCGTGCACTTAGAAATCGTGAAGATGGTAAATTCTATGCTATACGTATTTTATGACTAAATAAGCTACAGACTTAGAGACCTCCAACATACATAAGTAAACTTAAAAAAAAAAAGTTATAGAAAAATGCATATAACACAGGCCCAGTATATAAAAACCAATATAGGGACGCCTGGGTGGCTCAGTCAGTTAAGCATCCGACCTTGGCTCAGGTCATGGTCTCACGTTTCATGAGTTCAAGCTCCGCGTCAGCTTCTGTGTCGACAGCTCAGAGCCTGGAGCCTGCTTCAGATTCTGTGTCTCCCTCTCTCTCTCTACCCCTCCCCTGTTCACACTCTGTCTCTCTCAAAAATAAATAAACATTAAAAACTAATATAAACATATATGCATAAAGAAGACAAAATAATCATTAGCTGTTACCAGTAATGTGGGAAGGGGAATGTTCATGTACCACTCTGTTTGTCTCTGTCTCCACCAAATCTGGTACAATAAGCACATATTTGTATTAGCTTCCTAGGACGGCTGTAATAAACTGAGTAGCTTAGCTTCAACAACAGAAATTTATTCTCTCCCAGTTCTGGAGGCTAGAAGCTCGAAACCAAGGTGCCAGCAGGGCCACGCTCCCTCTGAGTCTCTGGGTAGAATTCTTCCTTGCTTCTTCCTGGTTTCTGGTGGTGGCAGTCGCTCCCTGCTTGGTGTCCCTGGGCTCACAGCCGCATCACTCCAACCTCTGCCTCTGTTGTCACATGATTCTCCCTATGTGCCTGTGCCTTCACTTGGTATTTTCCTCTTCTCGTAAGGACACCAGTCATTGGATCAGGGCCCACCTAATGACCTCATCTTAGCTCAACTACATCTGCAAAGACCCTATGTCTAAATAAGGTCACATTCACAGTCACTGGGAGTTAGGACCTCAACATCTTTGAGGGGACACGATTCAACCTACAACAATATTTCTGTTTTAAAAAATACAGTTAAGTTTCCTTGAGAACTCTACTTATGAGACCTCAAAAGGATAAGAAAAGATCCTTTGGAGGCAGAATTAGGAGAATTAAGACCCTGGATTCAGGTTCACACTACCAAGATGCGAATTCCAGTCTGCCTTTTACAAACCACATAACTTTGGGTAAGTTCATGAACTTCTCCCTGCCTCAGTTTCCTTGTGTTTAAAATAACAGCACTGAGCTCCAAAGGTTGTTAGCAGGGTGTGTTACAAAGTGTTTTATTAGCATGTAGTAAGTGCCCAGTCGGCGTGAGCGACTGTCGTGACTATCACCATCTCCAGGATCCCTAAAACCCATCCCAGACAGCATTTTTGGGGACAGCGTAGCTTTATGTTTGCAGCACCTACTCAGTGCCTCTCTCTGTGGTTCCTTGCCCAGTCTCATGCTTGACTTTCAGAGGACCTGCAATTTCATTCCATCCAGGGTTACACTGCAGCACTAAATATTCTTCATCCGCCCGTCATCCAACTACCTTACTGGGTGCAATCCGTCCACAGAGTGGCAGTCAAGCTCTCAATGGCTGATGGGGTCTCTGAGCAGTGGCACCTACGCCATCAGGGCAAAACGCCCATCACTTCACGTGCAGCCTGCAGAGGGGTGTAGAGCCGTCCTTGGCCTCAGACCTCCCACTTTATGCGATCAGTGCCCTAAATTTGGATTTTGATCTTGGCCTCACTTGCTGCTAAATCTGTATCCAGTTAATCTTACAGGGTTGTGGGGGAGGAGTCATGTTGCCGTGGCAACCCAACAACTCCGGGGCAGAAGGAGAGAAGAAATGGAATTTCAGGACGGAGACCACCAAAGGATTCAGAAACTCTTATTTCTGCCTTTGTTTCACAGAAATGAATCTTGATATGCTAAAATAAACAGACCTCTCTTCTCTTTATTTTTTTTTTACGAGTTTCCAGCCATTGACAAAAATAAAAAGCCTGCTTATACAAGTATTCTATTCACATGTCATTTCCTAACAGGATAGAAACTAAAACTCACACTTCATTCAGCAAGTCAGGAAGTCAGCTGATTTCCTTTAAAGCTCACTCTCTGCATGAAACGAGCAATTGTCCAGTCTGGATTTTATACATAATCTTACTTTTTGACCTGCAGTTTACAAATAAACGAACAGAGGGACACAAATAGAACCCGGGCCCTCTCATCTCCTGGTGGTTTAGAGGAGCCAGAGAACAGCAGAGAAAGATGAAAGAAACTGCCTTGGTGACCCACAGACCTCATCTTCCACAGCGGCTTCTGCCCCACTCAAATTCAGCAGAGCGGACGCCTTAGATTTTCATGTCTTTGTTTTCCTGACTGCATGCTGGGGGAGCTTCTAAGGATAGTAAACTATCTAAAAGATAAATCATAGTCCAACAAACCAGGGGTTACGACTGTGTATCAGATAGGCAGCACTAAATAATCTGAAATGGACCAAAGAAAGTTCTGGGAGACTAGCCCAGGCTAGGATCAGCCAGGCGGCTGCAAAAGAAATTGACAGGCTTCATCTTTGAAAAACTACCCTGGGTTAAAGTTAGAACTGACAAATTAGGGCAGCACTTGAACTCTTCTTTAGAGGAAACAAAAAAGTCAGAAGAATCCCTTAATCGGATTCTTTTTTTGCTTTCAATCCTTTTTACCTCTTTTTCTAAGATAGTTTTTTTTCCTAAACCTTGGTTAGGACACAGTTAAGTACTAGAGTAGCATTGGTTAACTAGAGGGTCAGGGAGTGGGGAAGTAAAAAGGTGGGGAGTTAGCTGGGTTATGATTACATAAATTTTCTGAATTAAAAAAATTTTTTTTAATGTTTATTTATTTATTTTGAGAGAGAGAGAGAGCGCGCGCGAGCAGGGGAAGGGCAGAGAGGGCGACACAGAATCCGAAGCAGGCTCCAGGCTCTGAGCTGTCAACCCAGAGCTCGACATGGGGTTTGAACCCACAACCATGAGATCATGACCTGAGCCAAAGTTGGACGCTTAACCAACTGAGCCACCCAGACGCCCCTGGATTTTCTGAATTTTTAAGGGAACAGCAATTCCTTAATTATATAAGGAGATTATATAGATAAACAGACCAGAGAAGTAAAATGTGATCAGAAAAAACTTTGGAGCAGGAGTCAGAAGATTCAACTCCTTGGCTTGCCTCTACTACTTAACCAGCCACATAATCACAGGCAAGTCACGTAAACTCTCCAAACCCTGGCACTTTCAACTATAAAATGGGTATGTTAATACCTTCCCGGACCTCAATTATTGCAAAGATCAAATGAAGTTATATGTATGAAAGTCTGAGACAAAATATTAAGTACTGCATGGTAAATGTATTGCTATTTCTATTAGAATCTGGATCGCTGGATGTAGGGAATGATTATTCTCTTGCTTCGTATATCCTTCAGTCTCCAAGGGCTTCCTCATATCTGGCCGGGAAAAACGAGTGCAACTGAAAACAAAAATGCTAACCAAATATGCATCTAGGTTTTTAGACCAATTTCCCCGAAGCAGGTTTAAGGGAGAGCTGTTGGAAGCGGGAAATCAAAGCAGCAGGCAGTCAACCAGCCATCAGGCTGCATTCACAAGGTGGGGAACACCCGGAGGCAAAGCGGCCCTTCATCCTAAATGGTCCCTCCAAAATGAGACCACTGACTGTTGTGCACGAGAGAAGAAGTTTTAGTTCATAAAATTCTGGCTGGTAGCATGCCATGTCAATTAGTTTCTTACTCTATGTTCATAGCATTACCACCAAATTAGAACTAATTACCCTCTCAATTGACAATTTAGAGGCCATTAAAATATAGATTAGCATGAAAGAAATATAGTATCCTGTGGGAAGTGAAATTCTGATGGAAAGCATATATATTCTAACATCTAACATTTAGTGTGGTAATGACCCTGTATCAGGTGCTAAACTAGGGTGTTAATTAAAGTAGATGTACTACCTTTCCTGACCTCCGGCCACCTAGGGTCTAAAAGGACAAGGTTACTCAGACACACACATGCTCATCTACACACCTCACTGTACAGCTGCCATCCAGTCTGACGCACAGTCAATTCCAAATCTTGGTCAGGTGCAAAACACAGACTTTGCTGAGCATGCTTCCGAAACAACTAGAGTTTTTAAGCAGAAGTCGCAGAGATACCAAATTGGAGTAGGATAATTGAGAGGTACAGTGTCTGGAGGGACAAGGCAGGGAAGAAAGTGGAGAGAACAAGGCAAGGGAGCCCTCTAGTCACGAGCTGAACATTGCCCAATGAACAAAGCTGCATGCAGGAATTAGGAATATTTAATTAAAAAAAAATTATTTTATTACAAAGTCCTATTCCTTAGGTACTTCCTGAGTACTCAGCGTTTCAAACAGACAAACCACTGTTTGGGGCCCTTTCTCCAAGAAGACCTGCAAATATGGAAACAAAGAGGTGTGAGGTATTTAAGGTCTCCTTGTATAAACATCACCTGGGGGATCGGAAGAGTAACAGTTTACAAACCCCACCTGGGTTTACAAACAAATCAAAACAGCTTTTCCAGGTTCTGTAAGGAAACATATTCTTGCTATCTTCACGGCTGAACTTTGGGGCTGCTAATTTCCAGAATGGCAATGTTTACGTTCTGTTCCCTACAACCTCACACCTAGTGTAGGGAAGCCTAGTGACAGTGTCGGGAGGCAGCAACGTGGGAGTAATTACTCAGCAAGTTGGAGTGCTTGCAAACTGGACGCACACAGCAGCAGGGAAGCCCATTACTCCAATTGCCGAAATTATGCCTTACCATAGTCAAGTTTACGGAAATATTTATAGAATTAGCAAAACACTATCATTGGCAGTTTCTTTGGGTTGCCTAATCTCCTGAAAGCCTTTTTGGGGCAAGCAGGGAGAGTGTTCAGGGAAGGAGGAACAAGGGAAGCCATCCACCAAAAAATACTAAGTGTTCAAAAGAAATAATTGGGCTTTTTGCTGTAGTAATGTCACATTTAGAGAAAGTATGGGAAACCAAGCCCAGGCCATAATTCATCCTAAAGAACAAACAGACTGCCTATTGCTGTCAAATCCAGATATGTGTTCTCAAGACTTCTAACAACCTATAAAATCCTTACATTTGAAAAGCACCCTGAGAGGGTGTATTGATTTTCCTGGTATAAATATATATATATATATATATATATATATATATATATATATATACACACACACATACATATATATATATATATACACACACACATACATATATATATATATATACACACACACATACATATATATATATATATATATATATATATATATATATATATTTCAATCACTATATATCTTTGCGGTATTCTTCATGTTTTAGTAATTTATGGTCCTGTTCCCCCACCAAAAAAAAAAAAAAAACCTTTTTCCCGGTCGCCCATTATATTACAAAATAATCGTGGTGCTCGTCAACTGAATTTAGTAATTGAGGATAACTGTACAGTCACATGAATAAAACTATTTGCTTTCTTGGCAATTCTGTTAGTTCTCAGAATCTATTAAAAGTCACAAGTGACTCAGAGGGAAGACTGCATTTACTTTCTAGGTCTCAACTGTAGGCGTTTTACCAAACCTCAGTGAGCACATCATTTGGGCTCAGTTAAATTGGTTGTTTCTGAAATTTCCTGCTAGCATTGAAATAGATGTCAAAGCAGGTGGTCTCCAAAAGGTCTTAGATCAGTAATTCTTGGGCTCCCTGGCTCAGTGAGGGTTTGTATAATAAGAGTCAATGAAAGTGGTTCCAGAAGAGAAATACCGAGTCATTCCGTAATGTTTGATGTCTTTTTTCCTCCCCACATCGCACACTGACATGTAAGTTATCGTGTGATTGGAGAGGATACAATAGACATTAAATAGGAGTAGATGAAATCAAACCAGTCTCCCCTGATACCATCCATTACACTGTCCCTTCACACTAAGGTCTTATGAAAATGGAAACATCCTGCTTATTTTCTCCCTAGTTGTTAAGTTAGAGGAGAAGGGCCCTGAGCAGCCAGAGTCCATTTCCTTCCAAAGTTTCAGGGAGAGTGGAGAGAATGAGAACATTCCGGGTCAAGAGATTCTAAAGGCGGTTATGCAGGAATAACCAGAACCCCCCAGTGTGCTATCCCCAACCATGTCCAGTACATTTCCACGTTGATATTTACCCTTACCTCAAATTCCTCAAATAAAGCTTATCCTCATTCTGCCCAAAACCTGTTTTCAAAACCTATTCTAGACACCATCCAGTGGGTTCCAGCAGCTTCTGGATCAACTCATTATTCAGCCACAGAATTAAACCACTCCATTTCCAGGTGACATTGGGACCCTGGGCTTTATAAAGTGCTTCTCAGACTTGCATATACAAACTTGGGGCTCTTGTTGCAATGCAGTCTCCGATTCAGCGGTGCCGGGTGGGGCCTGAGACTCTGCATTTGTAACACGCTTCCAGGTGACGCAATTGCTGGGACACAGAACACACTCTGAGGAGCAGAAATCCGAGGACCCAGGCCGCAGGACAGACCCAGGAGATCACAGTCTCAGGCGCTGAGACCAGGAATCAGTAATACTGTAAGCTCCGGATGATCCCACGGGTGGCCAAGGTTGAGACCCTCTGGCCTAGATGCTTTTCCAGGGGGCCACCAGCCTTCCTCCAGCCAGAATCACTACACTTGGCACTCAGGAACAAGTCAACAAAACCCTATCTGGAGGCCTGGGCTACTTCCATTTTTTGAAATTCTTCAGTGCCAAGGCAAACTGTGGCATTTCTTAAGTGTTTACATTTGTCAAGCCAATGCCTTTAACACAAAGTACAGCTTTATGGATATGCTCATTTGAAGATAACATCACAAGTGTTCATGTGAGGCTCATCATAATCCTACATCCTGCCTCCCTGGATAGGCCCTGAGCAGTACCTCCATTAGTTGCCTGGTTATTTGAGAAAGCTGTTCTCTGAGAACTAGATAATGAGAGTGCATAATGGAAGAGAGACATTATAACTATCGCTTTCTCAGTACAACATAATTGATATAACAAAACAACAAATCTTAAATGATTAATTTCTAATTTAAACAAAAACAACACAACATTACCATAAAGAAAAATGCTTCTTCTCCCTCGTTTACAAGCCACATCCTGCTGTCTCGAGCACACAACTATATCCGTTCAAGAAAATTCATTTATTTGAGTCAATACCACAAAGATTATGCATAGGTAACACATTTTTTTTAATGTTTATTCACTTTTGAGGAAGAGAGAGCACAAGCAGGGGAGGGGCAGAGAAAGAAGGAGACAGAATCCAGAGCAGGCTCCAGGCTCTGAGCTGTCAGCATAGAACCAGATGTGCGGCTCGAAGTCATGAATTGTGAGATCACGACCTGAGTCGAGGTCAAATGCTTAACTGACTGAGCCACCCAGGAACCCCTACACATTTTTATACTAAAAAAATAAAATAAAATCAATAAAATACTTTCCTTCCTCCAGAGGAAAATTCTTACATGAAATATTCATTATTTTATTGCTAAATTTCACATATTGTGAGCAACACGAAGGAACCCAAATGAATGAAAATAATTAAAAAAATTTTTTTTAATGTTTATTTATTTTTGAGAGAGGGATAGACTGAGCGGGAGCAGAGGAGAGGCAGAGAGAGAGAGAGAGAGAGAGAGAGAGAGAGAGATACAGAATCTGAAGCCGGCTCCAGGCTCTGAGCTCAGCACAGAGCCCGATGCGGGGCTCGAACTCACAAATCACGAGATCATGACCTGAGCCAAAGTTGGAGGCTTAACCGACTGAGTCACCTGGGTGTCCCCCAAAAAGTGTTTTTAAAGATTCATTGCTTCTCCCCAAAAAACTGTTCCCTCCTACTTCGTTGGCATATCAAAAATGAGTCTAGTTCTAACTGAACACTTTCAAAATCAGATTTTCCTTTTTTTTTCTTAGATGATACATTACCGAGCATTGATATCCTGCACATTTTAGGGGGTAGATTTGCTTTCTTTGGATACAGGAGACTGGAAAGACAGGACAGAGGCCAGGAATGCATATGTGTACTGCAAAAATGCATTCTGAAAACAAACACAGAACAGTCTTCAGGCATTTTTAACCATGTGGGTCTTGCTTCATGACAGCCTTCTTGGGCTCTCTGTGGTGAGTGCCAGTAAGAGAAGGCTATTCTATGATTGTGCTGTTTGAGTTCAAGAGTTGCTATTTTCAAAATTCAAACAGGAAATCTGGGAGTTGCACCAGACCTTCTCCTAGAGGTCACGCCTTCAAAACAACTCTCAGATGTCAGCTCTTCCTTTTCTCCTTCTGTCACCTGATCTGGTAGGAAACTTCAGTTGCATGTAAGGAAAAAGGAGTAGAACAATTTTTTTCTAGGTTCCATATTAAAATGATACCTAAGTTTGCTGGGGGAACACCAGAGCTTTAGCAGGTATTTCTTAGGACTTCTTTCCTACCTGGTTTAATTCCAGTTTCAAGAAAAAGAGCTCAGACCTAATAACAGTCAAAACCACCCCAGGGTGAGAAGCTGTTACATAGTGAGAGAAGCTGTTTCTAAATTGGCAGTAGGACCCGCACCATATAAATCTGTGCCATTTATCACCAGTTGCCTCCTGTTGGGATCCTCTAGGTAGACCAGAGCCATGTGAAGTAGTGGCCTATTCATCTGGCATTTTAGGGGGAGCTTAGTAGCACCGAATTGGGGATCAAATTGACTTAGTTTTAATGATAATGGCAATGGTAATGACGATGATGGTGCTAGCTGAGACTTACACAGTGCTTATTTTTGTTTCAGGCACTGTTCTGCTGTTTTCATTGGCTAATTCTTTTAATGTTCAGAACAAACTTCTGGGATGGGAAGCAATGTAATGTCCCTTTGCAGATGAGTTTTGGGTCTACAGCTGCTACCTGTGAGACCTAAGGCAAGTTCATTACACTCCCAAACCCTTCGTTTCAACGTCTGAAAAATCAGAATTAGAATAATGCCAGCCTCATGAGATGATGTATGGAAGGCTCTCTACACAGGCCTGGCCACAAATGTAGTGGTCACCCAATGACAGCTGTCAGTAGAAGAGACGGCCGCTGGGGTCTTATGGCTAAGCATCTATCACCTCACATCACAGCTCAGGCTGCATTAGGGAGGTGCTGGCAGTGTTAGTGTGACTAAATTTAAGGTCATCCAGATGACAAGTTCTCCTGAGATCAATGAAAACAGAGAAACATCTCCCAAGTCCAAAGGAAGACATTATTTTGAAAAATTTTGTTATTTACTTGCCTGCCTTTTAGTCTTCCAGCTAAAACAAAAATGTTATCCCTAGCCACAGGCATGATCCCCTTTCTGATTCCTGAATGTGTTCTATATTAAATTTGTCCTAGTCATTTTTCTAAGTATATGCTACACAGGGAAAGAACACCTGTTACGTAAAATGCACTGAGTGCTAAGATGCATCTTATAGACACAGAGAGAAAAAGAAAATGTAAATGAGAAGCCAGGAACTCAAGATTACCCCTCCTGCCCCAAGTGACTAAAGAACTGTAAATACAATTTAGGATACCGTGGGAAGAAAGTTATCATTTTCAGTCTTGATAACAACTACATCTGAATACCAGAAATTGACCTTGGCTAATTAACATTTGACTTGAAATAATTATCTATTAATTATATCAATGAGTAGATTATCACTCCTAGCAATTTTCCCATTTATAATTCAATTCTACTTTAAATCATTGTTAAGAACAAATTTGATGGCAGTTGTATTCATGTTGGCAATGATTCTACAAATCTACTCTCAAAACATATTTAAGTGATATATTGGTCAATAAAGGGGCTCTTTCTTATCTTTCTAATGAAAACTATGTATTTTTTATTCAAGACATGACTTTTTTATATGATGCTGCCCCTACTATATAGTTAGCCTTAGGAAAAAGTATATTGCTTTATAAAGATTCAATAAATAGTGAAGTAAAACACTTGTCTTTTCTGCCCAAGACATCTTTGAGGAAGTAATTCTCCAAAGGACAAGTGTTATCTTAAAAATAAAACAAACAAAAGGGAGAAAAAAGACAAGGAAAGCATCTTGTCAGTGCTTGGCCCACTTCTCCTGAGTACCAGGCAAGATTAGCAGTCCTGAGGAAAGTACTCCTTAGTAACCGTAGCTGGCTTTCTCCAAACTGGAGAAAGATCTACACCCGGAAGGATCTATTAAATCAAACCAAATATTTAAAAATGTATTTTAAAACATATTTATCTATTCTAACATAGACTTAAATTCTCTTGTTCGTTTTCAAGTTTGAAGGGAGTTAAGTTTGATTAATGCTTGAGTGAGGGTAGTTTGGCTAAACCTGTGATTTCTTGGGGCTCCTGGGTGGCTCAGTCGGCTGTTCAACTCTTGATTTCAGTTCAGGTCACAAGCCCCACATCAGGCTCTGCACTGTCAGCGTAGCGCCTGCTTGGGATTCTCTCTCCCCCTCTCTCTATTCCCACAACCCCCCCCTAGTATATTTGCACTCTCTCTCTCTCTCTTTTGAAATAAATAATTAAACCTGTGATTTGTCAATGTCAAAAGCCTTATTTGGTATTTCCTTTGTGATCAGTCTTCAGTAGATACTGTTTAAAATATCAAAACTGGGGGCAACTGACTGAGCCTGGGTGGCTCAGTTGCTTAGGCAACTGACTTCGGCTCAGGTCATGATCTCACAGATCGTGAGTTCGAGCCCCGCGTCAGGCTCTGTGCTGACAGAGCCTGGAGCCTACTTCAGATTTTGTGTCTCCCCCTCTCTCTACCCCTCCCCTGCTCACACTCTGTCTCTCTGTCTCTCAATAATAAGTAAACGTTAAAAATAAATTTAAAAAATATATATATCAAAACTGTAAGGGTGCCTGAGTGGTTCAGTCAGTTAAGCATTTGACTTCAGCTCAGGTCATGATCTCATGGCTTCATGAGTTCGAGCCCCATGTCAGGGTCTGTGCTGACAGCTCAGAACCTGGAGCCTGCTTTGGAGTCTGTGTCTTCCTCTTTCTGCCCCTCCCCTGCTCACATGCTCTTTCTCTCCTTCTCAAAAATAAGCATTAAAAAAACATTTTTTTAATAAAAAATAAAATAAGATCTTAAAACTGCAAATTTAGTACCTCTTGGTTTTAAAGCAGTAGTGTGTCGGCCTCTGCATTAGCAACTGGTTCTTGGGGAGTAGAGAGGAAGACTTACAGTGTGCCAATTTCCTTGGTGTAAGGACTCCCAACATGGCTGATTTCAGACTATCAAGGTTGACATCTTTGAAAGTCTAATTGGAAAGAGCTGTGTACTGTCAGCTCGTGGGCGCTGGTGTGAACTGGCTCCAGCACATTACTGCAAATAAAGCACATCAGCAACACCACATAGCTCAAGGCCAATTTTAAACTGAGTTACACCAGAAGCCACCTCATCTAAGTTGAAAGTATTTGATTTTTTATTCTTACAACGTTTGTCACCAAAGACTGATAATATTTGGGCACAATCAATTGTAAAATAAACCCCTTGGAAAAAAAAAAAAAAAACAACAACAACAAACCAGGATAGCAAGTGGAATGGCTCCTTAAAGAACAAATCCTCTCCTACTAATCTCCAAAAACTCAGGACCAGGCCTAAAAGGCATCATCCATCTTGATGTCAGGAAGGCTCTGAGTCTTTCCCATACAATATAATCCTCAATAAACTTGAGAAAACATAGTTTTTATTGTGGTTAAAACAGGTACCCAACTTTCAAGAAACTTACAAGCTAGGCACAGTGATGAGTTAGTTGCAGAGAAAAGAATTTTCCTGGGAATACTTATTGAATGGTTTAAAGTAGGGTCATCAGTAGGGTCTGACTATTAATTCTGTAGAATGATGTGCAAATAGTGGTAGTCAAAACTCTGATGGAAAAAGGGGTTGGATGACTCCTTGAAATTAATCGTGGAACCTAATCAGAATGATGGCATCAGTTCATGGAATACCAGACATTTGTTCATTTTCTCAACTTCACAGAAGACAAAAATGTGAACCCACTAGGGAAATGGCTAAACTAAAATATCTTACGCTACTTTCCTCTGAATTGTCAGGTTCCTCCTCACATAATTTGAAAAATCAACCTGAACCCATGTCTTTGAATGAAGAAAATGATTTATTGCTTTCAATGAAAGCACTGACATAGTAGTTCATGTTTACATGTTCTTGTAATATAACATATTGATCATTTACATATTTGAATGCACAGCTGTATTTATTTTCTGTTAAAAGAGCCTACTGTGGGGGCACCTGGGTGGCTCAGTAGGTTAAGCTTCTGACTCTTGATTTTAGCCCAGGTCATGATCTCACGGTTCGTGAGTTCGAGTCCTGCATCAGACTCTGCACTGAGCATGGAGCTGCTTGGGATTCTCTGTCTCTCTCTGTCTCTGCCCCTCTCCGGCTCATCTGCGTGTGTGAGCGCGTGCACTCTGCTCTCTCTCTCTCAAAATAAATACATAAACTTAAAAAAATGAAAACAACAACAACAACAACAACAACAACAAAGAAATGGCCTATTGTGTTTGGGAAGCCATAATATTTTCATGTACAGTTGGGAAAGAAATACCATATACATCCCACAGAATATATTATCTCAAAAAAACCATTCTTTTGTCTTCCCCCCTTTATTGTCATAGAATTACAAAGAATAATACCATAACTAAACAACTCCACATTTATTAAATATTTAATTTCAGTACCTTTAAAAATCCTTTGGTTTATAAATATATATTTGCAATTCATCAGAATCCTGAATAAATTGTTTGACACATAAGTGAACCAAGGACAAATTTTACTCAAATGTAAATCAACTGGAAACAAATTCCAGTTCTGGCTTCAATGTTCACTAGTTCACACTCAAAACTCTCCTTTTGCAACTAAAGGACATTATTTCTCTCTGTGGCTACCTTACAAAAAGAAATTTCACATACTTTTGAAAAGTCAGCGTTCTTGAAACTGTGCATTGTTATGTTGGGAAAAAATAAACAACTGTAAGACTGGTGACAAGATAGGCATTACAAGGCCCTGAATTTGTCAAAGCAAAATAATTACATCAATTTAGCAAAAATAAATAAATCAGTAACAGTACGTTTAATTCCATAAAACCTTAGCTTAACCAAAGGAGTTCACAATAGTCAAGTCTTCATCTTATTAAATTCTGGAATGAGCCAATATGGGGCCTCAGGCAGGAGGGAGCCTTCCCACGCTCAGATCCTGCGCTTTAAGGGCTACTGACACAACCACCAAGACATACACAGCTTCATACAATGACATGAAACCCTAACTGACAGAATAGGCTTCTAGTGGAATAAGAAAAGAAAATAGGAGTAATATATTAGTATGTGGATCTTTCTGTCCATGAAAGGCTCAAGAAGTTCTAAAGAATCAAGAAGAAAAAATAAGCACCATCACATAATTCAAGGGAGACTTACAGAAAGATTTTTGCCCCCAGAATATAAGAAAGTGTGGAGTAACTGAATAGTTTTAAAGCCAACAACAAAGACAGATATTAAGTGTGCATGAGCAAAGGGAACAAGGCAATTTATAATCTCTCCTATGGGAAGGTTTATATTTTCATTCTTTGTATAGGATATGCTTAAATCGAGGCAGCTATCTGCCTTTAGTTATCTTCTCTAGAAATAGTGTGTAGTTTTATACAGAGTCACATGGGACATACCACAAATTGTACAGCCACTTATAAATACAAGTAAAATTTATTTAAAAGATGATGAGTACAGGGGTGCCTGGGTAGCTCAGGCAGTTGAGCATGTGACTCTTGATTTCAGCTCAGGTTATGATCTCATGGTTCATGAGATGGAGCCCTACGTCAGGTTCCATGCTCAGAGTGGAACCTGCTTGGAATTCTCTCTCTCCCTCTCTCTCTCTCTGCCCCTCCCCCATTCATTCATTCATTCTCTCTCTCTCTCTCTCTCTCAAAATAAATATTTTAAAAAGATGATGAGTACAATTAAATTTTACTTTTTTTAATAAGAAATTTCTTTTTTTTTTTGTTGAAGTTTATTTATTTAGAGACAGAGACAGCACAAGTGGAGGAGGCACAGAGAGAGAAGGAGAAAGAGAATACCAAGCAGGCTCTGTGCTACCATAACAGAGCACGATGTGGAGTGAACCCAAGAAGCCTAGAGATCATGACCTGAGCCGAAACCAAGTCAGACACTTAACCGACTGAGCCACCCAGGCACCCTGTAAGAAATTTCTGACAAGAGGGGTGCCTGGATGGCTCAGTCGGTTAAGCGTCTGACTTCGGCTCAGGTCATGATCTCACGGTTGGTGAGTTCGAGCCCCGCATCAGCTCTGTGCTGACAGCTCAGAGCCTGGAGTCTGCTTCCGATTCTGTGTGTGTCTCTTTCTCTGCTCCTCCCCAGCCTGCACTCTGTCTCTCAGAAATAAATAAACGTTAAAAAATTTAAAAAAAAAAATTTCTGACAAGCGAATTTTTTTTCTATTCACTTCTATTATACAATTAAATATGCCTTCTGAGTGCACAAGGGAGGCTCCCTCTATGTAATAAAATAATGGAATAAAGCTATTTATTTTGGAGTAAATACTATTTAAAATAGTATACTTTAAAACAATCACTTTCACATAAAATATTCCTACTACTTAGTAATACCATATTATGATTTTAAATAAGCCACAAAATAAAAATGATAAACATTACAATAGAAAATAGTACACAACTATAGAATGCCTTGTGTTCCCAAAGCTCATTTACATACAGGTTGTATGGAACCTGAAACATGTTTTTCTTGAAACAATGCCATAAGAGGGGATTAAGAATTTAGGTCAACCCACAAATATCTCCTTAGCCCACAATATTCCTCAAATGTAGTGCTTACGATATCCAGTCCTGAAGAACCACTTGAGACCATATTTCTATGTGAAATAATTCAGAGTTTCAACTGAGGAGTCAAATACATCTCCTATGTTCCGAACATGTATCTCTCAAGGACCATGAGACTGATCCATGTAAACCTTGGCAGAAGTTTTGTGTTGTTAGGACAAGGAGTAGAGCTAAGTGTCATCATTTAATCACATAATCTCAGGTATTTACTCAACTGCAAAATGGAAGTAATGACACCTGTCTTAGCTACTTCAAGCTTTGTTGTATCATTAAATGAGATACAATACAAGTAAATTACATTATAAACCATAAAGGTGGCTCCTACCTCTTTAGGCCAGTAAGTTTTTATTTGACAGATGACCCAGAAACACTGGGGAGGTTGGGAGACTTATCCAAACTCATCCACAAGGGTGAACTTGTGAAGAGCCAAGAGAAGCCAGGGCTTATGACTTCTCCATCTCCCTATGCACTAGATATGTACTCTCTAATATAGTCTTTCAACAGTTAATCTTTATGAAACACACACCAGGCAGTGTACAAAGAAAGGTGATGGTAATAATGGTGCGTTTTGAGATGACTGAGCTGAATTCAAGAGAACCAGGTCCCAACCCTGATCTCACCTCTGACTCTAGGACTTTGTTAAATGATCACATAGCCACTTTCCATTTCATAAAGTCTCTTTCCCCCCTTTTTTAAGTTTATTTATTTATTTTGAGAGAGATTGCATGGGTGTGCACATGAGTGAGGGAAGGGCAGAGAGAGGGAGAGAAAGAATTCCAAGCAGGCTGCCAATCAGTGCAGAGCCTGACACAGGACTTGATCCCACGAATTGTGAGATCATGACCTGAACTTAAATCAAGACTCCGATGCTTAGCCAACTTATAAGTTCTATCTCTTTAACTGGAAGAAATAATGTGGCTTTTACAGTCTTCCTCCTAGAAGGCTAATACTTGGGCTTTTATTTTAAAAGATAAATAACTGAGAATCGATGAAATTTCGTGGTAAAGCTGTCTCCCTCAGGCAAAAAGGGCAAAACTGCTAGCCGTTATTAAAGTATTATTGGCAACCTGAAACATTTTATGAAAAGAGAATAGTTACTAAATGTTTCCCACATATTTATATAAGGTTTACATCGGGTTTTACATTTATTAGGTTCCAATTGATGTGTAAGGGGAAGAAAGAAAAGGGAAATATACCGACTGCTGGCACAGAAGACAGGAGAGGTCCAGACCAAGTACTTTTCAAAAGTCATTTTCATTATCAGTCTCTGATTTGTTTTTAAGTTTATTTATTTATTTTGAGAAGGAGAGAAAGAGAAAGTACAAGTGGGGAAGGGCAGAGAGAGAAAGGGAGACAGAGAATCCCCAAGCAGGCTCCACGCTGTCAGTGCAGGGCCCAATGTGGGGCTTCAACTCATGAACCATGAGATCATGATCCAAGCAGAAACAAAGAGCCAGGCACTTAGCTGACTGAGAAACCCAGGCTCCCCTCAACCTCTGATTTTACAGCATACATTTATGTACCGTACATTTGTGTCGTTAAACAAATTTTTGCATTATCCAAACAAATGCTTACTTTAAAGCTATGGTTCTCAATGCTTTTAGTCTTAAAATCCATTTCCACTATTAAGAATTATTGAGAACCCCAAGGAACTTTTGTTTATGTGGATTATATCTATCCAGATTAATGATATTACAAATTAAAACAAAGAATATTTGTTAATTTATTTAAAAATAACAATAAACCCATTATATGTTCACATAAATAACATATTTTATGAAAAATAACTATTTTCCAGAAAAAAAACTAGTAAGAAAAGCCAGCTTTTACATATTTGCAAATCTCTTTTTATTTTTTCTTAAATTTTTTCTTTAATGTTTATTTATTTTTGAGAGAGAGAGAGAGACAGAATGCGAGTGGGAGAGAGGCAGAGGGAGAGGGAGACACAGAATCTGAAGCAGACTCCAAGCTCTGAGCTGTGAGCACAGAGACCAATGCAGGGCTCGAACCCACAAACTGTGAGATCATGACCTGAGCTGAAGTTGGACACTTTAACTGACTGAGCCACCCATATGCAAATCTCTTTTAATGATTGTCTTAATTGAAGTCAGCTAGATTTTCATATCTCCCTCTGCAGTCAATCTTTTGTGATATACTCTTTCATTTAAAGTATATGAAGAAAATATAGCCTCACAGAAATGTAGTTGGAAAAGGGAACGAGTATGTTAATAACTTTTTTGGATTCTTCTTTGATATACACTAAAACTCAACAACTGGTTGTTTCCTAACAGTTACTTGTGGCATGGAATTTGAATCTTTATTGATGAACTTGTATTCTGTACAGTCATGAGATAATGTGAGCAAAAGAAAAGGCAAACAATATCATATTATTGTGAAAATAGTTTTGAACTCGCAGCTCCTCTGAAAGGGCCTTAGGGACTTTTGGGTTCCCCAGGCCACACTTGGAGAACCTCCACTTTAAAGACACAAATTGCTCTGATACACAATTGGTAGAGTTCAAAGGAGATATTATGTGAAACTTCAGGAACTTTGTAAAACAGGTTACAAAGAAATGGAAGAAAGATCAAGTGCCAACAAATCATTCATCCCATGGTCCACCTTCATTAGGATATGGGAACTGGAATTAAGCACTGTGAGAAGGAAACACAGAGAAATGGTGCCAGCTGGAGCCTGCAATAATAGTTATGCCATAATGGTCCAAATAAATATCTCAGAGAGCATGACATTTCCACAATATGTTTAGTTACATTGTAAAGACATTCTTACTGCACCAGCCCTAGTCCTTTAACCCAGCTTAGCATGGGGTGACTGGGTGGCTCACTGGGTTGAGCGTCTGACTTTTGATCTTGGCTCAGGTCATGATCTCACAGTTCATGAGTTCGAGTCCCATGTTGGGCTTTGTGCTGATAGTGTGGAGACTGCTTAGGATTCTCTGTCTCCCTCTGTCTCTGCCCCTCCCCTGCTCTCACTCTCTCAAAAATAAATAAGTAAACATTATAATTAATTAAACAATTAATTAATAAGCCAGCCTAGCATGCACACACCATGAACTACCAACAGAGGCAAATCAGGAATAATACCAGTTCTGGTCACGGCAATGCCCACTACCTGCTTCACTTCATCCCAACCTGCTCCCACCTCCTTCTGATTTCTGCGCAGCTCCTGACCCAGTGTGTATCCTGTTCTTGTTGTCAAATGTATGTGCTTTCCTTGGCTTTATGAGGTTTGTGGTTTTTTCCGCTACTGACTGCCTCAGGTGGCCCCCTGCTCCACGCTCTGCCCTCCTGCTCAAGTCCTGACTCCTGGTAGATGAGGGTGGGTGCAGCAACCTTGAATGGGCTGTTCTAGAAAACTGATGTTTTTCAGTCTCCTTATACAGATTTTTCTTTTTGTCTGTTTCTTAGCATAGCACGACAGAGAACATGGAAATAAGTCATCCTCATGCTATTAGCACATTTAGGAAACAGGCTTCTACAATAATTAAACTAATGAAGATGACCCTAGACTGAAGAAACAGCAATTAGAGTTGACTGACTAGGCATTAGGGGAAATGAAGACATTCACATCCAAAGAAAGATCAGATTTTAAATAAGAGGTAAAATTAATAATAGCCCAAACTCTATCAAGCAGGAGAAAAAAGCTTCCAATGACTCAAAGAAGCTTACAGACATGCAGATTAGTTCATCATATTCACGTGAATACAAAAATGATGGTATCCTATCACAAAAATACGGACAATGAGGGACAGAATAAAAGAAATGAAATAATTAGAAGAAACTGGCTAACTATATATATGCAATCTAAACCAAAATGGAAAGGATTTTCTTTGAATAACATTTTTTTGCTAGGTAAACTTTCAGTTATTCTTTTCCAAAGATAACCAACTTTTAAAGTAATAATTCCAATCCTGCGCTACTCAGAGATGCAATATGGAAATGAACAGAAACTCCACTCCAATGGTGCAAGGTATCCACTACCAACCCAGCTCACCTCAGCAAAGGGGTCTGCACGCTGGAGGTCAATCAAAGGAAGGCCCGATCTGAGGGTTTCTATCCACAGATTAAGTAGATCTGTCTACACTAATCAGTGGCTATGACAACAATTATTGCTGGTTTATTTCCCATCAAATGCATTGTGTTACCAGAACTTACATATTGGGTTCTCCTTGTAACCTCACAGGCAACCAGAGGACAAAACCAGAAGGGAAAAAGCTATTCTCTAGGCCATGACTTCTACGTAAAGGATGACTAAGCAGTGTGCTGGGACCTGAGGCTACCTAGGACATTTTGCCCACCCTGGAAGGCAACTTGTGTTCTGAGCATTGCTCATCTGCCAAGTAGAACGGAAACCCTGAAGACCACTCATGGGGCAAACAAGAAATATGCTCATTATTGTTGATTCTGTTACTATTAGTAAATGAGGCTTTATGGGTGAAAAGGAAGTGAGCTATGACATGATTAACATTCACTCTTCTTCAATGATCCTTCTTTGAATCTTTTAGTTTTCTTCTCCTTTAAGACCCATATGCCCAGCCAAGATTCAAAGGCTCCCTTTTACGAATTCGAGTACTATATTTCTATATATAATCACAATTAGTATGACCTTTAATGCATAAATTAAATGTGTTATAAATTCTAATTATCATCGAGCTGGTTTTTAATCATTTTTATTAGGTGAAGCCTTAGAAAAAATGTAAACCCATCATGAACCCTAACAGCTTCCTATTTTAATTCTACAAATTTGGGCATACTGCTGCTCAGGGGCAGGGGAGACAAACTCTCTCCTTTTCCATCTGACTACAAGTGCTTTTCATAGCTTATTTTTTCCACACTCACCCCCCAAAAATGCCCTGGAGGTGAGCTGTTGTAAAATTGTATCAGACTCAAACAATTATATCACTGACTATCAACTATTTCACAGGAGAGTTGAACTGTCTGATTTCTTAAAAAATCAGAAAAGGGGCGCCTGGGTGGCGCAGTCGGTTGGGCGTCCGACTTCAGCCAGGTCACGATCTCGCGGTCCGTGAGTTCGAGCCCCGCGTCAGGCTCTGGGCTGATGGCTCAGAGCCTGGAGCCTGTTTCCGATTCTGTGTCTCCCTCTCTCTGCCCCTCCCCCGTTCATGCTCTGTCTCTCTCTGTCCCAAAAATAAATAAACGTTGAAAAAAAAAATTAAAAAAAATAAATAAATAAAAAATCAGAATGGATTTTTATAATATTAAGGCTTTATCAACAGTGACTGCGTGTTGTACGCAACTTGGCTCAAAAAAAAAAAAACACCGAAGTTTCAGCAATTAACTTTATCACACACACGCGCGTGCGCACACACACACACACACACACACACAACCATTTAGCTGTAAGCAATATCCAGCTGTAGAGGCACAAAGATGAGAGAAATGTGCTAAGAAATAAATACTTTTCGGACGCCGAGTAGAGAGAATAGTAAGAGCTAGTGTCCGCCCACTACAGTACCAGGCCGAGCTAGCTGGTAAACTCTCCGGTAAAGAAAACGCTTTTCTGGGATGACTATAATGGGTACTCTGTGAGCTCTGGGGCCTGGACTTGCTTTTCTATAGATGACTTTGTTCCTCCTTTACATTGTGAAGTTCAGTTTATGTTTTTGTAGAAATACATTCTTGTCATTTCCAACGTAGATGCCGAAACAGCCGCACTTCAGTTTCGTCCTGGCTCGCTTGGAAGAGAAAATGCTACGGAAACTCTTGTTTCCTTGTGAAGCTTTTATTACCTATTCGGAACAAAATGGAAGTGACCTAGTTCTGGAAGGGACAGGTCAAGTTCACAGTTAAAAACAAAAACCAGGTTGCAGAAAGATCAAAGGACAAAGGGGATTCACCGGCTAGCTTAAAGTTAGGAACCCAGCATAGAGTCAAGTCACCCGAGAAGCTCCAGCTTAATAACAGCAGTTGCCAATAAAAGGAGATGTTCAAGATCATAATGGGCTCCCATTTTTCAGAGGAAGGAATTTTCCTTGCTGGGAAAAGAAAACAAATGGTAAGTTTAATTTGATTTCCAAGATTGAATCATGCCTTAGATCCTAGCAAGTTTAAACACTCCAGCCAAGTTTCTGAATGATTTTGCTAACTTTTGCTGTCAACCTAACACGTGAAGACTTAGCTGACTTTACTTTCTTTGACAGTCAGGAAGAGTCCATTCTGAATAATCACGTGGCAGAGAAGTGCAGTATGGCCAAGAGGAACCTGTAATGATGTACTACTAGTCAACTACTGCTATTTCTTTCAAACCTGTGTCCTGTTAAATTCACCTTCCTCTCCACAGACATAAATGAGCCCTCCATAAAAGCATTCAGATGCCAAAAAGGACGTCATTCCTCAGAGGCGAACCATCAGAGGCAGACACAGCCTACCTTTGGTGGCCATATTGCAACAACTTTAGTTTCCTGTTGGCTGCTGTAACAAATTCCCATAAACTCAGTGGCTTAAAACAACACACATTTACTATCTTATAGTTCTGGAGGCCATAGGTCCAAAATGGGGGTCTCTAGGCTAAAGTCAAGGTGTCAGCGGGGCTGTGTTCCTTCTGAAGGCTTTAGGGGAGAATCCCATTCCTTGCCTTTCATAGCTTCTAGAAGCTGCCTGCCTTCCTTGTGGAATCTCCACTGACCAGGCTATTCCCCTGTCCTCAACACTCCACCTCTGCCTCCAACAGGCAAGAATGAATGATTACACAACCCAGAGAGGAATTTCCCTCTAAAGTAGACTCAGGTCCTTTCTCTTTGGGGACAGAACCAAAGATGGTCTTGGCAAATATGTGAAGATGTGTTGACCACCCATACACCTTCTGCAGCCATTCCACAAGCCTTAGATCGTCTTCAGCCACGAAAGGAAAGAACTAAATAAAGGAGGGGGTATAAAAACATGGCGCCAGGCACCACACAGCATGCTGAATTAGGAACCATCAGGGTCACTAAATCTCTCTGGACTTTGAAAACTAAACCTTTAAAACAGACATTATGAGAAGACATTTCACAGAAAACCTCCAAGAAACGTGCTGAACGCATGCTGACAGTGTAGTGCTGATTTCTAGAGCACGGGCACCAAACAGGGCCTGTGTCCTTCATCTTTCCGAGGTTACTGTGCCTGCCTCAGAGGCAGCCTCACACCCAGCGTGACAGTGCAGGCGGCACGCTCCCTCCCCAGGCTCAGCTCTGCCTCCCACGAGGGGACGTGTCAGAAGCAGGCACATGCCACAGATTAAGCAGCACCAAGCAACATTTTGCAAACAGCTTGTAAACATGGACTTCATATGAATCTGTGATGGCCAATCAGGATGGCAAGGTGCTCCCTAATCTTGAACTCTCACTGTTAGAAACCACATGAAGTAAGCCTGTGGCAGGAAGCAGTGTTGCAATAGAGTGCATGAACACACACACACACACACACACACACACACACACACACACACTCAGAATTAAGGCAGATAAAGATCGGATCTCTTCCTTATACTGGAAAATACATGCTTCATATCTCCTAAAAGGTGTGGCTGATCTTTAAACTTTTTTACAACTTCATCACCCTGCTAGTCCTTACAACAGTTCTAAGGTAAAAATGGGCTAATAAATACCTACTGACATGAGTTCATTACTGTTTCATTCTAAGTTAAGGATAACTTGCTTTTTTAACTAACAAGAATGTTGTAAAGACAGCTTTCTTTTAAAGAAAGAAATGTACATGTAAAGTTACAGTGGAAATGTGTTAATTCTGTACAATAGTTTTTTAAAGTTATATATACTTATGTGTCTGCTTAATGCCCAATCTATTTTAAGAAAATATAGTTTATTCACAAATATGTTTAAGGAAACATTAATTATAATAATGAATACCAACAATGGAGCAATATGGAAATTATGATGGTCATTAAAATTATATTTATAAAGATATTATAATGCTAATACTCATATCATATTATCATTTTAAGTATAAAAAGATGTGAAATTATTTATAAAGTATGATAATGATCACAGTAATATTAAAGCAGTGCAGAAGAAAACCGAGCTAAGGGGCACCTGGGTGGTTCGGTCAGTTAAGCATTCCAACTCCTATTTTGGCTCAGGTCATGGTCTCACAAGTTGTGAGATCAAGCCCCACGTGGGGCTCCATGTCTGTTTGAGATTCTCTCTTCCTCTCTCTCTGCCCCTCCCTCTCTTCTCTCAAATAAAGAAAAGCAAAATAGTAACAGAAATTATGTTTGGATAGTTGGATAAAGTTTTTTCCTGTTTTATTTCTATATATTTTCTAACTGCTCTATAACAAACATAATAAGAAACAAATTATTTTCTAAAATACTAAAATATCTGAGTACTCGCAGACGCAGAGAAATGCTCAACGCTGATTCTTTCACTTTCTGCAAATTAGCTAAACTTTGTTAAACATGTATTATATGACATGCCCTGGACCAAGTACTACACAGTTATTACTTCTTAATCCTGAACACCATCCTAAGAGGAAGGCCTGACAGATGAGAACTGAGGCACACAGGGGTTAAGTTAGCTTGCCCAAGGTCACAGAGCTAGTAAGTGGCTGAGTGCGCCATGAACCCAAAATGGTCTGCCCCAACATTCATCCTCTTACCCAGTATGCAATGCTCTCTTTATGAGACTCTAAGAGAGACAGTGACTTCTGCAACCCTGGCAGGTTCCTTAGTTTCTCTGGGCCTCAGTTTCCCCATTTACAATAGTACCTAATCAATACAGTTGCTATGAGACACTTAACACAATGCCTGGCACACAGGAAGCACACACTCAATGTTAGCTTTGGTCATTTCTAAAAAAGAACCATTGCCTTTGGCCATGAGCCCAGACCTCCAGCAGGATGGGCATTCCACAAGGCCTCCTGAGAATTGTCATATTAGGCATCTGCATCACTGTGAGGTCTCCCTGCCCATTTTTAAGTGATGCAATTTAATAACTATTCAATGTCCTTCACACCCTCTTTTCCAAAACTCTGATTTTTACCAAAGCGCATAGTTATTAAATATATGCATCCAACCTTGGTTCTTTGGAACTCTAGGTGACAACAAAAAATCTATTCAGAAATGACAGGGTAGAACTTTAATGTCCCTGTCTTTAATGCATCTAGAAAATAATGGCACATTTGGTGGGCTTAACGTTGATGATTTAAAGATAGTTTCCCAGGGCACCTGGGTGGCTCAGTCGGTTAAGGGTCTGACTCTTGATTTTGGCTCAGGTCATGATCTCACGGTTTTGTGAGTTCGAGCCCCACATCTGGCTCTGCACTGACTGCATGGAGCCTGCTTGGGATTCTCCCTCTCTTCTTTGCCCTTCCCCCCACCTCTCTCTGTCTCTCTCTCTCTATCAAAACAAAGAAACTTCAAAAAATTATTTAAAAAAAACAAATAAAATAGATAAAGATAGTTTCAGGGGCACCTGGGTGGCTCAGTCGGTTGAGCATCTGGCTCTTGATTTCAGCTCAGGTCATGATCTCACGGTTATTGGATGGAGCCCCGTGTCAGGCTCCTCACTGAGTGTGGAGCCTGCCTGGGATTCTCTCTCTCCCTCTCCCTCTGCCCCCTCCCTGCTTGTGCTCGCTCTCTCTCGCTCTCTCTCTCTCTCTCTCAAAATAAATAAGTAAACATTAAAAAAATAGTTTGAAGATAGTTTCCACTAGCTATGCTTTCTCCAGGGCCTGGATGGATTTTCAGCTTCCAGGAACCTTGCCTTCTCTACAGCAGGAACTCAAGCTGATGGATACTCCTCCTGTGTGCAGAATGCCACCACTGCTATAACTGCCGCATGAACAGGAAAATTAAAATCATGAATGATGCTATTATTTTTAAGCAGGATAATTAGCTTGTTAAAGATCAGTTTCTAAGAGGCAGAATTTAACTGTGTTCAAGTCCAGTATCAGACAGAATGGAAACATGAAAAACATTTGGGCATGAGGTGAAACTGCCTCTCTTGCTTGGTATTCACTGACACCAGTGCTCACAAATAAAACACTGCAGGCACATGAAAGCAGTCTACAAAAGCACATTAACAGAGACGACTTCAAAGACACTGGTAACCTTCTATTTCTTCGTCTGGGTGGTAGGCACAGGGGCGTTCATCATATTAATCTTTAACGGTACCTAAATGTGATATACTCTTTTGTACGTGTGATAGATTTCATAATTTAAAAAAAGATCAGAGTGCAACGGGCATTCAAACTTTAAAGTGAATATTAGACAGAATATAAATTTAAGGCAGGGAACCCTTTTTCTCTCCATTTAGGATTTATAAACAACATTTGAGAGTTCATAAAATTTCAGACTACAAAAGATTAAAGACCATCTAATCTAATGGGTTTCCAACTACGTCCCAGAAAAAAAAATTAAAAATAAGTCCATCTTGCATGGACACACCATCGACTCCTTATTCAGAGCTGGCAGTTTTCTTAGCACTGAAGCTCATTTTGTATATCAGAAAAATGCCCTAAGTCTCTCCGTATCTGACATCACCCCTGGTACTTCCTTTCTTTCTTGATTCAAGAGCCTCTTTCTCATCACCTGAATTGCTTCAATAAAGATACAGATTTAATTTGTGTCTTCATTAAATTCAGAGAGAAACGTACAATGTGACTTACAGAGACCTATTCCATTTAAAAGGCAATATGAAAATCCACCATTTTTACTGAGACGGTTACTGAGAGGGAAGAAATCAGCACCTTAAAACACCAGCCAAGCAAGGAGCAAACAGCTAATCATGCCTTAAACAATTATGGTCAGCAAGGGCAAGCCAAGGGAATGAAGCATTCAAATAAGATAATAGTGTGTGAGGGCAGAGGATATATGGGAAATCTTTGTACCTTCCACTCAATTTTCCTGTAAAGCTTCAATTGCTCTAAAAAAAATTGTCTTAATAAAAAAGAAAATAAATTTCAAAAAAACCCAAAAACATTCTTTAAAATAAACTAATGGAGATAGAAAAGTTCCCCTTTTTTAGAAAATGTTTTCTAGGACGTGAAATGTACCAGATTGGAAAAGAGCCGTATGGGCCCCTGGGAATAACTGATCCACACACATGAGTCCTTGAAGGATCTAACTTACTCACAGAATAGTCCTGAAAATGGGACTCACTTGCTCAGTCATACAGTTGGCTATAGGCCAAAGACCTGTATAACCATTTAAAAAAATCAATTTCACAGGCTAACGGGCATGATGGGAGCCAGAGTTATGCACGCTGGACTCCAGACGGAGCTGGGCACCACAAGCTTTGTAAACACTAGCACTGATCAGTGTCTGCTAGCTGGAAGCAAGAGATAGCTATTGTTCAATCACCAGAGTACACTTATGTCAGAGTTAAAAACTCATATTCATACAACTGCCTAAATTATACCTATTCTACACTGTTTTCACGTTTAACTATCTTTGAGCCAATGAAAAGTGAGATATAAATAAAACAATGACGTTTTAAAGCAGTCACGGCACTACAACTCATTTTATTTACTTTTAAATAAATCGCTAGATTTCTCTATCAGCTTGGTCTCGGCAACTGGGAACCACCATGGTCGTGACAGGTGCTACAAATTAAAGGAAAGCCCAAAAGTCTTAGGCACTGAATGAGATGAGCCAGTCTGGTCTCTCCTTCCCACAGCCCCAGCCACGGTCTTGCTTGTCACAAGGCCCACCCGCTCCCTCATCCAGGATGAGGACACTGGAGAGGGCACCTGATTAAAGGGAACAACCCTATAAGTAGCCAGGGACACCTACACCAGTATTCCTCAAATCCTACTGTGCAAACGAATCACCAGCAGGTCTTGTTAAAATGCCAATTTGGATTTGGGGCAGGGCGTGAGGTTTCGCATTTCTACAAGATTGCAGGTGATGTCCATGCTGCCGATCCCCAGTCTGCACTCGAAGTAAAAAGGACCTAGACATTTAGCCTGACAAACACAATGAAGTAAAAGAGAAAGCAAAAAAGTAGCCATCTTGAGTCCCCAAAATATCCCAATTCTTGCAACCCTGAGGTTGGGAAGGTTCTTGACCAAGGAAGTCGCACATCACTCCTCTGAGAACATACGTATATATTTGTTTTGCACTAAGCCCGTTTCCTTAAGCTAGCTCACGATGGTTTCTGTTCCATGCAAGCGGAAGAGACTTGACTAGAACAGACACAAAGGGAAGTATCTTCACCCCTGAAAGCCACTGTCTGTGCCATTCTGTTTTGTTTTGTTTTAAAAATGGCAGTGTTCTAGCAATAGGCAAATACATTACTTGGAGTTTAAAATAAAGCAGCAGCACATCGACGTGCTCTTTGAACAATGATTTTTCACTTTACTCTAAAGGAATGGTCCAGACCTGGGAAGACATTCCAAGTAAAGAAGACACTAATTCCATGGTGACCTAAGCTATGACCAGCTGTCCCACACACCCTTCTAAATCACAGGCCCTCCCTGGGCCCAGCTGAGACTCTGTGAGAGAAGACAGGAAGTCTGTGATACTACCTGGATCTCAGGATTCTGCTGTCTCTCTTTTGCTTTCTCCTTTGTTTCTATATAGGTTTTGCTGGATATTCTCTCCGCCATTATTGCCAGATGCCTTTGGAGTTTTCTTTTTTACCCAATGACCTAGAACCATCATCTTATCCTAAAGTCTTTAAGTCACTCTAGCCAAACGGTGGCTTTACAACTCCAGTGCCCAAACATTAGTTTTTATGGATAGTGACATTAGAGAGTCTGAAAGGTCAGACTCTATTATCCAACTCATCAGCCTTGGTTCCTGCCTAAAACAGCAACTCTAAACCCATATATGGGTTTCAACTGAAAAGTGCTTTATAATTCTAACACTGAAGACTGCAGGGGAGACCTTGGCCATGAAGTCCACTGTTTAACCTCAACAAAACCCACTAACCAAACACTCTAACCACTATGCTGTATCTAAGACAAGCGATAACTCTTTGATTCACGTGAAAATCAAAATATTTGTTCAGTGGGCCTTATAACTTCAAACTGTAAAAATGTTGCCAGGTTTCTGTTGAGGATCATATTCTTCTTTTGCTCATATTCTGGTTTTTCATCCCCATCCAAATATGAGTGAATCAAAAAGGATAAAGGAGAAGTTCAGAGGGAAGCTGGAGACTAATGCCAAACATAAATCAATAGTGTGACTGTGACAACAATACAAGTGATACTATTTTATTTATAATTTGAACTCTACCTACTTCCATAAAGGATTTAAAACAGCTTAAAATAAACACATGTACAGGATAACTGAAATAAAGAAAAGAAGAGCTAATCCACATGGAAGAAAGAGGAGATAACTACCAGGAAGTAGAGATGAGAGCTATTGTAACGGAGCACTAATTTTGGCTCTGAGCTTAGGAAAACAAAGCTAAAAAGGAAACATGATAGGTTATGAATTCTCAATTTCGTAAACATGGAAGCAGATGGATTTGTCGGAAGGAACGTCCATTTTCTACTGCTGAGCTCAAAGAGGAATTTATGGCATAGTCCCTCCACAAAGTCAGTTAGAAAGGAATGGTGATTTCGGCTGAAGCCAAGTGGCCATTTCTTCCTTTGACTGTTGCTAGAGGTCAGAGCCCAGATACTGAAATGCAGCTCAGTAAAGGCATATCTGTGCATGGCTGGTTAACATAGTGTATCTGTGCGTGGCTGGGCGAACACAGTCTAAGCAAGCTGTTGACTGGTGCTAATATGATAAAAAGGAAGCTCTTCGAGAATCTACAGCAACTGATGACTAACCTGCTCTGCAAATGGTCTTCCTCAAGGAAGGATTCAGGTTGCTGGCGAGCATTTCAAGTGCATCATACGCATACTATCAGCTGATGTTCTGTTAGGGAAATGAAAGGTCTTGACTTGAATTCTTACCAGGAAAGGGGCTCTCACCTTCCATAATGGCTCCTACAGGCAAGACCCTTATTATTTTCCAGTAGCAAGCTTTCAATAACCTGTACATGCTAAATACTTACTTGAGAGATACCAATCCAGAGTTCTGAACAACAGAAAGAAACAATTTTAGTCTAGAAATTTAAGGGCAGGGGGTTATCTGATGGCTAACTCAGTCACAAAAACACTGCAGCATGGTTCCAGCAGAATAACAAACTCTGAGAGAAAATATATCCTGTTGACAACTCTCCGGATTCTAAGCAGCTAGGTCAATGGAAGTACTGGATGAACTTAATAATAAAGATCTTATAGGAACAAATATAAAAAAGAAAAACAAAAGCAATAACCACCACAACAAAACCCTGGAAAACATCTTCCAAAGATCTTAATTTCAGGTGAGGGGTACTTAATGCTGAATCATTATTTCATAACTAGCCACCTCATAAGCCCAGACTGTCTGGGTTTATGACAGTGGTATAGACACAGGAGGGGCCTGGCTTCCCTTTGGTCTGGCAGAAACCAGGCATCTAACTTGCTTAAAAACAGAAAAGGGACATTTAGCTATAATTTAAAAAGGAGAAATACCAAAGCACAGCTTCGCTTCCTGGATTTTAAAATTGAAATGTGATCTGCCCAAAGGTTATTATTACTCACTGCAGTTGGGCATTAGGAAATGATGTGGTACGAGGTTGGGAGCAGAATTAAAAGTAGGATTAATGACCTGGGAATATGCAGGACTATGTGCCTCTTCTCTCCAAGTTCCAAGACTACAAGCCCATAAATTCTCATGAAATTTTTCTTTCAGATAGAGAAATCCAATGTTTCAAGAAGAAAAAGAGGCACACAGTTTCAGGAGGATGTCCATCCAACTAATTTATCTATAATATGAGGAATAACCAGAAGGAACTATATATCAGAAAAAACTTAGGAACAGTACCACTATTGTTACTAATGATATCAAGAAATGTGTATATTGCTTTGAAATTTATGAAACATATTTTCATCAATGGTGTTATTTAGCTGTCACAATACCACTCGGAATCAATTACGGTATTTTCCCCACTGGGTAGATGAGAAGATAAAGACAAGTCAACTAACCAGTCCAAGATCAATATACAGAGGGAAACAGCTGGGCCAGAATTAAAACTCAGCTCTTCTAATTTTAATTTTTTATCATAGAGATTAGAGCCCATTTCTCTTGATACAGTCTAAGCAATGTAGTATTTTTTTTAATCTTCTCACAGTGCAGAGAAAAAAAATTTTTACCATGCAAAATAGCTGGTCTCTAACTATCTTATCTACAGGGTTTTTTTTTTTAATGTTTTTACTTTATTTTTGAGACAGAGAGAGACAGAGCACGAGCAGGGGAGGGGCAGAGAGAGAGGGAGACACAGAATCTGAAGCAGGCTCCAGGCTCTGAGCTGTCAGCACAGAGCCCGACGCGAGGCTTGAACTCACGGACTGTGAGATCATGACCTGAGCTGAAGTCGGACACTTAACCGACTGAGCCACTCAGGTGCCCCAATTTTTTTGTTTTAGTAATCTCTATACCCAGTGTGGGCCTTGAACTCACAACCCTGAGATCAAGAGTCATATGCTCTGCCTACTGAGACACTAGGGGCTTAAAAAAACTCCAAAACTTAAGTGCTGAAATGATTTACAATATATAGTACTAGTAGGTATAAATGTAGTCTGTTTCTGTCATAAACATCTAACAGACTGCCTTTATGTTGGGTTTTAAGTCCTTATTTGAGTACTTACTGGCTATTATTCCAGATATATATGGCGATTTGACAATAAGAATTAAAGGTCTTAAAAACACATATACTATTTGGGAACGTCTATCAAAAATTGAAATGTGCATTACCCCGGCAATTCTTCTTCTAGGAACTTATGTGAAAGAAATCAGGATAAGTGCACCAAACTGTAAAGAATGGGATGTTGCTAGCAATATTGTTTGTATCAGTAGATTACAGGTCATCTGCTTTTTCTCTACTTTCTCTCTCTCTCTCCTTTTCTTTCTTTCTCATTTCAGTCTTTCTTTTTCCCTAGCATGCTCTTGGACTGAAATAAGAAATAAGCTGGAACATATTCCATTCGACAATCTTTATTCTATGAAAAAGAATTAAAAGTTTAAAGGTAAACACAGAGACTGACCTAAAAAATCAAATTGAACTTCATGCATCTACGCAAAACTTTCTTCCTAGGGAGTCCAACAAACACTCAGACTGTGTCTCCAGGGACAAGATTAATCAATCTCCCTGTCTCTTTATTCCCTTTGTAGAGAAGTACATCTTCGAAGACAGAGCTCACTGTCTTTCTAGATTAAGTGTTACTTATCTATCCTTCCTTCTCTAAAGTACTTTGTTACGGCCAGGGGTCACAGACTCAAATGTCTACAGGGATCAGGCAGAAGCCATGTGGGCTTAAGACCACAATAGGGAGTGACGGGGATTGAGGCAAAATGAAGAGCTCCTACCTGTCTAAAGGGGCAGTTCCTACTATGCTTAGCAGATAGTTCCCATGTAGGAATGCATGTTCGGTGCTGCTAAATTTTCCACTTGTCAAAAGATGTATGAAACTCAAATTTTGATGTGACTCTCCCAAAGGCAATATAGTTTGTTGTTTGTTGGCTTTCTAAAGAAAACTCTGTGTGAACCAAACAAAACACTTCTGCATGGGGCTCCCCTTCATAACATCTGATCTAGAGGTCAGTCTGAAAACAAAAAAAATCCTAACAAATGAGGCACACCAGTTAACTCTGCAAATGAACACATGAATGCCATGGACAGGGAAGGCCACTTTTCATAACTTGAAGATTTTCCCCACTGGCTAGATAGTCTCCATTTGCCCCACTTTTCACCTTGTTCTATGCTCCAGGAGTGTACTCTTCTCTGAGTACATCTCTTGGCTCCTTGCTCCCTGGGGTCCATTTGGGTCACCCAATGGGATGGTCAGCAGGAAACTAAATGGAGGGAAGAGAAAGGTGGGCTACTTATCATCCTGGTTCCTGCCCTCTTGGACTGCTTTGGCAGTAACTATGATCTTTCCCCGATGACCACAGCTCCTGTCAGTGGCCCTATACTACAGCTTGGAGGGTAATGACTTTCTGTTGTTGTTAACTCTAGGATGCTTGTGGATCTCCCTGACCCCTGCCTAAAGCTGTGTTAGTGGTCACTTTATTGTCTCCATTTCCCTTTCAAGGAAGCCATGTCTTACCTGTCAGGACCTGACCGATCCATCTTCTCAGGTCACATACCATGGTCTACTTATAATACCCAACAGATGAGATCACGATCCCTCTCTTCCAGACCTGTGAGTCTAATTCCATACAGGAAAGAGATCTGCTAGAAAGGCAACCTTGACTCTATTTTTTTCTAGGTTGAAAAGATATTATTTCTTGAACCTTACACAAACTCTGGTTTCTAAATCATAGTTCTGAATTACTAAAATCCTTAGATTAGCAGTCCCACTCTCAAACTATTAACTTGGAAGGCAAAAAACAGTATCCTCTCAAAAAAATACAATTTGGAAATTATACAGGCTCATGGGGCAAAGATCTTTTCCTTCTATCTTCCTAAAATGCCCACATGTGACAATTAACGATTTTCAAATAAGATTGAATGAGATATGCCACTAAGATATGTTATAGTGAAGTTTTTATTCCCATTTAACCCCATTAAATACTTTCAGGTGTTCTGCTTAATCCAATTACCTAAATACCCAAGTATCATTCACTTAAAGTCTCTATTAAGAAGGACATCACACTGTCCCTCTATTCCTCTTAATATGTTCACTGACTCCTTGTATTGTAGTTAGGAACGTAAAGATTTTGGTCCACACAGGTTTTTAGTTCACTTAATCATTTATTCAATATATGCTCTATCTCTTGATCGACTGATATTTAGCACCAACTATGTATTCATGTGGACTCTGAAGTCACGAACATATGAGGACCCTGACCTCAAGGAATTCAACATCTATGTTATTGTGTATTTACAGCACAATGAGTAACGCTCTAGTGGAGATGTGTTCAAATGTGAGAAGAACTTCAGGGAAAGATCTGCTGAGTCAGTTTGTAAGGCTAACAAGGCTTGACATCAGAAGTGACCTTAGGGTTGGACATGAAGGATGAGAGAGATGTTGTCAGATAGAAGAGAGGAAGGCATTGCAGATGGATGGAGAAGATGTGCAAAACACCAAAGAGTGAAAGGGGCAAGTTTCACAGGTTGGTATTTCTAATACTGAACATAGTTCATAGCACAGAGTAGGTTTTTTTAATGAATGAACAAAGTGGGATTTCACATGCAAAGATTCTACTGTCTTCATTACTGGGCTCTTACTCCTTCCTTTTCTTAAGCTTCTTCTTCTGCTATAGTTTTCCATACATAACCCATTCTGTCATTTCTACTTCCATTTTACCTCTAACCAGGAGAAACTGTATGTGACCTGTAGACTTCAAAATTCCTGATTACACTAGCATTTTAAAAAGCACCATTTTTGTTCTGTGTATTACGCAGATAATATATGCTAATATGGGCCTAGAGAAATCAAAATGATACAGCACCGCTAACAGTGGTCATCCAGTGGGAAGGGGCGTGGGTTATGGGAGACTTGCACTTTCTTTCACTTTTCTATACATCTCTGTTATAATCTCTGAAAACCTTCTCTCTCTCTCTCTCTCTCTCTCTCTCTCTCTCTCTCTTTTTTTTACAGCGACCATATTTTACTCTGTATTAGAAGAAACAAAGACATTTTCTTAGAGTATGTAGGCACATGACTCATATATGACCTGGTGTAGAAATTTCAGCAGATGCTACAGAAGAAATCCCATCAGAACCAGGATCATCTAATTCTCCACTTGCTCATCCTACCAGGGCCTACAATGGGTCAGATCTGAGGGAAGTATCTCTTTATAAGGGACTCTTTGGGGCGCCTGGGTGGCTTAGTCGGTTAAGTGTCCAATTCTTGGTTTCAGCTCAGGTATGATCTCATGGTTTGTGAGTTCAAACTCCATGCCAGGCTCTGTGCTGATGGTGTGGAGCCTGCTTAGGACTCTCTCTCTCTCTCCCTCTCTCTCTGCCCCTCCCCTTCGCATACTCTCTCTCAAAATAAATAAACTTTAAAAAAAATAGAAAAAATAATACAATGCACTCTCCATTTAAAGATGCTGTGTTTTTAAAATATCAAATATACTTGTTAAAATACACTTCTATCAGCTGGAGAAATACACTTGTAAATATTGGTTCAGGTGCACTTTAGACAGTCACCATTTCATCCTTTAAGAGGGGACAAGTTTTCAATCAAAATTAAGCAAAATTAAGCATTAAATTTTGTTTAATGTTTATTTATATTTGAGAGAGATAAAGAGAGTGTGCAAGTGGCGGGGGCGGGGGGGGGGTGAGGGGTGGGGGAGGAGGGACAGAGAGAGAGGGAGACAGAATTCAAAGCAGGTTCCAGGCTCTGAGCTGTCAGCACAAAGCCTGATGCGGGGCTGGAACTCACGAGCTGTGAGATCATGACCTGAGCCAAAGTCAGATGCTTAACCAACTGAGCCACCACCCAGGTGCCCCACAAAAATGAGCATTTAAAAAATACATATCCACTGGGTAAAGATTATATTTTACCAGATACTGTTTCTCCTGAAACCATTTTCTCTTTTCTTCTTGTGCTTGCCTCTTAAGGTATCTAGAAAGTAAGTGCCATCCTCTCTTACATTGCCAATTGGGGAGGGGGGGTGTCTCTAAAAGAAGAATAAAGAAACAAGACTTGTTATTGTAATCCATTTGAGACCCATTCTGGCTCATGCAAAAAATACCTGATGGATGGAGAAAAGAAAAATGATAGTGAAGCCAACCACACATATGAAATACAATAAAAATCTTAGAATACAAAACTAATAATAATCAGAATTACTTAATCATGAAGAAATTAATTAGTTTCTCCAGACAGCAAGAATAATAATCATGACTAGAAGTGCAAAAATAGAAGCATCTATAATTATAGGAAACTGGAAATCATCGAAATTTCCAATAACAGAGAAATGGTTAAATAAATTATGTATCGTCCAAACAATGAAACGGGATGCATCCATTATAAACGACATATTCAGAATGGCATACTATTGATAATTACTGAAGCTGAATGTTGGGTAATTAAGCATTTATCATATTTTCTACTTTTTCTATGCCTAAATTTTCCATAAAACGTGTTTTAGAGAAATGTTTTCTAAAACCATTTAGTGACATAGGAGAATGCCCATGATACAACATTAAGCTCAATGGGTGGGGAGAGCAAAATACAAACTATGGAAAGTACATAATTCTAATTTTGTAAAAAACATACATGTACACAGAGAAGACAGCCTAGAAGGAAATGCTCTAAAATAATATCAATGAGAGGCTCTGGATAGCAGATCAATAATTATTTTCATCTTTTATTTTTCCATGGTTAAAAATGCCTTAACAGTGAATGTGTTTTACCTCTGTAACCAGCAAAATGACAGGGAAGAATTCCTACTTGGGAAAGGAAAGAAAACAAGAGAGCATAGCTCAGGAGAATGAGCTGCCTACACCTGATGCGTTCTCAGACACCGCATGGGATCAAAAGACCAAATCAAGTTGACCATCTGAAAGGAGCTTATAAGCTATTTGAGGAGATAACTTCACCATAAAAAGACATGTCATGCTACCAGGCTGTAGACATGTGTTGAATGAGGAGCTCTTACAAGTGCTACAGTAGTTGAAAAAAAAAAGAAATCACAGAGCTGTAGTGGTTCAGGAATGATGACCTCATAAGGCAGCCTGAAACGGGGCTCTGATGGATGAGAGGGATTTTTGGAGGGGGGGAAGACAGAAGAAACTTGCAGGAGGAGGGACAGTTTGAGTTTAAGGCATACATGAGGGAAAAAGAAAATCACAGCAATCACTTTGGCTGAAACAGGGCTCATGCAGAATAGTGAGAAATGTAGCTGCCAAATTAGGGTAGAGTGAAGGATTTCAACCTCATCAGATTCCAGGCCCCTTTTATAATCTTGTAATGAAAATCATAGATAATCTCACCTAATCTACATATAATTCTAGGAAATCAATGTTATGGCCTAGAAATGATAGAAAATAGAAATAAAAGAAAAATAATTTATAATGGTGTAACATACATCATAATACGTACACTTTCAGGCATGAGGTCTCTAAAAGACGTAATGAAGTGGTCAGATCCTTGCCTCTACACTACAATCACTATGCAAAGCTACACATGCACTTATATGCCAACTACAAACCACAAGTGATGGTGCCAACGTGGGAAGCAATACTTGGGAAAGTCTCAGAGAAAACAGAATATGCACTGCCATCTACTTAAACTGTGCAAAAAAGATCTTTTTCATCCAGAGTTGGTTGTAGGCTCTGATAATTATCAACAGGGCTTTTCATGTCTCTGTTACCCGGTGGACATTTGAATGTCGAGGGGGATGTGGGGCAATTCTCCGGGGTGGGCAATTGCCCTATGCTTTGCAGGATTTCTAGCATCACTGGCCTCGTCCATTAAATGCCAGTAGCAAACTATCCTGTAATGTTGTGAAAACAGCAGCATCCCACAAATTTCTAAAGTACCCCCTAGAAGCCACAACCACCCTTGCTGAGAACCACTGGGATAGAATCAGCATTTCTTGCTGGTGGTACCACTGACATTCTGGGCAGGACAACTTCTCCATGGGCATGGCTGTCTCCTCCATTGTAGGATGTTGGGTATCTTACCCACAGGTACTAAAATCCAGTCGTGGCGATAACCAAAAAACAGTCCCTCATCCATCCTCTCTGGTGTGCAACCCCTCTGCCTTTAAGAGATGCTAATTGAAATCTCAGAAGATTTGAATGACAAGCTATTCACCTGAGTGAAAGAGATACATCTAAGATGCACTTGTCAAAGAAATTAAGTTCAGAATCATATGAACAGAAAATGAAAACGATAATAAAAAGTATCTGTGAGCCCTTATTAACATTTGACTATCTCTCAACCCCTAAGGTAGCCTTTGGCTACTTTTGGAAGGAGTTAGCTACTGCAAAACATGTTACCTGGGAGTCTAGGAAACACAACATCCAAGAGTTGACCACATTTGGGTTTTCATGCCATTCAAGTGGGAAGGTCAACTTGGAGTGAGGCATGAAAAGAATGTAATGTTACTCCTTTGAGAGACTCAGCACAACGGACAGAGTGGCCACGACACAACTTAGAGAGGAGGGGGAGGACCCAAAGACCTTTATGAGGAAGAAAAGGGAAGATAAGCCTGCCTTATCAGTGTCTATCCACCTTTTACAACCCAGGCCCTTTTAAAATAGACATTTTCAAGAACTCTCTGTCTCCTTAACCTGCTTTCTTTTCTTCATAGCACATATCACCACCCACAGTGCCAACCACACCACAGGTAAGGAAATATTCAGGGAAATAATTTATTCAACAAATATTTATTGCATACCTGCAATATGTGATGTTCTCTTTCTGATGCTGGGGGAAAGCAGTCAACAAAATGAACAACACCCTTCTTTCATGGACTTTACATTCTAGTATGGGGTTCAGATGACAAACATATATAATGTAATACATTGTACACTGATGAACATCATGCATAAAATAAATTAGGGTAAGGGGTTTAGAGAGCGTGGTCAAAAAAGCTTCTCTGAGGAGAATATGAGGACCTGAAGTACATGAAGTGATCCGTGCAGACATCCAGGAAAAGAGCAACCAAAGGGAATTCCTGTCTTACTTGAAAACTAATGTTAAGATATGTCATGATTAAGGGGCACCTGGGTGGCTCAGCTGGTTAAGCATCTGACTCTTGATTTGGGCTCAGGTCATGATCTCACAGTTCACGGGATTGAGCTCCGGTTGGGCTCCGTTCTGACAGCACTGAGCCTGCTTGGGATTCTCTCTCCCTCTCTCTCTGCCCCTCCCCCACTCACACTCATGCTCTCAAAATAAACAAATTTTAAAAAAGAAAAACATATATCATAGCTAAAATATCAAAGGAATGGACTGTGCTTTCAAATCAAGGAAGAGGCTATGCCTTGTATACAGCTGGATGTTCAACTTTTTTTTCAATGTTTACTTATTTTTGAGAGAGAGACAGACAGAGAGACAGAGCATGAGTGGGGGAGGGGCAGAGAGCAAGGGAGACACAGAATCTGAAGAAGGCTCCAGGCTCCCAGCAGTCAGCAGAGAGCCCGACATGGGGCTTAAAGTCATGAACCTCGAGATCATGACCTGAGTTGATGTCTGACACTTAACCGACTGAGCCACACAGGCACCCCAGAACAAACTCTAAAATGAGAACTTTCTAGGATAAAAGTACTAATTCGAGCTCTTCAACATACTGTTCAAAAAGACAATGCAAATACAGAAATGTCTTGATTCTTAATATATAAGCTGTATACGTTTTAATAACTTAAAACCTTCTTGAGAGGATTAAAGTAAAACCGAGCAGTTACCTCTTCTTTCCTTCTGGAAAAGTAAATGACACCACAAAGAGGGAGACAAATAAACTTTGCATAGAAATATCACTTGCTCTCAAAAATTGTTTTCCTACCAATAGACTGCATCAAAATTTAACACACCTCAACATGGTCACATTATAAAAAATGTTAAGAAAAAAACCCATATATATAATAGAGTGCTCATAAATTAGAAAGTAAAAACAAATGTGCTAATGAAAAAGGACACAGAGAATAAAAACCACAACTGTACCATAAATATAGGAAAAAGTATCATCAAAGAAAGGCACCTGAAAATAATAAGAGCCTATCAAAAAGATGTGTTTGGGGGACACCTGAGTGGCTCAGTCAGGTGAACATTCAACTTCAACTCAGGTCATGATCTCGTGGTTCATGAGTTTGAGCCCTGCATCTGGTTCTGTACTGATAGCTCAGGGTCTGGAGCCTTCTTCGGAGTCTGTGTCTCCCTCTCTCTCTGCCCCCCGCCCATGCTCTGCCTCTCTCTCTCTCAAATAAATAAACATTAAAAAAATTTTTTAAAGATGTCTTTTGTTTGTTTTTAATAATAGCTATAGTAGAAAAAAACGTACAACAAGTCAATACTTGAATGTTCACGGGAACATTCACTGGGTGAAACTTTCAGAAGGACAACATGGCTAACACACTGTATGCAAAATTTTAAGAATGTGTGACCCAGAAACTGCACTTACAGGCATAGATTCAAAGTAATAGCCACGCTGTAAAGGATGGTTATCACAGCATTGCAAACAACTGGAAAAAACCTAAATGACCATGTAAGGCACAACCATACCATGAAATGCTATACAGTCACTAAAAACATTGCTGTAAAACAATTCATGGCAACGCAGTAATATACAAATGACATAGTCAGTTTAAAAAGGCAGTTTAAATATATTTTTTCACAGAACAGCATATAAACACATACATACTACTACAATATGTTCATATGGCCCTTATTCTGTGTATGTGTGTAAACAAATTTATTTGTGTATTTGTGGTAGAAAAGAACACTATAAATTCAATAAAAGGAGAAACAGAATCATAGGTGCTATTTATGTGATTTTCTCCCTTTTTCAATTTTTCTATCATAGAAATGCAATTCTTCTAAGAATGCTGTCTTTTTAAAAACTCATCTACCCAATTTGCTAGGACCTGATTTGCACAATTTGATAAATCTTTTCAGACACAAAAGAAAATATACTTAATAAAATAGACTTCTCAGTAATAGCTTTTGTGTCAAATTCCATCTCATCCATTTAATGCTTCTAATTCTTTATATTATAATCTGATCTAGTATAAACTTAGCTTGGAACATTTATTTTAATCAGAAAACATGTTAACAATTGTGTTGCCAAGCAATTGGGTAAAGGGCAGTAACTGAAAGATCTTCTATTTCAAGTAATTAAATCATATTGAAAGTTAAATAATAACCCAAATATAATTATCTAGTTCATTCCATCAAACAAATTTTACTTTGAGCGCCTACTAGGTGCTAAGCACTGTACTGATCATTCATGTGACAGAGCCTTCTTCAGTGCTTTGGAACCTAGATAAAAGAAAATTCAAGTCTAGAGGGTTAATCTGAACAGTTGCCCTTAAGCCTAAAGCCCAGTAGAACAGTTCCTCTGGTAAAAATTCCTCTGCTGCATAAAGACCCTGGATGTTTTATCCCTCAGCTGCTATGTCTTATCTGTAGGCTTTCCAACTCCCGCACATGTAAGACACCCCACCCTAAACCCAAACCTCAACACTGAAATATAATTTGCCAAAAATGAAGTCAGTCTAGCACTTAATCACAATTCCAATGGTAAAATAATGCAGTGCTTTATTTGAATCACATTTCAGTGAAAGCAGGCCAACTGAAGCCACCTGTTACTTGCATAGACCCCTCTTTTAGCAGCTCAACAACAAAATACTATAAATATTCATTCTTTATGAAATTGCTCAAAGGTCACTTTGAAGGGGAAGGTTATCAATGGGACAGCTGGCAATAAACTAGCTGTATTTAAAGACTCCACACCTGCATTTTAGAAGGCACTGGTAATTGAGAACATTGTAATGCACTATTACTACATCAGTGGGGAAAATTAATGGAAAATATTACGAAGTGTAGAATTCCTAAGACCATTATATTCGATAATTTAACTGTGAACAGCATAATCATTTAAATGCTATAAAATACCATTTGTCTGAACAGTGTGCACATCTTTTCAAAAAGTTCACTGAATAATATCAGTGTTACAAATAACCTCCTTAACCTGCTGCAGCAACAGCCTAGATTTCCAACAGCTGTCAAAATAGATTCCAGTATCCATTCTACTCAAGTGTGTTAGGAGAAGATCTTAAAACTGTCAGGAGTGTCAGGATGTGGGTAACTTAGTATAAAATGTAACCCAGCTGACTCCACCAACTATAGAGAAATGGAGAAAGCTCCAAGCAGCTCAAAGAGAAAAAGATCAATCAAAGAGAGAAGGACATGGAGATCATGTCCAAGAACAGGTAAAGTCCCAGCTCCATGCTCAGACACAAGGGGTTTTATCTAATAGGAGCTACAGAACAGAATTCTCATTCCCCATAACAGAGGAACACCTCCCAGGTGTCACTCACTCTGCTGTTACTAGGGACACTTGCTGGTTCAGGGCAGAGTTGCCAGATATGGCATATAAAAATACACGACCTCGGGATGCCTGGGTGGCTCAGTCGGTTGAGTGTCCGACTTCGGCTCAGGTTGTGATCTCACAGTCCGTGAGTTCGAGCCCCGCATCAGGCTCTGTGCTGACAGCTCAGAGCCTGGAGCCTGCCTCAGATTCTGTGTCTCCCTCTCTCTCTGCCCCTCTCCCACTCACGCTCTGTCTCTGTCTCTCCAAAATGAATAAACATTAAAAAAGAATTAAAAAAAAAATACAGGACCTCCAGTCAACTTTGAGTTGCAGATTCACCACAAATAGTTTTTTAGCACTATAAGTGATATAAGTATGCCCCCATTATTCAATTCAAAGTTAACTAGACATCCTGTATTTTATCTGGCAGCTTAAACAAAGGTGATAAAACACAGGCCCTTCCCTCCTGGAGCCAATGTTCTAGTGCAGGATATTGATATAAATAGGTAAACATTTTTGGGGCGCCTGGGTGGCTCAGTGCGTTGAGCATCTGACTTTGGCTCAGGACATGATCTCATGGTTCCTGAGTCCAAGCCCTGCGTCGGGCTCTGTGCTATCAGCTCAGATCCTGGAGCCTGCTTCGGATTCTGTGTCTCCCTCTCTCTCTGCCCCTCCCCAGCTTGTGCTCTGTCTGTCTCTCTCTCTCTCAAAATAAAGAAACACTAAAAAAAATTTTTAAAGATAAACATTTTGAACTTTTCATTTTTAAAAATGTACCCTCACGTACATTTCACCAAGATTCACTAATTCTTAACCTTTGTCACTTAACATATAACCGTTTGAGAGTAAGTCGCAGACATCACGTTCCTTTATCCCAAAAGACTTCAGTATGCATCTCCTAAAAATAAGGACATCTTCCGATGTGACCAAGGTTTAATTATATTAAGGAAATTTAAAAATTATATAATATTATCCCCTATAATGGATATAGTCCACATTTAAGCTTCACCAATTGTCCCACTATCGTTTATGGCAATGTTTTTTTTCCGCCCCAATCTGGGCTCCAATCCAGAACCCCTTGCTGCACTTAGATCTAAGACACCTCCCTGTAGTTTCCTTTACTCTGGAACAGTTCCTCAGCTAACATGAGAATTGCAATCCAGCATGCTGAGTGTTGAGCTGGAGGTGTGTAGAGAGGGTGTGGGAGCACCAGGGATCCTGGGGCACCTCCTTCTCTGCCTTCACACACCCATATCCGCTCTATCCAAGGGCCGAACAACAGCTGATGAACACTGCCGTTTTAACTCTTGAGGAGCTCAACAAAATACCCAAGCATTTCCTTTTTTAACTCTGGGAGTCTCGCCATCTCTCTCCATGAGAAGTGGGAGAGTCTTAAAGAAAACCAGCAACAGCGATTCACATCCACATTCTTTCTGCCTAAAATACCATGCATGCATCATAGACGGACCACAATTATTTCTACATAACCCACCCACAGCATAATAGCAGAATCACACAAGAGGTTCAAGTTTGACCTTACAGCTCACAATTTCAATATTTTAACTATGCTCAGATCATCGGCAAGTACCACAATAATCTGGAAAATTTGCTAACGCAGCTCATTCTGCCACAGAAAGGAAATGTGAGAATAGGGAGGTTTTGTTAAAAACAAATGACAAGAAACCATTCTTCTTTTCCAACTAACACTTGTTCAGCGACAGGTAAAGGCGGAAGCAATATTAAAGAATAAAAAGCAAAGCATAATTATTTTCTTGTTTAGCTGAGGTATACAAAAATATGCAAAGATTTCCTACTAAATGGTTTTAAGTTGGACAGTAACTTTTGTGAATAATAATTAATAAAAAAATGGGACACTTGGGTGGCTCAGTCAGGCGTCCGACTTCGGCTCAGGTCGTTATCTCACGGTTCATGGGTTCAAGCTCCGTGTCAGATTCCATGCTGACAGCCTAGAGCCTGGAACCTTCTTCAGATTCTGTGTCTACCTCTCTCTCTACCCCTCCCTTGCTCACATGCTGTGTGTCTCTCTCTCAAAAATAAATAAACAAAAAAATCTTAAAATCTTATAAGCTAAGAAGTATTATAAGCCTGCTTTGGGGCTTCAGTGGGTGAACCACCGCCTGGGTGGTTCAGTCAATTAAGCATCCGACTTCAGCTCAGGTCATGATCTCACGGTTCGTGAGTTCAAGCCCTGCATCAGGCTCTGTGCTGACAGCTCAGAGCCTGGAGCCTGCTTCGGATTCGGTGTCTCCCTCTCTCTCTCTCTCTGCCCCTCTCCCACTCGGTCTCTGTCTCTCTCTCAAAAATAAACATTAAAAAAAATTTAAAAATATTAGTAATAAAACTAAAAAAAAACGCACCCTAAATCTTAATCATCACAAATCTGTAAAGGATCCAGAAGTGCCAGTTTCTGCACAGAATCCCTATGGCATGCTTTCAGTGACTCCATGAACACTCATACTGTAATATCTACAGGCAGCAGGATGGTGGTGACAACACAGCATCTTGGGTAGCTTTCCCCGAAAGACATTCTTTAGCACTGACATCTAAGTCCTTCATACCCGAAGAAAGAGCACCCAACGATCTCATCAGTTAAAAGGATGAAAGTGGACACAAATGGAACTTTGACAAGTTACAGTCAGGCCAGGCTGTGGGGACTGTGGGCCATACGGCTCCAAGTCCTGACTGAATCATCAGATACAGGCCTTTTTCCAGACCCAGAGGTGACCAGTGTTCCATCAAGAGGATCCTGTGCTTAATTTCAGCTCTTGCTAATTGGCAAAACCTCTGGAAAAAAAAAAGCCATGCTTACCTTTTCTTAGACCTTTTAAACACTGACATTCCTGAATTTTTTACCCCACTGTTTCAGTTAGTCCTTTGAGAATAATGTTACCCCGCATTGTATAACACGATGTGGTCTACAAAGTACTATACGCATATATAATCCCATTTCATCCTGGTAATATCCCTGTGACTTTCAGAGGGGTAACTCCATTCACAGATGAGAAAACCGAGTCTCAGAGTTTGAATAATTTTTATAAGGTGACACACTTCTCTTATGAACTTTGTTTTATGTTGATTTTTGAGAGAGAGAGAGAGAGAGAGAGAGAGAGAGAGCAGGGGAGGGGCAGAGAGAGAGGGAGACACAGAATCTGAAGGTCCAGGCTCTGAGCTATCAGCACAGATCCTGATGCGGGGCTCAAACTCATGAGCTGTGAGATCACGACCTGAGCCGAAGTCGGAGGCTCACATGACTGAGCCACCCAGGGGCCCCTAAGGTGACACACTTCTAAGTAAGGATAGCAAGACCTCAACCCAGGGCTTCTGTAAGGGATTGAAACATCACAGCATCTATTTCTCTCATCTTCTCTGGCCCTTTATCACATACCTCTTGATAACAGCACTAGGATTATCATCTTGTCCTATTTTATTTATTAAATCTTTTTGCAGTTAGCTTTTTCTCACAACCAAGTTGTAAACCCTTTGTGGACTAATGGACTATGAGTTCAATTTTTTGTACTCATTCATCCATTCTTTCAATAAAGACATACCAAGACCACCTATGTGCCATGCACATTATTAGGTGCTAGAGGAGGAAAGTGACTAAGCCAAAGGCTACTCTGGAAGGTGGATGATGACAAGATCCCATGACTTATGCTGTAAAGAAAGTACCCGCAGGGTGCCAGCGAGCCCTAAGGGGTCGACAGACACCCTCAGGAAGAGTCGTGCTTGGTCAACTACATCACCATGTGAAGGAACTGCTTAACCAACCAGTGAACGATATCGCCTCATAGGCATGGGGGCAGCCATAAGCAACACTTAGTTCTCTGCTGGGATTTCGAATGACTCCAGAGTGGCCCAGGCAGAGTCCCCATAAAGCAAGAGGACATTATAGAACTGTGATAATGCTAAAACAAAGCCAAACCTTTCTATGCTAGAACTCTCTGGAGTTTCAAAATATGAATGTCAATCATCTTCCAATAAAAACGAATCTGTGCTTTGTGGTGACTAAAGAAACAAAAAAGAGAGGGGGCTAGAAGTGACTTTGAGGAGACCAACCTGTTCTTTGACCTCAGGTAAATAGAGCATCAAATAGGGGCGCCTGGGTGGCTCAGTCGGTTAAGTGTCCAACTCTTGATTTCGGCTCAGGTCATGATCTTGCAGTTCTTGGAGCCACATCAGGCTCCACACTTATAGTGTGGAGCCTGCTTAGGATTCTCTTTCTCTCCCTCTCTCTCTGCCCCTCCTGTGCTCTCTAAATAAATAAATAAAGCATCAAATAGTCGTCAAATGTGGTGACTGTGGCAGCCGTGGGCAAGTGGCACAATACCAAGGTCTGGGCCATACACAGATGGCCAGAAAGTGACTGACTGTAACACCAGACCTTCCCCATCAGCAGGTACCCTCAGCTGACCTCGGTCATCCCAAATCTTCAACAGAGGGGCTGGCATAGATAAAGTCTCTCCCAACTCCTGAATTGTATGCTGTTTAGACAATGAAATAAGCAGGATTCACTTTTACACCAACTAAAACATAGGTTTCCCTAAAGTAATCTTCAGAAATTTTCCACCATTTACAAACAATGGGAGAGCTTGTTTTAATTTACAGCACTCAAGTTGGTGCTTTGCCCAATTCCAGATCCTAAGGAGATCCTGACCCAGCTCATCAATTGCTAGTTTGTCAACGTCAAGGATGCCATGAGCCATTAGATAACACATTCCTCATTCTTTCCTCTCGGCAGCTTGCAGAGCCTGTTGCCTTCCCCAAGTCCTGCCCGTTCATGCACAGGCGGCAGAAGTCTCTGTTCCAGGAGTCTTCCTTACAGGAAGGGAAATGTCTGAATCGATGCTTTTCACTAATTTAAAAAAAAAAAAAAAAGCCAATGGGAACAAGAAGGCAAGCCACATCAAGGTACATAGGATTAAAATGGACAAGCTGAAAAGAATTCTTCCAAGATTAGATTGATAAAATGTTAGAGTGAAACATATAAAATTATCACTAAATATCCTTAAGTACTTTTCATTTAAACGCCAACGTTTTTATTTACCTAAGAACTGGACGAGACCTGCAGCATTCAGGTGGTGGTGAGGGTTCAACATGGGTTTTTGGATCAGAAACACCTGGGGTTCCTGGGTGGCTCAGGCAGTTAAGCACCTGACTCCTGGTTTTAGTTCAGGTCAAGATCTCAAGGTTTCTTGAGTTCAAGCCTGGAGTAGGGCTCTGCACTGGCAGTACAGAGCCTCCTTGGGATTCTCTCTCTCCCTCTCTCTATGCCACTCCCCCACTCACACGGTTTCTGTCCCTCTCAAAATAAATAAACTTAAAAAAAAAAAAAAAGAACACCTCAGACACCTTAGTACATTTCCAATTGCTTTTGACCGAAGCTTCCTTATCTGTAACACGGAGATAATATCTACTTTGTGGATTTACGTAATTTTGAAACCAGTTAATTGGCACTTACTCCGTGCTAAACTCTGGATAATAAGCACATTATCTAATTACTGCGATATACTGTATTTAATTTTCACAACCATTAGTTCTGCTTCTCTGTATTATTCGTCTATTCAATAACTGGAGATAGCAGTTGTGTGTGTGTAGCTATCTGCATAGTGTCTGACACATAGAAAGTGCTTTTTAAAAAAAAGAAAGAAAAGGTAGCTATTACCGTACAAAGAATGTGTCATATGGTCACTTTTAGAACCACGCGGAGAAAACAGAGATTTGGAGATAGAGACTGCAATTACGAGTTACCTTTGCTAATAAATGACTGACATACTCGGGGCTTGTGTGATCAAAAACAAAAACAAAAACAAGATCCAATTCAGTTCATTACAACTTTTCTCGAACAGGGTAGCCTTACTCATCATGGTGATCTAGCCCCACCCCACTGCCTACTCCAAAAAGGAACAGAAAATCACTCCATATATTTCTTATATAAAAAGCCACAAATCTGTGGCACAAACAGGTCAAGAAGTATAGAAGAAATACACTGGAAAGAATTTGAAGAAGATTTTTATTTGGGGGTGCCTGGGTGGCTCCATCTGTTGAGCATCCGATTCTTGATTTCAGCTCAGGACATGATCCCAGGGTTGTGGGATCAAGCCCCACCTCTCTCTCTCTTATTCTGCCCCTCTCCCCTGCTTATGCTCTCTCTCTGTCTCAAAAAAAAAAAAAAAAGAAAGAAAGAAAGAAAAAGAAAGACCACCCTTACTCATACAGTTATTCATTCACTCATATTGTCTCTCTCTCTTTTTCTCCTCTGGTCCCAGCAGCTTTGTTTTCTTACCTTTATTCCTGACTCACATAAGCCATTGACTCTTAAGGTTAGAAGGCACTTTGGAGGTCATCCAAGAGGTCACAATCTCTTTTTTTAAAGAAACCCACTGAGTCCCTACAGTGGAGAAGCACGCAGAATAGTTTGGAAGTCAGATCGCCTATTTCCTCCCTAACCAATGGAATGACAGTCCCTATCTCATTCCATAGTGTTGTCAGGAGGAATAAATGAGATAATGTATACAAAGGTTTCAGTAATGTGCCTGGCACAGAGCAGGCACTCAATACATAGGAGCCAGTCTTATTTAGAAGCACTATTTCATGCCCTGCACTGTTCTGAATGCTCACCCACCTCTGGGGGAAGCCAAGCCATAGCCTCCTACAGCAGCGTGTGCCATTGTCTGGGAGCTCTCATCATTACAGAGTTTTGTTTACTTTGAGCTAAAGGATCTTCAGCTTCGATATATACTACCCTCCACATGGATATGGAATTAAAGCCCTCAACCGGAAGCCAGATTTTCAAGAAGCCAATGATAGTCGTCGCGTTCTCTGCCCAACTGTTTCTCCAGCCTCAGTGTTCGCCTGGTTCCTCAAGGGCCCCACCATGCTCTTTCCTCTGGCCACATCCTGACCTGTCCATCTCCCTCCAAGTGTGTATCAGAACCACTCCCCCGACTCAAGGGACAGTCTGGCTGGCAGAGAAGACCTGCTTCTGAAGGCAATATTATTATATACTATAGTATGCATATAATGTATTATTAAAGGTTTAGTGGCTTTGGGGGCAACCACATCGTGTCATTATTCATTCTAAACTCTAAGTCTACTAAAAGCCAGAAGTCCTTTCCCTGCACGCTGCTACTGAACTGTGCCTCTTCCAACTGAGGTCTAGGGGAGACAAGTGTAGGGGCTATGCTTACTGTGATGTGATAGCCATCTTGCTATATTCAAATATTTTGGATCATGAATCTGTCATCGAGCCCCCAGCTATCCCTCTAGGTTCATCCATGGGTTTGACAGCTATACCTTCTCAGCCCGGCTTATACTGTAGTCCTTGCTGTGGCCACCGGTCTCAGACAGCAACCTGCTTCGGTTCTACCACTCCTCCCTAGCTTTCTGCCTTGGGGCTTCTCTGACAGCACAGCGTGGGATGCTGAAAAAGGCTCAGCCCTCACACTGGTAGTGCAGGGACTCGATACCCTGGGGCAGCCCTTGACCAAGGGGAAAGGGGGGCCAGGGATAAATGCCACCTTGTCTATCCTTTCTGAGGTAGTCAGTATGGCTCCTCAGGGGGTCCCCACAGGACTGAGCCCAAGTTGTCCACGGCAGTGCCTAGCTAGATAACAGCATCTTGTGTTACCTTTCCATTCTTCCATTTCTCTCCGCAGTCCCCTTTCCTGTCCCTGGGATGAGTGCCCCAAATAAACTACCTGCACACCAGCCCTTGCCTAGGGCTCTGCTTTCTTGGGGACCCCTGGCTGAGTCACATGTCAACATGAATAACGATGCAGAACACGTTATTCTGTATTGGGTGTCCGAGTCACGACACCCAAGTCCTCCCTTGAGGCTGACAGTGGCCGGAGCCAGGCCTGCCTGTCAAGTCACGGGAGCCACTCTAAGGCCACATAACTACACTCTGACCAGGCTACCATGTCTCCATTTTATTCGGCAGGAAACTAGGGGATTTGTCAAAGGCTGTGCTAAAATCCAGATATGGGATGGCTACCAGAATTCTTGTGATCTGCCCAGAATACAGAGTTCTCTTGTATGCTATCTCTCTTCCTTTCCCATTCCCCCATCAAAAAGGAAATTACTTTAGTTTTGCAGGACCCATTCTTCCCATTCTTAGGAAAGCCAGACCACTTCCTACCTCCTCATCCAAATGCTGGCAAATCAAGTTTCAAATCCTCTTCTGGTATCTGGCACAAGATTAGTGTTAACTTCACAGGTCCCTGCACAGAACCTACTTCCTCCCTCCTTTTTTCTTTTACAAACCGAGACAATGTTATTTACCGAGGTTTCAATGATTCCCCTGTTCCTTTGTGGCTCTTCAGAAATTCAAAAGTGGTTCAGCATCACCATTTCCGTCACACATTTCAATCATGTATCTGGTGCACATCCTCACACAGCTAGAAATGTACACGATGTTCTACATGTATTTAAGCTGCACACAAGCACTTGAATTCTACAGACAGATCAGGCCGAGCTGCCTCAGAAATTCCGATGGTTGTGCTGTATGGGAGTGCACTGGGGAAGTAGGAAGAGATCTCTCCCATCCGGTTTCTGGAATTAACATTTCTGCTCTTTCCAGCTCAACTTTACAGCCCATAGCATCAGCAAAAAATGAATCTCTCCTGGAGCCTCATTTTCCATGGGACACTGATGATTAGAATGCCTAGAAATTCCAGCAGGGGCACCTCTAAAAAGCTCGGGGAAATGCTACAAACAGGGACCAACTCTGCCTTCTTCAAACCCAGCCTCATTTCGGGTCTGGGAGAGACAGTTTGAATGTCTCTGAGCCAGGGGAAGAAATCATAGTGCTTGCACACAGATAGATGATTTTCAAACTGCTCTCCTTGGAGTTAGGTTCGGAGTGGGAAGCGGTAAGCGTAGCCACTTCCCATAAGCTTTCATGTAAGTTTTCATTTGCGAACAAAAATCTTCTGATACACATCCATAAAACTTGAAAGTCAAGGCATCAATGACCTCAACATTACCTCCCACCTCTAATAAGTCTGTGATCTTTCTACTGAAAGAGTGCTCTGTGGCAGCAGCAGCTTAACCCAGGGGCTTATTAGAAATACCGACCTCCTGGGGCGCCTGGGTGGCTCAGTCAGTTGAGCATCTGACTTTGGCTCAGGTCATGATCTCGCAGTTCGTGAGCTCAAGCCCGGTGTCGAGCTCTGTGCTGACAGCTCAGAACCTGGAGCCTGCTTTGGATTCTGTGTCTCCTCCTCTCTCTGCCCCTTCCCCACTCATGCTCTGTCTCTCTCTGTCTCTCAAAAATGAATAAGCGTTAAAAAATTTTTTTTGAAAAAAAAAAAAGAAATACCGACCTCCTCAATCAGAGTTATCAGCTTAACAAGATCCCCAAGTGATCTGTGAGCACATAATATTTTGAGAACTAATGTAAGTCACTTTTGTCTCTTCCTATATGTGTTCAAAATGCTTCTGCTGAACACTAGTTCCGATCAAAGTAACATATAAGAGTATCCTCCTGGGAGGAGCCAAGAGAACTAAGTCTTATGATGTTATGGATAATTTTAAGGATACAAATATTAGGTGAGTAGATGTTTCATGTCCCTACATTTAAATGTTAGAAATCACGTAAGTGTTTGGATTACTCCTTCTGTTCAAGAAATCATGCCTGATGAACAAAAGGCATCGTGTTCCACTATCTCTAACACGCTCATACTCACCCTTCAAAGGCCCAGGATGCCTGCCCCTTCCATGGCTCATGCATGGAATCCCCCTACGTGTGTGGTTTCCTTAATAAAACTCACATCGGAGATACTAAAAAGGCAAGAATTGGGTGAGCCTTAAAGCACTTGTTTCAAATGACACAGTCAAGTTAACTTCTTCCACTCATAATTTTTGGACTACCCGACCTATCCTGTTCCCTCCCTTTCGTTCAACTCCAGGCTTCTCTCATGGGAGCCACAGCATGTAGTAACTCTTTCTGGTCTAACCATTATATTTGTTTTACCTACACACTCAAGCGTAAGCTCCTTGAGAAGAATCATTACACCTACCTCACGTTTTGACATGCACCCAGCAATCTGCTGGGGTATCTGGTGAATTAAGATGTGTTGAGGACCTTGGTCCCACAGTTCCTTACCTAATACTCCTTCCCAGATGCCATTTAATGGTATTGTTTATTGTGTAAAAGAAACCACTGAATCATTTGATTTTTTTTCCTAGTAAACCAAGACAAGGAAAACTGTATTAACATGTTGATATGTGGAGTGGGAACAAAACCCTACAACTAGCCTATGAGTCCTACGGAGTGACCTGCTCCTGCACAAAAGCAGGCCAGTTCATCCCAAACTCCACAATGGCTTTTGGAGTAGTAGCTTCCCTAGCCTTGACTAGCTAAACCCAGGGGGAAGGCTCCCATTCTGAAAGATGTGCTCTCTTTGGGAGAGTCCTGCCTCAGGCAGCTCCCACAGAAGCAAAAAATAGCTCAGAGGAGACATCGGATTCTGCACCGTAATCTACGTGACCCAGTGGAAGTCAGTAAGGCCTTGGAAGGAATGATTAGGAGGGCCGGAAAGGAAGGAACTGGCCAAAAACTCAAAGCAATAATTCTATTTCAAAAAGAAAAAAAAAGCACCACACCTTTCCTAGCAGATGAGTTATACAAGGCCCTTCGCTCATAGACGAAAACCTCCAAATTTCTCCTCAGGTCAAGGAAGAGAGGAATTTCGTCTTCTCTGGCATTGTCAGTTCTCTTTAGAATCGCACCTGTGCAGGGCACACTGGGAAGTCTCTGGCTACTTCTCAAGCCCTTCTGACCCTCATTTCACCCAGCTTTGTTTACTTCAACATAAACAAACCAACTGGACTGCTGTTAAGTTTGTCTGCCTCTTACTTGCTTTGAGGGGACCTGTTTATAACACATACTCAGTCTCTGAAGCCCTAGAGCACCCAAGCTAAAGAAGCAAATCCAAGTTATTCACAACAGAGCATATAAGTGTGTGTGACCTGCCGTCGGTTTGTCCAGAAAATTACAGAAAATTACAACACCCTAAGTGAAAAGTGCTTCAGATATAAAGTCCTTATACATTTCTCTGAACAAAATGACTTCTGCTTTTTCACATTCACCAACTGAAGGGAAAAAGTGTTGACAAGTTATGTAGGAAAACTGGGCCAGGGTTGAATTTTTTTAGGACCCAACATGATAGAGAATAAAATTAAGCTGACATGCAGAAGACAGAGTGATGTAGACTCCTATCTTTTCAGGGGGCCAATCATCTCCAATCTCTTCTTTCTTCTTTTAATTTTAGAGAGAAGGAGAGAGAGTGCAAGCGGGGGAGGGGGGCAGAGAGAGAGAGAGAGAGAGAGGGAGAGGGAGAGAGAGACAGACAGAGAGAGAGAGAAAATCTTAAGGAGGCTTCACGCTCAGCATGGAGCCTGACGCGGGGCTCGATCCCACAACCCTGGGACCATGATCTGAGCCGAAATCAAGAGTTGGCCGCTCAACCGACTGACCCTCCCAGGTGCCCCTCCAATCTCTTCTTGATAATCCTTTAAATAAAAAGAGTTCCTGTCATTTACAAAAACATTATTTATATAAATTCCACATTCATTTAGAGGCAACTCCACATTAAACAGAGGCAAATTTAAACATGGCGGATATAACAGGTCCTCACTGGATTATTAACAAGTAACTTCTGGACAATAACAAGGCTTTATTAGCTCCGTTTTACAGATGAGAAAACTGAGGCCCAGGAATCAATTGACCAGCGCACTGTGACTGATTTCAAAATCCATACTGCAAGAATCCTTTACAACATATGCCCTCCCATGCATATAAATAAATGGCCACCTGGACAAACCTTCCTTTCTTCTCCATATTAGTCGTTTCTTCTCCCCGACAGATCAATGCTGAGGTCAACGAAGCCGCCCTGAGATAATGATGTCACCAGGTGACCAAAATGGAAACCAAACCAAACTTTACCTCACTTCTCCCATTTTTGCCTTTTAGAGGATCATGCATATACTAGAAAGCACTTTCCCAAAAGTGTACAAATACACACACACAGCCCTTCCATCTTTTAGCTCGTTTCCTAAAAGCCTTCTTGGGTTTTCAATCATCTCTGCAGGATTAGGTCCAAACACCTTAGCTGGCAAAATCCTACACACCCACAGCTCCTGTTTTAATTTCTGCCTTACTTAGAAGTCAGGATTCTACACTCTTCTAGCCACTCAACTCACTATTTTCTGCACAGGCCCTTTCATAAGGCAACATTTTTATCAAAGCTATCCCTTCTGCCTGAAAAATGCCTTCATGCGTATTCTCTACAATCCTTTGTACATACTGAACCAACTCCTAATCACCCTTCAAAACTCAACTCAAACATATCTCCTCTTCAGTGAAGTCTTCTCTGACTCCCCAGGCAATTAACTGCTAGGTTTACAATGTTCCCAGAAGCCCTCCCTCCACTCCTTTTATTCCCATATCACTGCTTCAGCATCTATGATACTGTATTAGTCATTTACTCAACACCAGGTATCTATGGACCAGGCACTGGAATATAGTATGTTACCTTTGTATTCCCACTGCATAACACAGGGGCAGGAAAGTAGCAGGCAGTCAGAAAATGAATGTTGAATGAATAAGTGAAAGGCAGAACTACAAACAAGATCTTCTGCAACAACATCAGGAAAAATCTCAATTCTTCTGTTTTCCTTTTACTCCGTTTACGATCTAAAGGAGCAACTCAGGGTATGATACACCTACTCTATAGAAACCAAACACTATAAAAATCGCAGAATCAACACCTTCACCCTCTAATGAGAGAAAACATGCCCACAAGTCCTTTTCCAATCTCCACAGTTAGTTTTGTCTCAAGCACCACCATTTCAGATCATCTTTTCCGTTGTATTTAATTATACGGAAAGCAACAATCTTTTTATCATTTACTTACTACAAACATACGCAACTGCCCCACAAAGTATGCACTGTTTTGTGAGTTAGTAAGTCTTTATGGATTCACTTGCACACCTCCATTTATTACACTGTTTTCCACTGCAAAACATATTTCAAGTCCAAACGACAAAAGTCATGAATAAATAATGTCACACAACCTATTTTTCTTTAGGAAACTGCACATAAAGGGAGTAGGTTCCGTTTTGCCATTTTTATGTATCAAAGGACCTGTTAGCCCCAGAAACAGTCATCTACAAACTGGGACTGGCCAGAGGTCTTCAAGGTTAATTTGGACTGGAGGGCAATAATGTACGACTTGAGGGTTCTGGAAACCAGTCTCTACCTGGGAAGCTGACCACGAGCAGATCCCACTGACTAAATCTAGCTTGAAACACACACACACACACACACACACACACACACACACACAGTCTCAGGGAATGACTCAACCATTTTTTGTTTGTTTGTTTGTTTTGGATTTCAGATGACCATGAACCTGAGGCAAAGGATAAACCGTGAACCACTAAATTCTCAATAAATGCTAAATTTAAGAGAAGAAAAAGTATCAAAATACATCCCACGGATCTCAAACAAACCACATTTAATGTGAAAAATTATCTCTATTTAAAGTCAGTCCTGGAGAAAATAGAGCCAAGTTCATACTATGACTAATTACATTTTTTATTACACTGAGATCACGCCCCAGATATGAATTTGGTTCCCATTCACCAAGGTTTAAACTCTCAACACCAGAAAAAATATGTGCTTTTTAATTGATGATTACAAAGAAAAGTAAGTGATACATGATGATTTTGGTATAGGAAACCTCAGCCAGCCAATGAATGAGTCATTCCACACAGCCTAGTTTTCTGAATGGGTAAGAGCTTTACAAACCAAAACAGCCTTGGAGGTTAATTATCTTGACTGTCACTATTTTCAAAGTTTATGGCATATTTTCCTCTCTTCTCAAAGAGTGTATTCAAAAATGTATCCTTTTTGGTAGTTCACTCTCATTCATGGTAAATAGTAATTATTTACTTATTACAGAACAATGCCTGCAGAATCAATTGAGGGTTCCTACCCTAACATTCCCAAACCTTCAGGGCTTCTACTTCCAATTCTTGTGTCTAAAGTTATAATATTTCTGTCTCTTTCCTGGTTGTCAAGCTGTCAAGGGTCACCTCATTCTAAATGTGCTACCCCTAATACACCATGGATTCTTTCTCACATTAAAAAAATTGTTAGGGTTGTTATCTAAAATAAGAATAAGTATGTTCTGAGAAAGGGTCTGAAGTATTCTCCCATACTTGATGCCCTCTATTCTGGTTGCTGAGTGGACATTTTTGCCCCACTGGTTCTTGGTTAGGTTCCAGATATGTGAGAGAGCCATATTCCAGGCTTGGATATATGCTATGACCAATCTTGATTCTCTGTATGATCCCCATACTGCAGAAGTAAATTGAACCATCACACGACCTCACTAATGAATTTCTGTCCTGGCCACAGGACAAGTGCAAGGGTTTCAAAGAAAGCAAAATTTCTGGGTTGTAACATTAATTCAGAAACTGGAAAATGGTCCCTATCTTACATAATGGCTCTAGATTTTGTATACCTATGGCACTTAGCAGCAGGAACAGGTAGGTTTCCACAAAGCAAAAAGTATAGCAAAATAAAATTTTTGAGGAAAAAGATTGCCAAATGACTTTTAAAAACACAGAAGTTCAATTTTTTTTTTTTTTGGTCTATTAAATGACGAGACTTTTAAAGTAAGTGATTTCCTTCTACACCACACATTTAATGGCTTCACTTACTGAAATGCTACTATGTGGGGAAAAGTCTCCTTTAACCCAAAGGGCAAGAATGTTGCTCTAACATTTGAGTCACCTGAAGATTCATTATTTTAAACAGTCCCTTCAAGCACTGAAGTCAAACATTCCACACAAATTACTGTTCTTAAATCCCCTGCAGTCTATAACACACGAAAGTTTACATAACCTTGTTTGTCAAACCCGAGAAAACAATATCAAGCAGGTGAACCAGACTACCCTGTCACATCAAGGACAGAAGTCAAGAGAGCAGATCATCAGTCTTCCTGGTTATGCTCCCACACCCTTAGGAAGGAGCCTGGCCCTTCAGCTATTTATAAATGTGTAAATGAACAGAAGGGGCCCTGCCCCTGCCACCCTTGTAACAGGGGGTGCTGTTTGGGCTCTTGCTGAATCCCACTGGGGCCTGTGTGATCTGTCTCAGTGCAGCCTTCCACACCTGGAGGCACAAGGACCTCTGGGTGCAGCCCTGTCTGGTCAGGAAAAGGGCTGTGAGGATTTCCCGGCTCACTTCCAGCCTCTGATTCTATATATGGAAACAACCCATCCAAGGGTTTTCAGCCTCATGAGCACCACACCAGGGAGGAGGAGTAAGGAGGAGGCCAGCTCTCCTCTTGCTGCCCTGACCGCACACTCACTTAGTGTCTCCCAGGCCCTGCTGCCCTCAACTGGACCTTGTCATCAAATGGCAGCCCAGACCTCTGCTGAGTCTCGCAGGCTGGAGGCTTTAACGTGGAACAGCTGGAAGAGGACCCTGCATTCTTTTCTCTGTGTAAACACTGGGGGCTCTGTTCACCCTCCTGCGGCAGCAGGAACTAAAGAATTTCCCCTATCCAAAATTACAACGGACCTTGCCCCTACCCCCCATCCTCACCCCACCTCCCCACCCCAGGATATAATTTCAGTCTGTCACCACCCATGCTAGCAAATAGAAAACTGCTGAACCTTTCCAGTACATTCATTTTCTATACTAGTGGAGAGGTCTGTAAATATGAAACGATTCTGTTATATTCAGTAAAGTTTTCCAACAAAAATATGAAGGACCCTGATTCATGCCTGCTCTCTACCGAGACCCTTTCTGTAAGACCGTTTCTACAAGATCCACATCGACACGACGAGGTCGTGATAAAGAAGTATAACCTCATAGTATACAAACTGCGAATGTAGCATCACCTGCATATTAGTCTGAAGACAGAGCTCTGAAACTGGAATATCCATAGGGAAAAATGAATAATAAAATTGAATTTTCATGTATCCCTCATACAGCCTAATCAAAGCTTGGCTCTCTGAAGGGCAGCCCGGGTTTCTTCATGTGTTGCTGAAATCCAGAGAGCCACGTTGCCCAAAAGAAGAAGAAGAAGAAAAAAAAAAAAAAAAAGCCCAGAAAATCCAGACTCTACGTGACCTGACTTACTTATTTCCCAGGAAACTGCATGAGAGAAAAATCAATCATTCATGCTACCGTGGCTACCACACGGAATGGGCTGAAGGAGTTGACAGTGGGCAAAAAACCAAAGCGGCCAACGGAGGTAAGTGGGCGTAGGGACTGGGGGGGGGGGGGGGGGGCAGGGAGGGGTGACATGCCAAGGGCCCCGGCCCGCGCCCTCGGTGTACCCGCTGGGAGGCGGCCGGGGGCGGGGCCCAGGCCCGAGGCTGGGAAGCAGGAGGGGATGGGGGAAGGAGAAAGGGGGGAACAGGAGGGACAGCAGCGGCCGCGCACTTACCGGGGCTGTTGGCCTCGCCTTCGAGGACGTGCAGCTCGGCGCAGTCGGCCAGTGAGTGCTCCAGGCAGAGCTGGAGGAAACGGGCCTGGGTCTGGCTCACGCGCTTAAGCAGAGACAGCAGCGCAACAGTCTGCTCGCACTCGTTCCAGCCCTTAAACCAGCCCGCCAGCACCCCGACCTGGTCGCGAAACATCATGGTTAGGGGGCGGCCCTCGGTCTACGAAGCCCCCTCGGCGCCCCAGCCCGCCCCGCCCGCCCCAAAGTTTGGCGGAGCCGCAGCCCCGCGGCCGCCGGAGACGCGTTCCCGTTCCAAGGTGGCTCCGGTGCCCGGACGCTGCAGGTACTGCCTCGGCTCCTGCCTCTCTCGTCTGGTTTCAGTTATGTTCCGGTGGTTCTGGCTGATTTCCCCAGAGATGATGACAGACAGTAGCACGGAAATGTTTCTTTTTAAAAAAATAACGATTAAAAAATTCCCCACAAGGCACACAAACTGAAAGAATGCTCTTTCCCCCCCCTTTCGCAGCTCCGGGATGGTGATTTCCGGCGTCCCGGGGTCTCTTCCCCGCTGGGCGGCAGCTCGGACCCTTCACACCCGCATTCCCGAGCGGCGATCACCACTGGAAGGAGAGAAAGGCTGCAGTGAGACCTCGGCCAGCGAGGGAGCGCGCCCGGGAAACGAGCGCATCAGAGGGGGCGGGGGGGGGGGCGCCCCGCTGGGGGTTTGGTCCCCCCAAATTCCGGCCGCCCCCTCCGCACCCGGATGCGGGAGATGAGGTATTCCCGTTCCGGGAATGGCCAGAAGCCTCCTTCCCAGGTGCGGGAGTAGACCCCACGGCTTCCTGTTGCTGCCTCTGCGAACGGCTGGTGCTCCCTACACACGCCACCCGGGGTGGCCTCGAGGGCTGAGCCTGCAAACGCCAGCACCAGCAACAGATCTTCCTCGCGCGGAAAACTTGCAATGCGGCTGCGAAGGGGCGCGGGGGTGGGGGTGGGGGCTAATGCAAAACAGAGGCGGAGGCAGCGGCAGCCCGAGTTCCTTCCCCTCCTCCTCCTCCTCCCACTCCTCCCCCTCCTCCCACTCCTCCTCCTCCTTCTCTACCTCCCCCTCCTCCCACTCCTCCTCCTCCACCTCCCGGAGAAGCAGCCGAGCGGCTGCAGCTCCATCTACAGCAACAGCCAGCATCTCCGCCGCCAGGCGCCCCTCTGGATTTAGGCCGTGAGCAGCCGCGGCAGCAGCTCGAGACAAAAATAAACTCCCCACCCAAAGCTCCGTGCCCAGCGGGCGGAGGCGCAGCCCGAGCCCCGGCTCCCCCGCGCCGCGCCTCTCCAGCCCACCCGGGAGGTCTCCGAGGGCCTGCTTTGCCCTGAACGATCAGATGTGTGCGTGCGTGTGCGTTTGTGTGTACGCGCGTGTGTGCTTTAGGCATTCTGCCCCGGCTGCCACCGCCTACGGGCGGGTCCGGCCAGCCCAGCACCTCGCCCGCGCTTCCCAGGCCGAAGGCGGAACGGCTCCAGGCGCGCGCCGAGCGCGGAGACAGCCGGAGTCCGAAACACTGCTTCCCCCGGCGGGCAGGGCGGCTCCGCCGAGACTGCGGCTCAGCGCCGCCCGCACACGCCCCCCAACGACCGCAAAGAAGAAAGTTCAGCTTCGGGGGCTCCCCCAGTCCTATCCCTGTCTGGTGGCGGCTGGCGGCGGAGAGAAGAGCCCAGCGGCCAACCCTCGAGGGGCCGCTCGCTGCCGGCACCCCGCTTCCCGCCTCCCAGAACTTCTCGAGTAGAGGGGGAAGTCTCTTGGGAGGAGAACCCAGTGACCGGCGGGTCCCCTGCCGCGGTCGGAAGGGTGGGGGCGCTCACCTCGGCGCGGCTCATCCCGGCGGCTCGGGGCCCCGTGCGCGGGTCGGGGGCCGAGGCGGCTCTCAGCGAGGGTCTGGGCGCCCGGAGCGCGGGCTGCGGGCCATGCCGTCGGGGCGGGCGGCGCTCAGAGAGTGCGGTGCTGCGGGTCCGGGCCGCCGCCGCCGCCGCTGCTGCCGCCTCCAGTGTCGGCTCGCGGAGGACTGAGCCGCCGAGCCGGAGCTCCCCACATGCTACTGATTAACATACACCATTACATCATGGGCTTGGCAGGGAGCGCCCGAGAGGGGGGAGAGGAACCCGGGCGGCGGCGGCAGCACGCGGGGGGAGTCGGGGGGAGGATCCCCGGACCCCGCGGGCGACGGGGGTGGGGGGGCGGATTCCTACGTGGGGACCAGAAAAGGGGAGGGGAGCGGAGAGGGAGGAGCCGGATGGCGCGGAGGGGTCTGGTTGGAAGAACCTCCCGGCGGAGGGAAGAAGTTTGGGGAAGGGGAGGGGTCCGAGTGAATTCCTCCCCGGCCGTCTGAGAGTTCTGGAGGGGTCGGGGCCCTCGAGTCGCCCGAGCGCTGGCAGTAGACGACTCGGAGGGCGCTTGAGAGGGGGCGGTGCTGCCACCGGCTGCTCGTCCTTGGGAATGTGGTTCGCCGACTCGAGTGACCCCTGAGTCCTCCTGGGGCCCGGGGGTGGCAGATCTGTTTGCCCGGCGGACGGTGGAGACGTGGGGTCCCTGCCGCGGGGGGCGTGGACGGGTTCCGGGGGTCTCCGAGGCCCAGGGGCGGTGCACTGAGCTGGGCGTGCCTGGGTGCCGGCCTCCTTCCTTGTGGCCCTTGTCCAAGGGGCGCGAGAAGTGCCTGGCCTAATCACCCCTCACCTGGCTCTGGCCTTGGCTGCCCTTTGCTCTCGTCGGCGGCCTCGCGGGCCACCCGGCCCCCCTCTTGGACCTCTCTCTCCCCTCGGGAAGCCACCCGACCTCTGGGACCAGCCCGGGAGCTCTGCCTGAGTACTGTCGTGTGGAGTGGGAGAAGAGCGCCGCCCTGGGCGGCAGGAAGGCGAGCGAGGCCACCTGTCAGCGCGTCGGACTCTCCAGGCTGGGCGGTTGACCTGGACCTGGGCAGTGCGCGAGGCCGAGGCCGTGTCTGGGTCAGTGTTCCACCGGCGCGGAAGAGAATAGCGGGGAGCGGCGGCCAGTGGAGCAGCCTAAAGTGGGCTGGAAAAGCGCCGCCGGGTATGGTCTCCAAAGTAGAGGGTTGGTTAAAAATCCCCTAAAAACCTGAAAATCGCTGTACCTTCTATTATCAGGTGAATATTCACGGGTGGACTTGATGGCCAAATCCGGGCTATCTCCGTGTTTTCAGTGAAACACTGAGCCCTTGAACACTTTCTCCAGCAACTTGAAGCTTTGTTTATAAGAGTACTTCTGAGAAACCAGTGAAATAACGTGCTTCAGACCCAGCCTTCCCTACTCTCGTGAACACAGTATTTTTGAAGATAAAGTATTTGAGATATTATTCCACTAATTCACACTTTCGTTTTTCAACTACAGCATATGATATGCCCCTGGAATTTCAATCTTCCCTTCCTTCCTCAAACCTAGTTTCTGCACCGTGTACTCCGTGTCAGACACGTGACAGTACCTAACCCTCTGTTGGGGGTATTGAAAGGTCTTGTGGGGCTGCAGAAGTTTAGATACTTTCGTTAAAATAGGATATGTGAATAATTGTTTAAGATCATTATTAACCAGCCAGGAAAGGTATCTGCATAATTTAATGACTATCTTCCCTAAAATCGAGAATCCTAGGGTCAATGTTTTATTTTTGTTTGGCGTTATTATTATAGAGGCAGAAAATCTTGTCATATCATTTTCTCCAAGACATTACTGTCAATTAGCTAGTCCTTAGTAATAACTTCTATCGGGAAGTGGGAAGGAGAGTTCCAGCACAGTCTACCCTGGTATATACTTGGCTATCAATGGCAGCCAAAGCAGAAGTTCTCCATCTGGAGCCTTTGAAAGCCCTCAAGAATTTATATATATATATATATATATATATATATATATATATATATATATATATATATATATATATATTTTAAGTGGAAGAAACATCAGTTTCATTAACTTATTTATTGTCACCTGCAGATTACTAAAGGAATAGTAAAACTAAAAAAAAAACAAAGCCAACAAACCTTGAGGCAATCTTCAAAAATTCTAATGCTGAAGAAAGAAAATACTACCACCTACTGGAAAAATGTAGTTCTTACAGCAGCCTTTAACCGAGGAAAAGATCTTGATTTAGTTAATTTTTGAGCTACTTTTGAGAAATACAAAGATGAGCAGGAATGAGTTACCAGTCCCCCTTGTTTTTGTGGGATGACAATACTCGTGATTTCCCATGCCTCTGGGCCTTTTCTCTGATAAGACAGAGAATACAGATAAAACCCAGTGAGGCTGCTTCATTATTCCTCAGAGTGAAGTCAAGACTCTGAAGGAAGGAAAGGAATACTATGAGCTAAATATATGTTTGTGTATTAAATGTGGAATTTTCCTATATGAACCTGTACCCAATTTTTATGGATAATTAAGAAGTAGCTAACAAGTACTAAAGGTTCACACCCCTTGGAAAAGCAATGAAAATATGAGATAGAGGACATTATTGTTATGTCTGTGTTCACTATTTTTTATTTAGTCATTTGAAAAATACCTATTGTTCACCTACTTTATGCCAGGCAGTAGGTTAGGCAGTGAGTACACAGAGCACAGGTACTGAGTCCATCATGGTGTACCAAACAAAAGATAGATCAGAATATCAAATTAATTCACATTCTTTTAACATTCTTTTGTTTTTCTCCTCCCTAGACTCTGCAAAGGAAAGAAATTAGTGTTTGCTCGGTGAGTAATACTTTTTATCAAATAACTCAAATGTTCAAATGTTTCAAAGATGACTAAGTCCAGCTAAATCAGTGCTATGTTTATAAGTCACTGCTTAAGAACATGTTTAGGTATTGTTTATATCAATAAGCTATCTCCAGGAGCCCATGTCTATGGATTTTAAATTCATAGTTCTAGGAGTAATAACATAAAACAAAAAGTATATTAGTTATAGAGACATTAGAACAAGTTATCTTTAATTATTTGCTTTATTAATTAGCAAAAGTGTTAGAAGTATTAAAATCTGGGGGTGCCTGGGTGACTCGGTTGAGCATCAGACTTTGGCTCAAGTCATGATCTTGTGGTTCATGAGTTCAGGTCCCAGGATGGGCTCTGTGCTGACAGCTCAGAACCTGGAGCCTGCTTCGGATTCTGTGTCTCCCTCTATCTATCCCTCCCCGCTCACACTGTCTCTGTCTGTCTCAAAAATAAACATTAAAAAAAATTTTTTTTGACGAAGTATTAAAATCTCCACCGAAGGGTGAATGACAATGAATATTTTTCATTAATTCAATCATTTAATAAATCTATATTGAGCATTTATTCTGTATCAGGTTTAAGATAGATGTTTAAGATACAATGTTTGAGATACATGGTGTTTTCTATCTAACATTTTCTATCAAACATGGTGCTTTCTTTTTTTTTTTTTTTTTTTTTTAATTTTTTTTTTTCCAACGTTTTTTATTTATTTTTGGGACAGAGAGAGACAGAGCATGAACGGGGGAGGAGCAGAGAGAGAGGGAGACACAGAATCGGAAACAGGCTCCAGGCTCCGAGCCATCAGCCCAGAGCCCGACGCGGGGCTCGAACTCACGGACCGTGAGATCGTGACCTGGCTGAAGTCGGACGCTTAACCGACTGCGCCACCCAGGCGCCCCAAACATGGTGCTTTCTATCTAACATTACAGATGGCGTTTTCTATCTAATATATATATATAATCTTACATATAAGTTATATGTATAATTTGTATTTAATATGTAAATATATTTATAAATAAAATTTAATAATAAAATAAATAGTGATAAATAATTATAAAATAAATAATAAAAATGATGAAAGAAATAAAACTTCATATATCCATTATATATTAAAATATAGATTTTATTGCATATATGCATAGAAAAGGGTGTTGAAAAGATTTCCACCATGATGGTAACTACTGGTGATTTCCCTGGATGATGGAATTACTGAGGATTATTATCTTGTTTCTCTATATTGTCTAATTTTTCTACCATACATACAAAAGTTAAAACAAAACACTGCATAAGCTCAAAACGACTGACTAAAATTAAATGTAGAAAGTATTCTGAAAAAACTACACTGTAAAACTTAGTTCTTCAACTCCTAATAATTGTTTAGGAGTCTGTTTGCTTCTTCCAGGGTCTTGTCTTAGCCTCATTACTGTGCCTCATGGCCTCAACATTCTTGTCTTTCCAGCCCCTGGTTCAGACACTTCCTGTGGTTTCTGAATCAACATTGAATACATTCCAAGCTCTTTGGCCTAAAATACAAAGACTCCAGCATTTGGCCACTATCTGCTGCTCTGGACTTTTCTCCAGAATTTCATTCACTAATTCATTCAACAAGAAGTATTTATCTAATATAAATCACTGTGCAGGGCAAATAGAGGATACAAAAGTCGAAGAGAGGGCATGGTCTCTTTAATCTCTGGTGGAGAACATAAAGTATGGGGGTGCACGCGCGCGCACACACACACGTTTCACTGAAAGGTACAATACACAGTGGGTCTAGGGGAAGATTGCACACAGTGTTGAACAATACCAGAGGAGGCAGAAATTCTGCCAGAAATTTCAGAAACACAGTAGGCATCTGGTGCCTTATGTGTTGGTGCTCATTGGATAGTGTCAACAGAGATGGGCAAAATTTTAGGAATCTATCCTACTGCAACTATAGCATTATTACTGTAAGGTATACAAAAATATACAAGAATGTTAATACAAGAATGTTAATTTCAGCATTATTTGTATAGCAAAACACTAGACTGCAGACTAGTGTGTGAATAAATTATCAAACCTCCATACTATAAGTCTTATACAACTGCTTTTAAAAATGAGTTATAGTTGGAAAAAATGCATCAGAAATATGATAGATTGATGGATAAAGGGATTATAGGTAAAGTAATATGTGATAAGCATGAAAAAATGTTAATTATAGAATCTAGAGTGTATAGGTATTAATCATTCAATTCTTCCAATTTTTCTGCAAACTCATGTGTATAATTGTTGGGGATAAAAATGATGAGTCAAATTTCTATGTATTGGCCTAGAGATAAGCATTTTTTAAGTCGTAGAATAATGTTTATGCTATGATTCTGTTTTTGTGGTTAAGAGACCCAGTTCTAAAGCAAGAGTCCTGAGTCTTGGAACACAACCCTACCAACTGACTAGCCATTTGACCTTTTACTAGTCACTTCCCACTCTGTGCCTTAATTTCATTGGTAACAAATCTACCTAATTATTGTTATGAGTAAATAAGTCAATACATTTAAATTTCTTAAAACAGTGCAGGCATATAGTAAGTGTTTGATAATATTATTAAATATGATTGTTTGAGAGGAGAAAGAGGTTATGTGGGATGGCAGAGAGCAAACAAACTTTTGTGTCTCTCTGTAAATATGCTATAAATACAAATACACATATATTTGTATGAGAATGTTTATTTGTATGTTTGGTACAACCCCATGAGGGAACAATCAGACAAATCCAGAAAGAGGGATATTCTCAAAGACAGCTGGTCTGGAAAATATGGTGGAAGGGCTGTCCTAGATTAAAAGAGACAGAAGGCATATAACAACCATATGCAATGTTTTATCCTTGATTGCCTCCAGGCTTGAAAAATTAGCTATTAAAGACATTGGGGGACAATTGGGGATACTGATATTGGTATTAGGCGATTATTATTAGTTATTAGTTTTGTTAGATGTGACCATGGTATTGTGGTCATGAAAGAGAGTAGTTTTGTTTGTTTGTTTTTAAAGGATATTCATGCTGAGGTGTTTGGGTGAGGGGTCAAGATGTCTGCAGCTTAGTTTGAAATTGTTTAGCAAAAAGGTACATGGTTAAAATGTATGTGGCAAGCGTTGAACCAGGTGGTGAGTATAATGGGTGTACACTGAACTATCTTTCCTCATTTTCTGTGTGTTTGAAATTTTTCTTAATTAAAAAATTGAAAAATAGAGTTAAGTATTAAGGTTTTAAAACACAGAGATGGGGTTTGTGAACACCATTTGCAAAGGCAAGGAGATGTGCAAGTTCATAGTAAATGCTGTCAATGCTTTGGCATTAAGAACAAAGGTATGAGTTGTAATAATATTAAACTTGACTGCTGTGTTTCTCAAAGTGGGAGTCCATGAACCTTACACATCAGAATCACCTGGGAGTTTATTTTAAAAGGCAGATCTCTGAGTTCCTCTGTAGGTGCAGTGAATCAGGGGGCGCCTGGGTGGCTCGGTTGGTTGAGCATCTGACTCAGGTCATGATCCCAGGGTCGTGGGATTGAGGCCCATGTGGGGCTCTGTGCTGAGCATGGACGGAGCCTTATTGAGATTCTCTCTTTCCCTCCCCGCCCCTCAAAAAGATGTAGTGAATCAGAATCTTAAATCTTAAAGTTTCCATGTGAGTCTCAATTAGAGTGTTTACTAAACTTCCCCTGTCACAAGATGAACGTTGGCTGTTTAGTACCATACAGATTCCCGGGCCCCTTGCCTGATAATTCTGATTCTTTTGGGCTGGGACTTGAGAATTTGTATATTTAGAAAATGTTCTAGGTCATTTTGTGATTGGATCAGTTTGGAAAACGCTGAGTTAGAAAACTCTGAAGAACCTCAAAGTAGAGTTTCCTAAGCACACTTGGTAAGAATCACCTGGGCTGCTAGTAGAAGGCACTCATATTTGCAGCCCTCACCAAAACCTTCTAAATTAGAATCTTCTGGGAGTGGGCCTGGAAGTCCATGTTTCTTTTTTTTTTTTTTTTTTTTTAACGTTTATTTATTTTTGAGACAGAGAGAGACAGAGCATGAACGGGGGAGGGTCTGAGAGAGAGGGAGACACAGAATCGGAAACAGGCTCCAGGCTCCGAGCCATCAGCCCAGAGCCTGACGCGGGGCTCGAACTCACGGACCGCGAGATCGTGACCTGGCTGAAGTCGGACGCTCAACCGACTGCGCCACCCAGGCGCCCCTGGAAGTCCATGTTTCTATCAAGAGCCCCTGGTGATTCTTTTTTTTAATATATAAATATTTTATTTTATTATTTTTTTTATTTTAGAGAGAGAGCATGCCCACAAGTGGGGGAGAAGGGCAGAGGGAGAGAAAGAGAGAGAATCCAACCAGGCTGAGAATCCCAACACTCAGCGAAGAGCCAGATGTGGGTCTCGGTACCACGAGCCTGGTATCATGAACTAAACTGAAATCAAGAGTCAGATGTTCAACTGACTGAGCCATCCAGGTGCCCTGGTGATTCTTAAGATCAGACAAGTGGGGGAGCATCAGTGCACAGGTGTACAAAGCCATCTGAAGGGAACAGCCTGTTGAAGTGGTGGGAGCAGCAACAGAAGCATTAAGAGGAGAGGTCCCGAGCGAGCTCTCGCTAGATGAAAGATAGCACTTTTCTCTTCTTGGTGTGTCATTCGGGTCCATCTCTAAGTGTCCTAGTCCCCACATTCCAGTCCCAAGAATCTGGATAGAGGACGTCTTCCCACATGGAGCAGCTACAGATGAAAAGGTGCTGGTGGGGAATGTGTGGAGTTTTGGAAGGTAGAGTTGTCATGCAAATTAATACTCAGCCATGCCAGATATATGCCAAAATCTCACAAGCTTGCTGAATATATGTCAACCCCTGATAGACGAATTCTTTTTTCTTAGCCTGCAAAAGGAAACGCCTGATGAATTCGTACGGTAAGGACGTCCCTTTGAATGGTCCTAGGGAAATACCCAGACATCTCACTTCAAGCAGTTTTATACTCTACTTTCCTGTGAAATTGTGCAACGTATGTCGACAAAGAGGAATATCTGTCACTGAAATAAGGTTGTCATGATGGTAGAGTGGACTCTGAGCCAGACACGCTGGAACTATGCCCCGCCTGTTTTCACCGGCTGCCCCTTCTTACCTCATTTCATGCTGCCTCCCCACCCTCCGCCTACATTCAGTTCCTCAAATGTGCCAAGCTCATTCTCTTCTGGAGGACTTTGCACTTACTATTCCTGGAGAATTATGTCTTTCTGGCTCCTCATCCAGCACTTCAAAAGGCTGACTCCTCCCTCAGGTCTTAGCTCAAATGTCACCTTCTTAGAGAGGCCTTTTTAGAGCCCACTATCTAAAGCAGAGAGAGGCCCTTTCCCTACCGAAGCAGGTACCACAACGGAACTTGTATTGCTTGTTCCTGATCTCTCTCCACTCACCAGATTTCCAGCTCCACAAGTGCAGGGACCCGTTCTTTCTTATTTATCCTCAGGACCTTCAGTACTTTCTAGGACCTGTCACCCAGAAGTGCACAGTAACTATTTGTGAGTTGAATGAATGAATCTCGGGGTTGGAAGCTCCCTCAGAAGACTCTGGGTCCAGTGCCCCATCCTGTACTTAAATACCCTATTACTGTGTTTCGAGACCCAGTCCATGAGCATATTTTTACCTAAACTGCAGCAAAACAAGAGAAGCAAGAATAACATATTCTCGTTTTTTCACTCTTCCAAATTTATTCAGCTTCAAGGACTTTACTCTGACATTATGCTCTTCCTGCTTGAAGGGTAGGGGAGGTATTAAAGTATCTTATAGTAAATGATAGTAATATTGGGCTATTGATATCCTTATTTGGAGAAATTAAAAAAAAAAACAAAATTTGTTGACTTTAGCTGGTCTCCTGGTTTTCCTGGCCCATGAAATTCAGAAGTCTGCATCCCTCTGCATTCAGAGGTCACATCCCTCCATCTAAGTGGCCGTTTCGATGACCTTGGAGTGGCCATTGGCATTGATGATTAAAATGTGCTTTCTGTAAGTACTTGGTCTGTCCCTCTGTAACTTGCACCCATGGCAGCCATGGACGTGCACCTGTCAGCTCCCCTTCAAGGGTCTGCCACAGGATGGTGTTGCCAACACCAGCTGCTGTCTCTTTGCTCAGGGACACCCCATCCACTTAGTGGAGACTTTCTCAGGACTATGCTGTGGTCTGAGGCCCTTCCTCCTCAGTCCTTCTTTCCTCTCTGTTTTCACAGTCCTGGTCTGAAGGCTCTCCCTGCCTTGTCCCACTCCCTCCCCATTGAACCTTCACAGGTATTTCCCCCAATAAATAGCGTATACATCTAATCTTGGCATCTCCTTGTTGAAGGACCATCCTAAACAGACATACTATCCCCTGGCTTCATGTGACCCTAGGAATTGGACAAGGGACTCCAAATGTGATCTGACCGGCTGTGCAATTGTGGAGAGGGGACCATCCATCTCACCACCCATAAAATGGAGAAAATTCTACTCATCTTACAGGGCTGTTGTGAAACTGGAGTGAATAGCACATGCACTGCCTCCCAGTGCCTGATGCCCAGTAATGCAATGCCTGTCCCTACCCGACCCCACCGCCATCACTGTGAGGCTGCGGAAACGGCTGTTCAAAAGCTGCTCTGATCTATGAAGAAACATTTTATAGGTTCAAGGGAAAAGTGAACAAAAGTATAGAGTTTTTGAAAGTTGTACATTTTGAAAGAGCTGAATGAAGGTCTCCTAGGGTTATAAATGTGTCGTATCAGACAATCTCATGTAAAATGAGCTTTAGTGCAAATTCTAACTTCCGAAGAGCAGACGATTAGGCAGTCATGTGAGTGGAATGGGATGTAAGTGAGCTAGAAACAGAGGTGCCAAACGGAGGAATCCGTTTCCTGGTCGAGAGGGATGAGTCCAGGTGGTTCTCTGTCCTCAGTCCTCAGAAAAGGTATACAACCGCTGATGTGCATGCTGGTGAGAGTAGGCTGTTCAGGTCGAGATGTAGAGAAGGAATTAGCAATGGTTAAGTGTCAGACTTTGGCTCAGGTCATGATCTCACAGTTCGTGGGTTCTAGCCCCGCATCAGGATCTGCACTGGCAGCTCAGAACCTGTAGCCTGTTTCGAATTTTGTGTCTCCCCCTCTCTTTGCTCCTCCCCCGATTGTGCGCTCACTCTCTTGCGTGCTCTCTCTGTCTCAAAAATAAATAAACTTTGAAAAAAGATAGTGTGAACCAGGGGGCACCTGGGTGGCTCAGTTGGTTAAGTGTTGGACTTTGGCTCAGGTCATGACTTCACGGTTCATGAGTTCAACCCCATATCGGGCTCTCTGCTGTGAGCAGAGAGCCCATTTTGGACCCTCTGTCCTGTCCGCCCCCCTCAAAAATAAATAAACATTAAAAAAAAAAGGAAGTGAACCAAGTCGATACCTGCACCAGATAGAACTGTATTTGCCACTAGGATCTAGTGTGCTTACTGAGAAGTAGGCACAGCTATTCTGCATTAAAGATACTATTTAGGGGGGCTGATCCAGTCAGTTAAGCGTCTGACTCTTGATTTTGACTGAGGTCATGGTCTTGAAGTTCATGGGTTCGAGTGCTGCATTGGGCTCTAAGCCAGTGCAGAGACAGCTTGGGATTCTCTCTCTCTCAAAATAAATGAATAAACTTAAATATGTATATGTATATACATATATATGTATATATATACAATTATGTATATGTATATTATGTATATACATATGTATATGTATATATATATGTAATTATATATATATTATTTAAGGGCGCCTGACTGGCTCGGCTGGTGGAGCATTTGACTCTTGATCTCTGGGTGGTGAGGTCAAGCCCCACAGTGGGCATAGAGCTTACTAAAAAAGATGTTATTTAAACATAAGTTCACTGCTGGTTCTCATCAACTTGTTAGGAGGCCTGAAAACAACTGGCACATTACTTGGCACATAGTTAAGTACTTGATAAATACTAATTTTCCTTCTTTCTGTGCCTGGATTAGAGTGTGTTCATTTGGTTACTTTACCTCTTGGGTCTGCCTCACATGGAGACATGCTCTCTCAAAATTCATGCAGTAAGGCCTAGGACAACCTTGCCAGGCCTTGAGTCATTATCGGAGGGAATAAAGAGAGAGATGTGGAGGAAGGAACCGCAGAACTGGTGACAGATGGAATGCGGGAAGGCTAGAGCGGGAGTCAGGTTTGCTAAGATAGCAACAGTGAAAGGCCAGCTGGGTGAGGCCCAGGAGCCGTGGCTTGGGGAGACTAACCTTGAGTTCAAGTGTCATTAGAGGAACCTCAGAAACACCTGTGTCAGCAGGGGCACACACTAGGGTAGAGAGTGGGGTTTCGTGAGCCCAGGGCACGGTGGTAATTGCCTGCACCGTCTTCCCATATCCCTAGTACATTTTCACATGGGGTCATGGCCCCATCCAGGCCAAAAGACGAGGTGCTTGCCCTCCCCCTGCCTCCCGTCAACCTAGCCAGGTGAACCTCAGGTAAGACAGTGGGACTCTTGAGGACTCTGGTTTCACTTTTCACTAAACTTCTTATTTCTCTTGGGATAGCTTTCAAATTTCCTTCAATTCCTCAATTTAAAGAATTCTTCCGGAAAAAAAAAAAAAGACTTAAAAAATTTTTTTTAATGTTTATTTTTGAGAGAGAGAGATGGAGTGTGAGCAGGGGAGGGACAGAGAGAGAGGGAGACACAGAATCCGAAGCAGGCTCCAGGCTCTGAGCTGTCAGCACAGAGCCCGATGCGGTGCTTGAACTCCTAAAACACGAGATCATGACCTGAGACAAAATCAAGAGTTGGATGCTTAACTGACTGAGCCACCCAAGGGCCCCACCCTTTTAACCATTCTTAAGTGTAAAACTCAGTGGCATTAAGTACATCACATTGTACCATAAATCCCTACAAACTATTTCCAGAACTTTTCAGGATCCCAAACTGAAACTCTGTAGCCATTAAAAAACAATTCCCTGTCTCCCATTCCCTCAGCCCTTGTTAACCAGTAGCTACTCTGTCTCTGTGATTTGCTTGTTCTGGGGACCTTGCAGAAGTGGAATCACACAATGTTGTCCTTTTGTGTTCTGTCTCCTTTACTGAGCATGATGCTTTCAAAATTCATCCATATTGTGGTATGTATCAGAATTTCATTCCTTTTTAAGACTAAAGAATATTCTATGAAGAAAACTTTTATGACAGATTTCTCTAGATGGAGTTAAATAAGAAGGAGCTAACTCTAAGTTTTAGAACACTTAGTCAGGTATACTACATTTTGACTGATTTCTAAACAATATAATTCAAACCAATTAACTGGCACAATTATTTAAATAAAATATAAATATAAGCAAATTTTGAACCACAGTTTCAAACACAAATGTAGATGGATTCACATTTCTTAAAAATAAACAAATGTATGAAGTTTTAATTATAGTTTTTTTACAGTAAAGCATCTCACAAGGTGTCATAGATAAATTTTCAAATAAATATAGTCAGAAGATTAAATGTAAGCATTGCAAAACTACTCCTGTTTACAGGATTTATATAGGTCAAAATTGTAAAAGTGGGACCTTAGGCCTTTTGGAGGGATAAATTGTCCCAGATTGGCATAAGAGAACGAGAGTAAAATCACTTGTCCCAGAAGTCATCAAATCTTTATTGTAATCCTGGTTATTAATTTCAGAATTACCAATGTCTTTTCCACTAAAAGTGTGATTGAAATGTGTCCACAAGTTTGATTAGTTGAAAATTTAAAATGTACAAAAGGGTCATATTTCTACAATCTAATCAAAGGTCAGACTCCCCTTCCCCAATATTCTTTTAAAATTTATTTAATACTGAGGCACCTGGGTGGCTCAGCCGGTTAAACATCCGACTCATGATCTTGGCTCAGTTCATGATCTTACGGCTTATGAGTTCGATCCCTGTGTGGGGCTCTGTGCTGACAGTGTGGGGCCTGCTTAGGACTCTCTCTCCCTCTCTCTCTGTTCCTCCCCTGCTTGTGCTCTCTCTCTCTCTCTCTCTCTCTCAAAATAAATAAACTTTTAAAATTCTACTTAATATTATCTTTGTCTATAGATTTTGTGATACTTGTGGTATTAGTCAGCTTTGTTATATTTGTAATTTGTTATAATTTCCCCCAATACTCTCTGCAGCAACCCCTGTATGATAAGAACATCCCACCAGTTCTGGCACCAACAACTTTCTCCTAACCAGGTGCTACTGTTGCCCAGGATATATTTGATTTAATATTGATTAGTCCAACATTTTCCACATCCTTGGAATATTTCCAGTCAGAAAAGTTATGAGAAAACTACCTGGTTACATATTTTTTTGCAAGGCTTTTCAAAGCGTTTCTTAACTTAATGTTCATTATAGGTCTTCTGGAGAGTAGAGTCCAGGGCAGGCCCTAAATTTACTTGAGCCCAGAACCCATCCTTCATGGGGCTTGTCGTACAGTGTTGCCTAGACTATGTTTTGGGAAATGCTGGCTCTGATAATAGGCTCGAAAAGAGCAACAAAAATGATGAGAGTTTTTAAATTGTACCTACAGTTCAGTGATGAAAAACCATGTGTTTTTTCAGACAATGTTGTCCAAATGTAGTCACCTGACTAGCATGTAAGAGCACAAGCTTCAGGCAAAATAAAATAAAGCAAAACTGAATTCAAATCCCAACTCTCCCAGCTAGTAGCTGTGTAATATGGGCCATTAACCTGTTGGTCTCAGTTTTCTGTCTACTTTAGTCAATGGAGCCAGGATGATGGGAGGTAATTGTATCTAATTGTCTCAATTAGAGTATAGGCAGGAGACAAAAAAACACAACAGTTATTTTATCAGAGATTATTAACATAAAAGTTGTTGACTGAAAAGTCAAACGGAAAAACATGAAGGTATTTCAGAGGTAGCAAATTTCAGCAGTAGCAATTGCAGAAAGCAGCTACCATCCCCCAGGGCTGGAGAAACATAGTAAAGTAGTTGGGATTATAAAGCCTGAGAGGTGTGGAAGAGGGGCCTCCGGGAGGTGTGGAAGAGGGGCCTCCGGAGCCGAACTACTCAGACTTCTGAGGAGGAGGTGCTGCTGGGCTGGGGCTGGTGTCCTGAGTGGGAAGACAAGAAGGCAGGTTTGGCAAACGTTGGAAGAACTGCAATGGAGATTCGCCTGCTACTCCTGGAATCAACCACCACTGCCAGGGAAAGGAGGTAGACTGAGGTAATGCTTGAAAAAACAGGAAGCCCACAGGAAAGAAACAGGAAAGAGTCTCCTTCCTGCCAGTCTCCCTCGACTTGCAAAGCTTTATAGACAGCCCACGGGTCTACAGAGTCTTACCCCAGCATCACAAAGTGGACAGAAGGGTGGGTCTGGAGCTGGGAGGCAATAGCTTAGTCACTGGCACAAACACAAAGTGCTCAGATCATAGAAACTATATGACAGCTATTCCTCCTCCTCCTAACCTGGCTAATTGGCTCAGTCCTATACCTGGTACAAATTTGCAGAATTTCTGTAGGACGTAGCTATGATAAACACAGAAGAGATTGAATGCTGGAGGTTCAACCAATTAAACAAAACAAGTAAGGTAGGTATAATGTCACATCTTCAACTTAAAATGTCTAAACTCTTGGTTTTGCCCACCCTCTTCCCCAGATGCTTCCTCCCTCAGTCTTTTAAAAGTGCAACTCAAACAAGGTCACCTCCCTACTTTGACTTTTAGTATCTTCCCACTGCATAGAAGACAGTCTCAGCTCCTGCCACGGCCAATAAGGCCTGGCCTCTCTCCAACCCCACCCACATGGCTCCTCCTTATTTATTCAATTCCAGCCACACAGGCCTTCTCTCTGTTCCTCCAACACCCAAGCTCTTTTTCACTTTAGGCCATTGCATTTTTTGTTTCATCCTCCCAAGCACCAGGCTTACCACCACCACCACCAAATGACTAGTTTCCTAATAGTCTCTGGGCCTTCTATCTTGACCCCTTGTCCCCACCAACATACCAGTTCTTTCACCACATTCAGCCAGCCTTCAACGACTCCTCTTCACCTTCATGATAAAGTTTAACTCTCATCAAGCCCTTGCTGATCTTGCCTCAGTTTATCCAATGATACCCACTCCGGCCCCTCTTATTTGTAGTACTGGAAGTCCTAGCCAGAGCAATTAGACAAGAAAAAGAAATAAAAGGCATCCAAGTCGGAAAGGAAGAAGTAAAACAGTCTCTATTTGCAGATGATGTGATATTATACGTAGAACACCCTGAAGACTCCACCAAGAAACTGTTAGAACTAATGAATGAGTTCAGTAAATTTTCAGGATATAAAATCAATATACAAAGATCAGTTGTGTTTCCATAACTAAAAATAAATTATCAAAAGAGAAATTAAGAAAACAATCCCATTTGCAACTGCATTGAAAAGAATAAAATAAATTTAACCAAGATCTTCAGTCTGAAAACTATCAGACATTGATGAACGAAATTGAAGAAGACCATCTCTGCAGATTCATTCCCTCTTTCTCCTTCTTACTCTGCACTCCAGCTAGTCTGAATTATTTCCATTTCCCTGAACATAAAAGGATCTACAAATGCTGTTCTCCCTGCGTAGTCAACACCAAACTGTCCCTCGGGTCCTGGTTTTCTGTCACTTCCTCTAGGAAGCCTTTCCTCATCCTCCAAGTCTGAGGTAGCTTCCTCCATAAGCTCCCATAATATGCTCAGCTTAAGCCTATCTTAACACTTACGACTTTGCCTGTTTACTTCTGTGTCTCTCAATAGATTAGAAACTGCGTAAGACATGAACTGACCTGTTTATCTGTGTATTCCCATTGCTTTGCACAGAGTTTGCCATTTAACGGATATTTGCTGAACAGATGAATGAATGAATCTTAAAGGTATTGAAGATTCATTGCAGTTACATTAAACCGAGCAATAGAATCCAATTTGCATTATAGATATCAGTATTAAAGGTGGTTTGAAGTGTAGCAACCTACAGAGTAGTGTAGAAAAAATATTGGAAGTCATGTTTATTTTCATCTGTGTGAGAAATTAAATTTTACTAATCTTGGAATAGGTGCAGAAACTGTCAATAACATAAGTTTTGAGGATGGTTTGGAGTTTGAAATGGGGAAAGTCTGAAGATGGGAAAATCAGGATCAAGATGCTATTACAGTAATCCAGTTGAGAATAAGGATCTAAAGAGTTGGTAAATTTTTGAGTAAGGGAATGAGGAGTCTAGGGTAACTCTTATGGTTCCAGCTTGGGTACAGTGAATGGTAACAGTTGGTGAACCTGAGAGGACATGTCTACCTTTCCCATTAGATTGTTGCTCAACAGAGTCCAGACTCTCCTGTTCCTGTTTCTACTCCCAAAACACTGTTCATTCATTCAATCACTTATTCATTCAACAAATACTTGGAAGGCCTATTTTGAACTAGCTGCTGTTCTTGGTGCTAGAGATAGAGGATCAACAAGATAAATGGAAGTCCTTACTTAGCCTTGTGGAATTCACTTGGATGGGTGTTGAGATACCTTACCTCTATACTGTTTGTGGAGAGTTTTTATCATTAATGGATGTTGGATTTTGTCAAGTGCTTTTTCTGCATTTATTAAGATGATCTTATTATTTTTATCCCTCATTTGTGAATGTGGCGTGTCACATTGATTTGCATATATTGAAACATCCTTACATCCCTGGAATAAATTTCATGTGATCATGGGGTTTGTTTTACCTATTGTTGAATTCAGTTTGCTAGTATTTGTTGAGGATCTACCTGCAAAAGAATGTAGCTGAACCCCCTCCCTCACACTATATATAAAATTTAACTCAAAATTAATCATAGAACTAAATGATAAAATCCTTGGAACGAAATATGAGTAAATCTTTGTGACCTTAACTTGGGCCAAGTCTTCTTAGTTATGACAACAAAAGCACAAGTAACAAGAGAAAGAATAGATACGTTGCACTTCATCAGAGTTAAAAACTTTTGTGCTTCGGGGAGCCTGGGTGGCTCAGTCGGTTGAGCATCCAACCAGCTCAGGTCATGATCTCATAGTTTGTGGGTTCAAGCCCTGCTTCAGGCTCTGTGCTGACAGCTCAGAGCCTGGAGCCTGCTTCAGATTCAGATGTGTCTCCCTCTCTCTGCCCCTCCCCCGCTCACACTCTGTCTCTGTCTCTGTCTCTGTCTCTCTCTCTCTCAAAAATAAATTAAAATGTTAAACAGAAAAAAAACCCAAAAACTTTTGTGCTTCAAAGGACACCATCAAGAAGGTGAAAAGACAGCCCAAAGAATGGAGAATATTTGTAAATCATGTATCTGATGAAAGACTTCCATCTAGAATATAAGCTTCTACAAGCCAATAATAAAAAGTCAACCCAATGGGCAAAGAATCTGAATAGGTATACAAATGGCCAATAAACATTTGAAAAGATGCTCAACATCATTAAGCCATTAGGGAAATGCAAATCAAAACCACAATTATACTGTGAATGGTGGTAGGCTGTAGTGAGGAGAGGTACAGTTTAATGAGTATAGTTTCAGTTTTGCAAGATAAAAAAGTTCTGGAGATTTGTTGCACAAGAATGCAAATATACTTAACACTACTAAACTGTACATTTAAAAATGGTTAGGATGATAAATTTTATATATCTTTGGAAAGTAGCTACTAATCTATATAAGCCAAATACTTTCTCTAACAACGCATTCAAATACAATGCTTTTATAGATATTCCCACAAAATGTCACTTATTCACTGCTACTGGAAAATGCTGAAATAAGCCTTTAGGTGTCAGTGCACTCGTTTTTACTTGATTACCTACCAAATTATTCATATTTATTACTACCAAGGGCAGGAAAATCAATTACTTTAGTCACAGCAAGAGGAGATAAGGGCAATTCATCTTTAAGAATTATAAAAAATGATGGGTGAATACCTAAACAAAATGTGGTATATACATACAACGGAGTATTAGTCAGCCTTAAAAATGAAGGAAATTCTGATATATGCCATAGCACAGATGAACTTGAAGACATTATACCCAGTGAAATGTCAGACACAAAAGGACAAATATTGTGTAATTCCATATATATGAAGTACCTCCAATAGTCAAAGTCTGAAAAGAGAGGGCATGGGGTGTCAGTATTTAATGGGTATAGAATTTCAGTTTCGCATGATAAAAAAATTCTGAAGATGGACACTAATGATGGTCACACAACAATGTGAATATGCTTAAGGTCACTGAACTGTACACTTAAAAATAGTTAAAATGGGGGGTGCCTGGGTTGCTCAGCCGGTTAAGCATGACTTCGGCTCAGGTCATCTCCTCTCACTTTGTGAGTTCGAGCCCCACGTCGGGCTCTCTGCTGTCAGCGCAGAGCTTGCTTCGGATCCTCTTTTCTCTCTGCCTCTCCCCCGCTTGTGCTCGCTCTCTCAAAAATAAATAAACATTAAAAAAATAGTTAAAATGGTAAATTTTCTGTAAAAAAATTACAAGGAATGGAGGAAGATTGCAGGTGGAATCCATCGCATATGAGAAAGCAACTATGTCTTGGACAGATCTGTGAAGAGAAACAGGATGGCTGACATGGGCAAAATGATCTCTGAGGAATTCCCCAATTTTCACCCAAGTGAGTTTCCCAGATGAACTGTTGCTAGCTGACTGCGGCAGACTTTTAATGGCCCTCCTTCCAGTGGTACCGTTGGAACAGAGCTCAAGGAATTTCTGAGGTGGGATATGCTGTCAGTGCTCCTTGGAGGCACAAATACTTAGGGGTCAGAAGTCTTGCCTGATTCTTTGTAGCCCAGACCCCCAAAGGAATCTGGCCCCTAGAACGTATTTATTACATAGCTATTGAACAGAGACGAAAGTTTGATTTGGTGTATACAATGGAGAATAGGTAATGTCTCTTTCAGAGTGTTGTATTTGATTAAAATGAAATGACATTATGTAAAAACACTGATACAAAGATAAGGCATTATTCTAATACAAACAGGACAAAAAAGTCTTGAAAATCTCCCTGAAGTTCAGTTTATTTCCTGTGATCTAATTTCTTAGTGACTGAAGATAATTTCCCCTGAAGACACAGAAAGTTCTGATTTGCCTTTTTCTTCGTCATCTTGGAAAGCATGGGGGATGGGGCTTTTTGCCTATCATGTGACTGTTCTGAAAGATATGGGTTTATGTGGAATAAAAATACGCTAGGAAAAAATAGTTATTTGTTTCTCTTAGCAGTTTTTCTGGATCCAAAACCTCTCCAGTTTTGGATGGATTTGCTATGCGGGAGGAAATCTAAGGTAAGGCATTACGAGTCTCACAGATCTTCCCTGATAGGTCACATTCTGCTCACCTAATCATATTTGACAACAAATTTAATTAGCCAAGAAATTTTATTATATGTTTCATATATCTGCCTCCTACAGATGAGTATCATTTTAATCTATGATATACTGAGAACAGTCAAGAATTGTATCTTGCATTTATGATTTAAGAAGCTATATTAAAATTAAGACTTGTGTTTATGTGACTATAAGGAAAATTAAAAACCATTACACGGATATTTATAAAAACTGTTATTTTCGGAAAAGTTTTAAAGTTGGAAGCCCTGTCCTACGCCTTTATAAAATGGGGAACATACAATTACTTTAGGAAGAATTCAATTTTTCCCAAATTCCACTCCAGATTATGTCAAAGGCAGAACATCCAGAAATCTTGAGGCATTTACCTCCTCAAATTTTAGATGAATTGCTTTTAAGATTTTTCCTAATCAACATTATATGAAACCTTCTAGCTGATAAAAGGCCAAACATTTACATTCTTCTCAAGAGTTGAATGAATTTTTATGTTATCAACACAGATGGTATTCCAGTATTTACCATAGTGAACAGGAAGGAATTAATTTCATCATCCATGTACCATACAAATGTGAAGTTAAAATAGAATTTTCATTGATGGTCAATACTGTAGATTCCACGTGACAATTAATTCCAAGAACACAAATTCGACATCTTCAGTGGAAGGTGTATTTTTCAGTTTTAACAATACTCTCAAAGAGCTTTCCGTTTGTCTTTCTCTTGCTCCTTCTGACTGCAAAGTGCAAAAGATTCCTGCACAAATTGCCTGCACATAGGGCACTGCTGAAAATACCTAACGCAGCCATCACACAAGCACGTGTGTCTACACGGCAGAAGCACCCAGTTCACAGTCCCGTTCTGGCAAACGACACAGTCCTTGCTATTCTCCTCAGGGGGCTCCACTTCACTTTCAGACAGTCCAGCCTTTTCTAGCAAACTTCGGTCTGTGCTTTTTTCTCCTGGAGAGGAATTGCTGGAGGGAGTGGAGTTACTATTTGCAGACATGAAAAGTTGCTGGAAACCAAAGAAACAAGTTTAAGGATAAACACAAATGACAATTACCTTTTAAATCTGGGAGTCATAAAAGCTGCTAAAAATCTGTGAGTTAGCAAACCCAGTAGCAAACAACAGCTAACTCTGTGACTAACTGAGAAACATCATCTCTTTCTAAATAGTCATTCCTTGAAACTCTGCAAACAAAAGAGACAGAGAAAGATGACAGGGTACTTACCTTAAGATCATGAAATTGACCTTGAGCCAGGAGTAAATATTGATATAATATTCTACAGGAAAGTTTATAAGTCTTATCAGGAATATGAATTACTGACACCATGGAAATCTAAAATAAAAATTAAATACCAGTCAGTACTTACATTATTTCATAGGCATATGAAATAAAAATAAAAGGTTGACAAATTGGAAAACTTACAACATTTTATTTAAATCACAGTCATTAAAAAGGATCAATTACTGAACAATATTTCAATAGTGGCAATATTTTTGCCAGTTATTTTTAGTTATATTCAAAATTATAAATTTAATGCCATCCCAACAAAAATACCAATGAGCTTTTTCATAGAGTTATATGAGTTAACTCAAAAATTCTCATTGAGGGGCGCCTGGGTGGCGCAGTCGGTTAAGCGTCCGACTTCAGCCAGGTCACGATCTCGCGGTCCGTGAGTTCGAGCCCCGCGTCAGGCTCTGGGCTGATGGCCCAGAGCCTGGAGCCTGTTTCCGATTCTGTGTCTCCCTCTCTCTCTTCCCCTCCCCCGTTCATGCTCTGTCTCTCTCTGTCCCAAAATAAATAAAAAAACATTGAAAAAAAAAAAAAATTAAAAAAAAAAAAATTCTCATTGAAAAATAATACATAACTATAGCTAGGAAAATACTGAAAAGAAAGCTGTGGGGAGGACTGAGCCCAGTCAGATATTAAAACATACTACAAAGCCTCTAAAACTAAAATAATATGGTACAGGCACATGAAAAGACAGGCGGCTAGAACAGAACAGTTCAGAAACAGACCCAACTTTCTATACAAGTATGATAAAGGTGGGATCTGAAATCATTGGGCAAATAGTCTTTTTAATGAAAAGTACTGGGACAACTGGACAGCGGTTTGGAAAAATATAAAATTATATGCATTTCTCATAATCATACATAAAAATAAACTCCAAAAGCATAAGAAATCTAATTGTACAAAAGAAAAAAAAAACTGTGCAAGCACTAGAAGAAAAAATGTGAATTCCTTTTTATTCTCAGTGTAGTGAAAGACTTTCTAACTATGACACAGACCCAGAGGCAGACGCATTTGACTGTATAAAAATTGAAAACTTGTATACCAAAAAGCACCATAGGCAAGGTCAAAAGACATCTGAAGAACTGGAATAATATTTACAATATCCCTAATTTATGAAGAACTTTTAAATACTGATAAAAAGTAACTGGGGCGCCTGGGTGGCGCAGTCGGTTAAGCGTCCGACTTCAGCCAGGTCACGATCTCGCGGTCCGTGAGTTCGAGCCCCGCGTCAGGCTCTGGGCTGATGGCTCGGAGCCTGGAGCCTGTTTCCGATTCTGTGTCTCCCTCTCTCTCTGCCCCTCCCCCGTTCATGCTCTGTCTCTCTCTGTCCCAAAAATAAATAAAAAACGTTGAAAAAAAATTTTTTTAAAAAAAGTAACCAAAAATCCTATTGAAAATGGGCAAAAAATATGAATAGACAATTTACTCAAAAAATATAAATATGGTCCTTAGCCATATTAAAAGACGATGGTGTGGAATTGGCTAGAGATTCCATCTCTCCCTCCCTCTCCCCCTCCTCCACTCATGCTCAAGCTCTCTTTCTCTTGCTCTCAAAAGAAATAAACTAAAAAAAAAAAAAGATCTTCAATTTCACTCACAATATGACAAAATACAAATTAAAACCACTGAGATATCACTTCTCACTCATTGGATTAATAGATTTCAACTGTTTGTTAATATACTCTATGAAGAAATAGTTACTCTCATATATTGCTAGTGGAATGTATAAAAAAGAAAAAAAAAAAGGTACAATTCCAAGGGCATAATCCCAATGGAGGGGAATTTGGCAATATGTAACAAAATGACATACCCTTACCCTCCAACCACACAACCTCAACAATATGAAAATACATATGCACAGATTATTCAATGCAAGATTATTTGTCATTGCACAATACTGGAAATTATCTGAATGTCCAACTACAGGAGATTGGCTAAATAACTGTGGTACCCATACATCCTGCATACAATGGAGTGCTATGCAGCTGTGAAAAACAAAGTGAGGAAGAGCTGTATGAACTGATATGGAGTGGTTTCCAGGAGATATTATGAAGTAAAAAAAGCAAGAACATGTTTAGTATATAAAGTGTGATACCTTTTGAGTAAGAGAGAAAATAGAAAAAATATATACATGTGTATCTTCTCATTATTACAATCAGAAACATAGAAGGGATAAATGAGAAAACAATGAACTTGGTTATCTATAAGAAGTGGGATGTATAAGAATGGGAGGAAGGGATGAGAGCAACACCTGAGTACACCTCTAATTTATACAGTATTTTTTGACTTTTAGGAGAACTAATCTGAGTAATTTATGGACACAGAGCTTGACTATAAATCTTCAGGCAGAAAGTAAGGAGAGGGCAGTTGAGCACCAAAATAATTAAATTCAGTAATGAATTATAAACCACCGGGGGAAAAAAGGAATTCCTGAGGCTGTATGGATAATAAATACATAAATGGGAGGTCTCTTGCGTAGAATACTGAGGGCTGATTGAAGGGCTGGAGTTGGAAAACAATCATTTTTGCAACCATGATAGTAAAGATAAAATCTGGTAAGAATTATCAACGGATATTATATCCAGGGGGAAATTCTCATAAAAACTGGAATATTTGCATGGTCTTAAAAGTGCCCCTCCTACACCAACTGCTTACTATTTGCAAGAGAGGGGAAAAAATTGGAAGAGAGGAGAAATTAAACAACACCTTGCCAAGAGATCAAAATGAACATCACTAATGAGGGGAAAGAACTGCCCATGCCTGGAAAGGTGCCGCCCTGAAAAGCACACATCATCACCTGTGAAGTAGACTGGCTGAAAATGCACAACTCCAATCTAATCATGATGAAACATCAGACACACAAAATGAGAACTGTACTATTTTACAAAAAGGGTGCATGTGACTATACTCTTCAAAAATGCTAATGTCATGAGTTGCATGAGTGGCTCAGCTGGTTAAACATCTGACTCTTGGTTTCGGCTGGGGTCATGACCTCAGGGTTCAAGAGATCCAGCCACTTGTCCAGCTCTGCACTGACAGGGTGGAGACTGCTTAAGATCTTTTCCCTTCTTCTCTAAGCCCCTCCCCTGATCCCATGCCATGCATGCACACACTCTCTCTTTATTTCTCTCAAAATAAGTAAACATTTTTTAAAAATACTAATGTTGTAAAAGACAAACAGGCTATGAAAATAGTTCTAGGTTAAAAGAGGTTAAAGATACATGACAAACAGTATCTGACTCCAGACTAGAACCTGTACTGGTGGGAAAAACATGCTGTAAAGAAGACTGCTAAATCCACTGACATATTGGAATATAGGTAATAGGTTGGATCAAATAGTTTATCAATGTCAGATTTATAAAGTTGATAACTATGTTGTGTTTATATAAGAGAACATTCCTATTATCAGGAAATACACACTAAAATATTTAGGGTAAAGAATCATTCATACAACTTCTCAATTCATTTAAAAAAATACACACACATAGGCAAGTAATGGTGCAAACAGTGCAAATGTTAATAATTAACAATAGGAGGTCTCGGTAAAAGGTATAGGGCTGTTCTTCTGCTTCTTTGTTTTTGCAAGTTTCTGAAATTATATCCAAAGAAAAAGCTTAAAAACAGAACCCTTCTATGGCTGTAAACATATAATATTGTTTATAGCTCTATCAGGATTTCATAATTTGGTTAATGGTTTCAGAAGCTTGCAATACTGAATCAAAATGACAGGATTGGTAGAAAGTTATCATCTCACATGAACAATCCTGCCACTGGATTTAATACTAAAAGCTTCAGAAGCTACTATCATGCGAGTTATAAATGCATAGGTAGCTATAGATACAAATATGGTATGGAAAAGATGCTCAAAATATACTAAATGAAAACGTCTCAGAATAGTACATATAATTTTTTGTTTTTGTTTAAAAATTACATACATAAAGGTCTACAAAGATACAGACACATATTCACAGTGGTTAACTTTGGATGACACAATATAGGAGATTATGCTTTTTTCCTTCTGGCTTATCTAGATTTTCTAATTCTATTTCCTGCCACAAACATATATTATTTGAGTAATACAGAAATTTAATATAATTGAGTAAAAATGAAAAAAATTTCAAAGTCAAAATATTGCAATAACAACCCTGCTTTCCTTAATCTACCTAAATAATATATATATATATATATATATATATATATATATATATATATATATATATATATTTAGACTCTCACCCCCAGATAAAATATTGAAAAACCAAATGTTTGGTTTGCTTTTAAAATTAAGAACAGACAACATTAATACATACTATATTAACAAATATGCTTTAGTTCCAATATTAGGCCCAATCTGAGAGATAAGAAGCAAGATTAACAGGAAAAAGGGGAGGGAGCCTGAGAAGAAGAAAAGACCCAGGGGAGGACCCAGGCAGGGAGACTTTAAAAGGAAAAGTGGGGCACCTGGGTGGTTCACTTGGTTAAGGGTTTGACTCTTGATTTGAGCTCAGGTCATTATCTCATGATTTGTGAGTTCAAGCCCCACATCAGAGTCTGCACTGACAGTGCAGAGCCCGCTTGGGATTCTTTCTCTGTCCCTCCCCTGCTTGCACTCTCTCTCTCTCAAAATAAATAAATAAACATTGAAAAAATAAACAAAAGTAAAAAGAAAATGCCTCTTAACCCCTGAGGGCCGGACACCAGCTCCCCTGTGGGAATGAGCTTCCCACATGTACAGCTGGGCTACATAGGTTTCATTCCAGTTGGATCAGGGACCTGATAGCAAATCTTTCCCTGTTTATAATGCCATCGACCTGTACACTGGAAAGTGATTAAAACAGTAAATTTTATGTTATATACATTTTAACACATACACACTCTCCTCTGTTTAGACCGAGGAAGAAAGAAAACGAAGAAGACACTGAATACCTTAAACAGATAGGTTCCCTAGGTTTTCCCCTCAGTGAGCGGAAAAGAAACCAAAAGGAGAAGCTGGGAGGAAGGTGACAGATCTGACCCTATCTGTTCTGAATGAGTGGAAGGAAGTAGGGGAGCAGAGAAGACATGGGAGGCACAGTGGTGATGGGTTACCTTGCTGGGGTGGGCAGGATAAAGAACAGAGGCTGGAAATATGAAACACCAACCTGACAGTTCTTATTTACCTTCAACTGGAAAGGGGTGGGGGGCTGGGGGTGAAGGGCAGGAAGGGGAGGAAACCAGAGGATCTCTCCTATGCACTCCTCACTCCTCGTGCACATTCAACTGACCTGCTGTCAAGCTCCATGAGGTTCACCAACAATGCTTGGTATGGTGTCCCCCCCCCCCCCCCCGCATCAAGTTTAGTGAGCACCTACTGTGTTCCATGCAGTGTATTATTAGGTTCTGGAAACACACCACTATTAGTATGACTAATTTAGAAAAACCAAACTGACTTCGGTTCAATGGAACTTCAACTTGGTAAGGCTAAAAACCCAAACTGTATGAGCAGGGTCTAGATTTCTCAATAAGGGTCTGCACCTTCCAAATGCAAGAAAATGTACACTTGTTTCGAGGAGATATTCCTTAAAAAAATTTTTTTTAAAGGCACTTGGCACAGGACTACAAAGGCTTATTACATCAAGCCCTGGTTCCATCTCTTCCTGAATGACTGAGATTTTTCTTCAGACTCTATTTCAGTCTTTATAAAAAGAATATTGGTCCTAACACACAAGGTTGTTGGAAGAAGTAAATGAGTTAATGTTAGCGAATATACTGTGTACTTTAGAAAGTATCATAAAATGTTACCGTATCTTTATTAATAAACATATCTGTATCATGCACTTCTGACAAGTACTAAATTGTGTATAAGGGCATTCTTACCATGAAAGGATTTCACCAAAAGTTTACTTCATGTATAAGCCTCTACTATACTTAGAGGAATGTCAGGGCTCAGGTCCTCTTAGATCTCTAAGATGATTTTATCTTCCTAATAGGGACAAACTACCAGACTAAAGAAATAATTGGCACATAATGAGAAATGGAGATTACTGAAAATATAGGAACCAAACACATATAGGATGCAGATGTGGCAGGGGCTAAGACGGAAACAAGGTGACTGTAAGCATGCAAAGAAAAGAGGGAACACTCTTAAAATTGAGCACTGCAGATGATTCCAATGCTTATTTACTCAGTGTTAAAAATGTTAAGAATAAACATGCTTCCCAAAATCTAGCCAACTACAATATACCTTTTGTTTTTTAAATAATATCATATTCTTGTAACATATGGAGAAGAAAAGTCATACTCTGAAGGAGCTGTTATATGTATAAAAATTATACAACTGTATTTCCCATGGATTCCTTTTTTAAGAAAAATGTGTCTGGGCCAAATGTATGTCCTCAAGAATTACAAGAAAACTTTTTTTATTTGCCAAATAATTATGACCTATCATCCAAATCACTCGAAGGAATTTTTCCAGAATTTTAAAATTACTTACAATATCATAAATTTCTCGGTCATCCTCATCAGCTAGGGTCAACAGTGCTACCAATGGATAGCGAGATCTGGGCACAGAACCAAAGTCTTCAATTTTAGTATCTCTTGGTAACTGGCAATATATTTCTTCTTTGCTGTCCTTTTTAATACTTTTTGAAAATGTAAAGGTAAATTGCCACTGTAACCAAAAATACAGTAATACACCAAAGGTAACAGTAACTTAGCAAATAGTTTATTTTACCCATAAAAAGTCTAATGTCTAAAATTTTCATTTGTCGAGGCGCCTGGGTGGCTCTGTCGGTTAAGCATCCGACTTCGGCTCAGGTCATGATATCACAGTTTGTGAGTTTGAGCCCGGCATCGGGCTCTGTGCTGACAGCTCGGAGCCTGGAGCCTGCTTCAGATTCTGTGTCTCCCTCTCTCTCTGCCTCTCCCCCGCTCACACTTGGTCTCTTTCAAAAATAAATAAAGGTTAAAAAAAATTTTTTTTAATAAAATTAAAAAAAATAAAATAAAATTTTCATTTGTCAATGGATATATCAGATAAAAGGATACAAATACTGTTCTTGATAAAGATATTCACTATACAGAGCATCTTCCAGTGCTTGGGGAGTGCTTATTCGGAAGCAATAAAAGTGCTTCTGTAGAGCTTCATAGAATTTTTGAACACTGCACCCCCAATAGCATGTAAGGAGGCTATCTTCAAGGCAATCTGTTGTCAAAGTTATGCCAGCTGTAGAAAACAAAGAAGAAAAGAAGACAAAGAGAAGAAAATTACCTAATGTAATTTCTAATACAATGGTACACAGTGAATAACAAAAGCTTCCTTTTGGATGCTGGCCAAGGTGATGTCATAAAAGGAACTCATTAAAGGGTATGTGCCTGTAAATGAAGGAACTGGTCCCTAAACAAGTGATATAAAAACTTCCACATCTACACGATTTTGAAGCACCATCAGTAAACTCTTTATTATTTACACATTTATACTTAGAAATTATCAAGTTCATTTTGAGTGTGTGACTTAAAGACTTCTCTCACATACATCTTAAAAAACTGAAATATCATTCACTATTGGTAACCTACCACTCTAACAGCATATATAATCCTAATGACAAGAAACAGTAGTGCTGTCTCCAAAAGTGGATATATACAACCTTCAGAGCAGAGCTGTCTCTGAAAGTGGACACACCTAACTCATGGGGTCCACAAGATGACCACTGCAGTAGGAAAAAATATTAAAGAGCAATCAAGCCTTACTAATATTAATATACATACTGACAACATTAATATATGTTCTTGTCATACAGTTAATGTCCCATGTAATATGCAAAATATCCTAGGGAAAGAATGGGGATTCCAAAACCTGAGCTTAATAGCAACGTCCTCATTCATTTATTTGCTTTCAGCATAAAAAAAACATTACAATTTGAGTAAACCTGATTAAGTGGAAAAAGTAAATTATAAGCAGACCTACAAATTGTATCATTTTACCTATTTATTAAACACTTACATAGGACTTACTGTGTGCGACCTGTATGATTTTTTCCCTTGCTTATGGCAGTTGCAGCAGTATCAAGTTCAAGGGCAGCAATATCTAGTGTCTTCTACAGCTGTTAGTGGAAAGTGCGGTATCTGGTGCTTGGTGGCACTGGACTTACTAGATCAAAAGTACACGGTTCAAGGGGCACCTGGGTGGCTCAGTCGGTTAAGCGTCCGACTTCGTCTCAGGTCACGATCTCGCGGTTAGTGAGTTTGAGCCCCATGTCGGCTCTGTGCTGACAGCTCAGAGCCTGGAGCCTGCTTCGGATTCTGTGTCTCCCTCTCTCTCTGCCCCTCCCCCACTCGCATTCTCTCTCTCTCTCTCTCTCTCTCTCTCTCTCTCTCTCTCTCAAAAATAAATAAACATTAAAAAAAATTTTTTTTTTTTTAAGTACATGGTTTGGAGCACTGTTCTTGGCTGAATAGCCTTGGTCTCTGATTCTGGCTCTCCAAACCTACTGGCAATTCTGTCAGCGACCCAGTATCCTTTTATTGAGGTCATTTCTGTTGCTTGCTAATAGGAACTCTTGTGCTCACTTCGGCAGCACATATGCTAATAGGAATTCTGATTGATACGTTGTGTAATTTTTTTTTGTTTTATTTATAATTTTTTGGATACTTTTTTATTTATTTATTTTTAATATTTATTTATTTTGGGGAGAGCACAAGCTGGGGAGGAGCAGAGAGAGGATACAGAGGATTCAAAGCAGGCTCTGTCTGCACTGACAGGCTGACAGCAGTGAGCCTGATGTGGGGCTTGAACTCATGAACCATGAGATCATGACCTGAGCCTAAGTCGGACTCTCAACCAACTGAGCCACCCAGGTGCCCCATTATGTGTTTTTTAAAAGGTGATCAAGAGTATGTGTTGGAAGGATATACACAAACATAAGATGTTCTACAGGATGCCAAAAATTGAGTTTTTCACTTTTCTGCTCAGTAATCAGTAGTATGTACACAGAGTTTCAGATTGGGGGTATGCATACTAGCAATGACATAGTATAATTTCTAATCACAGTTAGGCAAAAATTTTAATTGGCAGGAACTTTGCATAGGTAATTGGAACAGAATTTGATTTCAAAGTTTTATATGATTCCAATCATCGGGTATTAATTCAACAATGGGAAATTTTGCGGTGCCTGGGTGGCTCAGTCAGTTAAGTGTCAGACTCTTGATTTTGGCTCAGGTCATGACCTCATGGTTGTGAGACTCCCCATGTTGGGCTCTGCACTGAGTGCTGGAGCCTGCTTGGGATTCTCTCTTTCTCTCTTTCAAAATAAATAAATAAACTTAAAAAAAAATGGAAAATTTAATTAGCTATTATTTTTCAATTAGCTATTAAATAGCTGAAAAAAAAACCACTCCACAATACACATTTAAATATGTATATGTTAAATTTAATATACATCATATTAATTTACATATTATAATAAAACATATCAGTATATACCATTTATACTATTTTACATAAAATGTACATGTTTGAAGTTAATATATATATTAAAAATCATACATCCTTTTCTTTATGTTACCACAGAACCACATATGGTAAGGAAAAAAAAGATGAAGTAGATAAGGAAGGAAAAAATAGAAAAGGCATATAAAAGAAAATGAAAAAAGAGAAAAACGAACCCAGAAAATGATTTAACATTCTTGGCAAAAATGTGAAAAATTGTATGTACGGAGCATCAGTTGTATCAAAATGCAGGAATCCACCCAAATGTCCATTGATAGGGGATTAAATGAATAAAATATAGAATGCTCTATAATGAAGTACTTTGCAGCTCTTAAAAAAGAATTGAAGCATAGCAAAATATCTGTATATTCTACTGTGGAATGATCTTCAGAATATATTGTTAAGCGAAAAAAGCAAGGTGGAGGAAAGTTTATATAGCATAGTACCGTTTATGTCACAGGAGGGGACATCCATACCCATGTGTGTGCTTACACTAACAAAGAACCATGGGAGGATAAGTTCTAAAACATGTAAAACTACCCAGTTTATTTGCTGTGTAAAAAGAAATGGAGATCCAGAGATTCAGAGCTGCATAAAAGACTTGACTAAAATGGGGAGAGTGTCAGAGACCAGTGACAACTGGATACTAAGCAGACTTCAACAGAGTATGTCTCTGAAATTAATATTATAAGTTTGTGAGAAAGAAGAATAGAATCTATAAATTCTACTCTCTACAATCTTTCCTAAACTTGTCTAGGACACAGGCTGAGAAGATAATGTTTTGATTTACACTAACTGATGTCAGTTCAAATCCCCCCGGGGCAAAGCTGTTCTCCCTTTAGTTTTTCCCACTTGTTCTGCAGACAGTCTCATTCTTACATTTTCTTAGTCTTCTAAAATTCAGTGCAAACACAGTGCCATGTCAGATCAACAGCAATAGCAGACTTGGAACACGGCCTTAAAGCAGAAAATTCAGAATCTAAACTAACTGAAAGGGGGGTGATTTCTCTCAGCCTGCCCTAACCTGCCTAGCTGTAACAGCCAAATAAAGCCCAGCATAAGAGACAGCCTTGCAAAAAATTGCAAAAAACAAGAACTATGGTCAATGAGTTGAGCCATTAAAGAAAGGAGAAACAATACAGCAGAAAAGCCACAAACTTTCTTGAGGAGAAACCCTGAGAAAGAACCAACGTACAAGGTGATCATGCATGAGGGTAATAAATCTGGAGTACTGGGAGATGAAAATTTTACGTTGGAGAGAATAGAGGTTCACAAATTCCTCCCAAAATGCAATGTGTGTCATTTTGTCTACCCTTTCACCTTTGTTAAGTGTCACCAGGGTAAATAAGCCAAAATAAGGAAGCTGTTACAAAGGGACAGGAGAATTTCTGGCCCAAATGAATTCAACTCAACCAACATATCCATAAAACCTTTTACACTGGGGACATGGAAACATCATAAATCCAAACATAGTATCACCACGTAACAACAAAAGAAATCCCAGCAACCCACCCATAGTAAAGAGAGCCAAATGACTAAGATTAAAACTGATTCTCATTCATTTTCAAGTAAATCAGGTCTCCAGATAGTCCCCTTCCCTCCCCTACATGCCCAGCACTTTGGGGACAGTGGTGAAAAAGGACCTGTTTTTTTTTTTTTTTTTAATGTTTATTTATTTTGGAGACAGGGAGAGAGAGCACAAGCCAGGGAAGGGCAGAGAGAGAGGGAGACAGAGAACCCACAGCAGTCTCCTCCCTGTCAGCATAAACCCCGATGCAGGGCTTGAACCCACGAACCCTGAGATCACGACCTGAGCCGAAGTTGGATGCTCAACCGAACTGAGCCACCCAGGTGCCCCAAGGACCTGGATTTTTAAACTATCTACACATCCGATGAAATAACCTTTTAAAATGTCACAAATATTGCCCAGAATATTATTTTAATATCCTGGTTAGACATCTTTAATGATATCCACTGTTCTACAGTTTAAACAAATGAATTCTATTCTGCCGAATTTAATTCCCACCAAAATCCCTCTCCTTATTTCCCCATAGAAGAAAGACAATCAATGATAGGCACTGGTATTTTAAAAATTAAAATACGGCAAGAAGCAAGCTATAAACCCACACATCGAAAAAATTTTTGTGTGCTTTGGTAATGGTATTGTTGGTTAGTGGCTGACAGGTCTTCTACTCACTGGATATCTTTTCATTTGCTTCTAACATTTACAGGGGAACTATTTCTGCCTGAAAGGAAAATTGACGGATTTCCTCACACTTCCCAACTCACAAGTGTGTTTGCTTGGTCACAATTAATCAGTTCTTACTTTTTCAGCGTTTCCAGGCTTATGGAACTGTGTGGCAGGAAGGACGGCTTTGTACTGGTAGCTTTTTATATCAGGAGTCCTGCTCAAGGCCCAGATGTGACACTGGAGCAGGTCCAAGTGCCTGGCCACAGAGGTCAGAGGTCACCAAACTACCACTGTTTGAACTACCACTGTTCTTATTTATTTATTTTTATGAGTTTGTTTATTTTGAGAGAGAGCAGGGGAGGGGCAGAGAGGGGGAAACAGAGTCCCAAGAAGGCTCCACACTGACAGCACAGAGCCCAACACAGGGCTTGAGCCCACAAACCGTGAGATCATGACCCGAGCCAAAACCAAGAGTCGGGAGGCTTAACCAACTGAGCCACCCAGGCACCCCTGAACTACAACTGTTCTGTACATTTTAATTAGTCATATTTTCTAAACAGGTTAATTTTCTCTGTCATATCTTTTTTTTTTTTTTTTTTTTTTTTTTAGAGAGAGGGAGAGAAAGAGAGAGCACACATGTGAGTGGGGTAGGAGCTGAGGGAGAGGGAGAGAATCTTAAGCAGGCTTCATGCCCAGTGTGGAGCCTGACCATGGGGCTGATCTCACGACCGTGAGATCACTACCTGAGGCAAAATCAAGAGTCAGACGCTTAACTGACTGAACCACCCAGGCACCCCTTTTTCTAATTTATGTATTTATTTATCTATCTGTGTCATATCTTAAACATGGTTTTCCCAAGTGAAAAATGTCAGAACAAACCCTTTATCCACCATAGAGGATTAAAAAAAAAAAAAGAGGTCCTTAGTTCTCTCCAATTCATAGGCTAATAGTATAGTACTTATAGCTAAGGAAGAATAAGAAACTTTGTACTTTTTCATTATAAATCAATATTTACTTAAGGTTGATAATCCCTATTTACTAAGTACGCTGCTTTTCGACAAGTGATTTTGGAAGTTATAAATAGGAAGACGGCTATGCAGAAGGGTCACAGAAGCCAAGGGAGCAGGGTATCAAGAAGGAAGGACTGGTCAACTCTGTGAAACTGCAGAGATAGTGCTAACTCAGGCCTACAAAGTGTCCACTGGATTTTCTGACTGCGGGGGCAGGAGGGCAGGGTCGGGGAGCAGAAGTGGTCATCAGTGACCTTGGGGAAAGCCATTTCAATGGAGGGATACAGGCAAAAATCACATCTGTGGAAAGTGAAGCAGGCTAAGGGAAGAAGGCAAGTGCAATTCGCTTTTGAGAAGGCTGGCTGTGAAGGGAGAGAAAGGGGACAGTAGATCCAATAGGGTAAAAAGCTGAGAGAGGTTGGGGTTGTTTGTTTTTTTTTTTTTGTTTTTTTTTTTTTTTTTTAATTTTTTTTTTTCAACGTTTTTTTTTTATTTATTTTTGGGACAGAGAGAGACAGAGCATGAACGGGGGAGGGGCAGAGAGAGAGGGAGACACAGAATCGGAAACAGGCTCCAGGCTCCGAGCCATCAGCCCAGAGCCTGACGCGGGGCTCGAACTCACGGACCGCGAGATCGTGACCTGGCTGAAGTCGGACGCTTAACCGACTGCGCCACCCAGGCGCCCCAAGGGGTTGTTTGTTTTTAAGATACCTGAAATGTCAGCAAGTATAAAAGGTGATAGGGTCTCAGCCTGGAAATCTTTGTAGAGTTATGGGAACTGTACCTGGAACTGCCCACCCATCTCTACTTAACTGCTACAAAAGCACTTCAAAGTCCAGAAGTTCAAAACTGAACTCATTACCTTTCTTCCAAAACCTACTGTTCCTCCCGTACTCTTTATCCTGGTAATAGGATCTGTCTATGGAGGGCCCCTGCAAAGAACCTGAGTCTTCCTCCACTCTTCTCTCTTACCTGTCCCACCCTATGTTTTCTCCATAACAAACTACTTATTGTTTCTCTGTTTCTGTCTCAGTGCTTTGTTCATGCTTCTTCTCTACTTAGAATTTCTCCCAACCCCATGAGATAAACACCTACTTACCTTTCAAGAGTCTACTAAAAAAAAAAAAAAAAAAAAAGAAAGAAAGAAAGAAAGAAAGAAAGAAAGAAAGAAAGAAAGAAAGAAAGAAAAAAAGAAAAGAAAAATAAGACAGAGACCCAGCACATTCTTTATGAGGCTTTTCTTTATGCCTGCCTCCCCACCTCAGCAAACTTAACCATTTCTTCCTTCCTTCCTCCCCTCTTTCCTCCCTCTTTGTCTTTCTCCTCTTTCCTTCCTCCCTGTCTCTTTCTTTCTCTCTCTCTTTCCTTCCTCCCTCCCATCCCCCTTCTTTTCTTTTGTTTTTTCTTTTCTTTCCCTCTATCTTTCACTCCAGTGGTTCCTAGATAGTCTTGCAGACAGTTTACTTTTCCAAAAAGCACAGAAACAAACAACTATCATCTTATTACCATCTCTCAAAATAACATTTTATACCAAAATAACTTATACCCAAAATACCATTATTTCAGATTAAAAAGTTGTTCTTCAGAAGGTTAGCAACCTTACGTTAACTGTGCTCACACTACACCATCCGTACATTTCTCACTGCACTCAAGACCCATGAAAATGCCAGACTTCTCTTATTAACATCTGTGATACTTAATTCTTCTTACACAAATATTTGCCTCTGGTTTGCTAGTTGATAAGTTCCCGAGGAGCAAGTTTTGTGAATAATTAGTCTCTGTATCCGTAGTACGTAGTATAGCTCCCAGAACAAAACAGATGTTCAATAAATACTTGTTAAGTCCAAAGAAGAGAAAGCAATAAAGAAAGAAAATTAAAGTGCTGAGAAAGGGGCACAGAAAGAAAAAAAAAGTCTCTGGAAAATAGTCACCAACTTGTAATTGAAGCTGAAGATGGATTAGTGATCTCTAAGCCAAAAGGATTCTTGACTTGTCTCATTTGCTTTTTGAAAACTCTTGTGTTGAACTGGGTCTCTTCTGAATTTCTCAGGATTACTGGAACATCCCAGCCAAACCTGAAGAAAAATAAAAATAAAATAATACATAATTCTAGCAAATGTTGAAACTTTGTTCTATGTGAAGTATGTTGTGCTTTATTAGTTATCCCTTTTAACACAAGCATCACAAAAGAGATTAGGTTATTCAATCTATATTATATCACAGAATTAATCTAGAATTGAGGGATTAGAGGTCCCATACATAATTGCAATATATTGTTCAGCTGGCTGAATCGACATACTCTTGAAGACAAAGAGTTCTATTGTCAACATTGTTGATAACAAAGTAGTACAGTCATTATAGATAACTGTACCAAATATAACAGCAAAAACATAAGAATTATTGAACTTTTTATATAACACAAAAAACAAATTCATATTTAATATGCAGACTATTTGATATAATTAATGGGACAAGAGAACTTTTAAATACCAAATACAGCACTTCATTTATATAACATATTTTCTACTTTCAAATTTCATATAAAAATGCGATAATGAATATTAAACGGATTAGAAGGAAAATGAAAGGGACTACACTCAATCCCTCATAAAACTAGAAGGCAGCTAAGTTTACTCAATTAAAAAAAATATATATATGAATACACATAAGCTGGAGGACTTTAGTTAAAATGGCACAGTTAAGTACATACTTTGATGCTCTCTCTTCTCTCCAGACACTTAACAGTGATAGATAAAAAATAAACAGAGAAATCAAAGAGACCCCACTGAAATGAGTAAACAAACTGTGGTGAGTTTAAACAAAGGAATGAAAAGGAGTAAATTATTGCTACAGCCACATGGATAAATCTCAAAAACAACATGCCGAGCAAAAGAAGCCTCACACAAAGGAGTACGTGTTATATGATTCCACAGTATAAAATTCTAGAGCAGGCAAAACTAATCTATGGCAGAAATAAAAAAACAGGGCAGTGGTTGCTTGTGGGGGTGGAGCGGGGGTGGGGGTGGGGGTGGGGGGTAAGTGTATGGACTAACCGGGAAAGGGCATAAGGAAACTTTCCCTGGTGATGGCAATGTTGTATATCTTGATAGAGGTTTGAGTTGTATAGATGATGTGTTTTAGAACACTGAAGATTTACACATTTCATTGTGTGTAAATATACCTCAAAAGAAAAAAAGGGAACTACCAACAAAAACAAACATTGAGCTCTAGCTAATAATATGCAATACTTCAGTATTTACGGGAAGAGTAACAACTTACTTTGAAGTGATCAAGAAATAAGATTACAAATAAGTAATGAAGACTTGACAGCAAAGTGTTGATTGTAGAACCTAAGCGATGGGCATATGCATGTTCATTTTGTAATTTTTTCAAGTTTTCTGTATATTTGAAAATTTTAATAATAAAATGTTGGAAAAAGAGACTTAGTTGGGTTCAAGGACAAATCTTTATGGCTCTGAAAAAGGAAAGAAATATAAGGTAATGAGTAAGGCTGACGCCATGGTTTGATGGGTCCTGAGTCCGGCAGCAGGCTGTGACAAGTAAGCCTTCACACAGTAAGAGGACCTTATAGGTTGTCCACTCAAGACAAGAGCCAGAGCTAGGTTCATAACTTGAATCTAGAAGCTGAGTTAGGCCAATATCAATATCAATATGTCATTATAAGACCTGGTGCCTGACTAGGGGGCATCTAGGAATCTGGTTGAAGGCAACTGTGAGATGGTTAAACAGCAAGGGTGATGACAAAGGGAGGGGGAAAAACTTCTACTAAAATTTAGGTCGCAAACCAAAGTTTCAAAACACGTGAATAAATCTAATGCCAAGGGAAAACCAATAAACGTAACACATGGAATAAAGTTACACTCCAGATGAATTTCATTTTATAGAACAGTTAGATAAGGCTCGTCTGGTCCTGCCTAAAAAAGCTGAAAAGCAAGCCTCTAAGAGATCAAACTGTGTAAATTAGCTGTGTCCCAAAACATAACTCAAGAATATTTATATGAATACAAAAACATCCAACACCTATAAAGTAAAATTCACAATGTTTAGCATCCAATAAAAAATCAACAGCCATGCAAAGAAGAAAATGTGACCCATAATGAGGAAACTAATCAAAAGAAATAGACCCCAGAAATGATATGAATACTAGAATCAGTAGACAAGAACATCAAAATAATTGTTATAACAATATTCCATATTTTCAAAAAAGTAAGTAAAGATTGAGAATATTATATGGAGACATGGAAAATACTTACAAAGACCTAAGTCCATTTCTGAAGAGGAAAAATACAACATTTGAGATAAAAAATATATTGGACAGGCTTAATAGCTAACTGAACATTACATCAGTATATTTGAAGACATAGCAACAGAAAGGATCCAATATGAAACACAGAGAGGAAAAAAAAAAAGGCTGGACAACCCCTCCCTCCCAAACATCAGTGAGGTGAAGGATAAATTCATGCAGTCTGAAGAGAAGGGACAGAGACAAACAAGAAAACTACAGATGTGTTATCATTCAGGAACACAGAGGCAAAACTTCCTAACAAAATGTTAACAAATGAAATCCAACAATATATTAAAAGGCTAATACATCATGACCCAGTGATGCCTTAATATCACATTAAAAATTTAATATAATTTACCACATTAACAGACTAAACAAGAAAAACCGTATGATTATTTCAAAACGTGCAGGAAAAGCACTTGCTAAAATCTGAAGTCTATTCCTGATAAAAACTGTGAGCAAACTAGGAATGTAAAGGAACTTAACCCAATAAAGGGCAGCCATAAATATGTAGAGCTAACATTGTACTTAATGAAAAACTGCTTTCCTCCTAAAATAAAAAACAAGACACTTTACAGCCATGTGTCCTTAAGCAATCACTCAATTCAGTGTAACTGTCTTCCCTTCTGGAAACGTTTATAACAGGGTTTGGCATGCTAAGCAATGATAATGTTGATGATGGAGTAGACTTCGGAGTTGGCAGGAGAGCAAGAGAGAAACAACAAATCCAGTAATTTCTCCTTTTTGAACCTCAGAATCAGTTACCCCATAGGCTCTGAGTCCACTCCACTGCTCAACATTGGCCCAGTGCTTTTAGCTGAGATCCAGAGTTGGACACTTAACCAACTAAGCCACCCAGGCACTCCTGGCCCAGTGCCTTTTAGAGGTTAAGTCAGGAATGTGAAATGTTAGGACCCGAGATATAACCTTCTTATGAGAGCCATAAGATAACACCTTCCTCTTCTTTCTTTCATCCCTTGGAGTGAAAAACAAAGGAAGAAAACACCATTCTATACTCCTCATTATATTCCCTGGCCCCTTCATCATTTTTATTCCCCCTACAGTCACCTACCCCCCCTTTTTTTTCCTTTACCCACACTCCCTGACTACTCCTTATACCCACACTACCAGCAGTAAAAACTAAAATCCAGAGCTCATTGTGTTCCGTGCTACTGTGGTTCAAGAATTATATTTCAGGTACTTTATCATGCTGTACCTAAAAATTTCAATTAAAAAATCTTAAACATTTAGGGTCCAGAAACCCAAAAAGCAGGGATTTGGAGAAAAATCTGGAAGCAATCTATTGTGAGCATGGAATTCCTCTGCTTTTAGTCCATGATATATCTGGTTTTAATATAAAAATATTATTTGTCCAAATCTTTACATAAAATCAATGTTGGAGGAAGATATGCCGTACCTGTTCTGTGGCTTTGTAAATACTTCAGAATGGAACAAGTAATTTGAGATGTAAAGTGTTTCTTTTTAAACATGCTTATCCAAGGCTGCTTGGCCCAGCATCCTATCAAGAGCTGCCAAAGCACACCTATTATTAAAAGAAATTCATCTCCCTTGATTTTTTATTTCTCTGCCTCATGCTTAATCTTGGGTCTGCATTTTCTAATACCCTAAAGTCCTTGACTTGACATATACATTTTTTAAAATCAGTATTATGAATGATGCTAAACCCTGGGCCTTTTTATCTTACATAACCTTTTTACCATGAAGGGTATCATACACACAGAAAAACACACAAAACATAGTTCAATGAATTAGAAAGCAATTGGTATTTAGGTTAAGAATCCAAACAATAGGGGCACCTGAGTGACTCAATCAGTTGAGTGTCTGACTCTTGATTTCAGCTCAGGTCATGATCTCACAGTTTGTGGGATAGAGCTGCATGTCTGGCTCTGCACTGACAGTGTGAAGCCTGTTGGGATTCTCTGTTGTCCTCTCTCTCTGCTCCTCCCCCACGCATGCTCACACTCTCTCTCTCTCTCAAAATAAATAGACATTAAAAAAAAAAAAAAAAGAACCCAAACGATATCCTCAGAAAGTTTCTTGTTGTCCCCTCCCAAGCACTACCCCTTCCCTCTCCACTATCTTGACTTCTATTATTTTAATTTAGAATACTTGTTTTTGAATTGTTATGTAAGTGGAAGTGTGCTGTGTATACTTTTTTTTACTATTTTACAACATTATGCCTGAAGATTCATCCTTGTAGCTATACTTAGTGCATTTTGCGGCTGTATAGTATTCTGCATAGTAAATGTGCTATAACTTGCTTACTCATACTACTCTTTTTTTTTTTTTTAATTTTTTTTTTAAACGTTTTATTTATTTTTGAGACAGGGAGAGACAGAGCATGAACAGGGGAGGGTCAGAGAGAGAGAGACACAGAATCTGAAACATGCTCCAGGCTCCAAGCTGTCAGCACAGAGCCCGACACGGGGCTCGAACTCACGGACCGCGAGATCATGACCTGAGCCGAAGTCGGCCGCTTAACCAACTGTCATTCTACTCTTAATGGACATTTAAGTTGTCCTCACATATCGGCCATTATGAATAATGCCTAAGTGAACATTTTTTTTTTTAAGTTTATTTATTTTTGACAGAGAGAGAATGAGAGCGTGCGCTAGAGAGGGGCAGAGAAAGAGGGAGACACAGAATCCAAAGCAGGCTTCAAGCTCTGAGCTGTCAGCACAGAGCCTGATGTGGGGCTCGAACTCATGAACCGTGAGATCATGACCTGGGCCGAAGTCAGACGCTTAACCGACTGAACCACCTAGGCGCCCCTAAGTGAACATTTTCATACAAGGTGCTTGGTCCACATACACTTAGATGCATTTCTAGTAGGTCTACACATGCTGGGAATTGTATTTCTCAGTCATAAGATCTGTGCTTCTTCAACTTCAACGGATAATGCTACCAATTGTTTTATGTATATTCACCAGCAGTGAATGAGTGCTCCCCTTGCTCCAAATCCTTGCCAAAACATTATGAACATCCTGGTAGGTGTATGGTGGCATTGCATTATGGTTTTCATTTCTATTTCTCAGATGACTGATTTTTCTTATTTATAGAAACTCTTTATATGTCCTGAATATGAGCCCTTTGTTGCATATATCTTCACCCTTTCTACATCTTGCCTTTTCACATTCATACTAGGTCTCTTTTGATGAACAGAGTTCTTAATTTTAACACAGTTATTAACCTTTTCCTTTAAGGTTAATGCTTTTGCTCTTTGGCTTTTCATTACTGCCTTATCTGAATTATGTCCGAACACTGCTACGTTTCTGAATTATGATCTCGGACATTTTTGTATTCCTGTCCTCCCAAAGGACTTAGTGAACCATGGCTAGAGCAGCCAATGCTGAAGCAAGGCTCTGTGTCCATTTTGACTTCACCAGTCCTGTTCCCCCAATATCCTTATGCTTTGGGGGAAACAAGGCTTGAGAGGAGAGAGGGTAGAATTCACTGTGTAATAGAGTGATGTCACAGACTGACCACACCTTTTGTCCTAAACATTATGTTTAATGTAGACTAAGATCACGAAAGCTGTTTTTTGGGCAGCTGATACACTGGTGACTCATGTTGAACTTTCAGCCTAGTAAACTTTTTCACATACTTGACTCAGTGTGAACTTGCTCATTTTTGCACAAAAATCCGTAACTTTCATAGTTTTAATCTGTTTGATGTGACCAATATTTCTGTCTTTAACGCATTACTCAAAAGCCGATATGCAGAGATGACCTGGAGTGAAGTTAAAAATTGGAGAGTGGTCAAATAGTAATCCATAATTGCTGCTGACAAACAGTTCTGTAAAATACTGATAAACAGACCCAGTGATGTGTCTTTGGCCACCATCCCAACATCTGGGCTTTTCCACATTTGTAGTCCAAAACTTGAATAAAGACACTGATGCCCTGTGTATCAGATCGTGTATCTGATATGACATTACAAGGAATAATAAAATAGAAAACTGATCAATTTTCTTTCCAATCAAATTTCATCTTTATCTTTTTCCACTCAAAGTCATTTTGGCAACTGTTAGTAATGGAATACCAACTAAATAAATGTTTCTAAACATTACTTTCTTTTATATAAACCTAGTCCCCTTTTTTTCCATATGGAGAATTTTCCATTCTCTTTCCTTTACTGTTACATTTTTATACTTATTCCTCCTGGATTTTTCTATACTTCTGGTTTTTCCCATTTCTAAATTGTTTGTTGCACTTCTTCATATTGTTTAAACTTCCAGCACAGCAATGATCTGTGGACTTTCAATTCTGACCACATTTTTCATACTGCCTATATAATTAATGTCTTACCCCACACACACTTCCAAAGCTTCTCACCAGAGGCTGAACTGGTAGACTGGACCTCCTTTCTTTGTGTCTGGAGTCTCAGGGAGCCCCTCGTAAATAAAGTTTACTTTGAAGCTAAAATTTTAGGCTTGGTTGTAAACAGTTTTGATCACCCATTCAGCCTTGAGTTCTCAAGCCAATCAGAAAACTAACAGGCAGTTGTTAACTTGGGCTGGGCAGGGCTTCTCTCCCGGTGGTCTCCCAAAGATGGTCTCACACAGCTAGCTGGATGCCGACACTAGGTCAGGATATAAAGACCATTCATGGGGAAGCCCTTGGTGGGGGGAGGATGTTTGTCTCTGAGGGAACCACTGTACTAACGATAAGACTTTGGGAAAGTGACACAATCTCTGAAATTCTGTGCCTTTATTTGTAAAATGAAGGATTAGAACAAGTGATCTTAAGGCCCTACGAAGGTTTGAAATGCCATTTCTAAGTATCTTTTTTTGTTACTTGTTTATTTTTGAGAGCATGTGAGTGGGGGAGGGGCGGGGGGGGTGGGGAACAGAAGATCCCAAGCAGGCTCTGTGCTGACAGCAGCAAGCCTGATGTAGGGCTCCATCTCCCAACCGTTAGATCATGACCTGAACCGAAGTCCGATGCTCAACCGACTGAGCCACCCAGGCACCCCTGAAATGCCATTTCTAACAGTTTTGTGTTTTCCTCTAGATGGTTCCAAGAAAATTCTTTCCAACGCAAGTGTATTTGGCACCCTAAGCAAATACAAACTAAAGTCATAGCCTTTTCCTAAGGAGGAATGTGGGCCTCATCACCAACCTCCTCACACACACACAACCTACTGCATTTGACAAGTGGGATGAGAAATGGTCAAGGTCAGTGTATCAGGCAGGGCTGGCAGGAACTGGAAGCCACATCTGCTATTTAAACATAAAGAATTTAATACTAATATAAAGAACTGTTCACCAAGTACTGAAGACTGAAACACTAGGATACACTGAGGCATCCTAGCAAGAAGCAGTTCGCCCTCCTCGGACTGGGGAAACAAAGGGAAGAGTGGGGATTAATGCCGTTTAGAAACTTGGATAAGGGATCCCCCAGAGGTGGCATGCAGACTTGTGGTGGGAGTGCTGGCCAGCCGGTACTGTTATCTCTGGAGGTGTATGATAAGGCTAGTTCTAGGTATGAGGAAAAATTGTAAATTGTAAATAAACTGCTGGTTCTCAGGCCAGCTGCCACCGCCAGGATAAAGGCGAGTGCCGCAGGAACAAAGACCAGGAAAAGGAAGCAAACTGTTAAGAGGAAGTCCTTTCTTCCTCTTCTAGCCTTCCAGTTTCTTTCTAGCATCACCTATTGGCAGACCCTAATCGGGGGCAAACTAGCACAAGAGAAATGCGGTTTGCAAAGTCCCAGCCCCAGTATCACCAAACAGAGTACAGAAGAGCATGTTTGCAGTTGAGAAAGAACAACCTCTAAGGAAGATCTGGCAGATGATTTACAGTTATGTCCTTGTGGAAGCACTGAAGGATATGGGGTCCTTCCTCAAGGGGACCTGATCTCCCCTTTAATCAGAGACTCCAGGTCTATGGACTGGCTTATATCTATAAACTGGGTGAAAGGTGGTAACTCTCCACTGTTGTGACCCAAGTCAGGTTTCCCGCTCCAGACATGAAGTTTTTCCTATGTAGTTCATGTAGCATTTAGTAGGCTACCCATCTATTTTATTCCTAGAGACACTGTAAGCCATTAGTCACTGCCAAAGATCCTTGTGGGCCAAAACAATCTCCGCTTTGTCCTCCACTGCCCATTATGGAACACAAGTCAACCCTGACTCCTGTGAGGTGCCCCTGGACCTCACATCAGGAGCTCCCACTATCATAAACAGACTACAAAAAACAGAAATTTTCAAGGATACAAGTCTCCTCTTGGAAATTTATTTCTCAGTGCTTTCATGAAAAGTCTATCTTCTGTGCACTCTTGAAGGATACAATAGGTGGGTGGGTGTGCAAGTTGCACATATTAAATCCAGTCCAATATTCCTATTTTCCTAAGCCTTCAGATTCTTTCCTCATTATGACAGGAAAGTTTTATCCATCTTAACCTTATTATGTATAGGCCACCACTGAGTCCAAATTTTCATCAACCAAATCTGAGTTAATACTTTAGATTCAGAATTTCTTGAGAACAAAGCCAGATCAATAAATTTTATCAGATTTAGTGTTACAGTCTCTCCTCCCTGGCCTAACCTATTTACAATCTGTTCTCACACATACTCCTCCTTCCCAATGATACAAATTAGTAAAATTTTGCAATTCTTTTCGAGGCTAGGCTCTTTCCAACCAGGTTATATTTTGTCCCTGTCCTTTGGAGCATGAAGAGATCTAGGCCTCATAGCAATAGGTTACAGAGATAGGTCTGAGTACAGACATCCTTTGCAAAGCAATTACCCTATGCAAGGTTATTACAGGACCTTCAAGCAAGGGAAGGCCAATTTTCTCACACATGGAAAGCAGGCTGCCTCCAACAAGGGAGAGTCAGAATGACTGGGGTTTCAAGATTCTCAGCTTTATCCAAGTCAATTTAGATGTCCCCAGTCTAAGTCTAAGGGCTCTACTTTTTTCCACTCAGTGTCCTAAATGAGCCCACATTTCTCCTTAGGAAAAGGCTATGACTTTAGTTTGTATTTGCTTAGGGTGCCAAATACACTTGCGTTGGAAAGAATTTTCTTGGAACCATCTAGAGGAAAACACAAAACTGTTAGAAATGGCATTTCAGGGGTGCCTGGGTGGCTCAGTCGGTTGAGCATCGGACTTCGGTTCAGGTCATGATCTCACGGTTGGGAGATGGAGCCCTACATCAGGCTTGCTGCTGTCAGCATGGAGCCTGCTTGGGATCTTCTGTTCCCCGCCACCCACCCCTAATTCTATTCCCAGCACAATTAAAACTGTGTTCAATGTTTAGTTCTGGGGCTATATGAAATAAAGTGCTTTAGAACCACAGAATCTCTGATTCTGGACTCTAAGACTTGACCTGGGTGTTTTAAGATCTTAGCTTGTCATTTTCCTTCTGTAAGGGCTCCAGCGGTCTCAGACAACCACCTAACCATCCCTCAGTCCTTGTAGTCAAAAAGTACTTTAGCCACTGGGTCCCCAAAGCACTTAACGTCAGAAATCATTTTATCACAATCAACCAAAAATAGTCATTTAATGAACTGTGATGCCAATACATGCCATGCATTACTAGGACCTTTTATCCCATTGACAAAGAGCTAAAGATATGACCAAAGCAATCTCTGAAGCCCATCTTTGAGAGGTTCTCCCCCAGGATCCCAATCTTAGTAACAATTTCTTTATTAATATCTTTTGTAAGTCCAATCAGGAGACCAAAAGCACACCAGTTATTTTAACAAGGAGAATTTTTTTTTTTAAGTTTACTTATTTATTTTGAGAGAGAGAGAGAATCTCAAGCAGGCTCTGCACTGTCAGCGTGGAGCCCAATGCGGAGCTCGAACCCACAGACTGTGAGATCATGACCTGACCCAAAATCAAGAGTTGGATGCTTAGCCAACTAAGTCACCCAGATGCCCCTAACAGAGAGAATTTAATATGAAGAATTGTTAACCAGATATTGAAGAACTGTAAAAGCAAAAAGGGGACAGTGACTATCATAGAAATAGTACCAGTAGGAAGAAGCTATCACTCCTAGAACAGTAATAGAGGAGAGTTACTACAGCTTAGAAATTTGGAGAAGGACCCCCATGGAGCTGGGGCTCAGATCTCAGGAAAGGTATTGGTTTCTTTGAAGGGGTGTGATAGGCGGTTCCAAGAGAGTGCAAAACTATAAACTGAAAACACTGGGACCAACTGTTAATGGCAGAGTGAGGCACTATCGCTGTGGTGAGACAGACAAGAAAAAGAGTCACACAGGAAGCAGCAAGGCCTGGTGTCCTCTAGCCTTTCATTCTCCCTCCCCTGCTGGCAAAGCCTGCTAGGCAACCAGCCAGCAAAGAAGAAATGTGGTTTAGAGGTTCTGTCCCAGATTCACATAACAGAATATAAAGAGGTGCAACAAAGCTGAGGGACAAAAGCTTCATGACCTGTAGTCAAGAGGAAGCAGGGAGCAGCTGCAGTGTCAGGGTCCCTCGTTATTTGAAACTGTTGAAGGAGGTATGGCATTTTGGTCTCCTTTCTGTACAGTGCCTGGCAAATAGCAAGAGCCTAATAAGCTACTAGAGCTCACAGAAACCACCACCGAGTTAAATAGAAATACCATACTCTCAGTGGCATGATTTTTGGCCATTGCTATTAGGATTCCAATAGTCAGATGTTCCTGTTTTTTCTCCACTCCCACACAGTGCAAGCAGACAAGGAGAACAGTAGAAAGAAGCAGTGGGAAAGAAAATCAGAGTAGTATTGAGATAACAACCATTACAGCGAAGACACAAGACCAACAGGGATTATATTTGGGGAGGTTAAAAAAAATGACATGGGGGAGGGCGCCTGGGTGGCTCTGTTGGTTGAGCATCCGACTCTTGGTTTCGGCTCAGGTCATGATCTGACGGCTTTGTGGATTCAAGCCCCACATCAGGCTCTGTGCTGGCAGTGCAGAGCCTGCTTGGGATTCTCTCTCCCCCTCTCTCTCTGTGCCCCTCCCCCAGATGTACTCTCTGTCTCTCTCAAAATAAATAAACAAACTTTAAAAAGAAATAACATGGGTGAAAAGCACAGTGGTTTAATGGGTTTACCTTCGGTCTGGGGTACTATTGGAAAGCTGCTTTTGTGAGATCTAAATGGTTTTCTTTGTTTCTGCTCAATGAATCTGTTGCCTTGGCTTAGGTTAGCAAATAAACACTAGTAAAAAGTTGATCTACATGGGCAAAGCTAACCAAGGTACAGGGAACCAAGACTCAAGATAACTGGTTAGGTCCAAATCAGAATGAAAGTGACTGGCACTTACATGGTCTTGTGGCCTCAGCAATTCATAGCCCAGACTTCCAAAAATTCTACAATTACCTGGCCTTCTACCCTTCCAAAGTCATACCTCAGTGGAGTGGTTAGGCAATCATTAAGTTCTCAAAACAAATCTTAAAACTGGGCAGAGCCAGAATTTGAATCTAGGCCCGTCTGACTCCAAAGTCTGTCTCATAACCACTATAAACATGAGGTTCCCGATTACCTTTACCCACAGATGCCACTGTCATTATCAATATGGCCCTCATTCATTTTTCTCTTCCCAATACTATAGATAGATATCTAAGATATCTAACTAGTTGGCCTACTGAAAATTAAAATTTAAGGATATAATGCAATGATCAACTAGTTACCTATTGGAAGAAAATTACATTTAATGGAAGAAAATTACATTTCTTTAAGGGAATAATACTAACACTATAGTCATTAAGAAATCCTGTGTAAAGACTGCTTTTCTCACTTGGGCAACCAAGTTGTAAATCCAATTACAAACTTTCTTGAAATGAACAATAAATAGCAATAAAATTTGATGAACCAAGAATAACAAATTGTGTTAAGACTCGTCTTAGTCTTCTCCTACCCACAAACAAGGAATTTTGTGCTCTACTGCTGGCAGAGTGGGAAACAGTATGGAAATGTTAAAACTGTGCTTAGTTTTGAAAGATGGCATATAGTTTCAGAAACTAAAAAGGGCTTGTTTCCGGGGTGCCTGGGTGGCTCAGTTGGTTAAGCATCCGACTTTGGCTCAGGTCATGATCTCACGGTTTGTGGGTTCGAGCCCCACGTCAGGCTCTGTGCTGATAGCTCAGAGCCTGGAACCTGCTTCAGATTCTGGGTCTCCCTCGCTGTCTGTCCCTCCCCCACTCGCACTCTGTCTCTCAAAAATAAATAAATGTTAAAAAAGGGGAGGGGGCTTGTTTCCTGTCTGTACAGTAATCCCATATATGTGATCACAGGTTATTTTAAAACTCATTTTACACAGGCTGAGCTATTCAATAACACATTTCCTCTGCCCCTCTGCTCGTTGTATCTCTGAAATGCATTCTATTCTCTACCATAAACATTTAACTCCATTTGTTTCTCAAAATACTTACTCTTCAAAATCCAGCCCATGTTTCTCTCCTCAGTGGATGAATTAGTAAGATGGTTTCAACTAGTTGTATTCATAAGACTTCTCTAAACATGATACAATGGCACCTCCTCAAGAGAGAATTTTTAGAATCTCTGAGCTAGAAGAACGGCTCAGGGATTATCTAACAGTCTATTCTCCTTGTCTCCAATGGGTAAACTGTCCCCACGCGTTAATATAACTTATCTCAAAGGTCTTTTCTATCTCTAAAATTGTGACTTCATAACTCTTTCGACTAAATATTACTCCAAATGGCGTGGAATTTATCTAGAGACCATTAAATTCTCAAACGGTAACAGAGTTCAGAGTTACGCTGAAAGATCTGAGGCCAAGTGCTCAGTTCTGGTCAGAACAACAATCAACTGTGTTTACTGTCCACGTCGGCGCACTGTAGCGCAGGTGGCTGACTTCACTCTGGGCACACAGTAGGCCCCAATCCGGGACAGAAGCCTGCTGGACAAGCACTCTATCTCAACACCAAGACGAGGCCCTCACGAACTGCTTTATCTGCTAGACACAAAGCTGGGTAAAATACCTCAATCCGGCACCACCCCCAGATGCTAGCAGCGACAGGGACGGCACAGTGATGCAGAGCAGCGATGCAGGTGCGCTCCGCACCTAGTTTTCCTCCAGGAGCCAGTAGGAGTTCTCGACACCAGCTCCCCCACAGCCACAGGCGCCCCAGCCCCACAGCACCCCCGCCCCGCCTCCGATGCTCGCCCCCGCCCCCCGCCCGCTGCTCTCCGCGACCCCACGCCCCAGCGGTCCGCCCCTGTGTTCCTTGTTTCTAACTACGGGGCACTTACCATCCCAATACCAGGCCAGTGGTCACGATGAAGCAGGTAAAGACCACCGCAATGTAGAAAAGCGGCGAATACTCATACAGCGTTACTAGAAACACCGCGGCCATCAGGATGTCCAAAACTGAGCCGAGCTCCAGCCACCCAGCCCAGCCCACCCCACTGGGGTAAAAGCCACTACGGTGCCCCGGAGCTGACAAACTTTGTAGATCCGCACTCGCCCCGGGTTCTCCGGCTAGTCTTCGGGGCAACCTCTCGGGCTGCGGGAGCCGGCGTGCCAATCACAACGGTGCCTGCAGGGCTGGCCCCGCCTCTACTGCTTCCGTCCCGAGCTATTGGCTTCGCAGAGGGGCGGTGCCTGGCTCGACTCACCGGATTGGTACCCAGCGAGCGTCTGTCTGTCCTAGAGGTCAAGGCTTTTCTGCGGCAAATTCTAAACACGTATGCCGGCCATCTCTGTCCAAGGCTCAGGTAAGGTTTTCTGATCGCGCAGAGAGGAGGCACAGTGAGAAATCCACGTCATAGAGTCTAAATCCCGCATGTGAGGTCCGCGAAAAATTTGGGAGGAGGAGAGCCGGCATTTTGGGTTCTACAAAGTGAAGTAACCCCACACCTGCTCTTATTTTATCTAGAAAAGTTACAATTATATGAAACACCGAAAGGAGTCTTGCAAGCAGTTTATGAGCCTTGCCAGCCTTTCAAGTTGGATTTCATGATAGAGGAAAATTAGCGTTGCATATCAAGATTCTCATAGAAGCAAATCAACTGCCCTCCCACATCCCATTCCTTTTCTCCTCTCCCTACACCCCTCAAATTGAATTAGATATTTGAATATTTGTATTAATTTTTACTTTAATAATAATTTTAAATATGTATTTATAATTTTTTTGTAAACGAGCAGAGGCCTTTAAGTAAAGAAAGGAGCGAAATGCTCGTCTCCTCTCCTCATCCCCGTACAGTCAACTCCATCAAGGTAGCCTTTCTAGAAGTCTCTCACAACTTCATTGACTTCGTATAGGTTTGTGTTTAGCCCTTAGGCCACCCCCAGTTACCACAGAGACAGGGAAATGTAATCTTTTATTCTCAGCAGCAACATCCCTTGCTACAAATCAGAGTTTTGTTATCAAGGAAGATAAGGGACAGAGGACCATGGGATGGATAACTAGTAGCCCCTCCACACTCCCAAATCACTAAAATTAGTAAAATTAGTGCTAGAAAAACACGAGCTAAATTTGTTCTAATGGTTCGCATATCTCTTGGCAAGTGACCATGTATTGTGTACTCTCTGGAGTAGTGCTGTGTAAGAAACTTGCTTCAACAATATAATTTTTAACAACTACATATATGATTTGTGAAATTATATAGTTTATTTATGGTTGGACAACATTTTAAATATGTAAAAAAAATTTTAAGTTTATTTATTTTTGAGAGAGAGGGGGTTGGGGGAGGCACAGAGAGAAAGGGAGAGAGGGAGAGAGAGAGAATCCCAAGCAGGCTCCACACCGTCAGCACAGAGCCCCATGTCACGAAACGGTGAGATCATGATCTGGGCTGGAATGGAACGGAGAGTCAGACACTTAACTGACTGAGCCACCCAGGCACCCCTGATTTTTTTTTTTTTTTAATGTTTATTTTTGAGAGGGGGGGAGGAGGAGGGGAAAGAGGGAGGGGCAGAGAGAGAGGGAGACAGAATCTGAAGTAGGCTGCAGTCTCTGAGCTCTCAGCACAGAGCCAGATACAGGACGCAAACTCACAAACGTTGAGATCATGACCTGAGCCAAAGTGGGATGCTTAACCGACTGAGCCACCCAGGCGCCCCACAATTTTTTATTATCATAAACAACATTGCAGTGAACAATCATAAAGCTAAATCATTTCCGTAGGTGAATTCTTAGAGTTGGAAATTTTAGTTCAAAAAGTATGTACATTTTAAGCCTTTGAAGAAGCAGTGTTATCCAGAAATATTGTACTGATTTTTGCTCCCACCCTTTCACCCTCAGTTTTGCAATCATTTGATATTGTCACTTAACAAAAATCTCGGCCAATGTGAAAGGCAATTTTATTGCAATAAACAATAAAGAGTTTTCATAATAAACAGAGGGAGTTCCGAGGTAAAGTAGTATATTAAAAATATGCCTATAATTTTGCTCTCTCCCAAAACTCCACTAAAACTACAGTAAAGGGATGTAAAAAAATAATAAGTCAACAAAAACAGGAAATAAAATAAGAACAGCACATATTGGAAGATGGAAAACAGCTGAACAAGGATAATTCACTAACCAGGCCATGAAAGTCAAATCCCAAACCAGCAGTAGAGAAAACTGAGATTCAACTTGATTTACACTGAAAAAGTCTCAAAAAAAACAGGAACTAACACAAATTTAATTCAAGCCTTTATTTCCCGTTTAGGTATCTGCTACAACCATTCAAACATTGTTTCCAACATTGATTCTTTCTAACACATAATACACAATACACAGTACAGGCAAAAAATTCTTTTTAACACATATCTTTTACTTTTAAACATATATCTCATTTCATTCCACCACCCCAAATCCTCAATTGCCGTGCTATATATTCTTTATGATCAAGTCTCAAGTTCCTTGTTTGAACCATCTCTACATGACTAACCTCTTACCTACTCATTCAGAAAATGTTTGAGTGTCAGATATGTTCCAGACACTGTAGAAGGCATTAGGGATACAATAATAAGCCAAAAATGATATAGCTATGTTCTCATGGAATTTATCATCTAATGGAAAAGACAAGCATTAACCAAAGAATCTTGAACAAAATATAAAGGCAAAATTATAATAAATGCCATTAAAAAGAGGTACATGGAGCTATGAGGGCATATAACAGGGGAATGGTGAAATACAAGGAAGATTGGGAAAGTCTTCCACGAAAAACAGATGATTGAGCTGAGACCTAATGGGTAGAGATGTACCAGGCAAAGGGACAGGAAGGGAGAAAGCATTTAGGGCAGAAGCTACAGCATGTGCAAAGGCTCTGAGGAGGGAGAAATCCTAGCACACCTGAGAAAATGAAAAGCCAATGTGACTAAAGCATGGAGAGTGAGGAGTAACATGCTATGAGATAAAAAGTGGTGATAAGTAGGGCCCAGACCACATGAGTATTGCTATTTTAACTGCACAGCTGTACCTTTAGAGCAATGAGAAGCCACTGATATGATTGAAAAAGGAGCATGTTATGGACTGAATTGTGTCCCCCTAAAATTCATATGCTGAAGTTCTAGTCCGTAGTGTGACTGTATTTGGAGATAGGGCCTTTAAGGAAGTAAGATTAAATGAAGGTTAAGTGAAGTCATAAGGGTAGGAAGCTAATTCAATAGGAGTAGTGTTCTTGTGGGAAAAAAAAAAAACAACAACAACAAAACGGAAGAGACACCAGAGATTACTCTCTCTCTCTGTGCAGGTGTATACAGAGGAAAGGCCATGTGGGACACAGTGAGAAGGCAGTCCTGCCTGCAAACCAAGAGAGTTCTCTCCAGAAAGTCTGCTGGCACCTTGATCTTGGGCTTTTAGCCTCAAGAACTGTGAGAAAATTAATTTCTTTTGTTTTAGCCACTTGGTCTGTGGTATTCTATTATGGCAGTCAGGCAGACTAATACAGGGAGTGACATTCTGTTTGCATTTCCAATCAGTCCCTTAGGCTCCTGTGTAGAAAAGCTATTGGAAGGAGGTTAGGATGGATGTGAGTGAATAGGGGGCTATCCATAAACAGATTCTTTTAAAAGTCCAGGCAAGAAGTATTGTTAACTCTGACTAGGATAGTCATGAGGACTTGCAGTAAGGTGGATTATTAGAAATCATCCCAACTGTAAGTGAAAACAAACAAACAAACAAACAAAAAAACCACATATCAGTATCTCACTGGAGATAGAAAAGTATTTCTTTTTTAAGTGAAAGTCTAGAGGTAGATTAATCCAGGACTGTTATGGTGTCCACAGTACAAGAGTCTCAGTGAGAGTGCACTGAGTGCAAGGGACTCAGGCTTCTATTTTGTTCCACCATGTGTAGCCCCATCCCTAAGATCACCTCCTGTTTAAGATGCTTGTTGTAGCTTTAGCCACCATTTCCATATTCTTGTTAGCAGGAAGGAGCAGGGGCACCTAGGTGGCTTAGTCTGTTGAGCGTCCGGCTTCAGCTCAGGTCATGATCTCATGGTTCATGGGTTCGAGCCCTGCATCAGGCTCTGTGCTGACAGCTCGGAGCCTGGAGCCTGCTTCAAATTCTGTGTCTCCCTCTCTCTCTGCCCCTGCCCTGTTCGTGCTTTGTCTCTCTCTCAAAAATAAATAAACATTAAAAATTTTTTTAAAAAAGGAAGGAGGAAAGAGAGGGAGAATGAGAAAACACTTCAATTTAAGGAAACTCTAAGGATGCATCCCTCATTCCATTGGCCACAACTCAGCCTGGTGTCTACCTTTAACTGGAAGGGAGGTTGGAAAATGCAGTCTTTGTTCAGGGTAGTCACCTCTGCTGTTGAACACTATTGCTGCTGTTCAAGATGGTGTAGAGCCAAATGCAAATCCTCTCCTTCTTTCTTAAAGGGAAAGTGGACTACCAATTCCAGTCCCTTCAGGTTCTCCAATACCATACCTATTTGGATGCTACAGCTCCTTCCAGGCCCCACCCCTTTCCCAATCTGAGACTGCAGTCTGGAGGGGAAGCCAGAACAGGTTGGATTTGACGGAAGGCTGCACTTAGGCCCCTCCTTCTTGTCACACTCCACCACATTGGAAGGGAAAGACTTCCTTCCCCTCCTTCCCACTTGGCAGATACATGCCTTCTGTCATGACCTCAGTTTCCTCTACCACATGGCATATACTAAATGCCACTTTTAATTTTGCCATGGCCAGGACTTTGAAATGTTAATAGAGCTCTAAAATTTGATAAAACCTTTCTCTGTAGCGTCTGCTTTTTCTAGTTTACTGTGTTTCTGGGGACTCAAAAATCCCATTTTGGCAGTTGAAAGCTGCTTGCTCTCTTTTGCGTTCCCAACGTCACAGTTCTATTTATCCTTTGAAGTTTATACATGCTTCTGACTGACCAAGGAGAAGGTCTCAGAAGAGAAATGCAGGAAAATATGAATGTGGTTTTAAAAATTATTATCTGCATTATATATTTTTCTTGGAGCTACTAACCCTTTCATTTTATATGGCCTTTCTCTAGCCCACATTATTTCTTGGAAGAGCAAATTTATCTCTATTTTGAGGACACCAGTAGGAGGAACATAATAAGCATCATAACTTTGAGACAGGCACTACACAACAGAACTGAATGAATGTGCAATTTAGGTCTGGTCCCATAGACGACAGGAATTGTGAAAAATCTTGTAGTACCTTGGCAGAACTTAACTCTTTCTTGCTTATTGAACTTCCAAGCGCCTCTGGTAAAAACCTCTCATGGTCTTAGCTGTTGGGCTTCTGCCATCTATACATACTATGTGGCAGGAGGCTACCTGAAGCCCACCCCAACTGAGCTGCCACTGTTGATTTATATGGTACATGGTCTGTGGCCCAAAGCTTAGGACATTCACCTAGAACAGTTCTCAACTGGGGATGATTTACCACCCCTGTGCCCTAGCAACATTTGACAACATCTGGGCACTTTTGGTTCACAACGGGGGAGGTGCTACTGGCCTCCAGTGGGTAGAGGCCAAGGATGCTGCTGAACACCCCACAATGCATAGCACAGTGCACCCACAACAAAGAATTATTTAACTCCAAATGTCAGTATTGCTAAAGCTGAGAAACCCTGATACAGAAAATTTTTTTGATTCTGGGCACTTCTCACCAAATCACTGGCTGTATGTGGATCCAGGCCATGTCTTCCCTGGATTACCGCAGTAGTCTCCTCAGTGGTTTTCTTGCTTCTTTATCTCTCATGGTCTATTCTTTTGTTTTGTTTTACTTTTTTAAAATTTAATTTTTCATTTACGTACAATAAAATGCATTATGTTCCGTGTACAGTTCTATGAGTTTTAACAAATGTATAGAGGTCATAGGACACTACCACAATCAAGATACAGAATGGCAGTTCAATTTTCAAAGTCTTTATTATGCTGTCTGGGACTGTCCCTCACACGAGCCACTCTGGGGTTAATTTGAGTCTTGGCAATGGTTTATGTTGTAGTTCAGTTCTCCTAGGCTTTGCTATGCTTCTGTGGGTGTGTTCTGCGCATGTGGAGCTTGGGTATGTGCCCTGTGTCAGTTTCAATCTGTCCTCTTCAGGGCTTCGCCTACACCTTTGGGCTCCCAGAGGCCCCCTCTGCCTGTTCTTCTAGCCTGAAAGATGCGGATCTCCAGAGCATTTGCACTGTATACTGTCCTGTAGTTGTGTGTGACTGAGCTTGTCCTTCAGGCGAAATGACAAGAAAAAGGTAGGAAAAAAAAGTCACTGGGATACCTCCATCACTCTGTGTACAACAAGGGCCCCTTTTCAAATTCCTTGCATCGATTTTCTCTCAGGATTGAGGTGCCTGTGCCCCTGCCCTGCTGAGACAGTGCCAACACATTGGTGTTGCCCTCAGGGCTGGGCGAGGAGAGGGAAAAAGGGTGGGATGGGATGGGGTAATTCCTTCCACATTTTCCTGTTCCACACTCTTCCCTGATCCATCCTGCTCAGGCAATAAAGGAGAAAAAAAAAAAAACTAGAAAACTCACTGGCACCATATTGGTCATTCTTCAGGATCTGCCTTCTTGTGGTGTGTAAGGCCTAAAATTAAGGTCTCCTATCATGTGCTGCCGTAACATTCAGGGATATTGGGAATGACCCAACTGCAAGTTGTTCTCCCTACTCTGCTCGCACAGATAAGGTTCCCTAACCAGACAACCCTCATCATGGGGACCAGACACAGTGCCTGCTCATCCTTGAGTGGTAGGTTCCAGTTCCCTGCCAGCCTGGGCACCACACCCTCTTGAGACTACAAAGCCTGCCTCACGCAGCCTCTTCACTCTGCTCCCAAGGGCAGCTCCCTGTAGCCCTGCATGACATTTGCTGTCCCCCTCCCCCAGCCTGTGAGTACATGTGACTAAAAAACTGCCATCAGTCTCATCTGTCCAGTGTTAAGTTTTATGTGTTTGGCAGTCCCCATATCCCAAGGGCCATCACAAACCCTTCACAAACAGGATGAAGAGGAGGCCATCAACACTTTCCTTCTTCAATCCACTGGCTATTTTGTTATTATTTACTCTTTAGAATCCTCAGGTAGTTGTTTTTATGTTCTGTCCAGAGCTTTTAGTTGTAATCAGTGAGAAAGAAGAGACTGCAGCTTGGTTACTCTCTCTTGGCTGCCTCTGGAAATCCCTTTATCTCTATAGTCTAACCCAACAACAGAAGGATCTTCTTAAAAGGACACAGAAGTCAAAATGATCCTGCTAAAATGCATAAGAGACTACATCATTCCCCTCCTCAATCTCTCTCTCTCCAATAACACTGTATCTTGACTCCGTAAATGCCAAAGTCCCTATGATTATTTACAAGGCTGTTGGACCCAGGCCTCCAATTTTATCTATGACCTCATCTACAATTCAACCCAGCTTATCCACTCCAGTCATTTGATTGCTTTTTTGTTCCCGGCAACAACATGCATGCTTCTGCCCCCAGGGCCTTTGCAATGTTATTCCCTCTGTGTGGAATGTTCCCCCAGATATTCACATGGCTAATCTCCACAGCTTCAAATCTGTGTTCAGACATGATCTTCCTAGTGAGGACTAGGACTACTACCCTAGTTAAAATCACAAATCCCTCATCCCCTGTATTCCCAATCTCTCTTTTCCTATTTCTCCCTTACCCCAACACTAATCACCTTCTAACATACAATAATGTTTACAAATTTATTATTCTTATTGCCTGATACGTCCTCCTCCCATTAGAATGTTAGTTCCATGATGGTAGGGATTTTTAGTCTGTTTTGAATCTTGGTGCCCAGGACAGAGCTGATTACATAATGGGCCCTCAGTAACTATTTATTGATGGAGTAAATGGGTGGGAATATATAAGTATTATAAACATACTTTAGCAAAGGTGCTGTTACCGAGAATAACGGACTTAGAAAAAATTCAGGCCAGAAAAGATTATTTTAGTTCTGATCTTCCCTCAGTTTTTAATTAGAATTCTCCTTTACTATTGACCCTGATCAATAGTCAAATGCTTCCCTGGGACAAAACACGTTCTAGTGATCGCAACACAGCTTAGCGTTGATAGGTTCTTGACCTTTTTAGAGGGGTTAGCCAGGCAGAAAAGTTCTGGAAAAACATTCTGGAACTTCACACACACATATCTCCCCACCTCTGTGAATCACCCAAGCCAGAATGGCATTTCTAAACCTCCTTTAACATAGATACCATGTTGTTGTTGTTGTTGTTAAATTATGTTCTATAGACTGAGTTTGAAGTTTCTGTACATAGTCTATATTAATTTTATATCTCCCATAAAATAAAATAAATCATTTTCAACAGTGTCCTTTTCTTGTCAGTACACCCAGTGCAACCTCTCTTGGGTATAATAAAAGACTAGCTTGGGAAATGTTAAAAGAATAGAATGAAAGGGAAATAGATATACTATTTATTGGGTGTGATGTCATGTAGCTTAATGTTAATTTTCTCACCTTTTCCTCTAATTCCTCCTATAGATAGAAATAGAGGAGATGGGAAAAAGGTGGAGGTGGAGGAAGAATCTATTTAAAGTTAAATATAATTGCTCATGGACCAGTAACATCATTTTCTCTCCCATCGTTTGTTGGATGGTACTATGTGTCAAGCTTACCAGTCCTCTCTTCATTGTAAAAAGTATTATGGGGCAGACCACTGTGAGGATGTAGTTGAATTGTGGAATTTCTAATAATTAATACTTTTATCTTTTCTAATTGATGAGAAAATGTAGGTATTGTATCAAATCAGTTTTTTGAACCTTGTTTTAATGTTATTTACTAACATGCTAACAATTTGTTAAATTTAAACATTAAATACAAACTTTAAAAAATTCTAATAATTCAGTTTAGTACTAACCAAGAAGGATGGCAGCGGGAGCATGTTCTAACAATTTGTTAACTTTAAATGTTAAATACAAACTTTAAAAATTCTTTTTTTTTATTAAATTTTTTTTTAAATGTTTATTTACTTTTGAGAGAGAGAGACAGAGCGTGAGCGGGGAAGGACAGAGAGAGAGGGAGACACAGAATCTGAAGCAGTCTCCAGGCCCTGAACTGTCAGCACAGAGCCTGCTGCGGGGCTTGAACTCACCAGCCATGAGATCATAACCTGAGCTGAAGTCGGATGCTTAACTGACTGAGCCACCCAGGCACCCCCCAAACTTTAAACATTCTAATAATTTAGCTTAGTACTAATGAAGAAGGATGGCGGTGGGACCGTTGTGGAGTTTTCTTTTTCTTTGGTTCTTTCACTCATTCAGCAAATATTATTTGAGCACTTATTATGGACCAGGAATCATGCTAGCACTATGCTGTAAACACCATGATATCCTGCCCCAGGAAGCTTCTTATATTGAAGGCACCTGTATGAATTCTAGAGTTCAAACTTTACTTCTTCCAAACCACTTTTCTCACCACATTGAAAAATAAGCTTGCTCCAATCAGTTCAACTCCTACAGAAACTTCTTAAAATGTCTTAGGCAGTGGTTCATAACACCATGTCGACAACAATCATTATTCAATTATACTTCAATAAATAAACACGATTGAGACAAGGAATGTATTCACCAATCCTAGATTGGGGATTGGGGGTTTGGGAGGGGTTCTGGAGAGGATGGAAGGAAAGGCAGGCATGCCTAGATTTGAGGGAGTTCAAATTTGGTCAACACACATATTTGCCATTGAAATGATTGTAATCACGTCACCAAGAAATTGCTCTCAGAGTTTGAGGAAAGTTAAAGGGGAGCAAGGAACGGGCTTGAATGTGAAGAATGCCTTTTATCACAGTGGCCCACACGCGGTGAGACAGAACCTCCCTTCCCAGGAGCAGGAGCTGGAGCAGGCGGGCGCTCGCGTTCCGGCTAATTTTGAGCCGCGCCTCCCGCCGTCCGCCGTCACGTGCCGGCCCGCCCCGGCCGCGTTGATGGGTGGGGGAGACTGCCTGGCGACGGGGCAGGAAGGGAGGAGGTCGTCGTGCCATTCTTAAAGGGGCCCCAGGGAAGGCGAGAGGCTGCTGACGGCCGGAAGGAAAATGGTGAGTTGCCGCCGGGGAGGGCGGGGGCCGGAGGGCCGGGCCAGCCAGCCCGGCTCTCCTGTTTGCCGGAGCCAGGCTCTGCGGGCAGCGCCTGGGGTGGGTCGGCGGCCGCTTCCGCCCCGGCTGCTGGCGCGTGCCCACAGCCAGAGACTTGGCCTCTGCCCGCAGCCTCTTCCACCCGGCCTGAAGGCAGCATCCTCCGGCCGGGCCTGGGGTCGACCCGCCCAGCGGATCCTGGGACTGGGGTGCGGCCAGTAGTAGGGTTGGGTCACCCTCGCCTGGGTCCTTCTGGATGGAGAGTGCCAGCTCCTGAACTGCAGGGTCGAAGGGGGCTGGAGGTCTGGCTCAGCGAAGGGCTCCCCTAAACGCCGATTTCTTGCCAGGGCCCGGGCCAGGCCTGAGGGGCAGACCGGCGCTGAGCACCTTCCGCTTGGCGGCCTTTTCAGGGAGGTTTCGGAAATTCAGATTCCATTCTCTCGGCCTCGCCTTAGCTTCTGTCTCCTCCTTCCTTGGCCTGCCGCTCGGGATTTCTCCATATCCTTGCTTTCCTTGAGTCAGGGCAGCTGGAAACCTTTGACCCAAGGCTTTGATGCTTTAGCCTTAAAGTGTCTGTCAAATGCTTTAGTTTTGTTTGTTCTGGGGCCTTTAGCTTCCGTCCTCGAATGGGTTGAACCCCATGCTTGAAAATAAAGTGGAGAATTAAATCGATTGCCTAACAAGGATTTTTCTGGATCTTTCCTATCGGGTGTTTAAATATGCTCGTTTCTTTAATTAGAAACAAAACACAGCTCCCCACTGCCCTATCTCTGACCTGTCACTCATTTCTCAACCCATCTCCTTCGAATAGATCTTGTCATGGTCACCAAATCCAAGGGACTCTTCAATTCTCATCTTAACTGACCTTTCATCTGCATTCTGGACAGTTTACTCTCCCCTTTTTGAAGCTTTCGCTTTCCCCAGACTTTCCCCTTGACTTCTTGTTTTTCTCTTACTTTTACTGTTGGTCCATATGTGTCCCATGCAGACTGTTCTTCCCTGGACATCACATGGAGGTGTTCTAGGCTCCAGTCTAATGCTTGGTTTTCCATTCTGGTTTTTTTTTTTTTTTTCCTTTATCCATCTTTTCTTACATTCATAGTTTCAATTACCTCCTGCCTATAAGCAGATGACTTGTGAATTTGTATCACATTTGCTTCTGAGATCCAGTTCAGATCTATATTGCCCACTATTTAGTTACCTTCTAGGAAGCTTTTCCCCACTTGGGTGCTTCAAAGCCACCTCAGTTTGTCCAGAGTAGACCTCATTCTCTTTCGTTGCAAACCTGGTTTTTCCTCAGTGTTCCTCAACTCAGTGAAAGGTATAATTTAGTCTGTTACACAAGTGAGAAGTTTGGAGTTATCTCGGTAACTCTTTTTCCTAAGTCACCCCTCCAATATCCAGTCTGGCATTAGCTCCTTTGTAGTGGTTAAGAGAGTGTCTAAGAGATCAGGCTTCACTAGTTGTGTTAACTTTGGGAAAGGAACTTAACCTCTCCAAACCTTAGTTTCGTGCAAAATGAGAATAATAAAACAAACTCATTCTAAGGGATTATTTTGAGCATGAGGGGAAGTGCATGTAAAGGGCATAGCACCATGTTTCTCTCACAGTGTTTAATAATGTGTTAACTGTTCTTAGCAGTATTTCCCTACTTCTCTTGTTCCTCATCAATCTAAGCTACTTTTCATCTCTCACTTGGACTAGTCTTGCCAAGTAACTAGTCTTGCTCTCTTCATCTTGGCACTCTGTTTCCTGCATGCAAATCTGATCATGTTTCCCATCACCTCTCTGCTTAAAACTCCTTAGTGACTTCCCTTTGCTCATAGGATAAAGACCAAAATATGACCCACGAGGCCCTATGTGGTCCAGTCCCTACCAACCTCTTCTTATACCATGTTCCTGCTCATTCTCTGTCCTAGAGTCATACTGGCATTTCATTATCTTACATGTACCATGATCACTTTAATCAAAGGGTTTCTGCATAGGCAGTTTTCGTCCTTCAGATACCTTTTTCAGGCAAATCTTTTGTGACCATAGTGTTCTTCCCTGGTCCTAAGTTCTCATAGCAGCTTGTGTCTCTCTTGTCTAGTTCTTACTACAGGTACAAACAAATACACATTTTCTTACCTGATCCTTTTTTTTTTTTAATTTTTTTTAACGTTTATTTATTTTTGAGACAGAGAGAGACAGAGCATGAACGGGGGAGGGTCAGAGAGAGAGGGAGACACAGAATTGGAAACAAGCTCCAGGCTCTGAGCTGTCAGCACAGAGCCTGACGCGAGGCTCGAACTCACGGACCGCGAGATCATGACCTGAGCTGAAGTCGGACCCTTAACCGACTGAGCCACCCAGGCGCCCCTTACCTGATCCTTTTGGATGTAGGTCTGTCTTCTACTAGACTGTAATAGAAGCTCCCTGAGGGCAAGCCCATATTAATTAATTAATTAATTAATTAATTATTTATTTATTTTATATGATTGTATTCCTAGCACTTACCGTGGTGCTTACACTCACTAAATGTTTCTTACTTGGAGAAACCAATAAGTGAACAATCGAGCTCAACACTCCACTTAACTGTATATTGATATTTACCCACATAGAGTTGTTTGCAGGGTGTTATACTTACTCTTAAATGCTTCTGCTAACTGTAAGCAATTAGAATTGACTGAGCCTGCGTCCCTTTTCTTGTAGGAAGGAATTTTTGGCCTTATTATGGTATTGGGAGGGGTGAAAATGCCAAAACAAGCTCTGTAAATCAAACCACAGCATGATTTTCATTTGGTTTCTGATCCTCAGAATGTCAGGATTGCACAAGCAGCTCTGAGTGTCAGAGCTGGAAGGTAAGACTTTTGTGATAAGTTGTGGTCTTTGCCTAAACAAGAATCTAAAATATTTATTAGTTTCGCTAATGGGTTCTACCCTTGGTTGAAGAGAGAATGGAAATTCTAACTTTTTGACTCCTATATTTTTCTTGAAAATAGACTATGGTTGAATACTACCTTCAGGAAGCTCCTTATGACTTAACATCTCTTTTTCTAAGGAGAACTAATAGGATGCATGCACTTGACTCCTTATTTATTGGATAGGACCTTATTTATTGGACAATATCTATTGACGGGATGTCTTTTCTAATTGTAAATAGCATATCCTGTGGTCTGTCATACCTTACATATTACCAGTGTTCTGAATTAAAGGACAATTTAAAATAATAGCTATTTCTGATTTAACTTATGCCCTCATTTACCCAACCTGGGGTCAAAAATGTATGCTTTTATTAAATTTGTATTTTAACTTAAAATTGGAAGCCTTCAACTTTTTGGGTTATAATGAGACATGTATTTAGCATTGGTCTCTGAAATGTTCTAATTTTCTTGAAGGAGAGGGAAACATGTTTGAAAAGATCAAAGAATGTGGACCTTCTTTTGGTACCTGACTCAATCAGACCTGTTGCGGGGGGGAAAAACAATGTGGGGAATTTGAATTTTATTTGATTATTTGAGACTGGAATTATGGTTAGGTTTTTTAAGGTGAGATATTGTTATTATCCTTGTATTCTTAATGGCACATACTGTCATTTTAATGATACGTACTAAAATATATACAGTTGAAATGACTTTGGGCCTTTGCCGTGTGACTTCCATGGGGGGCAGTATGGAGGGTTTTGATGCAATAAGATCAACTATGTGTTGATAATGTTTGAAACTGATATAGTGCATAGGGTTCCACTATACTATTCTCTCTCCTCTTTGTGTTCAAAGTTTTACACATTAAGAAAGGGAAAAAAAAGATTTCTGTCCTCGTGCTTTCAATCAGTAAAATACATTTGCATTACTAAAAGAAGAGTGCTTTAGGTCATTTCCTTGCCAGATTTCTGGAGAAGAATCTCTAACATTTTTTCATAATTGTAAAAGGTTCTTTTAGTATAGTTTATATTTGTTTCATCTAGTTTTGCTTTCATAATTCTTTTTTTTAAGAATTCATAATTCTCTACACCCAATGTGAGGTTCAGACTCAAGACCCTGAGACGAGCTGCATGCTCTGCAGACTGAGCCAGTCAGGTGCCCCGCTTTCGTAATTCTTAATAACTTCTTTTTTTAATCCCCACAGTAATTTAGTTAAGATATAAAATGGTATTGGTATTTACTTTTGTGACTTACTTTTCTTACTTTTGTTTATTTGTATTTTTTCACAGTTGCGAGACACAAAAATGAACCAAGGTCTTATTAATTCTAAGTACAATAAAGATGATTTTTCCTGTTCTTCTTGCATAGTGCAAAAATGTATTTTCTAACAGCAGTGATCCTTGACTTTTCCTGTATTCTTCCCTTCTCTGGCTCTGATGAAATTGCACATTATTATATCTAGTTCTTTGAGATATTTATTAGCCAAAGAGAAAGTTAAGGCCTAGCCTACACATTAGATGAGCAAATGTGTATGATTAATGTAGATAAAGGTTGGTAGATTTAAAAGCTCTAAGTGTTCAGGTGTTTCATGTTCATTTAATTGTGACATATGTAGATGTCAGTATGTTTTTAAAGGTATTAAGCTTTATAACTTTCACATGTACATGTATTGAAGTCATGGCATTTTATACATTTTTTTTTTTCTTTTCTAGAGTGAGTCTTTGGTGGTTTGTGATGTTGCTGAAGATTTAGTGGAAAAGCTGAGAAAGTTTCGTTTTCGCAAAGAAACGAACAATGCTGCCATCATAAGTAAGCTAAAAGTGATTGCCTCAGTTACATGGTCTTTGTTGAGTTTTATCTTATAGCTACATTGAATAAACTGAGACTTTAGGAGATAATATGCCTCCTCCTGTTTTGTTTTGTTTTATTTATTTATTTATTTATTTATTTATTTATTTATTTTTAACGTTTATTTATTTTTGAGACAGAGAGACAGAGCATGAATGAGGGAGGGTCAGAGAGAGGGAGACACAGAATCTGAAACAGGCTCCAGGCTCTGAGCTGTCAGCACAGAGCCCGACGCAGGGCTCGAACTCACGGACCTCGAGATCATGACCTGAGCCGAAGTCGGCCGCTTAACCAACTGAGCCACCCAGGCACCCCGCCTCCTGTTTTAATCCTCTCCCTTGCTTTTAGATCACTTTAGAAAATAAGTAATATTTGTTATCATAGAACAGAGGTGGAGTGTCCTGCCTCCCTCCTCAGCTGCCTACACAGCTCTGGAGAAGATGATCTTAGTCACCTGGTCATGGTAGTGACCCATCCAGCTCCATCCTTTAACTTATCAGGAGACTAAAAATTTCCTGGTCATTCAATCTCAGCCAGAAACCTTTGCCTGCACCTAAAATGGTAAAATGTTCAGCATTGTCTTCAAAGTGATTTGGGGCCTCATTTCAATTCTAGACTTGAACCCCAGTTTCATGGAGAGTACTTTTAAGTGTCACCAACTTCTGACCATGGAAAGAATGATTTGCATATAGCCTCTTCTGTGAGCTGTAGCTGATGTTATGCAGATTTCTTTTATATTCTTAAGTAATATTTAAGATGTGGGTGATGATTTAGGAGGATGAAGGAAGCGCAGGGGGGTAACATTGTAGAACTCTATAACTATACTTAACAGAGAGGGATCCAGCAGATGTGAATTAACGAGGCAGTGACAACTTGTCACGAATGTTGGTTCTATTACAAATAAATACTACAACGTAGGCATACAGTTCTTAAAAGTGAACATTCATGTCAGTGCCATTTTGCTGCAAAAGATAAAGCTATTTCAGATCTTACTGTATCTTACAGAATTTACTATGAAGTTATTACAAACCAAAACTGGCCAACATTTCAGAGTAATGGAAAAGTATAAAGGCATAGATTATACGAACATTTTTCAATTTGGCTTCAGGTTATGTTACATATATTTGCATATAGATATCACTGCTGTTTGGTAATTCTTCATGTCAGAATAATCATACTGCACTGTGAAATCTGGACTCTGGAGAAGCTGGAAATCTAGTGGTGGTTCTATCCTAACCCCTGGTCCACTTTTCCTTTGCAGTTCTGACCGTGCTACATAGACCACGCTCCTTTATAGTCACCCTTTCAGACCTTTTTTTATTATCAAGGAAGTTGCATTTGAGTTACAAAATTCTTCAGATACACAGGAAATGTAAGGAGTTGATGTAAAATTCTAAATAAGCAAATTAGGTGATGAGAATTGTGGGTAAAAGCCTTTAAATGCTGACTGCTTGAAAAGCACAGCTAGCTAATTAGACCATAAACTAAACTGCAAATGAGTTTTATGTTTGTGTTTCTTAATGTTTTAATTTTAGATGCCAGAAAAAGGACTGAGACTCTGTGGGTTGGGTAGATCAAGGTCACATTAGAATCACAGTTTACTTATACTGTATTTTTATTTTAGTGAAGATTGATAAGGATAAACGCCTGGTGGTACTGGATGAAGAGCTCGAGGTTTGTTTAATCAGCTAAGTACAGTTTTATAGTTAAGCAATTGCTGAAAGATGCGGTATTAGTTACGTGTCCTTTTAAAATGAGTCTAAATACATGCTCATTATGCATGAAAAGCATGTGCTAATTATTATGTAGCACATTGTCTTGCTAATTTAATCACATTCTTTAAAACATTAATGAAACCAATGTAGTAAGTGGTCGAAGATAGGGCTACACGTCCAGTAAAAACTCAGTTAACTTTATAACTTCTAACTTGTTCAGCCAGTAATTAAAATCTAAAATGCTATAACCTAAGCGTTTAGTAAGTAACTAATTTAGACTGAAAAAAAATTAACTTTTTTCTCTTTCCAAATCAGACGCTCCTTTGAGGAGTGGCCTATTATCTTATTCAGAATTTCTTGACAGCTGAAACATGAACACGGCTATTTAGATAATAAGTGGAACTAAACTGAGTGGGCTGGTGTGGGCTTTCATTGGCTTGAGGGTTTAGGAATCTCAGCTTATATACAACGTAGTAACCTAAAATTTTATGTTGTGGGATGTGGTTATGAAGTTATATCTGTTAATAGAATGGGTACTTGGTATAAGGTACTTGGTATATACTTAAGGTATTCTGGGTAAGAAAATGTTTAAAAAGTTTTTTTCTTTATGGTGCTAGGGCATTTCACCGGATGAACTTAAAGATGAACTGCCTGAACGACAACCTCGATATCCTTTTCTTGGTGCTTTAAAAAGATTTGTTTCCTTTAGTGGTCAGAATTTTATTTACGAAGTTGGTTTGTTCAATTTTTAAAGGACCTATATTTTACAAAATTTTCTCCTACACCATGATTACAATCAAAATATGTATGCACGGAGGCACCTAGGTGGCTCAGTTGGTTAAGTGTCCGACTTCAGCTCAGGTCATGATAGCAGGGTTCGTGAGTTTGAGCCATGCATCAGGCTGTCTGCTGTCAGCCCAGAACCCACTTTGGATCCTCTGTCCCCCACTCTCTCTACCCCTCCCCCACTTATGTTTTCTCTCTCTCTCTCTCTCTCTCTCTCTCTCTCTCTCTCTCTCTGTGTGTCTCTCTAAAAAAAAAAATGTATGCACATATTAGACTAAGAAAAATGGGAAGTTGATGTACTAGTGGGATGAATTATTTCCTTTTTTAAAAATTCCTTCTATCATGTGGTTACAATAAAAATTTAGAAAGAAAACCTCCATACTAAATCTACACTTTTAATATATTTTTGAGAGATAATATGATTTAATAACTTAACTTTGGGGCTCGTGTATACTTTTATGGAAAGATAATGATAATAAAGGTATGGCCCAAATGGATAAGAGAGAAATTTACCACTCACTAGCTCCCCAGGTGTATATTTCTTTCAGAACTTTGTCGGTAGATCCTTGTCTCAAATAGAGCAATAATTTTAGTTTCTTTAACTTGAGAAAAACCTTCATTGTGTATAGTTATAAATACCAACATGATGATGGAAGAGTTTCATATCCTCTGTGCTTTATTTTCTCCAGTCCTGTTGGTGAGTGAATTCCTTTATATAGTATATTTCGTCCTGATATAATTAAACCATTTTTATATAAGACAAATTTTATGCTTGTTTTAAAGATGTAAAGTGTTGACTTAACCTAAATAGAGGTATGTGTGCATGTGCACATGAATTCATCCTTAGAAAGAAGTTGTTTTCTTAGGATACATTTCTAGAAGTGTAATTCATCAGTCAAATCATACATACATTTAAGGAATATGAAACGTAGGGACATTTTAAAATACCAGCATACATTTTCTGTTTTAGTTTTGTGTGTGAGTACATGAACTTCATGTATAATCATGATATATATTTGTGTTTATGTGTAAAATAGTAGTTACTGATGATAACGCCTATAATCTTGAGAATAGTTTCAGAGTAGCTTACATTAGATATTAAAGTGGCTTATTGTTATTCAGGGTATATCCATTATCACCAGAATTCCCAGTACTGTCACCATTATGCCCACAACTCTGAACTCTAAACTTTACTATTTGTATCCTTTACTTAGCACTTAAAATAGTAACTTTTGTCCAGGGTGCATCTCCCCACACTGATCTATCACCATCCCCAAACCTATATATGTTAGGCATCCATAAAATTGACCTTGATATTTAATGTCAAAATTAAAATAGTGCTGAAAAGTTCTTAAGTATTTACGAGGTTGTAAAAGATCTACAGAGATGTAGCCTCATTTATTTTTGTTGACCTGCAGCCTTGTTTGTCATTTAGCTATGGCTTTGTGCAGGCAATATGCAATGTAAGACTCTCGAAATACACCCATACACACTGAGACTGAAGTTTTTTGTAAACTCAATAGCATAAGAATATCCTAAATGTGTCATTTTTTGAAAGTAAAAAGTGAAAACTCATCACTTTTTAAATTTCTAAGTCTCATGTCTATACTAATCTCTTTTCCAGGATGTAAGCCTGAACAACAGATGATGTATGCTGGGAGTAAGAATAAGTTAGTCCAAACAGCTGAACTAACCAAGGTGGTATTTGTATTTTACTTGCTTATTGAGATACTATTTTTCCCTTAGAGCAATAGCTAAAGTAATCTGAAGAGTTAAGTATTTTTTATGCAGGTGAAAGTTATTTAGAACACAGCAGTGAACTTAGAGAGTTTTATTGTTTGAAAAAAGAATGATACAAGTCATTAATCAAAGTGTGTTTTTTGAATGGAAATTACAAGTTAATTAGAAGAAATCACATTCAAAATATAGGCAGCTTTAGAAAAGCCACTGCAACTATTCAATCTATTGAGAGTTTTTTTATCTTCCGTAATGTAGTTTCTAGTAGATAAAAGTAAGTATTGAAGTTTCTCATAGCCCTTTACCATAGCCTAAATGAAACAAATTCCACATTATGCAGTTAACTATCTTGTTCCCAAGTCTAAAGTTAAATTGTTAAGAATACTTACTAGCTTTATTAAACTAGAACATTCTGTTTTATATGAGACACTGTCCTTATGCCTCCACTGTCCCCATTGTTTTATGGCATTTTTTGAAGTTTAATGGTAAGAGATGCCTGTTCTCAAACTTTATTTAACTTCCACGTATTAGTTTGAGTTGTAAAAGTGTGTACTTTTAAGGTTTTGAAATGGACCATTACATCACTGAAATAATATTAAATAACATTTCCTTTCAGGTTTTATTTTAAGAACAGCATCAGTGTTTTCTCCTTAGGTGTTTAATCATCAATCCAGGAGATGTCTTTCATTCCCCCCTGCTTTTACCTTTAGCCCATGTGATTGTCATTGACAGCCCCAATTTATAGACCCTACTTTTTCTCATTTGTACCATAGGAACACCCTGGAGTTGATCTAAGGGGTGGGTGATTAGGAAGGACAGCCTCATTCCTGTTCTAATCTCACACACACCATAAAGTGCTGGAATTAAGGCATTACAATTTATAAGTGACTTTTACAAATAATCACATTGAATCCTCACCATGACACTGTGAGGTTGATGGTGACATTCCTGTTCTGTAGGTGGGAAAATTGAATTTCAGAAGGACTGAGTTTCAGAAGACTGGCCCAAGGTTGCATAATAGTAAATTATGCATATATATATACTTAAAATAGTAAATGACAGAGCTAGGATTCAAACCCACATCTGGCCTCAATCCCATCCTTTCTGCTCTATTACATTGTTTCTTTATAGCCATTATACTTCCCCAGCCTGTGTGTGTACAGAGATTTGTGGCTGTGGGCCTGTAGTCCGTCCTTATCAAAACATTCTACAGCTTGTATTTCCTCCAACTATGGAAGACCAGTGTATGTTCTTCCGGTTCCTAACTAATTGATTGATTTTAGTTGTGTATACTTGGGGTATCTCTTCTAGTGGGTAAGATGTACAGAACTGTTCTTTTAGAATATTTGTAGATTTGTGCTTTTAAGAGAGTTTTGGTTTTATGCCATCTTGATTGCTAAACTTTGGTAACTTAGTACTTAGCATTTTAAAAAAGTAAAGGTTGGGGCACCTGGCTGGCTCAGTTGGTAGAGCGTGTGACTCTTGATCTCACGGGTGTTAAGTTCGAGCCCCATGTTGAGTGTAGATTACTTTAAAAAATAAAAAATAAAAAAAGTAAAGGTATATCTAATTTACATAGATAAGTCATGACCAACATGAATGAAAGGAAGGAGAATTTGATATTCAGCACTCACATATATATATATATTTTTTTTTTTTTGAGAGTGTTAAAGTATGACGTAAGGTTTTTTCCTTAAGGTATTTGAAATAAGAAACACCGAAGACCTAACTGAAGAATGGTTACGTGAGAAACTTGGATTTTTCCACTAATGTGAACTTCTGTGTTTCTAAAGTATTTATGTATTAACCTGACCATACTGGAACCAGACATAAATACTTATGCCTAAAAATGCACTGTTACTTACAGTTTGTTTCCTGCAGTAAAGAAAAATTCTTCGTTTGTTCAAAGTTTGAACAAAGGGGAAATCATCTTCATAGTAATGAAACTTTGTAAAGTGTTTCCTTATATTTGTAATTGTTAGGTGGACTACTTCTCTCCAGGGACTTTTTGCACTCTTGTGACTAATTTCTATAACTTATGGTTCAGAATTTGTTACTATTTACAGACACTATTGGAAAGTGGGTATTAGATTGTGATAGACAACCGTTGCCTCCTTTTGACAAATACTGGATATTAGCAGTTTATATATGAAAATAGCGTATTATCACTTGTCAAATCTTTGAAATTAATTTGGGGTAAAAGACTTGAATGACCCAATTTTGAGCCATGAAAAGTAATTTACTGTAGTATAATCTACATTACAAGTACATTTTTCATCAGTTCATGCCTTCTCTGGTTTCCTGTATCTTTTTAATCAAGTCCAGAAACTTTGTTCATCAGCCGTTCATTCTTAAGGTCTGGGAGTTAGATGTTATAATAGTTATGACTATTAGGTTTTCTTCTTAATAGAAAATAGCATCTTAGTCTTGGAAATTGATAGGTTGGAACTAATCAAGGGCTTCATTCCTGGTTGTGTCATAGCTAGATAGTTTTGGATCTAGGTTGATAACACTTTAATTATAAAGCACCTCTCAGTGTTGTCCTGTGAACACTAGTTACTTTAAGTGTGTTAATACTGTGCCTTTGATTTGTTAGCTTTAAAGTTAGTTTAAGACTTTTACACTGCCAGTATTCCAGATTTGGTGAAATTAATACTTTTGTAAAGGGTCCAAGTAAAACAATTTTCTAAATGTGTTTATCTGAAATTTGTAATAAAATCAACTTCATATTTTTAAAATTCCAACTATCTGCTTGCATTGGTGAATATATGGCAGTTGAGAGTTGTAACTTTGGGTATATTTATGATTAGTTTCGTGCCATAGGAAAAATTATTTATCTTAAAACCTTGGCCAGAGTTAATAACATTAACACATCAATAGAAATTGCATCTTCTATCCTAAATGTCAGAAGATATTCCAAACTGTACGTCAGTCTTGTTGGCATCTTTGGCATGAAGCAAGGATTCTAATATGTAGTGTACTTTAACAACATGTAAGTAAGTGTTGAACTTAATTTGACAAACAGTGTTGAGACTCTAAAGACTAATAAAATTTGGTGAGCAGATTCTTATATTAAGAATGTCTTAGTCATTTCAAAACTAGAAAGGCATTTTTTTTATATGTTGGCATATTTTCCATTCATCCATTCCTTGCATTTTCTTTTTGAGGTTTCTGTGCCAACTTTAATAAAGAGGTGAAGATAGTTGGAATTTCCACAATATTGAATCTTCTGTTGCCGGTGCTGTTTGGCTTCACTAATCTAAAAAACAGGAAGCAATAGGAAGTTAGTTGGAGATGAGGAAGTGCTAGAGTGGGCATTTGTTTTGGTTATCGACTGGGAAAGATTCTCTGTTCCAATTTCTGGAGAGAGAGAGCGAGAGAGAGAGAGAAAGAGAAGGAGAGAGAACTTGACCCAGGAAGTTTATGAATTCTTTCAACAGCTATTTTGATATTGGAGAATAATGCTTCTAATTCTGTAGAAATGCAGATATAACCCAAGTGAATGGAGAGTGTTTTTAATGTTTTTAAATGAAGGAAATGAGATTTCGTTTCACCTGGTTTGCAGCAATAAGAGAAACTAGTGCTGCAAGAATGTATTTTTTAATGAGGTTCCTTTTTTGTCTTGCCTGTTTTTGTTTTTTTTAAACTGAAAGTCCTCACTGACCTCCATAAACAGAACTGAGTTCCCCTGTTCTCTAACAGGGGCAAAGAGCTATGATAAATCATGCTTTTTTGACCTTGGTTGATGCCTTGTCTATAACATGTATTTTACAAGACAGTAAATAAGACTGGGGAAGCAGTAGAATGTGTTTTTACTCCCTCTATCCTCTAGGGAGACTTCTAAATTGTATGCTCCAGAGTGTTCTCAGACTTTTATATAAATTTCCTTTCCATCTAATCAAATTTTTGCATTGTTCTTTTCAAGTATATTTCTATTTGCTCTCTTTTTCTGCCTTCTCTCAAAAAGTAACTCCAGATTTGACAATTGCAGTTTTTACATTCCATAGCTTTCTGGTGCAGCTATTCTCATTCATATCTTAATCTTTCCCTGTTGGCATCAGCTTTTTTTCCTGGGAACCTCCTTCATGGTCTTCTAAGTCAGCATTAGTTTTGAAATTGTTGGCCTTGCATAATAAGTTCTGCATAGCATCTAATGTAATGATAGAGCCAGCTAGTAATTCTAGCATGTGTTTAGTATGGTTTTTGTGGCAGCATAACTGACAGATGAAGAAAACTGTTCTCAGGTTACTATGCTGAAATTCCAAAATGTCATTTTGAGTAGTATTCACTTCATTCTGGTATTGAAGCAATCATGTTAGGAGAAAGGTTGTTAGACTGTTTTTGTTTAATTGACTTCTAAAATAAATGTTCAAATTGTCTGTTTCTAAAAAGTTTACCAAATGCCTAGTGCAGTTAAACATACTCTTGTTTAAGAGGGTGTTGCTAAATTTTTTATTATCATTACTAAATCTTTGTAGCAAAATGTCTGTCAGCACTTTTCTGTCCCCTTTTATCTCCTATTTTCAGGAGTCACATGTAGCCATAAACTGTATCTTGGTCCGACAATTTAACTAAAAATTTCCAGTTAGAGGAGTTTATTGCCAAATTAAATTTGGCTGTCTTTATTCCCCACGTATATAGATAGTAAGGAAGGTATACTTAAAAAAATGTTTGGACTCCTTTAAAACCTGAGCAATGTCATTAATCCATAATGTGGACTAGTGATGAATAGATATTTTCATAAGAGTTTAAATGCTGATATTTGGTGGAAGTAGAGAGTAACTTGTATTCTATCAATTCAAATATTCTTAGTACGGTTGCTTTCCCTGTTTGTTCAATAGACTGATAATACTGGAATCTACAGAATTTGAGCCTTTACAACTTATGTGAAGAAGTGTCTCAAACATTTCTGGACAAATCTCATTTTGTATTTCTGGAAGAATGTAAATCTTATAGGCCACTTAACATCAATGGTCCCAAGTTGAATATTCTTGAGACATTTGTTTCTTGTTATGCCATTTGACATTTCAAATCCGTGACCATGTTCCTGTTAATATTCAGAACAACTATGTTAAGGTTGTGATAGAAACCGTGTTTTCTTGCTTTTTGGAATATAGTTCATACACGTATATTACTTGAATATTGTTTGAGATCACTAACTTGCCAGGGCAGTTCCCACTGATCTAGATGGTCCAATATAATCTCATTCAGGAGGCTTGAAACATTAATGGTTTAGTCTTGTGAACTTTAACAGTTCCCTGTCATCATTTAACAAAATCAACAACTGGCACAACTTCTTAAGCTGTGATTTCAGTCTCTGCTAGTTCATATTGCATGTTTATTTTGGACAGTCTTCTGTTAAGCATGGTGCTTGTACTGGTTTAAATAAAATGTTAACATGAAAAGGCTTCCGGCTTTTCTTTTTTTTTCTCACCTCCTCTGCCTTTTAGAGTTACTTTTACCTGCCTGGCTCAGTTGTGGTCTTTGCATGAGCCACACAGATTCAGTTACTTTCTCTGGAAAAACTGAAAGGCAAAATAAACAGGAATCACTTGGCAAAAATAGGATGGGTGAAGGAGAATGTAACAAGATTATAAAAATTTCTAAAACTTGGTCTGATGCTAAAATGATTGTAGTGGCAGGGGGCGTTCTTTCTTTTCTTTCTTTTTTTAATGTTTATTTTTGAGAGAAAGAGTGTGAGCAGGGGAGGGGCAGAGAGAGGGAGACACAGAATCTGAAGCAGGATCCAGACTCTGAGCTGTCAGCACAGAGCCCGATGTGGGGCTCAAACCCACAAACCATGAGATTGTGACCTGAGCCGAAGTCGAATGCTTAACCAACCTAGCCACCTGGGTGCCCCCAGAGCCCCCTCTTTCGGAGGGTTGGTTGGTTGGTCAGGTTTTTCTCGGTTCTACCCCTATCAGAAACCCTCCATTACTTATTTTGTTTACTTGCATGCAAAGGTACCTAATTCTAGCACAACCTCTGGTTTCACCTGCCACGATTCCCTACATTTACACTCCAGCCTAATGGAACACCCTTCTTTCTTGGGCACATGCTCTGGGCCACATCCCCTACCAGCACCCTCCACATGCTGCTACTGCCTGTCAAAAATAACAGTCTTCAATAATGATCTCAAATGTCATTTGAACTATGAAGTCTATTTGTCAAACTAAATATAGTAACTTCTTTAGGAAAATAAAACACAAAACTTTTATTAAACCAGTATCATTAGAGAAGGGCGCCTGGGTGCCTCAGTCAGTTAAGTGTTTGACTCTTGATTTCGGCTCAGGTTGTGATCTCACCATGGTGAGACCAAGCCCTACAGCCTGCTTAAGATTCTCTCTCTCTCTCTCTCTCTCTCTCTCTCTCTCTCTCTCTCTCTCTCTCTCTTTCTCCCCTTCTGCCCCTCCCCCCCCATGTGCATGCGCGTGCTTTCTCTGTCAAAAAATTAAAAAAACCAATACCATTAGAGAAAAATTAGAAAATACAAACAAGCAGGGTGCCTGGGTAGCTTAGTTGGTTGGGCGTTTGATTCAGCTCAGGTCATGATCTCACAGCTCATGAGTTCAAGCCCCGCGTCAGACTCTGTGCTGACAGTTCAGAGCCTGGAGCCTACTTCAGATTCTGTGTCACCCTCTCTCTCTGCCCCTCCCCCACTTGTGGTCTGTCTGTCTCTCACTATCTCTCAAAAATAAACATTAAAAAAAATACAAACAAGCAAAAGGAAGAAAACATCTGCTCCAAGAAATCCATTGTGATGTGTTTGGTTATCGGTTTCTCTGTAGGAGGAATCCTCTGGCCCCACAGTTTTTCTGGGAACCCTGAAGAATTATGGAATTATATTCTTTTTTTTTTTAAGTTTATTTATTTTGAGAGAATGAGAAAAAGGCAGAGAGGGAGAGAGAATCTTTAGGCTCCATGCTGTCAGTGCAGAGCCCCAAATGGGTCTTGATTTCATGAATCATGAGATCATGATCTGAGCAGAGATCAAGAGTCCAACGTTTAACAGACTGAGTCACCCAAGTACCCTGTAACTCATTTTTTTCAGGTAATAAAAATTCCAGTCTAGTCTAATGTCAAAAATGTCAATGTCTTACTTCCTTTAAAGCTCCCTCCATCGGGGCACCTGGGTGGTGCAATTGGTTAAACGTCCGACTCTTGATCTCAGATCACGATCTTGCAGTTGGTGAGTTCCAGCCCTGCATCAGGCTCTGTGCTGATGGCGCTGATGGCAAGGAGCCTGCTTGGGTTCTGTCTGTCCTCTCTACCCCACCCCTGCTTGTGCTCTCCTGCTCTCTCTCTCTTTCAAAATAAATAAACTTAAAAAAAGAACCAAAATAGGGGCGCCTGGGTGGCTCAAGTCGGTTGGGCAGCCGACTTCGGTTCAGGTCATGATCTCGGGGTCCGTGAGTTCGAGCCCCGTGTCGGGCTCTGTGCTGACAGCTCAGAGCCTGGAGCCTGTTTCAGATTCTGTGTCTCCCTCTCTCTGACCCTCCCCCGTTCATGCTCTGTCTCTCTCTGTCTCAAAAATAAATAAACGTTAAAAAAAAAAAAAAAAGAACCAAAATAATAACAACCAAAAAAAATCTCCCTCCCTCATCTCTCTTTCCTAGCTTCTACTTTCATCAAATCCACTTCAGGCTGAGAACCCACTGTGGGGATGGGGTGTGGTCTGTTCCTCATTGTCCTGCTTTGCTCCCCCACTCCTTAGTTGTCTCTGGGCCCTCTGGGATTAGTGGAGGGGTGCAACTTAAGGGAGCAAAAAAAGACTCATTAACCTGGTACAAATGTAATCAGAGTTGGGGCCTTCTGGGGTGCAGCCAATGTCAAATACCAATTCTATTTCTCCATTGAATGCTTCTGTGAGCTCTTTGCCAATTCCCATTGAGGACTTTGGCTAGAAGTCCCTTGACATGGGTCATGTCTTCTATGGCTAGTGGCTTTACCACTGTCCCTCCCACGTCTTAGCTTCTGGTAGTCAACTGGCGTAGGCGCCCTGCTTCTCCAGATAGACATCTTGAGTTGTGTCCCTTGTTCAGTTCCCTTCCTCAGCCCACAAGAAACATGCCTCTTTGCCTTGCTGCCATCAGGGAGGGTACAGTTTGCTTCCTCTGTCATCAGTGTCAGCTCTCACATCTGGCCCCTGCATGGTTCTCTGGTCTCATTTTGTCCCATTCTCCTAGCCCACTACACCCGAGCCATACTGGGCCTATTTTTATTTGTCAAACACACCATGCTCAGGCATTCTCACTAGCTGTAGCTTCTTCCTGGGAAGATTGCCCACTCTCCCTTCTCTGCACTCACCTCCTCCATATTCCTTTGCCTGGCTTCTTTATTCTGAACTGAGCTTAAATGTTGCCTCTCACAGAGACTTTCCCTGATCATTCATCCTAAGGTAGCAACATAGTCACCATCATATCACATCTGTTTTTTTTTTTCCTTTTTTTCTTTTCTTTTTTTACATCTGTTCTAATTCTCTGCCTAGCACTTACCACCATCTGATAGTTTTCTAATTTATGTAACTGGTCTGAATAGGGAATCTCAAATGTACTCGTGTAAAAAAAAATTGGGAGGTTTTTTTCAAAAATTGCTACCTCTCTTCCCCATCAAACCTCTTTTTTCCTCTGGTTAAAAAGCTTCCTTGGTGATCTATTTCCATCATATTTCAGGCTGATTGTTATAAGTGCCTCTTTCTATTACTAAGATTTCAGTTCAGATTCATTTTAAAAATCCAATCTTGTACTTGAATCAAACCTCTTCTCTCCCTCAGCATACACTGAATTTGTGGCTTTGGGGAAGGTAGGAGGAAATACTTGCCCTCAAGTCCTGTTCTCTTGTTCTGCCACTGGCACTTATCCCCCTAGCGTGGGGGAGGGGAGGGAGAAGACGTTAGCTTCTGTGCCTGCTCCCGGTGAGAAGACTAGCCTCCTGGATTGATTTCCTTTTTGTGCATGCACATGTTGGTAAAAGAAGGTTGTGGTTCTTTTGGATGTCACTGCTTCTCTATTTAACACTGATTGGCCATGAGTTCCAAGAATAGGGCAAGCATTCAAATGCTGATTCTTTCCTAGAAGTTATCTTTTGCATCTTTGGATGGCTTTCTTCATCCAAAGCTTTTGGATGGCTTTGGGGTTTCTTCATGATTACTCTTTCTATAACTTTTGTTTTACTTGGATTAATAATGACCCCCCCCATTTTCTTAGTTTTCAATGTAGTTATTGTTTTTTTCCTGAACACCTCCAACAGATTAGTCAAATGCCTAGCAATTCTTCTAAATGCTTCAACAAATAAAATCTGTCAGTTCCAAAAGATTTCAAGTACGAAAGGAGAGTCGAAATTACATACATTTAAGTAACTTGTAGTTAAATAATTCTCAGTGAAAAAAAAATATCAGTTCCCCCCTTCCCCCCCCCTTCTTAGAGACCTCCTTCCCCACCTTCCATCCTTCCTCTAAAATCTGTATTGGATGCTCTATAGGCATGAGCATTTTGTTCTGAAGCTTCTTAGCTGGAACCACTTGGTTGGGTCTCATGTATTCCCTACCTTGTTAACTCATTTTGCTGAAGCATATGGTACATGGGAGGAGAGTTTTCATATTTCAGAAAATGTTTTTACTCCGTCTTCACAATTGATTGGTGGTTCAGCTGCTGTGACAGATATTCTCTGATTGCCTCTCCAGAACCTGTCAGTCTCCACCCTTCACTCTGGTCTCTGTCCCCAGGAGGCCAACCTTTAGGAACTACATCAGCTGGCTCCCTTGCCCTCAGGTTTCTGCTGGAGGTCAGCCAATCTCTAGGGAGGATGGAAAGGGAAGACAGGTATTTATTCCCTCAGTCACAACATTAGGGCCTCGGCAGGCTATGGCCCTCCATTGAAAGTCACTTATCTACTCAAGACAGTCTTCTCTTTCTGAATCCTGGTAACCACTACCTTCCTTCCTTCCATGGATTTCGGGATGGGAACACAGAGTTTTTTTAAGACTGTGGTATCTCTTCTCACTCTGTAGTTTTAACCCTTTATCAAATCCTTCTCGAATTATTTATCCCCTTTCCTGGGTTGAAATTCTAGGGTGGAAATTAACTTCCTCAGAATTTTAAGGGCATTGCTCCTCTACCTTCTAGTTGCAACATGCTGTTAAGAAGTCTGATGCCAGTTTGACTCCAATTGTGTTGTAAGTTACGTTTTTCCTTTGGGATCTTCTCCCTAGTTATGATATTGTGCAATGTCTCCATGATGTGATTCGGTGTGGGTTTGGTTTCATTCATTGTGGTACATATTTGATGGACTATTTGAATCTGGAGATTCACATTCTTCAATTCAAAGAACAATTTTTTCCCATTATTTATTTGGTAACCTCCGTATTTTTGCTCCCTCCTAGCACTCTTACTGGTTTGGATGGTGGACTACTTGCTCTGACTCTCTAATTTTCTTATCTTTTCTATTATTCATCTCTTTATATTTTTTGTTCTTATTCTGGGAGATTTACCTCGACTTTCTCTTCCACCCCACCTGTTGATTTAAAATTTTCAGTTATATGTTTAAAAGCTATACAAATTTTGTTAGTAAGATCTAACAGTTAAGCAAGGAAAACAAAACTTCTTCAGAGTCCTTAAAATATTTTATAAACACTTTATATTTCAACAAAGGTCTTTTATCTTGGAATAGGCAGCTAACAGCATCACTACAGCTAAATATTTTATAAACACATGTGAAAAAAAGACTGCAGTTGATCTTTGAATAACACGGGTTTAAACTGTATGGGTCCATTTATATGTGGGGTTTTTTTTATACAGTACAGTATTACAAATGTATTTTCTCTTATGATTTTCCAATATTTTCTTTTCTTTTGTTTACTTTATTGTAAGATTACAGTGTATAATACATATACAATATGTGTTAATCAACTGTTGGTGTTATTGGTAAGGTGTCTAGTCAACAGTAGGCTATCAGTAGTTAAGTTTTTGGGGACTCAAAAGTTATTCATGTATTTTCAACTATGCGGTAGGTCAGCGTCCCTAACATCCGTGTTTTTCAAGGGTCAAATCATCAGACTGTGCACCTTAATCTTACATGTTATATGTCAATAATATCTCAATAAAACTAGAAAAAAACATTTTAATATATGTTAGTTTCCTTTCAATCCATTCCTATGTATAGGAGATAATTGTATATGGTATTATTCAATTTTTGTAAATAATATATATATTCTTCATTTAAAAAACTATTAATAAAGGTAGTTTCATAATATTTTTTTGAGTGCATATATCATAGTGTACTCAACAGTTCTCTTGTTAGATATTTTGGATGTTTCCAAAATTACTGCTAAAGATATTTTTGTTCAAAAGAATTTTTCCATGCTTTGGATTATTTTTTAGGGTTATTTTTTTAAAGTTTTTTTTTTAAGTTTATTTATTTATTTTGAGAGAGAGAGTGCCCATGTGTAAGTGGGGGCATACGGAGAGGGAGAAAGAGAATCCCAAGCTAACAGCACAGAGCCCAACATGGGACTATATACCATGAACCATGAGATCACGACCTGAGCTGAAATCAAGAGCTGGATGCTTAACCAACTGAGCCATCCAACGCCCCATAGCTCACTGTTTTTTGGTTTAAAAACTACACCCATCGCCAAAGATTTGACAACCTTATGTGTTTTCTTACCATTTTATGGTTACCCATGCATTGACCTAATTATATGATATAAGAAAGAATTTAAATTATTAAACATACCTCAACAAAGCTTAACACATTTAAAAATATTTTTTCCCGGTAATTTGGGATGCTTCCTTTAGAAAGTGTTCAATCCTTGGGGCACCTGGGTGGCTCAGTCAGTTAAGCATCTGACTTTGGCTCACGTCATGATCTCACGGTTTGTGATTTCAGGCCCCGAGTCGAGCTCTCTGCTGACAGGTCAGAACCTGGAGCCTGCTTCGAATTCTGTGTCTCCCTCTCTTCTCTGCCCCTTCCCTGCACATGCTCTCTGTCTCTCTCTGTCTCTCTCTCTCTCAAAAATAAATAAACATTAAAGAAAGTGTTCAATTCTTACATGGAGTTTGGTCTTTTTCTGGAGCAATTATTCTAATGTACTGATAATGTTTGATGATTTTTGTATCTCAGCCATACTTAATTACTGCAGGTTTATAAGATGTTTTATATATATATATATATATATATATATATATATATATATATATATATATATCTACCTTTCTTTGTTTTCAAATATTTATTTGGTATTTTCATGTATTCTTTTGTAATGCCTGAAGTTCCAAAACCTCCCACAAAAGACCACCAGAGTCGTAAGTCAAAGCCAAGCGGCAAGGGTCATTTATTGCAGGTTCGAACCTGGTCCTCTGCGCACTCGTCGCCGGTGACACAAGAGGCCACGATTAGGGTTGGTATAGTGTTTTTATAGACAGAGACAAATAGCACAGGGGAGGTTTTTACTTGTTGCGGGAGGAAGAAAGGGGGAAGGGGGTAGGTGAGGAATGTGCTAAGCAAGCAGGTTTACAGAAGCGAGAAATGCCGGTTAGTTTGTATACAATCACTCATTTCATTACATATCAGACTACATTTAGGAAGTTTTACAGCCCATTCTACAGCGGGTTACAATCAGGAAAGGTCTCACAATGCTCATAGCAAACAGCAAGCAAAACAGACTTCTCAGCAATTGTATTTCTTATCAAAGATCCATAATAAGCAGAAAAGAGAACCTAGCTTTAAACTAAGGCAGGGCTGTCATTTGGATTCAAAGCTGTTCCTTTCACTTTAACCTTTAAAATAATTTAGTTCCAAATCTTCTTGGGATGTTGATTACAATCGTGGTAATATAAATTAATTTGGGAAAAAATGGCATCTTTTAAAACTTCAGTTAAGGAAAATCTTTTAGCTATGTCTTTTATATTTCTCAGTGAGGTGGTATAGTCTCTCTCATATTGGTAGCACACATTCCTTGTTGAAATTTCCGGGTATTCAGTTTAATCCATCTCTGGTTGTGAGATTAATTATGAGGTTACTCATGGCAGTGAAGAGCTTGACCTAGGGATGGCTGTACAACTGAGCTTCACTGAAATTGGAATATGGCCTGGGGAAATGGAAGCACCTAGCTTCAGCTACACAGACCAAGTTTTCTGGTTTTCACTTCAAATGCAGAAGTTTGTTGATCTTCTGCCATTAGGGTAATAAAGTACCTCCCTTTCTAGTCCCATTGGTCCTGCGGTTGAACCACCTGGCCATTGACTCTGCTAATCTCTTCTCCATTTCACAGTTTTGGCTTGCTCAAAACCAATCTGAATTTCCTATACCCATGGCCCATGTTTGCCCCTTCCTGCCTCATAGCCACTCTCACATTACAAATTCAGATTAAGTTCCCTTTACAACCCATTAGGCCTGGGGGTGGTAGTGGCTCCTGGCCACCACAAGCCCCAGTGTCCTGCCCCTTCCCTGGTTAGTTTCCTTCAGCCCTGCTCACACTAGTCCAAACATCCCAGGACATTGTAGGGTGGGACGCGGCAGGGCTGGCATGTGCCTCAGGCTTCCGAAGGTGAGACTCCATGTAATGTTGGAGGTCATAAGTGGAACTTCATTACTGTTCTAGTAGCCTGCGACCTTCTGTGAGAAACAGAATGGAGCTACTCCAATAGAACTGGCGGGAAATAGGTTTTTTAAAAATTATGAAATTTTGGGGCACTTGGGTGGCTCAGTCGGTTAAGCAACCGACTTCAGCTCAGGTCATGATCTCACTACTCGTGAGTTTGAGCCTGGCATTGGGTTCTGTGTTGACAGCTCAGAGCCTGGAGCCTGCTTCATATTGTTTCTCTCTCTCTCTCTCTGCCTCTCTGCCGCTTGTGCTTTCTCTCTCTCTCTTTCTCAGATATGAATAAAACATTAAAAAATTAAAAAATTTGAACTTTTGGGGCCCCTGGGTGGTTCAGTCAGTTGAGTGTCAGACTTCAGCTCAGGTCATGATTTCACATTTGTGAGTTTGAGCCCCACATCAGATCCTCTTTCCTTTTCTCTCTTTGCCCCTCCCCCACTTGCTCTCTCAAAAATAAACATTAAAATAATTATGGACTTTTTACTTAAAAAAATTATAAAATGCAAAAATGCATAAAGATTTTTAAAGTGTACAATTTAAAGATTAACCACGAAAGAGTATAAAATTCAAAGATTAACAAATGAAAAAAACATACCCCGGCACTCATTATCTGGCTCAGTTACCACATGTAGAAGCCTTTGGGACTGGCTCTCAGTGCTAGCTGAATAGCACCTCCAGGCACCAAGGTTTACTATGTCATATCTGCAAAGGGTGGCTTCCCCCCTCCCCCATGTTTTCCAAGCCAGTGGCATTCCTAGACTCCCAGTGTCAGGTTCTGTGATGTTTCACGACGAATGAGGTTGGCCTAGGAGGTAGTATCAATAACAGTAGAAACAAGTACCAACCAAGCAGTGAACATTTGGACTGTTGACTATTATAGAGTTTGAATACTTTCCCCATTCTTGTTTAGGAAAAGAAGCAGTGCCTGTGGAGGGAGAGGTTACTTTACTTCTGCTTAGACATGGTTTTGGTCTACTCATAACTTGTGTTATTTATGGTTTGCCTTACTTTGAGATCCCATGTACTCCTGGGTTCTGTTTACTGCTTTCCCTTTAGTGGGAAAGTGGCCTTGCCCTCTGTGGCTGAGTGTCACGTTTGAACTCCCAGCAAGACAAACAATCTGTGTGGTCTGCTTGGGGATATCGTCCTGGTGAGACACAGCATTGCCCAGGAGGCTGCCTCCTCAGTACCTAGCTCCTCTACCTCACGGTCCATTCTTAGAATAAACTTCCATAAACCCATGCAACTTGAGCGAGCACGACTCTGCTCCTTGTAACCCCAGTGAGCCTGAATAACTCACAGATCAAATTGGCAGAATCTCCAATAAGGGGGAGGATGAAGTACAGAGGATGTTCAGATTATAGTCTCAGGTAATCAAACATGCAAATCTATCATAGAGAATGTAAGGCACCCCCTGGTGCTCAAAAGGTGGCTCAATAATTTCTTGAAATAATTGTTGGTGTTTTTCTTTTGTATTCCCTTTTTCCCCCACACTGTGAAGGTGGCTAGGCCTTTTAGGCTTCCTTGCTTGAGGATTTTTGCAGGCAGGACAGAAAGAAGAAATCATTCGAAGTCAACAGTTCTCCTTGCCTTTTGTGAAAGTTCTAACTGCATTGAGGAGACTCAGCTGGGTGTCCCAGAGGGGTAGGGTGATGAATGAAGGCTTGTGGGGTCTGGGAGGAAATGAAGAGCTAGTGGTTAGGCTCCTAAATTGGAAAGGGATCAGAGGTCTATGGGTCTTGCAGGCAATGGACCCCTGTGCCCTGCTCTGTGGGCTCTGGGGAGGTGGTGACATAGTAAAGAGGGTGATCCTAGGGCGCCTGGAGGGACCAGAGTTTCCAACCTTGACAACCGTTCTTCTTCTTCCCCTCCTCCTCTTCCTCCTCCTCCTCCTCCTTCCCTTTCCCCTTTCCCTTCCTCTTCTTCGTCTTCTTCTTTTTCTTCTTCTTCGTCTTCTTCATCTTCTTTTTCTTCTTCTTCTTCATTTTAGAGAGTGGGGCAGAGGGAGAGGGAGAGAGAATCCCAAGCAGGCTCCACGCTCAGCACGGAGCCTGACATGGGGCTCTATCCCACGACTTTGGGATCATGACCTGAGCGGAAATCAAGAGTCAGATTCTAAAAGGAAGGGGAAATGGAGTCGGAGTAAAATGATTTAAAAACAATAAAGAACAACAACAATGACAAAAAAACATGGTACCCTCTCTATGACCCAGAAACTTCACTCATAAATAATTACCTAAAAGAAATGAAAATAAATATTCACAAAAAAAGACTTGGATAAGAATATATATATGGCAGATTTATCCATAATAGCCCCAGACTGGAAATAACCCAGACATCCATCAATAGGAGAATGGGAAACAGATTATGATGCATTCATGTGATGGAATATTACAGAGCAATAAAAAGGAATGAACTAATACAACAACAGCAACAACAACATGGGTGAATCTCTGAGACATGCTGAAAAAATCCAGACATAAGAATACATACTGTATAACTCCAATGATCCCATGGAAAAGATAAATCTACTCTGTAATGACAGCTGGTTCGGTGATGGCCTTGGGCTGGGGGTCGGGAAGGGGTACAGTGGATCTTTTGGGGGGGGTGCTGTAAATGTTGAACATACTGATTGTAGGTGGTTACCTGAGTGTATCATTTTGTCTAAGTTCATTGTGCACTTAAAATGGGTACATTTTATTTTTTGTAAATCATACTTTAATAAAGTTTTAAAAAATGAATGAGTTACTAATGCATGCAGCAATGTGGAAGAATCTCAAAGAGAAAAGCCCCCAAACGTTATCTGAGCCAAAAAAAGCAGACACAAAGAATGCATAGGATTCCACTTAATAAAATTCAAGAACAGATAAAATGAATCTATGGTACTCGAAAGCAGAACAGTTCTGCCTGGCGGCAGGTCATGAGGGAATTATGTGGGGTGGTGGCAAGGTTCTGTATCTTGTTTGGGGGTGGTTATTACATGGATGTATGCATGTATTGAAAGTCCTTATACACCTAAAATCTTTGTTTTTCACCATCTTTAGATTGTACCTTTGTGTGATTTTGTGGGAAAAAAAAAGACACATAAGAAAAGAACAATAACAATAAAGAACATATTTTGCACACATGAAATTGCTGGGTGAGTCATTTCTGTACACTGATTTTTCTCATAATGGTTGTGTAACAGAGCAAAGGGTAAGGTGGATGACACAGCCACCTGATACTGAGAAGCCACATCCTGCTGGAGCCCATGCTCTCTATTTGCACACAGCTGCAACTCAGTTTTAGAAATGTGTATAATGAACAGAAAATAACACCAAGAGTTATCAGCTCTGCTCCATATGGAGGGCAACTGGGAGTCAGACATCACTCTGGAGAGACAGGAGCTGTCTTTCCCCAAAACCTTGGACTGGGGAGGGCTCCTCCTCTGAGCACATGGCATGGAGGCTATGAGCCCCTGACAAACCCTGAGCTCTGCCATCAGGAAAGAAGTGAACACGGCCTTTGAGCACCAATACTTCCTGCTACACCTCCCATTCTTCCCAGCACCATAGCTATTCTTTCCAAGTTCCATGTCGATGTCCAGATCCACGTGCTATCCACAGCCACCAGGTTGAATTGCTTTTCCTTCAAGTATGCAAACCTCTTCTGACAGATTGGGAACTGCTGGCCTATAATTTTCTGTGCTCAGGATCCTTTCCTCGTTAATCAAGTTAAGGACCCAGGTCCTCCCAAAGCATCATGGGTACCATGTGATAAATGTAACTAGGATGGCATGTTCACCTGTTATTCCACATGCATGGGAGAGCTCACTTTGGTTGAGTGCAAATTCACGATAGTCCAGGAGCTTTCCCTTTTACGAAACCACCATGTCTTTAAGTATCCTACTTACTGCTCCCCAGAGAGGGGGTGTGTGGTTTATGAGCCTCCTTGTCCAGAGAAAGAGGACCGTCTCCCTGGCATGGGCTGGATGGGGTGCTGAGCAGAGTGGCGAACGTTACTACCACTTGGATGATGGATGGTATGAATATGACTTGCTGCCACCTGGCAGTTTTCAACAGACATCAGTGAAGAAGAAAGCTGAGCTCAGGGTCCGAGGTGCTCTCCAGAGAATGGTAAGGCTGAGCCTCTTCCTGTGAATGCTTGCGGATATCTCGAGCTCACATTCTCCTAACTGCTCAGCACCTCCCCTTCCTCCTTCCCACTACCGGCTTTCTTTAGTCTAGGTGGCTAGAAAGTTCTTTCAGGTGTGTATCTGAACTGTTTTGGTCCCATTCTTAGACTACATGCTTTGTATTTCTGGGTTTTGTTTTCTAGTTCTCTGGTGGCTGACGTGTGCTTTGCTGTTTGGGTTGGGGACATGGGCAGTGGGAGTGGGAGTAAACTGATGGAAAGCCAAGTTGAACAAAGGAAGTTTGAGTGGGAGAAAGCGGGGTGCAGGAGAGAGGTGGGGGCACATAAGATTGATATTTCTTTTCAGTAGCATCCAGCTCCATCCATGTATACAAGTAGACACAGGAACTTAATTCAGTGTGTACTGCAATATTACTCCCTTGAGGTAAAAGGGTTAATGCAGCTTCCAAAGAATATGAGAATTGATTGAATGAGGATAGTATAGATTACTCACTGCCTGTGATGGTTCTCCAAAACGTCAAGTAAACCCATTATTTTCCTCACCAACTGCCTTGTCTATGGTTGGTTGATCTAATTAGCTCTTTGCCCTCATTAAAATGGATGCATTCTCGAACTGATTACAGCTGTGTAAATAATGTCTAAAGCATTGCTAGCGGAACTTTCTGCAGTGATGGAAATATTCCATATCTACATTGTCCAGTACAGTAGCCAACAACCACATGAGGCTAGTGAGCACTTGAAAATGGCTAATATAGCCGATGAACTGAATTTTAGTTTATTTAATTTTATCCAATTTAAATTTCAATAGCCACACACGACTAAATGGCTCCTGTACTAGACAATGCAGGTCTACAGCTGACCTGTGTGCTCTGGTAAAATGTGAAAGGGCTTCACACTGCCCCAGCTCCTGAGCAAATTGGTATGACATAGAATGGGTGCTCAATAAACTTTCATTGAAATAGCCAAAATGCTACCCTTGGATGAAGTGGAGGGATTTGGGGTTTCCGTAACAGCAGTTATAGGGGTAGGGGCAGACAAGATTTCTCTTGCCAATTCTCCCCACCTCCTCAGGTGAAATGTGGGACGCCCCTTCTAGAACCAGGGATGGGTTCTTGAAGAGCAGGTCCATTTTGTGTAGTAAGGTGCCAGACATAGTTGCCAGGCAAGGGAAAGATACATCTCAAGTGAAACTGGAGAATAACTTGTTGCCGAAAGGTAGGAGGACTTGGAGGTGTATTGTGATGAAACATCACTTCCCAAAGTGTAGATGGGATTCATTTATACAAACCAGGTTGGATCTCATGGTCTGGCTTCAATAATTCCCCGAAAACTTTTCCTTGACACCAGGAAACTGCATCTGCCTCTCATTAGATTGTGAATTCTCTTGGACAAACATTGTCCAGTGCTTATTTTTTTGCTAAGTTTCCGTGGCTTGTAGTACTGAACATCTTCACTGGGGCCTTCCTTTCCCTCACCACTGCTTCCAGTCAATCAAGTCCAGCTGAGCTTATCTCTCCATACAATCAAATCTGTTCTTTCCTTTCTCTCCCCCTCTTCACTGCTTTAGTCAGTGCCTTGTAGCTTCTTCCTGGACCTTTGCTGTCTCACACTCCTCCAATCGGGATCATGGTACATAGTTGGGCAGTTTGTATACCACAAAATCTGCTTGCATTCCTGTGCCCTAGGGTGGACCTTGTGATTTGCACAAAGGTGCCACATAATCTTGGTGGTATAGACCTGCTCTAAAACAGTAGCTGCTAGCTACATGTGGCTATTTACATTTTAATTAATTAAAATAAGTAAAATTTAAAGTTTAATCCCATAATCATACTGGCACATTGCAAATGCCTAATAGCCACATGTGGCTAGTGGCTACTGTGTCAAACAGCACAGAAAAAGAACATTTCCACTGTTGCAGTAAGTTTTGTTGGACAGCACTGGATAACTCTGCTTCTAAACCAGTCTATACAATTTGCTAGTGTGAATGATCTTTAATGCTAATCTAAATATGTCCTTCTCTGCTTAAAAGCCTTCGATGATTTCCACTTCAATCAGCACCGATCAGGTAGCAGGTGGTGAATCAATTTTGTGGGTCACAACCAGCCTAAGAACAAAACCAAGCTTATAAGGAAGTCCTTCTATGATCTGAACCCTCCCGGACCCCCTTTCTAACTTTCTAACACTGTTTTGTGCTAGGTTCGACTAATTTAAGAACTGCTGGTGGTTTCACCTAAGACACTGAGCTTTTTTCTTTCTTTCATCTCTGTACCTTTGCTCATGCTGAATCCTCTTTTTGGAGTACTGGTCTATCTTCTCTTTGCCTGGACAACTTCTACTCATCACATAAGCCTCAGCTTAAGAAACAGCTACTCCAGGAATCCTGCCCTAAACGCTGCAGAGCGGGATGGATGCCCTTCTCTGACCTTTCATCACAAGCGCAGACTTACCTTAACAGGGTCATAACACTGTAATGATTTAAGTGTTCCTTTCCGGCACTATACTAAGTTCTTTCGGTGCAAGTATATTTCCCCCCTTTGCATCTCAAAGGGGAAACACAGTGCCTGGAACATAGTAGACACTCATTCAATAAATATTTGTTCAAAGAATAAACGAGGGAAAAAAAAATAAATCAATCAGTTGCGCGGACAATGTAAGTGCATCGTAGACTTCGGCCATCAGAGGGCGCCAGCGCACCTCGGCTGGTGCGCAGGCGCGCAGGGAGGGCGGGCACGGCGGCAGCGGCAGAGGCGGTGGCGGCGGCGGTCGTGGCTGCGGCCGGGGGAAGTGAATGGTTTTACCCAGAGGGCCCTGCGCCGCCTTTCTCCGCTGGCACCGGCGCCGCTCCCTGCTCCTCCTTCCCGGCCATGGCGTTCACGTTCGCGGCCTTCTGCTACATGCTGGCGCTGCTGCTCACCGCCGCGCTTATCTTCTTCGCCATCTGGCACGTGAGTAGCGGGGTCCGGGGGAAGGAGGGCGAAGAGGCGGCGCAGCTTCTTCACGCCCGGGGTCGGCGGCTGTCCGGGCGGCGACGGCCCCCGTTGGTCCGTCCGCACGCCAGGGGCTGGGGCCAAGGCGGGGCAGGCGGCGCGGCCAGGGCTCCGTGCGCCCCTTGTCTGCAGGCCGGGGGCTGCAGGTCGGGGAGGAGCCGAGGCGTGCGGTGGCCCCGTGGATGCATCCGCTGTGTCCCCGAACAGGCCGCGCGCGCGCAGCTACTGCTCCCTGGATGGGTGGGGCGGCCGTGGTCCCGCCGGGCCCTGCGGGACAGCGCTTCGCTGGCGCGGACCCTCCGCGGGCCCGGGGCTCCGCGTGTCCGCATCCCGGGGAGATGTGAAGGGCGCACGGAGGCATGCTGCGTGCTTAGCGGGAATGAAGTTTGCGAAATTACTATTATTTAGTCACATTGTCTGTCTTTTCGGGTTTCCGCAGGAGTGTGGCCCAAATGAGATAGTATAGCCTACTTTAGATGAATTTCCATTGCTGGTTTTAGCACTTGTTGGGTACTTTTCGAGTAGAATGATTTTCTTTTTTTTCAGATTCTGTTTCCTTGTGAACTTTGATGCAGATTGGATTGATTACTTTGTTGACTGCATCTCCGAACTTTTCCCCTAAATGATACTTTGACCGCCAGAGTTTCTCAAGAGACAGCCTTCTTTTCAGGGTAGCTGGATTTAGTAGAGATAGTTTTAATTTGATTTGGAAAATGCTCAGAAATCTTAAATTTTCCTAGGGCATTTTTTTTTTTTTTCTTTTTACTCACATCATGCCGCAGGATTGAAGCACATCTTTACTGGTTCCTGTAAGGAACAAGGAAGTTTCCCCTGACAGTTCTATAACAGATTTCGAAGGATTCTTGTTTCTCTAGCACAAAATGAGAAGCAGCCTTCTGGAAATCAGCATTCATTAAAACATTTATCTTATATTTGCTTCTGCCCTCATATCCTTTTAGTACCTTTTAGGATATTAGTCTTCATTTGAATGATTGGACACGTTCAGTCTCATGTAACTTTTAAGTCCTGTGTCATCACCCTATAACAAGGATTTCTTATGGAACATACAGGGGAAGCGTGATTTAAATAGCGGTGTCTTGTAAAAAAAAAAATCTCAAAAGTAGAATGATATCACAAATTACTCTCTTTTGCTAAAGAGTGTGATTGTTTATAATTATTTTTTTTATTAAAAAAATTTTAATGTTTGTTTATTTTAGAGAGAGAGAGCGAGCAAGCAAACAGGACAGGGGCAGAGAGAGAGGGAGACACAGAATCCGAAGCAGCCTCCAGGCCCTGGGCTGTCAGCACAGAGCCTGATGCGGGGCTCAAACTCACCAACCTCAAGATCATGTCCTGAGCCGAACTGACTGAGCTACCCAGGAACCCCTGTTAATAATTATGTTAGAACCCAACTGCTTGTATAGTGGGGAATGCTTACTTAGGTAGGCTGTTAAGTAATTCCTCCCTCAAAATGCTTGTGGGTAGGAACCGATAAATTAAGAGCGTTTTAGTCTCTTTGATGGAAGAACAATAAATAAAGATAATTTCGGATGCAAACTAGCTCCACTTTAGTAAGCCTTTGGTGGACGTGAAATGTGTGATTCCCTTTCATTTGTATATGTGGATTTAAGTCATTTCCTGCTTGATGGATACTTTGTTTTTTGAGATGGTAAGGATTCTGAGAAGAGAACCGTGGATGGCCACGTTTACATTTTGAACCAGGTTGTGTTTAGCTTAAGGAATACCTGAACTGAATTTTTAAAAAAATGGGTAATTTAGTTTCAGCTTTGAAGTGAATATATGTCCGGGTGAGCTAGATAATTTTAAGTCCTGTTACAGAATTTAAAAAAATTTTTAAGACTTCATTTGTACTCCGCAGTGTACAGAGAGCCTTTCCTTAAGGATTTCTTAGTCCAGAGTGTTATACATCCTTTGGGAACAAATTGAAAATTCCAAAATATATAGTTAAAATTTTTCTGTTAACTACGTAAGGTTAACTACATAACCTTCAGTTTATCTTCTTAGGTAGTTTTAAGTATCAGAAGACTCATTTGGAAATTTCAGTTAGAAATTCAAAGAATCCTGTTTACATTAACTGTTGTATGGAGGTTATTTTTTGAGTTGATGGTTACATCTCTCTGTTTGGTCCTAATTCACGTGATTGATGCTCTGTAGGGAGTAGAGTTGGGAGCATAGATTTGTTTGAACAAAAATCATTCCAAAGACAGGCATCAAATTTGAAGGTATCCTGAATTGCATAGTTTGGTATCTTTAGGAATATATCTATTTTGTTTTTGCACTTGGGGGGAAATTTTGTGAACGTCTTTGTCCAGGCACACAGTAACAAAAGATATGAAAACCACTAGGTTAAGAATCTTTTCAGGGGCGCCTGGGTGGCTTGGTCGGTTAAGCGTCCGACTTCGGCTCAGGTCATGATCTCACGGTCCGTGAGTTCGAGCCCCGTGTCGGACTCTGTGCTGACAGCTCAGAGCCTGGAGCCTGTTTCAGATTCTGTGTCTCCCTCTCTCTGACCCTCCCCCGTTCATGCTGTCTCTCTGTGTCTCAAAAATAAATAAACGTTTAAAAAAAAATTAAAAAAAAAAAAGAATCTTTTCAGAAGAGTTTTGAAAACTCCAGCTTGTAGCACTCATTGCAGTAACGTACTCGTTAAAAGATCCCTTGAAATCACCTGAACAAAATGTCGAAAGGAGTTAGTTTTAAAACATAAGTTTTATACTCTGCTGTTAAATTGGATCTTTGTTATAGGCAAGTAATTTTATTTGCAATGACAGTCCTTATCTTGATCTTTATTATTAAGATGTACTGGGGATGTATCACAACAAACATCAGGTATTTGACTAATATCCATAAGTAATCAGAAATTAGGATCTTCTAATTGTACATTTATATTTTTAGCATTTATATGTGGTAGGGTTTATTAGCAAAGGCAAATGCCTTTTGGTGAGTTCTGTTACTTTTTTAAGCTAGGGCTCTCCACCCCTTCCCCCCCCCCTTTCATTCAATAAATATTGACTGAACACTTAAATATGTGCTAGTACCAGGGACATAGCAGTGAACACAGCAAAAAATTTTTGCTGTCATGGAGTTTACATTTTAATTATTTTTCTTCTATTCGTATTTTACTTATAATTTTTTATTTGATCAGGTTGTTGAGTTTTATAAAATTTTAGAACATTTAAAAAAAAGATCTTTTGGGGTGCCTGGGTGGCTCAGTTGGTTAAGCATCCGACTTCAGCTCAGGTCACGATCTTACAGTCTGAGTTCGAGCCCCGCGTCGGGCTCTGTGCTGACAGCTCGGAGCCTGGAGCCTGCTTCAGATTCTGTGTCTCCCTCTCTCACTGCCCCTTCCTCACTCATGCTCTGTCTCTCTCTGTCTCAAAAATAAATAAAAACATTAAAAAAAAAATTAAAAAAAATTAAAAAAAGATCTTTTTATGAAGTGAAGAACTTTAACAGGGAAATAAACTAGCATAGTGAAAGCTAGAAATACAGACTCCATTGATCACTGGTAATATTGAGTTAACACTGTGTCACATATGAGGATACTATTCCTAACCTACCAGAGGAAGGGCACCAAAGGAAAGGTTCTCTGTCCCCTAGATGACCAGTGACAGCAGCTAAAGCAGCTCCCCCATAAACTTGGTGCTTTTGGCTTCTTATTTTGAGTGGTATGTTGCCCTTATTGATTTTCAGTACATTTTGATTTTGAAGTTATGTGTTAAGTGACCCTAAATGTTATAGCCACATTTCTCCAGATGTAGACAGAAACATTCTTGCCATATATTTTATAAGTGGATGAGATCTTTCTCCCCTATTGCATTTATACTTGTTTGGCTCATCACACCATGAGAAGCTGGTCTTACCTGGGTTACCCTTCAGTTTTTAGTTTGGTGACCCTAATGAAACCACCCGCAAGTGGTAGGAATATGCATATGACACAGAAGGAGGTCAGACTGATCACTTTTATTGTGGCCTTGAACAGGGCTGCTTTTGCTTATATGATGCCTTTAGGTACAATAGAACAAAGAAGTTCTGCTCCCTGTTGGGGCAGAATAATGAGAAGAATCCTCCCTCCTGATTGGACACAGGCTCTCAGTGCAGAGCCTGGTGTAGAGCCCATGACCACAGGAGCACGGGCTGGCTTTGAGCTTCCACCTGGCCCTGGCCTTTTGTCTTGTAGAAATTGCACGACAGTATGTGGCGATTCTGGCCACGAAGTTTGAAAATCATTTGGTGTTCCTCTCTATTCTGAGGCTGTTTCTTGTATTTCCAAATTGAAGTAGGACTTTGAAATGTGAGCACAAATGGGGGAACAGACTGAAGCATGTGAGCCCATCTCTGGTGTCCCACTGAATTCTGTGACCAGAGCAGGGCATACACAAATGATGAAAAATACTTCACCCTGAGGGGCACACAGACCTGTACATAAATACTTCAGTGTGAGAAATGCCATATTGGTGGCATTATAAAGTCCTGTGCTATGTGGATATTAGAGTGGCATGCAGTTATTTTGGCCCAAGGGAGTCAGGGTAACCTACAGAGAGGAGCCAACATAGGAAGAGGGTTTTTATAATGAAGAGTTTTTGTAAATAGTTGTGGGTGAAGGAAAAAATAATCTCAAGAAGAAAGAATAAGTTGAACAGAGGCACTGAAAAATTGAAAATTGAAGATATTTCTTATAGTAGTATAAGATCATTTAAATGATACTAATATAAACATGTTTTCAGTTCTTTAAATCTGATTCTGGTTATTAGCACATAGTGAATTTACTGTAAATTGGTACATGTAGTATACCCTACTTTTGCTTTTGTTTTATTAACTGAATTTAATTATCATTTGATGATGGGGCAGGTTTGTGGCTGTATTGTAATAAAGTGAGAGGTCCTAACTATTTTAATTTTATTTTAGATTATAGCATTTGATGAACTGAAGACTGATTACAAGAATCCCATAGACCAGTGTAATACCCTGAATCCTGTAAGTTATAATAAAGGATTTTTCTGTAGATTTTTAACCTGTTTTTGCTTTTAACTTGATATAATTTAAAAATGGCCAATATTCTCAGTAGCATGATATAGTTGTACTTTTTTTGAGTAGGCAGAATTTACAAAAATAATCTTTTTCCTGCTTGACTATTCTGACTATTAATCTGCTGGTGATCTTGTCAGCTGTCATACTAACATTCTTCCAATCTGCTTTTTACATTGTCGGCCAAAGACAGTTGAAAAGGTCAAAAAGATTAAAAGAGTCAAAATTGCATTAAAGGTGTGTACTGCTTTTTAGTTTAATGTTTTAATGCTACATTCATTTCATGGGGAGGGTTAGGGCATTTGTATCTGTAAAGTGTTCTGTTCGGTGTGCTCATTTATATGCCTGTTGAGGTTTATGATTTCATGAAGTTTCTTACTTTATGCAAATGTTTGCTTGCTGGCCCAGTCAAGTAGGGAAAGCTGTTAAATGCTTATGCATTTCTGAAATGTTATAGCCATAGGCACTTCTTTATTACATTATTTGGTTCAGTGTTTGAAAGTTGGTTAACATACAATGACTTTAATAGATGGTAAGGTTATTCTTATGTTGTGACTTACTGTGAGGTAGCCCAGAAGTGGAGTCTTCAGGAGCATGTCTACTGGTTTTTTGTTTTTTTTTTTTTTTTTTTTGGTTATGTCTATTCTGGAATTAATTTTTCACTCTTTTTAGGTGGATAGCTCTGTCCTTAGGCTGTGGACTCATGCTGCCAGAATTTTATGGATAATAATTTATGTACAAATGTCTACATAGTTATTTCTGCTATATATCCACTCTCAATTTCTAAAACAGCCTCGTCTTACACTAAGTTCTGAGCTCTGATGGATTTAGTTATAATGCGGATCGGCTCCATTGTGCTTAGTGGTTTTTATACATATTTTTTGACTTCATTTAGTTTACTCATTTAGGAAGATTTCACCTTTAGCCTGTAGGTGTGATTTTGCCTAACTGGTCAGAAACTGAAAGGTTGTTTGAAAGCAGTGGGTACGTCTTCAAGAATACAATAATACAATAATTCATCTTTAAAAGTTACTTAATGAAGATGAAAACTTGTGTAGACTTGAGTTGTATAAAACTGTAAGGCACTAGCATGCTAGAAGGATTTTTTGGGGGAAAGATCTATAAAGTTAGTTTGCTACTTTATCATTGTTTCCTAGATAAATATGAGTGATGGAATAGATTTCTAGCTTGTCTTTAAAGAACTGCTACAGTAAGACTATGTAGGGACAATTAACAGTGTTAACTTACTGGCTCTTTCTCTGCTGTTAGGAAACAAAAGAGGAGATGAGTCTGCTTTCTCATTGGAAAGTAACAATGATCATTGTAAAATATTTTAACCCACTGTTGAAACTAATTGTTACCAAGAAATTAAGAAACCAAAATTTGTTTATTAATGACAGTTTATTAATAATATTCTATCTTCTTTGGCTTCTCATTACTTCAAATAACCAAAAAATGATGAGGATGAGAATAGCTGAAATCAGATGAGGGCTTTTCTGGGCACCAGGCTCTGTGCTAATTATCTCTACTTGGGATTTTTCTTTCAGTGCTTGTGACAGTCCTAAAGGGTAGGTGTATTGTTATTCTCATGAATAGGAGGATAGGCTGAGGCTTAGCCAGGTTGAAGCACTTTACTAACAAGATCAAACAGCTAAGGTAGAACCAGAATTTGAACCCAGACCTCCACATTTTTAAGTTCAAGCTTCGGTGTTTCCCTAATTTATTGTAAATTTAAGAGGGACTAATTTCATTTTTACATATAACGTGTGATTTCTGACTCTTCTTCATGGAAGGAAATGCTCACCTTAAAAAGATAACTTGCTTGGGACACCCCGATGCGGCATAGATTGGGAGTTTTTATACCAGCACAAGTTGCATTCTGGGTAGGGTGCCGATAATTGGCTTGCTAGCAGTGCATCTGACAGTTTTCCCTATTTAAAGTTTGTTTTGACAATTCTGCCAAAGTATGGGGGAAGACAAATATTCTATGTTAAAATGTGAACCTTAACTAGAGAATGTTACGATTTGCGTGTTAAGTATTATCATTTCAGCCATATTTGTGTGAGGAATTTTTTTCTGGATACTAGTTTTTGTGTAAACATTGGTTCCTAAATGGAATAATTTTTGTGCCACTTACCAGGAAATTTCACCATTAAAGAATGATTGGAGTGGGCTGGTTTTTGTAAGAGATGTGTAATAAAAGTGTCTGGATTTTTTTGAGATGAAGGGAGTGTGGCATTGTTTCATATTAGAACTGGAAGAGTTGCAGATTATCTTTATTATCCCTCTTACTAAAGTCTATTGTTAAGAGCAGTAGAGATCATGCTTTCTAAATCATTTTCTCCCCATATCTCAGTTTGGAATTGTAGGATGAAAACTTGGATGATTTGTATTGTTACCTATCACTTGGCTTTAAAGAACTGAAGTAATTATAAGGAAAAGAAAAATCCTGTAATTTACACGAGTATTATAAACAGCTCTAGTGGAACTCCTAATATAGTGTATCTTTTTCTTGGTCTGTCCTGGTTGTAGTCTTTGTGTTTCAAAGATTTCCTGTGGACCTTTTCTTGTTTTCTTGCAGATGTTTAATTTTGATCTTAATTAAGTGGTGGCTTAATGGTTCGTGTTATTTACAAGTTTATATACATACACAGAGTTTATTATATTAAGTTTGTAGAAAATATCTGGTTAGTGGTATAGATTAGTTGGTTTTACTGAGATTTCATTTAAAATATTCATGAAAAAACTTTGTTTTACAGCTTTGAAATGAAGAAAGTGATTTGGGAGTAGTAGAAAGCAGGCTTGAATATGTAGTACAATTGCATTGTTTCTACAGCGATGGTTTCCTTTCAGTAAAGATCTGCTGATGTTGAGGATTCATATAATTTTACCTTGATATGATGTGAACATCTGAGAAACTGGCTTTGCATTTGTGACTCATAGGAAGTCCTTGGCCGAAACTTGAAATGCAATGTTTGGGACTTTAAATAAGAGTCATTAGGCTGAAATCTTTAGGATGAGAAAGGCAATTAAAACTAAAGCATGAATTCTTGGTTATTTTATAAAAAGTATTTCTCTTCAATTAATTTTTCTCTACAATCAAACAAATTATTTTGTTTTTGAGTTCTGAGCTTCTACTGGTCTGCTGTGCCTGTAGTAGTTCATTGGAAAACAGGCTTAAAAGAAACGGGAAGGCCATGTAAAATCAGAGCTCAGGAACTAGGGAAATTTCCAATTTTATGGTTCAGAACGCTGTCTTTTCCCTCCTACATTGCAGAATGCACATTGTTTGCATCTGTGTATATTAGTGTTCTTCCCCCTATGACTGTGCTGAGATTATTGGCTTTTGGCTTTCCGTTGAAAAATGACTTTTGTGGTAATGTGATGTGGTTTGCTAAATATTGTATGTGTAGCATTCCTGGTTTCTGTTAAAAGCTTTAAAACATTAGTGTGTAAAATATTCTAAAGGGAACTTTTGTTTTTGTGGATTTTTTTTTTTTTGTATCATGTTGCATGCGATCAGATACCTCATTTTTATATTTTTATCATTGTTGAATGGTGGGAAGTATTCCAAGTGATTAGCAAATAACTGAATAGTAGTCTGGGTGGTAACTTTGTATAATTTAACCTGTTACTGTAAGAATTTGAATTTTAAATTTTAAGTTCTATTTATTTTCTTAGCGCAAGCTATATCATCTGGTCAGTTTGCTTCTAATTCTGCTTTTGGTAAAAATTTAAATATGGAGACAACACTCAGCATCTTTCATCCCTGATTCTAAGAAAACAGTGATTTTGCATTATGGGAACTTGGTTGCCACCTGCTTTCCAACAGCATTTGACTTAATGTCAAGGCATTTTGATAACTGCCTTGTATTTTTCTTCCAGCTCGTACTTCCAGAGTACCTCATCCATGCTTTCTTCTGTGTCATGTTTCTTTGTGCAGCAGAATGGCTTACGCTGGGTCTCAATATGCCCCTCTTGGCATACCATATTTGGAGGTAATATAGATATATTTCTAATACTTTTCCTAATTATATCTTACTTATACTATGGTTATCTTACATGCTAGTCACCTAAATGAAAACTGAAAATTAGTTGGCATTTATTTTAAGTTTATTTCGGATAGAGAAAGAGACAGTGTGAGTGGGGGAGGGGCAGAGAGAGAAGCAGGCTCCAGGCTCTGAGCTGTCAGCATAGAGCCCAACGTGGGGCTCTACCTCACTGACTGCGAGATCATGACCTGAACTGAAGTTAGGTGCTCAACTGACTGAGCCACCCAGGCGCCCCAGTTAGCATTTATTTTAAAAATCAAGTAGATGAACAAATAGCTGTTTAAATACCTTTTATGGCACTTACTTTGTTAATCTTTAGAAGTGTTTTTCAAAAAGTGAGGTTTAATTTGGATACAGTTATGTGTGCAACTCTGAAGCCCTATCCCTGTCTGTTACCCCTGCGCCTCCCAAGGAGAGCAGTGATCTCTGTGAACTTGAATTAATTTTGCCCATCTTTGAATTTCATATAAATCAAAATGTACAGTGTGTTTAACTTCTTTCTCCATTTTTACTTTATGATTTTAAATTTGGTTGTTTATAAAATATGTTCATATTTTATAACTTTTAAGGTATGTCAGAGCTACATAATAGAGTTAGAGGTTTTTTGTTTTTTCTTTAATAGGCACGTTAAAATCTCATTGCTCTTCATTTTAGGAAATAGATTGAAAAAGTGTTTAGGAGTAAAGTGATACCACATCTGTGACTGAGTTTGAAATAGTTTTTTTTTTTGAGAAAAACATGCATATTTGGAGCTAGAACAAAAAAGAGAAGGGTAGAGCTGTGTGGTTAATGTGAATATCTTGGTGAAGTGTTCTTTTCTGTAAGTCTAAAATTATGTTAAAAGAAAAAGTTAAGAGAAAAAAACCCTTAATTTTTTATAGTTATTGTTCTTTTTCTTGTATTTATGAAAGTATAGGGCAGACCAGATGTGGCCTAAATAACTGTCCTGTTCTCATTTAGGGGCTTATTTATTTATTTTAAAGTTTATTTATTTGGGGAGAGAGAGAGTGTGCACATGTGCACGCACACGAGCAGTAAAGGGGCAGAGAGAGAGGGAGAGAGAATCCCAAGCAGGTTCCAGTGCAGAGCCCAACACAGGGCTCGATCCCATGAACCATGAGATTGTTACCTCTGCCAAAATCGAGAGTCAGATACTTAATTGACTGAGCCACCCAGGCGCCCCTAGGGGCTCTTGTTTTAAAATTAAGATGATAAGAGGAAAGAACTCCACCCTGGAACTAAAAGCACTCTTCCCTGTGTGGACTGCCTCTCATTGTAACAAATGTTATTTGAGGAGAAAAACCCTCCTTCCCGTCCTTTTTGGAGTGGCTAATGGACTGTGTTTATTGCAGGTATATGAGTAGGCCAGTGATGAGTGGACCAGGACTCTATGACCCTACAACCATCATGAATGCAGACATTTTAGCGTATTGTCAGAAAGAAGGCTGGTGCAAATTGGCTTTTTATCTTCTAGCATTTTTTTACTACCTATACGGGTGAGTTTAAAAAAGAAAATGAATATATGATTTCACTTTGCTGCCTAAAAAGTTTGTAGGCATTACGGTCTTAACACCTTAAAATCCACTTGAAGAATAACTCAGCGTCTTGAATGGTGGTAACTGCTAATGGCACAGTGCACACCAGCAAATGCACACACGTTGAATATGAATAAACTGGTACTTGTCGGGACACCCAGCTGGTGTGCAGTCAGAGTTAGAAAGTTTGGTCAGGGGTGCTGCTTCCTAAGTTTTCAGACACGGTAATCCTCATTGTCTGTGCAAAGTGATGGCATTGAGAAGATTGCAAAAAAAAAGTGTGAGTTTGCCAAAATGTTTGTGCTTGGCTTCACCATGTCTCTTGCCATGGTGTTTTACTTTGTATCATTCTTTAGAAATTGTATGCTCTGCCCTTTATTTTATGGCTTGCTTCATCTGAATGGGAGCATGAAAGAAACAGGTCTTTCCTATGTGATGGTGCAGCGATTGACTCCTCTCCCTTTATAGCCGTGATGGACTGCATCATTCCTCTAGGCCAGCAGTCCTTGACCTTGGCACTGTTGACATTTTGGCCTGGATAAATCTTTTTTGTGGGGGCTGTCCGTGCATTGTGGGATGTGTAGCAACATCCCTGGCCTCTACCCAGTAGATGCCAGTAACGCCTGCTCTTCTGCAGTCACCAAAACCAAGAATGCCTCCAGACAGTGCCAGATGCCCTCTGCGGGGCGCAGTCAGACCTGGGTGAGCACCACCGCCCTAGGTGTACTGGAGATGGAATAAAATGGCTGCTTGTTAAAATGAGGGAAGGGTCACTCTCACATGTGGGATTGTATTTCTTTAAACTGCACCAGTATACTTTTCTCATCTTTTATTGATATTCAGCCAGAGAGAACAGTTCCAACTGATTTCCAAAATAGGAAGAAAGTTGGCCATGTAAAATGGAATTGTATTCATTAAGCTGCTTTCTTATTCCCTCTTCTTTTTGTTACTGGAGAACTTGCTGAGTATTAGATGGTAGGTTTATATTCATGTTTCTCTTTACGTTTTATGTTTCCATTACGGAAAATGATGAATGAAGTGCTAGACTGAAATTCATGGAAAAGATATGTTTATGCTTTTAGAGGTTATACCTGTGAAAATGAGTATCCATTAGTGCATCTACAGATGTTCATTTATGAAACAGAGATAGTGAATAAATTCTAAACAGCAAAATGCCATGTGTCATTTTCATTTCCTGTTAGTTTTCATTTTTTCAGTTTCTTTAACAAATAACTGGAACAGTGCTGGCATATAGTGGTACTTGAGACATATTTGTTGAAAGAAAGAAAAGAAATGAATGATTGAATAAATGAGAAAATCAGAGATGTGCACTTGTGGGCATGTGGTGGCTCTATGTCGTTTCATTTCTGCTTTAAGTTGTTTGTCAAGTTTGCTCAACTCTTTGCTTTGTATATCCAGTTAGAGACCCATGCTTTGGAACCATGCCTTTCGCACCTTACTCTGGTAGAGTTGGTCTGAATCAAATGGTTATTTTTTATTTTGCTCACTTGAGCCCTTTTCTTTTTTAACCCTCTTGCTGTTGCCTAGAGCCTTTCTCTGATGGGAAAGTTCCTTAAGTCACCATTCCCATCTGTAAAATGGGGATGATAATGGTACCCAACTCCTAGGACTGCTTGGAGGATTCAGCGAGGTCATGTACATAAAAGACCTAGTGGAGGGCCTGGCATGAAGTGAGCCCTTGCGAGATGCTCACTGCTATTATTAGACGACTCCAGAGCAGTGCACTGTTTGGATGGCTTCTCTAAGCTTTGATCCCCTATTAAGCTTTCAGCTGTGCTGTTCTGTTTGCTAAAATTGGAAAGAAAATAGGAGACAACCATAGCACAAGCACTGAGCCAAGTCCTACCTTAGGCAAAAGTCCATAAATGCAAATTAAGATTGTCTCGTGAACTGGTCATTGGTCTTTTCATTTTCTGTGGTGGTGTGATACCATAAACTAGTTGGCTGTGTAAAGCAGACTCAACTTTTTGGTGCTTTTTGTTTTTATAATTAGGAACGTTTGAATTAATAGGCTTTTTCTTCTTTTCAGCATGATCTATGTTTTGGTGAGCTCTTAGAACAACACACAGAAGAACTGGTCCAGTAAGTGCATGCAAAAAGCCACCAAATGAAGGGATTCTATCCAGCAAGATCCTGTTTCCAAGAGTAGCCTATGGAATCTGATCAGTTACTTTAAAAAATGACTCCTTATTTTTTAAATGTTTCCACATTTTTTGCTTGTGGAAAGACTGTTTTCATATGTTATACTTGGATAAAGAATTTAAATGGAATTACGTATAAATTAATATAAAATGATACCTCTGGTGTTGACAGGTTTGAACTTGCACTCCTTAAGGAACAGCCATAATCCCTTGAATGATTGCATTAATTATTGACTATCCTTAGTCCATTGGAAGCTTTTGTTTATAGGAACTTGTAGGGCTCATTTTGGTTTATTGAAGTGCCATCTAATTATAAATTAGCTGTAGATATCAGGTGCTTCTGATGAACTGAAAATATATATCTGACTTGTGGGAAACTTCATGGGTTTCCTCATTTATCATGTATGTGATTATATATGGACACATTGACAAAATAAGAAGAGTGGGATTTTCTCCCCTTCAACTTGAATATTATCCCTGTATATTGCATGAGTGAGAGATTTCCCATTATTTCCATCAGAGTCATATACTTGCTTTAATTCTTAAGCATAAGTGAACATGATATAAAAATATATGCTGAATTACTTGTGAAGAATGCATTTAAAGCTATTTTAAATGTGTTTTAATTTGTAAGACATTACTTATTAAGAAATTGGTTATTATACTTAATGTTCTAATCTGGTGGTAAAGGTATTCTTAAGAATTTGCAAGTACTTTAGATTTTCAAAACTGAATGAGAGAGAACATTGTATAACCGTCCTGCTGTTCCTTTAGTGCAATACAATAAAACTCTGAAATTAACTTATTTTCAGTGCATTGTTTTAAAGATTACAAATAGCTATTTCTTACACTTGCTTAATCCATAATAAAGACATATTACTGTCAGTTTTTAAAAAAACTAGTAGAGTATTACATTGTGTGTGTGTGCGTGTTTTTTTTTTTTTAATACTGTGCCCAGATCTAAAAAGAATGTTTAAAAATTTTTTTTTAACATTTATTTATTTTTTGAGACACAGAGACATAGCATGAGTGGGGGAGGGGACAGAGAGAGAGGGAGACACAGAATCTGAAGCAGGCTCCAGGCTCCGAGCTGTCAGCACAGACCCTGATGCTGGGGCTCAAACTCGAGAACCACAGAGATCGTGACCTGAGCGAAAGTTGGATGCTCAACTGACTGAGCCACCCAGGTGCCCCTAGAAAGGAATGTTTTAAATGGCTAAACATATTACTCTGTGTTGTCACTTGACAAGATTCATAAACATTGATGCCACAGCATCATCATTTTTTGTAACCAATTTAAAAAATTGTGGCATTTGAGGTGTTAACTTTGTTTTTCCTTTTTGACACAGCAGGTTTTAAGGAAAAATGACTCGTTAAATTCATTTTTGCTGCTGCTTGTAAGGCAGGTAAACTATGGCATGTTTTTGTAAGAATTCTTGTGCTTTATTTGGAATGAGGTAGTTAAGGCAATTGAAGATAGTGTAAGTGGTTCAGAAGTTTCTTTTTTTTTTTTTTAATACTTATTTTTGGGAGACAGAGAGACAGAATGTAAGCAGGGGAGGGGCAGAGAGAGAGGGAGACACAGAATCTGAAGCAGGCTCCAGGCTCCGAGCTGTCAGCACAGTGCCCGATGTGGGGCTCAAACCCACAAACTGTGAGATCATGACCTGGGCTGAAGTCGGATGCCTAATCGACTGAGCCACCCAGGCGCCCCATTTTTTTTTTTTTTTTTTTTCAGAAGTTTCTTAAACAAAAGATCAAAGAAAGAAAACCAGTATCTAGAAATGCCACTTAATAATCAAGGGAGTTTATGGATGAGTTTGTGGAATTCGTACTCTAAGAGTGCCTTGAATTAGATGCTGGTTGGTTAATCCTCTGATAGCGAAAAAATGCTTCTCCACCTTTGAGAGTAGCCGTTAACATTTTGGGATTGCATAGCAGGGTGAGTATGTGGAAGAAGAGAATGTAGAGCCAGAAGAGTGAGAACCAAACCATTTCATAACGAGACAAGCTTTAAAGACCTGTGTTTTGGGGCGCCTGGGTGGCTCAGGCGGTTAAGCGTCTGACTTCGGCTCAGGTCATGATCGCACGATTCGTGGGTTCAAGCCCGTCATCAGGCTCTGCTGACAGCTCAGACCCTGGAGCCTGCTTCAGATTCTGTCTCTCTCTCTCTCTCTCTCTCTCTCTCTCTGCCCCTCCCTTGCTTGCTTGCTTGTTCTCTCTCAAAAATAAATAAAAACATTAAAAAAAAAATTCAAAGGCCTGTGTTTTATGGTCTGAAGGACACCTCAAGGGAGGTGAACTGTTGGTCAGCTCATGCAGAAAATTATTTATTGACCTTTTGCTAGGTACTAAAGATTCATGCTCTGAGTTTGAGCAGTTTCTAATCCAACTAATGATGTCAGCACCCACTCCTCATTTTTCTTTCTGGTTCACAAGTACTTTTGATCATGAGGGACCTTGCCGAGTCCAGATAGGTTTCCTGGAGCTGTTACTTTGGCATTCCTGTCAAAGTCTTTTCACAAGCCCTTGCTGTCTCCTAGCAAGTGCTACTTTCAAGTATTAAGAAACCTTTTAATCATGTTTTCCTGATTATTCTCCACAATTCTGCAAGGTTTAATTAAGGCTGCAGTTTGTGGAAGCCACCTTCTCATGCTTCAAAAATTAGATTTGTAGTCCTTAGCTGATTCCTCAAAGGTGACGTGACTGCCAGTAAGGTTTACCCTTCTCAGGGGTAGGCTGTTGGTTCCTAGGCATGGAGACTGTGCAAAGATTGAGTGCCTGGAAGCTCTCGTGATCTCTACCCGTCTTTACCTTTTCCAGTGTTTTAGGAAAGTAAATTGCTTATGAAGAGAAAGCAGAAACAAGATCCCTGCACAAGGCAGTCTCCTGCTGGCTCTTGTCCTTGCTCAGACTCCAGTGTGTTCCCCCCGTTTTATCTGTTTCAACAGTCCTAGCCTTCTGTTATTCCTGCAGGTCCAGCTGCGGCCTAGTTAGCCTGGTGGCATAACCCTTCCAGCTTTTACCAAACTGCTCCCTGTGCAGTGACCGCTGTTTACTTAGGTAATTTTTTTTTGCTTTGTTACAGTTACTTTTGCTATTATGTGGTTTGATTTATCTTTAAAGGGTTTTCCACCTTTCAGAAACCATTGTTGAATACCACTGTGCTGTGGTTTATATCTATACTGACAACTCTTTGTTGCTGTGGGTACTACAGATTCTCCTGAATTAAAAATCTTATGTAATAAATGTAGTCTGTTTAGCAGTTATTCTTTAGAGTAATAATATTATACCATGGAGTATGTCCCTTTAGTACTAAGGAAGTATAGGTGTAGAAACTTAGTAATGATGTTTGATGATTTTCACAATCGTAACTGGCATTTCCCACTTCTTGTCCCATGGTTGAGGAGAGTTGGGTCCCAGGCTTTGGACAAATTGCTAATTTGTTTGAAGTTTGAGGGTTGTTTTTCATGGGAAGGGGAAGTGATAGGAAATGACCAGACTTTTGACATGTGTCGGGTATTACGAAAGAATTTGAGAAGACTCTTGGATTACATCATTAACTCCCTGACCTAGCAGTCAAGTTCAGATACCCAGATAATGGTCTTTCACAAAGCAACAAAGCACATGGCGGCTTGCAGTATGTGTGTCTTTTTAAGCCTGTTCAATATATTTAAGCCTGAGGACCACTCTTGCTAATAGCTCTCATAGAGCTCTTCTCTACTCTCCAGATCAACATATTTTGAAAATATGTCCAGTGTATGCATAGAAAGGAAATAGAAATGTAGAAACACTCTAAAACTATGAAAAAACTTTCCTTGCTACATTTCTCTTTTCTTCCAATTATATATTTATGAACAGTGCTCATGGAATATTCTTGCCATGGTACAAATAATGATTTCTTTGTATCTCTTACACCCTGAAGGAGTGTGAGCTTTCATTTTAGGTGTGGCTACGTCACAGCAGTGTGACGTATCCACACCCCTTCCCCCCCCCCCCCCCCCGGTTAAATAATATGTATTTATTTATTTTTTTTTATTTTTTTTTTCAACGTTTTTTATTTATTTTTGGGACAGAGAGAGACAGAGCATGAACGGGGGAGGGGCAGAGAGAGAGGGAGACACAGAATCGGAAACAGGCTCCAGGCTCTGAGCCATCAGCCCAGAGCCTGACGCGGGGCTCGAACTCACGGACTGGACCGTGAGATCGTGACCTGGCTGAAGTCGGACGCTTAACCGACTGCGCCACCCAGGCGCCCCTAATATGTATTTAAAAGTATTCATGTAGTTTACTTATTTGTATATCATTCAACACTCACAAATGTGCATCCCTCAATAATCAGTTGTACAATTGTAAGTCAAATTTTGACACCAAAAATATTTTAAAACAACTCTATTCAAAGGGGAAAGATAAAAATATTGATACCTGTCTAGCATTGTTCCTAAAAGTATGCAAAGTATGCATATTCATCCTTTGGGGAAACTACTAATGTTAGTCTCAAATTATTTAAACTCTTGCTCAAACCAATCACTGATCTGTGGTCAGAGCAGCAGCCAGCGAGTCTTTGGTACCAGCAGTATAGCTCGGAAGATGACTCTGAACTGATACTTTAGAGTGATGCCAAGAGAAAAAAAAAATGTGGCTCTATTCCTGGATCTGTTGAATGGCTTTCTTAGAACAATTTCACTTTGATTAATTAAGAGTCCTAAAGCTAAATATCTAAAAGGAGTAAACAGCTCTGCTGCCTGTACTGCTTTTGGGAAATAGTGTCAGCCATATAAAGTGACTGCTCTGTGGGACTGAAGGTTTTTTTAACCTACGTTAATTTTAGTAACGCGCATAGTGGACGTGGAGATGTAGAGAACATGGTCACATGGATAAGAAGTTAATTTTATTGTACAGTGCTTTTTCTAAACATTGAAATCTCTTTGCTTACCATGTTCATATATTCTGGAGAAGAAAAATTTCTTAAATAATAGGTCGATGACTAGGTAGACCCCTAAAACTGAGAGAAACATAGAATGTAGTTATCCATCTGTGCTCACGGTTTGTTAAAATCTAAGTTAGCCTGATCGGTGCTGTACCGCTGTCCAAAGAAAATGCCCTTAAGTAGCCCTACTTTACAGCTTAATTTATTTTGCTTTTGTATGTTAAATAAAAACCATCTCAAATGTGGCCTTGTGTAGTTTATGGTTAATGGCTGAGTCTCTGTGTTAATTCAGTTTCAGCAGCTAACTCTGGCTTGTGTGTGACCAGGACTCTACCTTGTCTCTTTGCCCCATTGGTTTGAGGGCTGTTCCACAGGTTAGGTAGAGAAAATACTTTTCCAACTATGTGAAATTATATTCTTTTGAGTAGTGCCCCATTCCATGATTCTGTTATGGAATAACTGATGTTTTCCCTTAATACTTAGTATTAAAGTAGTTAAGCATTTTAAACATGGAAGGCTTAACTGGCATTTGCAGTAAAAATGAGAGAAGCATGCACTTGGGAAATTCATTTGATTATTAAAGGATTTGATTAATGCATGCCAACCTTTTTCTTCCACTTTCTTAAGTGTTCATGAATAAGCTTTATATTCCTATTGAGGAGAAGCAACATACAAGATTTGCTAGTATCAATTTCAGTGATTTCCTAAAGTTTAATAAGTATTGTGATTTGTAAATTGTTTTTGGTTGTAATACTGAAATCATGAGGAAGGTCAACCTATTATTGCAGCCTGTACTTACTTGAAAAAAATTTTTTTCCACCTATAACTTTTGGCATTATTATCTTGGATTAGAAACCCCCACAGTTTAAACATTCACATACTGGTAGGATATGTGTGGTTCTCCCATCTTCCTTAGTATACTTATAAAATCTTAAGTTCTGAAATCAGTGTAGACATAAAAATATTAGAATACTGATTTTATATTCTGGAACATACTGGCTGTCTGGTCTGAAGTTCCCAAAAAGCACTAGTAATTGTTCTGAAGTATTCCCCAATGAAATTAAAGCAGCAAGAGAAGTTTGAAACAGAAGAAAACTTTTGGCAATTAGATGATTATTCCAAAAGTTTTGATGTGAAATTTACTTTGTCTCGTGGGGAAGTGCCAGTCACAGCCAGGGGACTATTGCAGGTGATACCAAAGCCACCACTATCTGTGAAAATGTCCTTGTCTACAGTGCAAACAACTGTTCAACATTACATTTAAAGACAAAAAGACATATTCAGTAGCATAGGGTGAGGTGAGGGAGGGAATTGGAGACTGTTAATCTGTAGATAAGTGCTTTCTAACAGAAATGTGAAAGAGGGATTTAATTCATTCTGTGTAGTCCCTAGGGTAAAAAATGAGTGGTCTAAAAAGAGAGCACCTGTCTGAACCAAGGAATTCCTCATATCTGAAAATGTTCCAGCAAATGCTGGATAAACACCTATTGGGGATGATCCAGCATTGGGAGGGAGGTGTCCAGAAGATTCATAGGATCCTTCTCACTCGTGTATGTCTATGAAGGAGGAAAAGCCATGGGAGGAAAAGTGGGAGGAACAGAGGGTGAAAGGTACTTGATTTTAGTTTGTACTCATACCCATTTTTACATTTATTACTATGTCGCATTCCACCTGGTAGTTATAAATCATAAAATGAGGTAAAAGTGTGGTAAATAATAAAAATAGGCAGTGAAACATTTTTCCATATGCTCACTTCAGCATTATTTCTAAGTAAAACATACCAGAGGAGACAGTACATTTCAAAAATTATATAGCAGTTTTTCGATCTTCTATAAGAGATAAGAGATACAACTGAAATTTGTCAATAAAAGCTTTAGGAATATTTGCACGTACACATTTACATTCAAGTTGATAACACTAGTAAATTTTGTTTCAATACAAATTATGTTAAATAGCTCTTAAATTTCAGACATGGTCATATATATGTTATTTGAAATTCTTTTTTATCTAGATACAGATCTTGATAATGAATCTCTTGATGATAGATGTGCGGCTAGTTTGTCCCGAAACTCATGAAGATAATTATATTGCTGAAAAAAGTAAAGATATATTGAAATATATTGTAGAAAACTAGTTAGCAGAGTAGTACAATCCTAGTAGGCATCAGGAATCAAAAAATAATTGCTAAGAACAATTCTACATCCTTTTGGGTAAGGAAGCGTTTGCATTATGGAGAAGTTTTACCTTTTGATAAAGCTGCATATGGTGTGAAAAAACTTACTTGAAAAGTCTCTCAAAATCAGAAGGCAATGTGTAGTACATATGAATGTTTTATAAATCTGTAAAATCCTTTCTCCTTTTACTGGCAGGAGCAAATTAAAATTAAAAATAGTACACGAAGGCATTCTTTTTGCTAATGTATTTTCCTCTGGGGGTTAAGTAGAGAGGAGAGGGTACTTTCTGTAATAGTTAACAGTGGTAGATTCAAGAAAATCTATTTCTTCATTTATAGAAGCCCTAGATTCTGCTGCTTGTGATATAACCCATTTGCAACAATGTTCAGAGTAGTCAGTATTTTTTTTTAAAAAAAATGACTAATCTTAACAGATAAGCAAAATTAAAAAAACTTTAAATAATTTATTTGGAGTTTTAATAGTTTCCCAGAGGATGTTCTTATTCTGCCAATCATCTCATTTCTTCTCATTATTGGGAAGTTGAAATTGCACATTGCTGAGCACATCAGCACAGAGATGGGAAAGCCTGTTGGCCACAGAATGCTGAGGTGATCAACTGGACAGCCTATATAATGTGGGCTTAATTCACTCCAAGATTAAAGGTGTAAAACACATATGCAAATGTTTGACCATTTTGTTTTGAGAGACTTGAGAACATGTTGAATTTGAAGAATCGTTTAACAGATAAGAAGGTGAATTCTCTGTTTTGAGAACCTGAAGAGTGAAGTGCATCCTGTATGGATTATTTTGAACAACCTTCTTTAAGCCCTGAGAATTATGCTGCTTGGTGACTTTGTTAGTTACTATAATAATTCATATCCATGACACTTGGGTAGACCCCTGCTCCTGGGAAGATGGACTCAAGGCCAGGAAGCCACTAAAGGCCAGGCCTCTTTAAGAGTGCCTGATCCTCTGGTTTAGTCGATTAATGCTGACACAGGGCACTTGGGAAAGGAAGGCAAATTAGCTTTACATATCTAGAAATAAAGTGAAATCTGCAGAGTCTTTCAGGAACATTAATACATAATAATATCCTTGGGGCATTGCTACTGCAGAGATTTTGTGGCTGTTGAGGGGAAAGTAAATGTGGAAGATGTCACTTTAGTTATGCACAGCAAAGGATAATTAGTATTGCTTTGCATTTTTTGTATTCTAGTCATTCATCTACTTTAGAAAAATTTTTTAAAAATGTTTTTTATTTATTTTTGAGAGAGACAGAGCACAAGCAGGAGAGGGGCAGAGAGAGAGGGAGACAGAATCCGAAGCAGGCTCCAGGCTGTGAGCTGTCAGCACAGAGCCCAACGTGGGGCTCGAACCCATGAACCGTCAGATGAGGGACCTGATCCGAAGTCAGATGCTTAACTGACTGAGCCACCCAGGTGCCTCTCATCTATGTTTATTAAATATTTTGGTGAGAGGATCTTCACTAGATCTTTTAGGCTAAGAAACTACCAAGTTTATGGTAATCCCCTCATTTTTCCAGATGAGAGGATTCATTCTGAGAACTAAATGGGTAAAAACTGAACAGTAGTAGATCCTGCGAGAGTAAACTGGCAAGTTCAGATTTTTCATCATTTTGTTTGAAACACTGTGAACTTTTTCAGACATCCAGGTTATATTTAAACATAAATGTTGAACAGGTGATATCTGAATAATAGAATGCAGTGGGTTTTCAGTGCCCTTTTGATGATACAGGACACTGTGTCTATAACTGCCCCTAAACCACAACCACACAGAACAGTCAACCTCCTTACCTTTATAGTCTGTATTGCCCCAGATCCTCTTAGGTCTCTCAGGCTGTCTATGGCTTGCTCTGGTGAAACTGTGTCAGACAGGTATAGTAGGAGACAAGCAGCTACTAACAGAACATGTTAGGAAAATAGCGTATTATTAATGATGGGGTAGAGCATTGTATATTTAATTAGACTTCAGCTGGCGCAGAAGATGGAGCTTGGTGTAATTGTTCCAAACGAATTAAATGACTGAGGTCTTTTAGTATGTGTTTTTAAAAAAATTTTTTTTTTTAACGTTTATTTTTGAGACAGAGAGAGACAGAGCATGAATGGGGGAGGGTCACAGAGAGAGGGAGACACAGAATCTGAAACAGGCTCCAGGCTCTGAGCTGTCAGCACAGAGCCCGACGCGGGGCTCGAACCCACAGACCGTGAGATCATGACCTGAGCCGAAGTCGGACACTCAACCGACCAGCCACCCAGGCGCCCCTAGTATGTGTTTTTGACAGTTAAATTATGATTTTAAATGACTGCGGTTGAATTGAAGTTTAACACTGGCTTCGTTCTTTTTAACAGCTTTATTGAATTATATTTAATCGACCATATGTTTCATTCATTTAAAGGGTACGATTCAGTGGATTTTAGTGTATTCACAGATATGTGCACCCATCAGCACAATTTTAGAACATTTTCATCCCCTCAAAAAGAAACCCTGTCTTCCGTTGTCATCCTCCCCGGTCCCCCATCACCCCTCTCCTGAGCAACCGCTAATCTACTTTTCTGTCTGTGGGTTTGCCTAAACATTTCATACAAATGCAACCATATGCGGCCTTTTGTGATGAGCTTCTTTCACTTAGCATAACGTGCTCAGGACTCACACATATTGAGGCTTGTAACTGCTTCATTCCTTCTTAGGGATGAATAATATTCCATTGTACAGACACACACTTTTGTTTACCCACAGTCAGTTGATGGGCATTTAGGCTGGTTCCAGTTTTGGGCTATTATTAATAATGGTGCTATAAATGTTCGTGTCCAAGTTTTTGTGTAGACATGTTTTCATTTCTTTTGGGCATAGACCTCATGAAATTGCTGGGTAAAGGGCGACTGTATGTTTAAATGTTTGAGGAAGTACTGCCAGACTATTTTCCAAAGCAGCTGCACCATTTTACTCTGTCTCCAGCAGTATATGAAGGTTCCAATTTCCCCAAATCCCAGTGCATGTTTTCTACTTTTCGGGTAATAGCCATCCTAATGGGTATTAAGTGGTATCTCATTGTGGTTTTGATTTGCATTTCCTAGATGATTAATGATGGTAGGCATCTTTTCATGTCCTTAATGGTCATTTGTGTATTTTGTTTGAAGAAATATCTATTCAGATCCTTTGTCCATCCTTTAAATTGGGCTTTTTATTATTGAGTTGTAAGAATTCTTTTTAGGTAAGTCCCTTATCAGATATATGGTTTGCAAATATTTTTTTCCCATTCTCTGGGTTATCTTTTCATTTTGATAATGTTCTTAGAAACACAAAAGCTTTTAATTTTGATACTTTCCAACATTAAAAGGAATAACTGTTAACTCTAGTATGGCATTTCATTAACTTTGTTTTCTAATACTTTTATTGTATTTTATTTTTAAAAAAAAAATTTTTTTTTTAATGTTTTTTATTTTTTATTTTTGGGACAGAGAGAGACAGAGCATGAACGGGCGGGAGAGGGGCAGAGAGAGAGGGAGACACAGAATCCGAAACAGGCTCCAGGCTCCGAGCCATCAGCCCAGAGCCCGACGCGGGGCTCGAACTCACGGACCGCGAGATCGTGACCTGGCTGAAGTCGGACGCCCAACCGACTGCGCCACCCAGGCGCCCCTATTTTTTAAAAATTTATTTATTTTGAGAGAGCAAGAGAGCCAGGGAGGAGCAGAGAGAGCAGGAGAGAGAGAATCCCAAGGAGGCCTGACACTGTCAGTACAGAGCCTGATGTGGGGTGCAAACCCATGAACCGTGATATCGTGACCTGAGCAGAAACCAAGAGTTGGACGCTTCACCTCAGTTGCCCCTTCTAACACATTTATTAAAAAGTGAACAGTAGGGGCGCCTGGGTGGTTCAGTCGGTTAAGCGGCTGACTTCAGCTCAGGTCATGATCTTGCGGTCCGTGAGTTCGAGCCCCGCTTTGGGCTCTGTGCTGACAGCTCAGAGCCTGGAGCCTGTTTCAGATTCTGTGTCTCCCTCTCTCTCTGACTCTCCCCCGTTCATGCTCTGTCTCCGTCTCAAAAATAAATAAATGTTAAAGAAAAAAAAAGGTGAACAGTAATTACATGAAGTAATTAACTTTGGTTTTTATACTTATGTTACCCATGGATATAATTTAGAATTTACTGTCAGTATCCTAACATCTGCATAAGAAAGCATTAGAAAACAAAATGCAAGAATGTAGGTGCTAAGACTTGCACGGTATCTTTTGCAGAATCCTTCAAAATAATGTTGAAAAGACTTCCCATTCCCACCCTAGCTTTCTAGAGAATACTGAATGAAGGGCCTTGAAATTCATTCATTCATTTATTTATGAGAGCATGTGAGAGTCGGCGGGGGGGAGGGGGGGTGGTTGAGAGAGCGGGACAGAGGATCCTAAGTAGGCTCTGTGCTGACAGGCAGTGAGCCTGATGCAGGGCTCAAACTCACAAACCGTGAGATCATGACCTGAGCTGAAGTCGGATGCTCAACTGACTGAGCCACCCAGGCGCCCCTTTAAATAAATCTTTAGGTCTTAGCAGATTTATGTTGTGTTTTGTCTCATTTTAATACGAACTGAGCACATGGCCCAGAAACAGGATATTTTTGTCTACTTTGAGGATTTAAAAAAATTACTGAATAATGAAAATAAATTTCTTACCAAGACAAGATCTGCCAAGTCCTCCATAACAGCTGAAAGGGAAGCACAATTTGAATATTAGACATTTTCATTTCACCCCGCCAATTAGAACTAAAGACTTGTTCCTTCTAAATTTGCCTTCTGTTTCTAAATTTAATAGTGCCTGCTAGCACAGTGCCTGGCACACAGAGGTTAATAAATATTTTTACATTAATAAAGAGTAAAGTGTGCTTGTTTATTTGTTGGGAGGTATTCTCTGAATACCTCTAAGAATCAGTGCAGGCAGGGCCTTTTTATTGATCTTTTTAAACACCAGTATCCACATCAGAGAAGTGGAACATGTTACTAAATAGAAATCAGA